>NC_090815.1:18035074-18734074 GCF_000390325.3 Nicotiana tomentosiformis | reverse complement strand
ATTGGGGGAAACAGGGCTATAACTCTCGAAACGACCGGTCGGGTCGTTACAATGCATAACTCTCCACTCGGGGTTAAAATTGGGGACCTTTAGTATGCTTATTGTTGGCCAAAACACTCCCTCCTTCCATGGCATGGACTTGCTTTGGAGCTTGAGTTTGATAGAGTTGAGACTTAGCAAGTTGAGTCATGGTAGTGGTTACTTCCGCAATAGCGTGCCCATGGTCTTGCAATTCTTATGAAGGTGAATCATGTTGGGATCACCTTGAAGAATATTGGCTCGGGATTGTCAAGCCGAAGATGTATCTTCCATCTCATCAAGAATCTCACATGCTTCTGCATAAAGTGTTGTCAAATTACCTCTAGCAAATTGATTGATCTTACATTGATTTGTGGTATTAATGCCACGGTAGAATATTTGTTGGATCATGTTGTAGATCATATCATTGTTGGGGTACTCCTTCACCATAATACAATATCACTTCCAAATCCCATGTAAAGGTTCAATGGGTTCTTGCTTGAAGGCCAATATTTCATCTCGTAAAGTTGCCATATGCCCGGGGGAGAAGAATTAGAAATGAAGTTTGATGCTAACACATCCCATGTATGAATAGAATGACTGGGAAAGCGTTCTAGCCAATCTAAGGCCTTCACTCTTAGTGAAAGGGAAATAGCTTTAACATCAATGCATCTTCCAAAACATGAGTTTGTTTGTTTCCCAAACACAAGCATTTTGATCGGTGCTCCGGTGAAATAGCCTCGGTACTATAGCAAAGTGAGAATCATATTGGTGACTTGGAAGTTTCCTAGCCTAATGGGGGGGGGGGGCTCACTAGCATACCCTTCATTGGGAAAATTCTGATGTTATGCCACTTGGGGTTGTGGTGGTGGTAGAGGTGGGGGCACATTGCCTTGTTGCCAACGGCCTGGCTATTTGGTTGTGGAACATGGGGTACTTCATCAAGTTGTTCATCCTCTCCATCCACATCTCCCAATGGTAAATTTTCAAACTTGTTATTTTCCATTGGAAACCTAAAATCACTTCAACAAGTTAGAATCACAAAAGTAAAAGAAGATACTCAAGAAACAAACTCAAGTATATAGCTAACACCGTAGACTCCCTGACAACGGTGCCAAACAATGATCGCATCCAAGACACACTCCAATAAAGGGATATGAAACGGTTGTTAGCAATATAAATTACCCAGCCAGAGTCGGGGTCGAACCTCAAAGAGCTTCTAAGGGTGTTAAGGTAAACACTTAGGTAGGCAACTAGATGTAACTTAATTTATCTTTCAAACAAAAGTGGTGTATCGAATCTATTGATTAAACTAAGATGATTCTAAGAAATAAAATAATAAACACTTAATATGAAATATTGCTAAGAAGTTGCAACAAATGTAGAAAAACCTAGAGTTGTAGTTCTAACCTAGATGTAAACCTAATGGGTAAAGTCAATTATGCTTGCTTGTTAGATCGGGGTTGTTATGACTCTCAAAACATAATTACTCACTCAATATCTCTCGATTAAAGAGTGATTATGCCCAATTTAGCTTTCACAAGTCTAAATAGGTAGCTATAAGTGCAATTGATTATGAGTCCAAGTTGGATTATCACTATCTTTAGTCCAAATCCATTAATGAAACTAATCAATAAACCAACTTAATTCCTTGTTAGCCAAGTTTTCCTAGACTTAATTCCTTTTCTCAATTAAGAACAAGGTCAAAAAGGCATAAATCAATGTTTGCAATCATTAATTCAAACTTTAAACTACAAAAGGCTAAATAACACTTAAATCAATCATACAAGCATAATATTAATGACCCACAAAATTTACACACTAGGGTTGGATTAAAATTCTAGATAAAAACCTAGCTACTCATACTACAAGTCATGAAAAGAGAAAAATAAGATGAAATTAAAGACATAAAATAAAAATATAAGAAAGAGTGGAAGATCTTCTCCAATTGTAGCTCACATTTGCTCCAAATAGCTAAAAGTAACTAACTCTCAGCTGCTACAGTGAAAAAATACCCTTAAAAAGCTAGAAAGTTATATTTACAAGTCTCCCGAAATCTCTGACAAAAATGCCCTTCGGAGGGTTTGCGGTTGCCAAATGGGTTCTGCAGTCCGCACTTTGTTGGATTGACTTTGCATGTAATTTTAGTGGGTGAAGTTTTGTGGCCTCACCTCAAGCATTGTGGCCGCATATCAGCTTTTGCAGCCATACTATTAGTTCTACGGACCGCATATGAGGAGGCTTCATAATCGACCAACTGCTCATTCTTTGATCATTCAAGTTATCAGTGTGAACCATCTAACGGATAAAAGTGCGACCACACATTTTTTCCTATGGCCCGCACTTTTGCTTATATTTCTTGAAGCTTTAGTTCTCCTTCTGTAGCCACATTTTTTCTTTTGTGGGCCGCACTTTTCTCTGCACTTCTCCTCTTCACTGAAATGGCTATAATTTTCTCCTTTTTGGGTCATTCTTCTTCCAAGGCCTTATCTTTTCCATCACACCTGCAATACAACCATTTTTATTAGAATAAGGGACAAAATAAGCACTTTCAGACTAAAATCTATAGTAAGAAGGCACTGATAAGTAGTTAAAATTCATACTTATTAGTACCCAATATTAGGATGATGTATTATATTGCTAGCATAGACATGTCGATTCACACGACATTGTGATGAGACGGCTTAGCCGATCGGGCCGATATCAGACGCCAATAATCTCCCAACCTAAAATGTTAATGCTCATTTGAAGTTTTTACTATGTTACACTTTCTTATCATATTTTAACTTGGCATTTTGAATACTCTTGATTTCTTCAATGCTTTTATGTTTCTCTACTTATGTTGGCATTTCATTCCATGTGAGGGCACTTAGCTTACATACAAGTAATATTCTATATGTACTAACGTCCTTTTTACCAGGGACACTGCATCTTTAATGGATGTAGGTGGTACCTCAACAGGCGGCACATGTTCTCGATAGGTGTGTACCCTCCCTCAAACGGATTTTGGTAAGCCCTACTCTACATCGAGGCCTTATATTGTATTAATCTTGTATATTATTTTTTAGGTATAGTCGGGACCTTGTCACCGACATTTCCATATTTTCTCATGTTAGCCTAGAGATTCCGTAGACACATTGTGGGTCGTGTATGTATGGGAGATTATTGATGTTGCTCTGTCATTTACTTTCGCTCATAATCCATGGTCTTGTATCATTTTGTTATCTATAAATGAAACCCTTTAATGAATGAAAAATTAGTATTTCTCATTCTCATCTTCTTGGTTAATAAATATATGTTATTCCTTCGTAAACCATTCATGGATACAGGTAGATAGTAGACACCAAGTAGGCTTGATTGACTGTTGAGCATCGGTCCCGCTCCCCTAACACTACTAAGAAACTGGCTAATTTCGTCCAGGAAAACCGACCGAGAAAAAGCGACCGATTTCCGACCGCTTTTATTTAATCAGAAAAATGATGGTCGCTAAGGTGTTTCGACCGAAATCGGTTAAAAATTTCAATGCGTTGACTGACAGTCAAACTATATATTATTTAATTATTTAATTTTTAAAATACCGACCGAAATCGGTCGGAATTAATTAAAATAAATATTTATTTTTCAAAATACTGACTGAAATTAGTTGGTATTAATTAATTTTATTTATTTATTTTTTAAAATACAGACCGAAATCGGTCGGTATTAATTAAATTTCTTTTTATTTAATTTTCAAAATACCGACCAAAATCGGTCGGAATTTTAAATATATAATAATTTTAGAAGTCTTCCAGATATATATTTTTTTGTATCGCATATAAACTCCCCAACCCGAGATATCATAGCACCACAATATTATATCTTATTAGTATATTACTAATTAGTACTACTATATATTATCATTATTATTTTATTGAATTATAATTCTAAATATAGAATATTAAATCTTATTACTAAGCACTAACTACAACCCTTCCTAAATTTGCTTATTTTTTGTTAGTCCACAACTGTTGGACTCTATGCATCAAAGCTCAACTTGTAAGATGGAAAAGCTCACATCTTTCAGCCGATGTGGGATAAGAGTATTTCCCAATTTCCGACCGAAATCGGTCGGACTTTTTGAAAACTTTTAATAAAAATTTATTTTCTCATTTCAGCCGATGTGGGACAAGAAAATAATTTTAAATTGCGACCGAAATCGGTCGGAATTTTTGAAAACTTTTAATAAAAATTTATTTTCCCATGGAAAAACCCACTACTTCTCTTCCCATGGAATATTTATTTCCTAATCTATCCATTTTATTATTTGTTTGTTTGTTTCTTTTTTATGAAAAAAAGAGTGCATTAAATAAGGATTCCATAAATCAATAAAAAAATATGTCAAGTGAATAAAATTATGATTATATTTTAATGTAAAAATATGCTTAGTTATCTTTTCTAAAATTTCATTTATAAACCTGAAATAACACATTAATTGTTTTATATAAAAAAATATATTAACTAACCAGAATTAAATATATCGTACATTGGTTAAGTAATTGGTATATAAACTATATTCAATATATATATATATATATATAATTATAGTAAGTTTTAATCGAACATAATTGAATTTTCAATTGATCCAATTATATTGAGTTGTATCCAATTATATTAAGTTGTATTAATACAATTTAATTCAATTATAATAAGTTTTAATCGAACATAATTGAATTTTCAATTGATCCACCGATCAAGTATTCATGTATATATAGTATAGTATAGTATATATATATATATATATATATATATATACTATATGGAAATTTGGAAGAATTTTAATAAAAAATTATTTTTGTACATTATATATAATTATTTTTGTACATTATATATAAGTATGACTAGGTGTTGATCAAATATTGACCAATTTCCAATCGAAATCGGTCGGAATTTTTATTTTTTTGCAGTGGGACCACTATTTCCGTTGTTAGAAATATTTTTATTGATTTTTGCGATCAATTTAGCAATTTTCAATCGATTTCGATCGGATTTTTTTTCGACCGATTTCGGTCGGTATACCTTGGACGAAATATGTCATTTTAGTAGTAGTGTAGGTCGGGGTGTGACATGGGTGCACCGAAAACTGTATCACAACATTTTGTTCGTAACATGGAAATGCTCGCAGCTCCTATCCCGACAAGATTCTGATTAATGATGCCTCGAATTGATCGAGAAACATCCGAGGGTTCGGTAAAGAGGATTTGAAAAAAGAACAACCGAAGATTATTAAGACGCGTCGATTCTACAAGCTCAAGTTGGCTGAGGAACAAAGGACATCGGCTGATAAAAAATTGAAATTAGCTGAAAGAAGAATGTTCTAGCAAACAAAGATTATCTATCAGGTGACGATATTGAATGAGATTTCTATGATTTTGTAGTGTATGATATTTTATTTGAATATGAAAAATAATAATATTATCAAAATTGTTGGATACCATAAATTTTCATAATATGCCATACTTCTTTATAAAACATTTGAACAACAAAATATAAAATAAAACACAAAACACAAAAATAACTAATAATGTGCCGATGCCAACATAATGCATACAAACGACACAGACATTCCAAATAACAAACGACAATAATAAACCACATACCAACTTCTCCCTCTGCTTTCCATCTTCATTGAGTTGTTTTTTCAGATGATCTTTCTCATGTTCAATTTCGGCCGACCTATCTTTTAGGACGTGTTTTCTTATTTGTTTCGATTCTTTCAATAATGTTCTAAGAAAATCCATGTTGTTTTCGGCTTTTTTGTGCTTCAACTGTTGTTCAAACATCATATTATTTGTGAAGTCGCAGTATCAATGTTAACCGAGGGACTTCTCAATGGCGGGTTTTGGTTAATACATGGCTCATTATGTCACCTAAAAAATTTATTCTACAACATACAACAAGTAGTTATCAATGGCCGAGTAAAATCACATATCCTATATAAATATCAATCGACAAAAATTACTCACTTGAAAGTTTGCGACCCCAAAATCTTCGGTCGGGTTTTTTATCAGTCGTTGAAGTCCTCAATTTAAAGTAATCTCCATAGTGGCAAATATAGTGTTCTATGGAATGCAACGAACTTTGTGACGCATTTGACAAAACTAATCTAAGATGAAGCTAATTAAGAGAGAAAATGGGAGAAAGGTTGAGGAACATAAGCGAATAAACTCACTGTCTGGGGTATTATAAGGACGGACAAGCATAGCGCATGGTAGGCATGCGCTATACCCTGTCAAACTTAACTAGACGTCCGTTAGCCTGGGACGTTTGGTGAGGAAGGTATAGCGCATGCCTGGCATATGCTATACGTATAATTTTTCCTCCTTTTTCTTCCACGTAATTTTTATTCGTCGAGTTGAATTTTGTACTAGCTACTTTAATTCCAGAGTTGTTGATTATTTGCAGGGATCAAAAAGGCCCAATGTGAATACTATTTTGGGTCTTTCTTCTTGGTTGGATTCATTGCAGTCCCTTCCACTTCTCTTTAATCTTTAGCCATAGTGACCATTGAATTGGATTTACTAATACTAATAAAAGCTGCCTATTTTCTTCATGAATAGGGTCAGCAGTTCAAAAGTGTCCACCTTTTGAATTAGGAAGAAAGCCAGCACTGAATCCATCACCATCTGTTTCCTTTCTGGTACCTACTGATATTTATTAGAGCTGGCTTATCAGTGTACTTGTCTATTTTTTGGAATCCTTTTGTTTCTATTCTCAGTGACCTATATATATGTCCAGATTTCTGAGGCAGTACCTCAGATCTAGTTGCTCTAGCTATCCTGCAAAATTCTAACGTCTATGTTGATGAATTTTCAAGCTTTCCGTGGGACTGCTGAGCAATTGTTTGATTCATTTTCTGTCTCATTTAAGTGTGTAAAAGCTTTGAAAGTGAATTGAATAAGGCATAAATGACAGTATCTAAATCAGGTAGCTCAATATGGAATAGAGAGCAAGATATAGTATTTAAGAATGCCTTGGCAACTTAATTATCCTGAGGATTTTGCAGATAGGCGGGGGAAAATTGCAGCTGATGTTCCAGGGAAAACCTTATAAGAGGTTACGAATCATTATTATGGCCTTTTACTCGATGATTTTAGCTGAATCGAGTCTGGTTGTGTGCCTTTTGCCTTGCTACAACTCTTTTTCTGACAGTTATTCGAGCCATGGTGGTGAATGGTGATGAAAGAACAAGCAAGAAGGCTGATTTCAGGGAGGTTAAATGGTGAGCCAAATGATGGGGATAAATCTACAAGATTGGAACAGGAGCGTTGCAAAGGGATTGCTTGGCCGGAGGATGAGCACAAGTCAATAAATGGAAACACTTGTTAGTTATGGAATGTTAACGACGTTTATTTATCTGTGGTGTGAACTCATAGTGTGTGAAATATTTGCGGATAAGACGTGAGAATGTTGCTATTTCAGTGGCAGTGTGTTGTTGGTCTCCTTTTGGAGCAATTACAACTCATTAAGTCCAGCATCTAAATCAGATGATGGTTGACTTAGATTCACCTTTTCATCCTAAAATAAGTGTTTTAAAAATTCCTGAAACTGCATCTTGTTTTGTAGCAATTCACTTTGTTGGCTGTAAGAACCAAGGTTGCAGTGATAAGTATGGAGAAAATAACTGATGATGCATATTCTTACCGACATCTTCTGCATTCCAGACACAGTTTAACATCTTTCAATTTAGTATTGACAGACTTTTTCTTCATTTGCTTTATCTTTGTTGGTATGCAGATTGTTCCTTCTTGGTTTGGAAAAATATGGAAAAGGTGATTGGCGAAGTATTTCTAGAAACTTTGTTGTGACAAGAACTCCTACACAAGTGGCCAGTCATGCCCAAAATATTTTGTACATTTGAACTCTACGAACAAGGATAGAAGACGATCAAGTATACATGACATTACTAGAGTTCACAATGGAGATATTTCAGTACCCGAATCTCCAATTACTGGCCAAACAACTGGTGGCTTTGCAGTTGGCTTATATGGAGCGACAACCATTGAACAACCTGTAACAGGACCACTTGTTTCTGTCGCTGGTACACCAGTGAATCTTTCTGCACCAACGTACATGCCATACAATGTCATGCAACGCACCTCTGCGCATAGGTGACATGTTGTTTCGAAATGTAAGAGTACAAAGACAAACTGTAGAGGATTGTGTTTATTCATGCTTAGTTGCAAACTTGCAATCTTCTCCACTTGTGCATGAATAATAATTTTGTAATGTCACATAAGTACTATTTTGTGGCTTTCATTTCTGTTGATTTATAAAGTCAGAATAGGACGATAACTGATGATGTTTGCGCAGTTTTTGATGAGGCCAGGACGGCGGGTTTCACTGATTAGCTGAAACTTTTTTGATTTCTTTTGAAGGTACAAAAACTATATTTAATTTCATAGCTTCTCAAAAACAGCTACATCGTTGATATTTTTCTTAATCAAAGAGTTTCTAAGTTTAAAAGAAAATCTGATGCGAGGGATTCAAAGAGCATAATATTTTAATTTTCTTTCAGCTATTTTTCTTTCAGCTATTTTTCTTTCATGCATAAAAAAAAAACACGTCCTTCAACAACAACAACAAGAAGCTCTAACGTCTCTATGATATCATTCACCGGACCTCCGGCGACCACCGAACCAGGTAAGACCCCCACCCCAGCCCACCACCACCCACCCCACCCCCCACGCCCCCACCCCTGTCTTCCTTTCCTCTCTCCTGCTTTCTTCTTCTTCCCCGTTACTCCCCTACCCCCTTTTTTTTTTTTGCTTTTCAGATCTGCCCCATTTTTTATATTTTCCTTTCCCTTTTCTTCTTCTCCTTTCTTTCTCTCCCATATACCTCGTCTCTTCCACCCCCGTACCCCTATTTTTTGGCGCACTGATCTAGCCTAGCGGCGGTGGCGGTGGCGGCTAAGATAATTTTCCGGCGAGCCTCGAGCAAAGCGGGCGAGAACTTCCAAAACATAGTTGTTGTGGACAACACTTTTCACGGCACTCGGGGTGACTTCAGTTTCTATTTTTCTTGCTTTGAATGTACTATTCTGCTCGCGGGAGTTGGTACCTCCCGTTTTCCAATTTTTCTTTGTTGTGTGAGTTAAATTGCTGGCATCTTACCTCATACTAGTTTATTTACCGTATTAGTGTGCCTGTTGTTGCAACTTATATTCTTCTGGTTTGGTCTGTTGACTTGTGTGATAGTGATTCCCCTTACTCTGTCGTAGGTATAGTGGTTGTAGTCTGGGATGGTCGAGTGAGGTCATGTCCTCGGGGGGAACGGGGGGTGGGGCGGGAGGTAGGGCAGGGTTTAGGGGTGGGGCGGGAGGCAAGGGAGGTAAAGGGAACAAGGGTGTCTATAGGTTGAGAATTGGGTCATGGAACGTAGGTACATTGACGGATAAATCTATAGAGCTGATGAAGATCCTCCAGAAGAGGAGGGTCAATATAGCGTGTGTCCAGGAGACAAGGTGGGTAGGGTCGAGGGCGAGGGACGTGGACGGGTATAAACTTTGGTACTCAAGAGTCCAGAAAGGTAAGAATGGAGTGGGCATCTTGGTGGATAGGGAACTTATGGAGTCTGTAGTTGAGGTTAGACGAGTGAATGATAGATTGATGATTATTAAGTTGGTAGTTGGAGAGTGCACCCTAAACATTGTTAGCGCCTATGCGCCGCATGTGGGCCTAGATGAGGAGGTTAAACGGCGCTTCTGGTAAGGGTTAGATGAGATTGTGCGCCAGGTTCCGCCTGCTGAGAAGCTATTCATATGAGGGAATTTCAATGGGCATATTGGGTCGACCGTAGGTGGTTATGGCGAGGTGCATAGAGACTTCAGTTTTGGGGAGAGGAACGGAGGAGGTACATCGTTGTTGGACTTCGCTAAGGCTTTTGGGTTAGTGATTGCGAACTCTAGCTTTCGAAAGAGGGAGGGGCATTTGGTTACTTTTCAAAAAGCGGTGGCAAAGACCCAGATTGACTATCTCCTCCTCAGGAGGTGTGACAGAGGGTTGTGCAAGGATTGTAAGGTGATTCCGGGTGATATACTCGTGACGCAGCATAGGCTCTTGGTGATGGACGTTGGTATTATGTTAAAGAGGAGGAAAAGATCTACTCGAAAAAGACCGAGAATCAGGTGGGGAGCCTTAACTAAGGAAAAAGCCCAAGTGTTTGAGGGGCGGTTGTCGGCTATGGGAGCTTAGAGGAGCAGTGGTGACACGAGCACTATGTGGTCAGCGACAGCAGACTGTATTAGGGAGGCTGCGAGAGAGGTGTTAGGGTCTCGACGGGCGTCTCTGGTGGGCACAAAGGAGACTGGTTGTGGAATGAAGTGGTCCAAGGTACAGTGGAAGCAAAGAAGGCGGCGTACCTAAAGTTAGTGGGGAGCATAGGTAAGGAGGAGAGGCGAGTGTGCATGGAGAGGTATAAGGCAGCTAGGAAGGAGGCTAAGGTGGTGGTCACAGAGGCTAAGACTGTGGCTTATGGTCGTATGTACGAGGAATTGGGGAAAAAGGTGGGGAGAAGTTATTCTGGCTGGCCAAGTTGAGAGAGAAGAAGGCTCGGGATTTGGACCAAGTGAGATGCATCAAGGACGAAGATGGTAGAGTATTGATGGAAGATGCCCAGATTAATAGGAAATGGCAAACTTACTTTCATAAACTTCTGAATGAAGAAGGGGATCGGGATATTGTGCTAGGCGAATTGGAGCATTCCGATAGTCACCGTGACTTTGGGTACTGCAGGCGTATCGAGGTTGAGGAGGTCATGGGAGCTATGCGTAAGATGAGTAGGGGCATAGCAACCGGGCCAGACGAGATTGCGGTGGAATTATGGAAGTGTGTGGGGAAAGCAGGTTTGGAGTGGTTGACTAGGTTGTTTAATATTATTTTTAAGGGGAAGAGGATACCGGATGAGTAGAGGTGGAGTACGGTGGTTCCATTGTATAAGAACAAAGGTGATATCCAGAGTTGTAACAATTATAGGGGTATCAAATTACTGAGTCATACCATGAAAGTATGGGAGATGGTGGTTGAAGCGAGGGTGAGGATGACAGTGTCTGTATCCGACAACCAGTTTGGGTTCATGTCGGGTCGTTCGACTACAGAAGCTATACACCTTGTTAGAAGGTTGGTGAAACTATACAGAGAGAGGAAGAAGGATCTGCACATGGTGTTTATTGACCTAGAGAAAGCGTATGACAAGGTTCCTAGAGAAATTCTCTGGAGATGCCTGGAGGCAAAAAGTGTGTCGGTTCCCTACATTATGGCGATTAAGGACATGTATGATGGGGCTAAGACTCGGGTTAGGACAGTAGGAGGCGACTTTGAGCATTTTCTGGTTGTAATGGGGTTACACCAAGGTTCTTCGCTCAGTCCGTTCTTATTCGCCTTGGTGATGGACGCGTTAACACACCATATTCAAGGGGATGTGCCATGGTGCATGGTAGTCGCCGATGACATAATTCTGATTGATGAGTCGCGAGCCGGTGTTAACGAGAGGTTGGAGGTTTGGAGACAGGCTCTTGAGTCTAAGGGTTTCAAGCTGAGCTGGACGAAGACAGAATACCTGGAGTGTAAGTTCAGCGCTGAGCCAGGGAAAGTGGGCGTGGATGTGAGGCTTGTTTCTCAGGTCACCCCGAGTAGAGGCAGCTTCAAGTACCTTGGTTCGGTTATCGAGGGGGGAGGGGAGATCGACGAGGATGTCACACACCGTATTGGGGTAAGATGGAGGAAGTGGAGGTTAGCATCTGGAGTCCTGTGTGACAAGAGAGTGCCACCGATACTCAAAGGTAAGTTTTATAAAGCGGTGGTTAGACCTGTCATTATGTATGGGGCTGAGTGTTGACCCGTTAAGAACTCACATATCCAGAAGATGAAAGTAGCATAAATGAGGATGTTGCGGTGGATGTGCGGGCACACTAGGATATATAAGATTAGGAATGATGATATTCGGGAGAAGGTGCATGTAGCTCCCATTGATGACAAGTTGCGGGAAGCGAGACTTAGATGGTTTGAACATGCTCATAAGAGAAACCCAGATGCTCTGATACGGAGGTGTGAGCAGCTGGTTGCGGAGGGCACGAGAAGAGGTAGAGGACGACCTAAGAAGTATTGGGGAGAGGTGATCAGGCAGGATATGGCGAGACTCCAGATTTTCGAGGACATGACACTTGATAGGAAGATGTGGAGGTCGAGAATTAGCGTTGTAGGTTAGGAGGTAGTTGAGTCGTGCCTTACTTCGTACCATTGTGGGACTAGCCATGTAGGATTTTTGTCTAAGATAGCTAGTGGCAATGTTGTGGCTTACTATTTTCGCTTTTCAGTGCATGTCCTATTTACTAGCTATCGCTTTTGCTTTGCATCTTTCTTCTAGATTTCATGGTGTTCCTATTTTTCTTATGATTGTTGTGGTGATACTAATATTTACTAATATTGTCTCCCTTTGCTTTGCATCTTTCTTCTTGATTTCATGGTGTTCCTATTTAATATATGATTGTTGTTGTGATACTAATATTGTCTCCTTTTTGTCCTTTTGTCTTTTTATTTTTTTGAGTCGAGGGTCTTTCGGAAACAACCTCTCTACTCCTTCGGGGTAGGGGTAAGGTCTGCGTACACACTACCCTCCCCAGACCCCATTAGTGAGATTTTACTGGGTTGTTATTGTTGTTGTTGTATAAAGTCAGAATAGATCATTGGGAGAGACTTGTCAGTACAAGAAAGTAGTTTGTAATGCGCGAAGCCAGAAAATTCTTCAAGAGTGTTTAGGCTTGTAAGAAGTAAAAATATTTTCTCACAAATGATGTTCAATATATGATATATACATTTAAAATCTAATCTTTTACTTATACACACAATTAATTTTTCGTAATATTTTGACGAAGGATGATCAATTAGCAAAAGGTGGCTTCGCCCCAGAATGTAGCTGCACTACAGCAATTAGCTAGTTTAGGATCACCTTCTTATTCCTTCTACACTTCTAGCCATTTTCTCATAAGATTACAAGTTTAACAGGCATTGAAACTATATAAGAGCTCCTGTATAATATAAAGTTGCAAAGACGTGGTCGGTTTGTTGGACCAAATTTATACTTAAGGAAATACTTTTGTTTTTGGCCAGTTGCTGGCAAATTTAGTTTAACTAAGACTAACATATCTTAATGTTCAGTTACAAATCAAAGATCAGATTTGGTGACTATAAATTTCGGTGAAAGACCGAAGTCTGATTTTGTCCCAAAAGCCAAAAACAAAGCAGTCCTACAATTTTTGTCAGTTCAAGGTACAACAATACAAGCACATGGTACAACATGTTGGAAAAGTTATACTTTTCTGACAAAGAAAGTCAATTTGACAAGAAACATTTTTCTCTACTGCCTCATTTCCATTGCTCCAATGAGTTCACTGACCATTTTACTTCATCCTTCTCCATTTTTATTTACCAATCCATCAAACTCAAAGACCACCATTTTCACTTTACCCAACAGACCAAGAATTTTGATTCCTCAAAGTGCTACATTTTCTGCTTCACCAAATCCCCCTCTTTGGACGATTTCAGAGACAGTCAAGGCTGTTAATGGCAGAATCATTAGGTGGGGTCCACCTGGAACAATCTGTACGGACACCAGAACACTTGAACCAGGACAATGGTTCCTCCCACTTGTTGGCCAAAACTTTGATGCCCACAATTTCATTACCCCTGAATTAGCCACTAAAGGCTGTGTTGGAGTAATTGGGAACTGGGTTTGTGAGGGTTGGAACAATGGGTTTGTAAAAGTGGAGGGTGATACTCTAAGTTCTTTAAAAAGTTTGGGTTTTTATGCAAGAAACAGGTTTAGTGGCTGTTTAATTGGGTTAACAGGAAGTGTGGGAAAGACCACTACAAAGACTATGATAGCATTGGCTTTGGAGAGTGTTGGAACTGTTTACTATAGTCCAGGGAACTGGAACAATGAGATTGGGGTCGCGTTATCGGTTATAGGGATGCCAAGGGATGTGGGGTTTGGCGTTTTGGAGATGGGGATGAGCAGGGAAGGTGAGATCTTGGAACTGTCTAGGATGTGTAGGCCAAATGTAAGGGTGATTCTGAATGTGAATGCTGCACATTTGGAGAATTTCGCCAACTTGGAGGAGGTTTCCATGGCGAAAGGGGAGATTTTAAGAGAAGCAATGCCGGGGGATGTGTGTGTATTGAATGGTGATGATCCTCTTGTCATGAGCCTCCCAGTTTCGGTTGGAGTTAAGAAGGTGAGTGTAGTTCTTTTTATCTTTTTATTTTATATCTTGTTCTTTATATTGATTCTTCCTTAATGTGATACTTTAAATATGATATTTATTTTGATTGTTACTTAAATTTTACTGTTAAATATATCGTTGTGTAACGCGGAAAAATGTCACTTTATGTAACGATTGATCTGGTATGGTCTTGTCATAACTTTATTTTTTTCTCTCATCTAGTCCTTACTATTAATAATCTTTTTTATTCTTTATCATACCTTTTTATATAATAATTCTACCTCGTACTCTACTTTTTCTTTGTAATATTGTAAGTTTTGTTTACCCGAAAAATCGGATAACATTAAATTTATGTATGGTTCTAAGGATACGTAATATCCTTTGATACAAAGATAACAATACAGGTATTTTGACTATGAGGATAGGAATGATGAACATGGAAATTGAATAAGATGAAATAAAACAAGCACAAAGAGATGTCTTTGTATATGAGAAAAAGATCTGTTTATTCCAGTCTATATTGTGTGTCTATAGCTTACAAGGATCCCCTTTTTTATAATAGAGGGTCATTGCTTTATCTATAACAAAATAATAAAATAATGCATATAGTGGATGATCCATGATGATTTGTCTCTTCCTCGATTCTCGTTAAGATTATCTCCCTTGGTGCGGTTGTAACGGCTCTTGTCTCCGAGCTCGATATTGGCTCGAGCTCGGTATTGGATCGAGCCCCCGGTCTTGGTTCGAGCTTGATTCTACCTTGGGGTATCGATATTCGGGGTGAGTGTTTGTCGGTCTAGGCATCTTCGATAATCTACGCCTTGCCTCGTAGTTCGATTTGGATATGAGCTCGATAATGATACCGAGCTTGTCAATGATCGGTCTTATAGCTCGAAGCTCGACGCCCTTACTTCGGACCTCGACCGAGCTTGTCATGCAGATACCCTTTGATCGAAACATCATCGTCTCGACCAGTCCGTACGACTGAGTCAATCGGTTTTGACCGTACACAGATAATCCCCTTGTTTCTCGGAAAAGGATGTGGCGAGAAACGATATGATTTCCCAACAGCTCGATCAGATATATGCTGACGTTTACCTCGATCCCGACCATGACGTATGTGATAGTTGTCTCATCGGCTCGGTTTTACCGAGGCATTTAATGTGTATCAGACGGTGGTCGACCACCGCTGATATTGAACCGTTCATTGCTTCAATCTATAAATAGCCTTTCCTTCCACCATTCATCACTTTTACGTCTTCAATCCTCCAAATTTTCTAAATTCCTTTTCGTCTTTTCTGAGTTTTCTTGCCTGCAAACCTGCGAGTTTTACTGCA
This sequence comes from Nicotiana tomentosiformis, assembly GCF_000390325.3. Lineage (NCBI taxonomy): Eukaryota > Viridiplantae > Streptophyta > Magnoliopsida > Solanales > Solanaceae > Nicotiana > Nicotiana tomentosiformis. Next base: position 18,718,462 of record NC_090815.1, on the reverse strand, counting down.
AATTCTTTCTTAAAACACCAAATACTCCCGTTCTTTGTTCACGGAATTTTAAATGGCAAAAACGTTTAAAATTGTTCCGCAAAAAGAGACCGCTTCTTCATCTCGACCTGCTGGTGGCGAGGATGTGGAAGACCCCCGCCCTGAGGAGTTCGTTCCGGTAGGGTGTTCGACTGTATGTGATTTTAAAATTGAAAAGCCTTCTCCGATACCGGGTCGGTGTGAGCCGATGTCGAGGTACCAATGTTCAATTACCGAAAAAGTTCTCGCTAAAGTCATACAAGAATGCAACTGGGATAATAAACTCGTAGTAATCCCATCGCCTGATGAATCAATTACTACCCATGTCGAAGGGTTCTTAAGTATTTACACTTATCCTTTCACGTTGGGACCTCTAGACCCTGTCATCGTTGCCTTTTGTAAGAGGTACGATGTGACCCTCGGCCAAATCCATCCTTCATTTTGGAGTATAGTGATTCTTCTTCGATATTTCTCGATCAAGGTCAACGGGCGTATCTTCACCCTCGATCATCTTATGCGCCTTTACAGTCCCCGACTTTATCGAGGAGGGTTGATCAAGCTTGCTCGCCGAGCAACCAAAGCGCCATTCTCGAGCATAGACGAGACTCGGGATCGGGGTTGGATGGGCCGTTTTGTTTGAATCAAAACCTCGGACCTGATCCCTGCTGATGACTTGCCATTTCCCGAGAAATGGAATATGAGCCGTGAGTAAACGTTTCTCTTTGCCCGTTTTGATCTTGTGATTGCCTTTTATTTTGTTGATCCATTTTCTTTTCTTATCACAGCTGTAGCTCGAATGCCGGAACCGATCCTGGATCTTAAACAATGGGTCGAAAGTCTGGTGTTGCAGAGACCGTACGTCGAGCGTGCTTGGGTCGAATTATCAAAGGGTCGATGGGAGGCCCGCAGTCATGGTAAATCTTTTTGTCGATTTATCTCTTCATCGGTTTGTATGATAAATCTCCCTTTTCCCTTTTGTAAAACTCGGGAAAGATGTAGTCATGAGGCCCCCATCTGGTGGCGAAGAAGTTCCTGTCCTGAAGCAGGTAAAAGAAAGGAAGAGAAAAGACGTATCGGGCTCCCCGAGCTCGGAAAAGAAGAAATCGGCTAAGAGATCTCGAAAGCCAAAAGGGGATTTTGGTTTTATGTCTTCAGAAGTGGCCCGCCATTTAAGGGACGAGCCCGAAGAAGGAGAAGAGAATTTAGTCTGCGTACGGGCTAATGTTGTGATTCAATAATCTTCCAATTTGGTGGAAGCAAATCAGGGAACCTTGACCATAATCCCGGAACAAGAAGAAGCCGAGATTATCCCTCCTCGAGCTAAGATGACTGAAAGGGATACTGAGGGTGGATCTTCTCGGGCAGTAGAAGATATTTCAAGGGATGAGTTCGGGATAGTTGATATTGGCGGATCCTCTCAGATTTCGGATGCCATGATTCGAGAGGTCGTCATGTTGGAGGATCGGTCCTATGAGGGTATTCAGGGGTCAGCCGATATCCACGGTTTTCTGGAGGGGCTCGAGTCAGGTGCCTCGGAGGAGGTTACCGGTTTTGGTGAAATGCTGGTACCCAAAAAAGCGTCGTGGTCGGGTTCTACCAAACCTTCATCGATTCATAAACTGGTGGACCGATTTCCGGCCCCGAGTATCGATCCCGATTGAAGGCGGAAGATAGTGCTCTCCGTACCTGCGGACACCCGAATTTTTTCTTCCCCTGTGGGGATTGCCAGTTACCTTTGGTCCTTGGTGACCGAAGAAGATCAATCAGTGATGAATGCGGTGGGGCCCGCCTATCTCTTCAACGAGGCCCAACATGCTTTGAATCGGGTGACTCTGATGGTGTTTTTGCCGCTTCTTTTATACATAGATTTGTAGGTAGTTCTAATGTTTCTCCTTTCGTTTGTAGGCTTCGGTGTTGCATCACGAGGCCTTTCTTTGAATCCGGGAGGAGCATGATGCCGAGGTTCGGAGCCTCACTGAGAAGAGCGACTCGTACAAGCTCCTTAGTGAAAAACTTCGAGCATATTTGACAGCGGCTCGGGAAGAGCATGAGGAGATGGCTGAACAGGTCTTCCGAATGTTCCATGATAGTGAAGATGAAAAAGAGATAACCACTAACGATTCGATTCTTCAGGTTCGGCAGAGGATCGAGCAGATTGGACGGCTTAACTCACAGGTAGATACGCTAATGGCCAAGGCTGAGGAATTTAAAAAGTGTATGGATATCCTTGCCTCGAAAAAGGAAGCCGTTCAAGCTAGTTGGAGTTGTCTGATGCCCAACTTTGATCTGCGAAAGAAAATGCTTCGGGGCAGATCGAGAAGATGAAAGAGCTTCAGCATCGGTTGGATTTGGCCACTTCAGATAAAGCAGATTTGGTTAAAGAACTTGAAGTGGCCAGATCTGAGGTGATCGAAGCCAATAAAAGAGCTGATGCCAAAGTGCTCAGTTCAGGATCGATGTCGAGGTTAACCAAGCCAAAGCTGAGAGCATGGTCGAACATGCAAAATGGCAAGCTCGGAGAGAAGCTCTCGAGGAGGTCAGAGTTCAGGGCTTCGATATTGGGACTGAGATTGAAGTTGCCGGGGCGGAGGAGAACAAAGCTCGAAGGTTGGCCTTTCCTGAGGAGGACTCAGATGACTCGGGGGAATCTGAAGATGAGGACGATGCCGAGAATACGGCCTCCGATGAAGATTGAGTCATTTAGGGCCTTAGGTCGTTTGCTGCGTTCTTTGGATACCGCTTTCGGTTTTTGTATAAAGAACTTCCTTTTGGCAGAGTAGCTACTCTGTACAAAAAATTTGTAAATATAAATCTTTCTTCCTTTTGAAGCAAAATGACCTTTCAAGCTAAATAGATAGTTTGAATTTTAATCTCTGTTGCCTCCGGGCCTTGTGGGTGGTCCCTTTTGCTTTATCGGGCTCGAACATCCTTCAGCCTTAAATAGTCAAGTGTTCATTTGAATTCGAAGAAATGAGTAATTTTACTCGAAGTAAAGTAGCCCGTAGGCATAATGATCGAGTGAGTGCTTGCTCGAACTCGAAATAGAAGTAGCCCGTGGGCTTAGTAGTCGAGTGAATGATTCGAACTCGATGTAAAAGTAGCCCGTAGGCTTAGCAGTCGAGTGAATGATTCGAACTCGATGCAATGTAGCCCGTAGGAGTTAATGGTCGAGTGAGTGCTTGCTCGAACTCGAAATAAAAGTAGCCCGTAGGCTTAGCAGTCGAGTGAATGATTCGTACTCAATGCGATGTCGCCCGTAGGCGTAATGATCGAGTGAGTGCTTGCTCGAACTCGAAATAAAAGTAGCTTGTGGGCTTAGTAGTCGAGTGAGTGATTCGAACTCGATGTAAAAGTAGCCCGTAGGCTTAGCAGTCAAAGTAGCCCCTAGGCCTAATGGTCGAGCGAGTGCTTGCTCGAACTCGAAATAAAAGTAGCCCGTAGGCTTAGCAGTCAAGTGAATGATTCGAACTCGATGCAATGTCGCCCGTAGGCGTAATGGTCGAAGTAGCCCCTCGAGTGAGTGCTTGCTCGAACTCGAAATAAAAGTAGCGCGTAGGGTTAGCAGTCGAGCGAATGATTCGAACTCGATGCAATGTAGCATGTAGGCTTAATGGTCGAGTGAGTGCTTGCTCGAACTCGAAATAAAAGTAGCCCATAGGCTTAGCAGTCGAGTGAATGATTCGAACTCGATGCAATGTCGCCCGTAGGCGTAATGGTCGAGTGAGTTCTTGCTCGAACTCGAAATAAAAGTAGCCCGTGGGCTTAGTAGTCAAAATAGCCCGTAGGCCTAATGGTCGAGTGAGTGCTTGCTCGAACTCGAAATAAAAGTAGCCCGTAGGCTTAGCAATCGAGTGAATGATTCGAACTCGATGCAATGTCTCCCGTAGGCGTAATGGTCGAAGTAGCCCCTCGAGTGAGTGCTTGCTCGAACTCAAAATAAAAGTAGCCCGTAGGCTTAGCAGTCGAGTGAATGATTCGTACTCGATGCGATGTCGCCCGTAGGCGTAATGATCGAGTGAGTGCTTGCTCGAACTCAAAATAAAAGTAGCTTGTGGGCTTAGTAGTCGAGTGAATGATTCGAACTCGATGTAAAAGTAGCTCGTAGGCTTAGCAGTCGAGTGAGTGCTTGCTCGAACTCGATCCTGTTTGCATAATAAATCTTGAACATAGAATATCGGTAAAGAAGATTGTCTTTGCAAGTCAATATACATGTGTTCCTGTTTTGTGTCAGGGCTCGGGCCAACTATATAAGCATGGTTCGTTTTGATCATTTGGCCCTTACAACGTTTCAGGTTGAGACATTGTTTGTCATAAAATAACGAAGTGACTTCCTTTACACCGAACTTGATAATCATCGCAGATGCGTTCAATGATAAAGCCCCCTAGTATACGAGGTTGATTTTAAAGAGGCCTCGGATACTCATCAGTGGTATCGTTTCCGCTATATGGCTGGTATCGATCTCTGGTCGATTTCTGCTTGGTAGTTCTTTTCGTAACGGACCTAAAAATCAACTGGTCATCTTCGACTCTTATTTTGGATTGATATCGATTGTGCACATCGGTCCAAGTAATAGCTGGGTATTCGGTCAGATTTTGCTTCAGCCGCCGTGAAGCCATCGAGCTCCGCTTGTTTAGACCTTGAGCGAAAGCTTGTATAGCCCAATCGTCTGTGATTGTTGGCAGATCCATTCGTTCCATTTGAAAACGAGATACGAACTCCCTTAGCATCTCGTTATCTTTTTGTATTACCTTGAACAGGTCCAACTTTCTGGTTTCGACCTTAATGGCTCCGGCATGTGCTTTTACGAAGCAATCTGCAAGCATAGCAAAAGAATCAATAGAGTTAGATGGTAAATTATGATACCATACCATTGCCCCCTTGACAGGGTTTCTCCGAATTTTTTCAATAATACAGATTCGATCTCGTCATCTTCCAAATCATTGCCCTTGATGGCACACGTGTAAGAAGTGACGTGCTCGTTGGGGTCGGTCGTTCCGTTATATTTGGGTATTTCGGGCATATGGAATTTTTTGGGGATTGGTTTTGGGGCTGCACTCGAGGGAAAAGGCTTTTGAATGAATTTTTTCGAATCTAGCCCTTTTATCATTGGTGAAGCTCCCGGGATCTGATCGACCCTGGAATTATATGTTTCTACTTTTTTATCGTTGGCTTCGACTCGTTTTGTGAGTTCCTCGAGCATTTTAATAATTTCGGGAGTAGTCCCCGATTCTTGCTCATTTGACTTCACTATGGCTGGTTCCGTTCTGTGGGTGATTTCTCGAAGCGGATTGGGCTCTGGTCTGCTTTGTGCTTGAGTTTGGCTCTGCAACTGAGCTATCGTTACTTGTTGTGCTTGTAACATCTCGAAGATCATCCGTAAGCCGACTCCGATCTCCTCCACATTATGGATATCTCGAGCTACGGATCGAGTACCGCCCTGAATGCTTTTTTCCAGTTCAGAACGTTGGTTCGCCTCAAGAGCCACTTGTGAATTGACATCTAGCGGTACTTCGACTCGAGCTTCGGTGACATCGTTAATTCGCCTTCCGGCCCCGGGTGTCAAGTTGTTGGTTTCATCTTGAAGGCCGGCTTCGTGGTCGATAGGTAAAGCCATTGCTGATTTGAAGTTGTAAGCTGGAGTGTACTGTAGATTTATATCAAACAATCACTGTTATCCTTAGCCCCACGGTGGGCGCCAAACTGTTTACCCGAAAAATCGGATAACGTTAAATTTATATATGGTTCTAAGGATACGTAATATCCTTTGATACAAAGATAACAATACAGGTATTTTGACTATGAGGATAGGAATGATGAACAGGGAAATTGAACAAGATGAAATAAAACAAGCACAAAGAGATGTCTTTGTATATGAGAAAAAGATCCGTTTATTCCAGTCTATATTGTGTGTCTATAGCTTACAAGGATCCCCTCTTTTATAATAGAGGGTCATTGCTTTATCTATAACAAAATAATAAAATAATGCATATAGTGGAGGATCCATGATGATTTGTCTCTTCCTCGGTTCTCGTCAAGATTCTCTCCCTTGGTGCGGTTGTAACGGCTCTTGTCTCCGAGCTCGATATTGGCTCGAGCTCGGTATTGGATCGAGCCCCCGGTCTTGGTTCGAGCTTGATTCTGCCTTGGGATATCGATATTCGGGGTGAGTGTTGGTCGGTCTAGGCATCTTCGACAATCTACGCCTTGCCTCGTAGTTCGATTTGGATATGAGCTCGATAATGATACCGAGCTTGTCATGCAAATACCCTTTGATCGAAACATCATCGTCTCGACCAGTCCGTACGACTGAGTCAATCGGTTTTGACCATACACAAGTTTATTCTTCATATTGCTGGTGCGTAATATCATAAAAAAAATGGCAAACAATATAATCTATTCAAATGTTGAAATAATACAGTACGATACATAATGAAACGATATGTAACAAATATCCAAACAAGTTGTAAGGTGCTATTTGTCGTATTGCCCATCTGGAAATGAAGACCTGTTGTAGTTCTTCAACTTAGCATCCCACAGGACCCTAAATAAGTGTTTTTTATTCAAAATGCATATTAACAGCTCTTATTGGAATAGTAATAAAGCACTTGAATTCGAATAACATGTTCTTACACAATTACATTAGGACATTTGACTTGGTAGTTGTCAAATGTAAACATGAAATGCCACCATTTTCTACCTGCCTTACAAGTGACACCTTAAGGAGACCATTCTAATAATGTGATAAAGGGCAAATGGACCCTATTGTATCTCTCCAACTCTTCCTTCATCTCAAGCACACATATCCACCTCACTCATCAAATACCTGTTATTTGCTAGATACAGTTCTACATTAGGAGATAAGAGCTGAAGAAACAACTGTTGCTTCTAATCTTTACGTATTATGAAACTATTGTGGCTTGGCTGGGAAGTCTATTTTTGGTTATATTTCTTAATTGCTTTTTCTCTTTTCTTGCTGAAGGTGATATTTGGTCGAAAGTTAGGTTGTGATGTTCGTTTAGTTTCTTCACAAATCAAAGATGGAGGTCGCAGTATACAAGTTGTTTTAGAGGCGTTCAACGAGATGTAAGTTCATCAGCACTTTTCTCTGAGCATTCTGTAGAGCATGCTATTTGGCGTTGGCATGAAATTGGAATTATTACACATCTAGGTTTGACAGAATACTAAACTTTTAAGCATTTTCCCCTTATATTTTTCTCTTTTCTAAATTGTGGTAAAATATGGTTTTCTGCTATTGATGTTGATCGAATACATTTGGTGTTCCTTATCCAGAAGGGCTTCTTTGGTGTAACTTAGATGCTATTAGTTACTTGGAAAGCATGACAGATATCATTATCCCCTCCATTCATAGCTAATAGAGAAGATACTTTTGTATTTTTCACATCTGTTGTTAATGCTGCACTCTTGACTCTATTCTTGAACAAAATCAACTTTACTTTCTTTAAAAAAATGTTTTCTGTAATTTAATGTGCAAGTTCAGTACTACCATAATTTAAAGAACATAGGTTGATGAAAATATTGAAATATGATGAGAAATTGTCTTATCAAGGAAATGCCTTTCTTCTTTTAGGTTATCTTAATCTGAAACATAATATAACTTGACTTTTTCATTGAAACAATTGATCCACCTGAAGGCTCTCTCTTCTCTCTCTCATTTCTTACAAGATAGCCTCTCTTTTCTCTTCGGGGAATACAATAAATATGACGGTCATCTCTAACTGCTTATTCTTTTTGTTTCCTATTCTTTTGGTTGTTTTTCTAGGATTTCATTTCTTTGGTGGTGGTGGTGGGGTGGGGGGGGGGGGGTATAGTGTTTTTAAGTGTATGTTACATTTTGGTAATTCAAAGAGAAGATAGTAATTTATTCAGGAAAAAGCTATGAACTTTAAGTTGATATTCTGTGAATAAATGATGAGAAACCCTTCAAAAGACAAGGCCATCATTGAAGTACAAAACTATGTATATTTCTAAAATTTCTCTGCATTATTTTTGGTTATATGAAGTTTCATTCGTATGTTCCTTCTACTGCAACTAACTACCTTTATATTCTTGTAAAAGTATCATTGTTATTTAGTATTTACAGTTCTATTTATTTGACACGGCGGTAAATATTCAGGGTTAAATTCGTTATCTCCAGTCCTGGCCTACATCTGGCCATAAATGCATGTGCAGCTGCTGCTGTGGCTAGTGCTCTTGGTGTTCCTCTTGCTCTAGCTTCAAAATCCTTGTCCAGATTTAGACCTGTTCACAGGAGATCAGAGCTCGAAGTAGCTGAAAATGGGATTACAATAATAAATGATGTTTACAATGCAAGTCCAGCTAGTACTCAAGCTGCCATTGACTTGTTAAGAAACATCGATTGCAAAGGTAAACGAGTTGCTATACTTGGAGACATGCTTGAGCTTGGTCCAATGGAAATCAACTTCCATGAGTTGATGCTACAGAGTTGCTGCGATGCGCACTTTGATGTAATTGCACTTGTTGGAACAAGGTTTATACGTGCAGCTGAGAGTATTGACTGTGCTCGGGAGATAAAAGTGGTATGCACCACTGATGCTCGCCAGATGGCTTCTAACATTACCAATTATTTAAATAGTGGTGATTTCATCCTTGTCAAAGGAAGTCGTCAAATAGGAATGGAGGTGATTGTCGACGCAATCAAGTCTATCCACTTTGATAGCCCACTTTGCCATTCAGTAATGAGCAAATATGATTGACAGAAATTTTGCAATGTGATGGCGCTACAACAAAATGTGTATGCTGGTTCAACCTTGTTCAAGTTCTTTTCAAGGCCGCTCCATATGGTAGCTCAGGGCCAGAAGCCGGCAATTATGCTGGCGTAAGGATAGATCATCAGCCTTTTTATGCTTTAAGCGTAGCTATACGAGTTGACCTTCAGGTGACAGGCTCTTTGTACAGGTAAACTGCTTTAGCTGCTTGGTAGAAGCCCTTGCAAAAGATGCTTTCTTCAGCTTAGTATCGTGAAGAATGAATATAAAGATCTCAAAGCTTACAGTTGTTCCTGTTGCGTTTTTTCTTTAAAGGGTGTGAATGGGAAATGGAAGAGGCACCTTTTGGATTGCACCTCTCCATATCACCTTTCCTTTGTCTATAAATTTAGAGGTTTGGCCTCATTTTTAAGAGATAGAAAATCTGAAATCGTCTCCCCTCTTTTCTACATTATTGCATTATTTTTTAAATAAACATAAGTGTCAAGTGTGGTTTGCTCCGTTTGTTGAGTTCACTGAAGTTCTGTGATTTGAAGTGCCGCTATCACAGAATAGTTATTCCGTTCTATCCTGGGTGGAATTAATCCGTATACCTTGGGCAACAATGCGAGGATTAAATTCCTTAAGGACACACTGTGAATTCAGTGGGCTCGAATTTAATTTTGTTCTTATGCATTCCTATTTCTCTTTTACTTTACATGATTTTCTGATTTTGAATACAGATTACCAACAATCTTAAGGAATTTAACTATCGTACGTCATATGGTCTACCGAGGGAAAGGCAGTAAAGTGGGTATTTTACAGATCGGCATAAAAAGTTACTCTTGATGATTACATTTGTCAAGTCTTTATATTGCACAGAATGGTGCCGTTTGCTGTTTGAGAGTTCCAAAGGATATTTTGAAATCTTCTCCGACAAGAAGAAATATAGGGAAGAATAATTACTACGAAGTAGAAGCCGAATCAGTGCTTCAAGTTGGAGTTATTTATACTGCCAATTATGAAAAGTTGCTAATGAATATTATTGCTCGAGTTTTCTCCGATTTATTGGATGATCACATAATTAAAAAGGACAAACTCTTGAAAGCAAAAGACAAAAACCAAAGTCTAAGATCTCTGAGAAAACTTACGGAGATGCACGCACTTGCTGTCATATTTGTTTTAAGGAAGTGAAGACAATGTGCATATGACAAGACATTGGGATCTTTTTAAAGCACGATAGAGAGAATATTGGATGAACGTTTGATTCTAAAATATTCTTACAGTGCACCGGTAAGGTTCTAACAATCAACGGAGGCATCGCAATTTGGAAAAGTTTTTGCTATCATGCATTGATGGGAGAGATTGGAACTTTTTTTGCGATAATAAAACGGGTTCTATTTTTTCTTACTCAAATTATAATGTTTGATTATTAATTTTCTATCCTTTGTGATTTATGAATTTAGTTTCTATAAATATAAGGATAGATGTTATTATGTGATGATCTCATATTACAAATCTAGATTATTTGCATGATTAGGAATAACATGTGTTTATAATTAATTTTGTTATTCCTTTGACCAAATACTATTAGCAGTTGATATACAATTTGGTAGCATGCATGGTATTTTTAAGGAAGTAAGACATGAATTAGACTTACATTTATACTTGAAAATTGCTTTGAGATCATAAAGAGGATATTTTATATATGTATATCGTGGAACATTCAGTTATGTCCCAAACAATTTGGTACCATTTCATGGAAAGAATTTGAATTAGAATTGGATTGAAACTCTTTAAAGGTCCAACTTTAATGCCGCCTAGCTTCACTATGAGTCTCTAATCCATATTTGATTAACTTGTATCTCATGTGTTGAGATTATTCGTGTCAATATTCGAAAGGCAGAGATTATTTGGCATGCCACCAAGTGCATGAATAATTTTGTATATACTTATGAGATATGATCTGCATTAAAACTAGTTGATCATGTTTCTTCTTTAACGGAGAAGTTCTAAAGTATTGAGTAACTTTAGAGTCGTATCATATACCGTTTTCTTTGCAAGCTTTATTCTCACCTTGGTTTACATATGTGAGTATATATTAGCGGCAGCCTAAATTTTTCTGCGGAAAATTATATCAACTGCTTTTAATTTAGTAGTTGTTTATGTGATATACATATGTTAGTTTGATAAGATAAATATATCAAACTCTTAAAATGTGCAGGGATTACAATGGTTTAGTTAGAAAGCCATTCGAAAAGAAAAGTAAATTCATGTAATTTTATACCCTGGTTTTGGAAACTAAAATCTGCGTGATTTTCTACTCAATCTTTGAGATTAAAATCATCGTGACGTTCTATTTATTTTTTGGAGATTAAAGTCTTCGTGACTTTCTATTCTGGTTGGAAATTAAAGTCTAAGTGATTTTAGACTCATTTTGGAGATTTAAATCTTAGTGATTTTCTACTCCAATTTATTATTCGATTTGAAGATTAAAAACTTCATCGTTTATTAAATTTGGTTGTATCACAAATTACTCGGTTTGAAGATTAAAAACTTCACCGTTTATTATTTCTGAATGTGTCAGATTGGTTTGAAGATTAAAAACTTCACCATTTATTAATTCTGGCTCTGTCGTGACAAAAACAACAGTTCTTGTGGTTGGCTCTACAAAGTAATAGGGGTAGTGAATGTGAATCTCCTTTTTGAAGAAATATGTTTGGAATATGGTATTACTCATCAAACGACAACCCCTTAGTCACCGCAATCTAATGGAATTGCAGAAAGAAAATAGAACGTTAAAGTAGATGATGAATGCCTTGTTGATAAGTTTTGATTTACCCAGAACTTGTGGGGGGAAGCTATTCTTATAGCTAACCGAATACTCAATCGAGTTCCCCATAGCAAAACGCATTCCATTCCATATGAAAAATGGAAAGGAAGGAAACCCAACTTAAAATATTTTAAGTGTGGGGGTGTTTGGCTAAAGTACAAGTTCCTAAACCCAAAAGGGTAAAGATTGGACCAAAAACCGTTGATTGTGTTTTCATAGGATAAACAACAAATAGTAAGGCATATCGCTTTTTGGTTCAAAAATTAGAAAATTCTAACATTCGTATTAATACGGTAAATCAGATAATGCTGAATTCTTTGAGTATTTATCCGTATAAAATGGAATGTGAGTCGTCTAGTAAAAAATCTAAGCGAACTCGGGAAGAAGCAAAGGAAAATACCCCTAAGGAGGTGAATCCAAGACGTAGTAAACGTCAAAGGACATATACTTCCTTTGGACGAGATTTTCTGGAATTCTTGTTGGAAAATGAGCATCAAACATTTAAATAAGCAATGTCTTGCTCGAAAGCACAATGTTAGAAAAAGGTAGTCAATAGTGAGATATAACCCATATTAAGTAATCATACTTGGGAATTAGTTTATCTTCCTCCGAAAAATAAACATTTTGGTTCTAAGTGGATTTTCAGAAGAAAAATGAAAGCTGATGGTATTATTGACAAATATAAGGCAAAACTGATTGCCAAAGGATTAAGACAATGAGAAGGTCTTGATTACTTTGACACATACTCACCGGAACGAGAATTACATCTAATCGGATGGTAATAGCATTAGCACCGTGTATGGCCTTGAAATCCATTAGATGGATGTAAAGACAACCTTCTTAAATGAAGATTTGGGGGAAGAAATTTATATGAAACAACCTGAAGGGTTCGTAGTTCCTGGAAAAGAAAGAAGGTGTGTCGACTAGTTAAGTCACTTTACGGACTAAAATAAACATCCAACCAATGGCATGCGAAATTTGACTAGAGAATATTGTCAAATGATTTCAAACTAGTGTATTTACATTAAGAATACTCTAAATTATGTAGTCATTGTTTGTTTATATATGGATTATATATTGATAGAAAAGGCACATGAAACATGTGAAATGTGGGGGCATCTAGCTTATGCATAACAAAAGCTAATGTTAGACGTGATGTATATATTATCTAGAAGAACTAGATGATATGATTCTTCGAACCCCACGAATCCTTAGGGATATTGATATAGTAGTCGGTGAATTCATTAGTTGTTAAGTCTTAGTAAAGACTAGTTGATGAAACTACTAATTCGGAAGTTGGTCACGTACCTTTCTCGAAAGATTATTTTCTTGCTTGAAAATTTATATTGTTTAGTTCTTTTATGAAATGATGTCACTTCGAAGGTTGTGACTTTTCATAGAAAGATACATCTGTACGTTTTTGTATGGACATGACCGTTCATGAATGAATGTATTAATATGTTTGTCTATAATGAGGTGAACGAACCATGAACATGACCAAAATCCATTGCAAGTTGAGTTTGTTTAAGATTGTTAGTAATCTGTGTTCAAAATCATAAATTCATGTAAAGTAAAAGAGAAACATAAATGCATAGGAAGAACAAAATTAAATCTGAGTCCACTGAATTCACAGTGTGTCCTTAAGGAATTTAATCCCCTCACTATTGCCCAAGGTATACAGATTAATTCCTCCCAGGATAGAACGGAATAACTATTCTGTGATAGCGACACTTCAAATCACAGAACTTCAGCGAACTCAACAAACTGAGCAAACCACACTTGACACTTATGTTTATTTAGAAAATAATATAACAATGTAGAAAAGAGGGGAGAAGATTTCAGATTTTTCATATCTTAAAAATGAGGCCAAGCCTCTAAATTTATAGACAAAGGAAGGTTGATATGGAGAGGTGCAATCCAAAAGGTGCCTCTTCCATTCCCATTCACACCTTTTAAAGAAAAAACGCATCAATCCCCCACATGAATGGGGAATGGACATATGTGAAAAAACATGCATGAAAATACTGTGTGATTCGCAAGTAAGAATTAATCGCATCTGGATAAGTAGGTTTCCCTTTGAACTTTCCGCAATGAACTTATGTCGGATATACTCGGTCAATCGGTAGATTTGATATCTTTGAACCGTTGAATTTTGGTGTATACCTAGACAATAATAAGTCATACAATCAACCCTTAACCGTCTTTGGTTCTCATTGTTGTGTTCGTTTCAGCCATGAACACCGCCTAGTTTCATAAGTGCATAGAGAATTGGCCTTACAGAACTCTCCTTGAAGCGTCTAATACTTCACACTTATATAGGTGATTCCTAAACGTGTTATCCCGTAGATACACTATTTGATATACCCCGTATAAAAATTAGAAACCATTAAAAACCCTTAATGCTTTATCCTTGGTACTAAATATTGTCTCATCACGAGAATGGACCAAAAAGAAATTTTATTTGCCAATGTTGAACCGTCATTAATGACTTTGCTTGAGCTCCTTGAACCTAGATCTTGGGATCTCCAGTCTTCTAGGTAGAGTTACCGCTGCAATGACTAGTCATTGGCCATAGTCTCATTCCCCACGATGATCTTTCAACTATCTCTCTAGTTAGGCCTTTTGTAAGTGGATCCGACAAATTATCGCTTGACTTCACGTAGTCAATTATGATAATTCCTCTAGAGAATAGTTGCCTAACGGTTTTATGCATTCATCGTATATGACGAGATTTCGCGTTATGCATAATGCTCCTAGCCTTTCGTATTGCTGCTTGACTATCGCAATATATTCATATATGTGCCAACGATTTGGGCCAAAATAAGATATCTTTAAGAAATTTTTAGGAGCCATTCAACTTTTTCACCGACCTTGTTTAAGGTTATAAACTCAGCCTCTGCTGTAGAGCGGTCAATGCACGTTTGTTTGGACGATTTCCAAGACATCGCTCCTCCATCGACTGTTTAGAATCGGTTGAACCGGTGATCTAATTTGTATCACTATACCCCTCTATTATCACGGGATACTTATTGTAGTGCAAAGCATAATTTTGAGTATATTTCAAGACTCATTTCATTGTCATGAATGTTCAATGCTAACTTCCTTATGTCGTAGCCTTATACGTCTCGACTTTTAATTGCATATCAGAGTATTGACTACACTTAATATTGCAATAGTGTATTATAGCAACAGCTGGAATGATTTGCATCAGTTATGGCCACAACGTTTTAATATAAAACACATTTCGCAATCACTCTGCCGTTTTCAAGAAATTATATGATATTTATCCATACGTCTATATGATATGCATATTATAGCACCTTAACAAATCCAACTTGCAATGGATTTTGGTCATGTTCACCAGTTGGTTCACCTCATTATAGACCAACATATTAATACATTCGTTCATGAACGGTCATGTCCATACAAAAACGTGCAGACGTAGCTTTCTATGAAAAGTCACAACCTTCGAAGTGACATCATTTCATAAAAGAACTAAACAATCTATATTTTCAATCAAGAAAATAATCTTTCGAGAAAGGCAGGTGACCAATTTCCGAATTAGTAGTTTCATCAACTAGTCTTTTCTAAGACTTAACAACTGATGAATTCACTGACTACCATATCAATATCCCTAAGAATTCGTGGGGTTCGAAGTATCATATCATCTAGTTCTTCTAGATAATATATACATCACGTCTAACATTAGCTTTTGTTATGCATAAGCTAGATGACCCCACATTTCATATGGTTCATGTGCCTTTTCTATCAACATATAATCCATATATACAAAAATAATGACTACATAATTTAGAATATTCTTAATGTAAATACACTAGTTTGAAACCATTTGACAATATTTTCTAGTCAAATTTCGCATGCCATTGTTTGGATGTTTGTTTTAGTTCGTAAGTGACTTAACTAGTCGAACTACTTTTTTTTTTTTCAGGAACCACGAACCCTTCAGGTTGTTTCATATAAATTTCTTCCTCCAAATCTTCATTTAAGAAGATTGCCTTTACGTCCATCTAATGGATTTCAAGGCCATACACGGTGCTAACACTATTACTATCCGATTAGATGTAATTCTCGTTCCGATGAGTATGTGTCAAAGTAATCAAGACCTTCTCGTTGTCTTAATCCTTTGGCAATCAGTTTTGCCTTATATTTTTCAATAGTACCATCAACTTTTATTTTTCTTCTAAAATTTCACTTAGAACCCAAAGGTTTATTTCCTGAAGGAAGATAAACCAATTCCCAAGTTTGATTATTTAATATGGGTTCTATCTCACTATTGACTACCTCTTTCTAACATTGTTCTTTCGAGAAAGACATTGCTTATTTAAATGTTTGATGCTCATTTTCCAACAAGAATGCCAGAAAATCTGGTCCAAAGGAAGTATATGTCCTTTGAGTTTACTACGTCTTGGATTCACTGCATTAGGTGTATTTTCCTTTGTTTCTTCCCGAGGTCACTTAGATTTTTTACTAATCGACTCACATTCTATTTTATACGGATAAATACTCAAAGAATTCAACATTATCTGATTCACTTACCGTATTAATATGAATGTCGGAATTTTCTGATTTATGAACCAGAAAATGATATGCCTTACTATTTGTTGCATATCCTATGAAAACACAATCAACGGTTTTTGGTCCAATATTTACCCTTTTGGGTTTAGGAACTTGCACTTTAGCCAAACACCCCCACACTTTAAAATATTTTAAGTTGGAGTTCCTTCCTTTCTATTTTTCTTATGGAATGGATTGCTTTTTGCTATGGGGAACTCGATTGAGTATTCGGTTAGCTGTAAGAATAGCTTCCCCCACAAGTTCTGGGTAAATAAGAATTTATCAACAAAGCATTCATCATCTACTTTAACGTTCTATTTTCTTTCCGCAATTTCATTAGATTGCAGTGACTAAGGGGTTGTCGTTTGATGAATAATACCATATTCCAAACATATTTTTTCAAAAAATAGATTCACATTCACTGGCCCTATTACTTTGTAGAGCCAACCACAAGAACTGTTATTTTTATCACGACAGAGCTAGAATTAATAAATGGTAAAGTTTTTAATCATCAAACCAATCTGACACATTCAGAATTAATAAATGGTGAAATTTTTAATCTTCAAACCGAGTAATTTGTTATACAAACAAATTTAATAAACATGAAAAAATTCTGAAATTCTCCCATTTGCTTTACATTATTTTTCCAAAACAAAATAAAAGTGTCATGTGGCTTGTTGGTAATATGTGTTCAAAATCAGAAAATCATGTAAAGTAAAATAGAAACAGAAATGCATAGGAAGAACAAAATTAAATCTGAGCCCACTGAATTCACAGTGTGTCCTTAAGGAATTTAATCCCCTCACTGTTGCCCAAGGTATACAGATTAATTCCTCCCATGATAGAACAGAATAACTATTCTGTGATAGCGACACTTCAAATCACCGAACTTCAGCGAACTCAACAAACCTAGCAAATCACACTTGACACTTATGTTTATTTAGAAAATAATGCAATAATGTAGGAAAGAGGGGAGGAGATTTCAGATTTACCATCTCTTAAAAATGAGGCCAAGCCTCTAAATTTATAGAAAAAGGAAGGGTGATATGGAGAGATGCAATCCAAAAGGTGCCTCTTCCATTTCCCATTTACACCCTTTAAAGAAAAAATGCAACAATCCCCCACATGAATGGGGAATGAACATATGTGAAAAAACATGCATGAAAATACTGTGTGATTCGCAAGTAAGGATTAATCGCATCTAGATAAGTAGGTTTTCCTTTGAACTTTTCGTAGTAAACTTATATCGTATATACTAGGTCAATCGGTAGATTTGATATCTTTGAACCGTCGAACTTTGGCATATACCTAGACAACCATAAATCACACAATCAACTCTTAACCATTTTTTCTCTCATTGTTGTATTCATTTCAGCCATGAACACCGCTTGGTTTCATAAGTGCATAGAGAATTTGCCTTACAGAACTCTCATTAAAGCGGCAAACACTTCATACTTACATAGGTGATTCTTAAACGTGTTATCTTGTAGACACACTATTTGATATACCCCGTATCAAATTTAGAAACTATTAAAAAACCTTAATGCTTTATCCTTGGTACTGAACATTGTCTCATCACGAGAATGGACCAATTTATTTTTTATTTTACATTATTGAACCGTCATTAATGGCTTTGTTTGAGCTCCTTGAACCTAGATCTTGGGATCTCCAGTCTTCTAGAGAGTTACCGCCACAATGACTTGTCCTTGGCCATAGTCTCATTCTCCTCGATGATCTTTCAACTATCTCTCTAGTTAGGATTTTTGTAATTGGATCCGACACATTATCGCTTGACTTCATGTAGTCAATTATGATAATTCCCCTAGAGAATAGTTGCCTAATGGTCTTATGAATTCATCGTATATGACGAGATTTCCCGTTATACATAATGCTCATATCCCTTCCTATTGCTGCTTGACTATCGCAATATATTCATATATGTGCCAACGATTTGGGCCAAAATAAGATATCTTTAAAAAATTTTTAGGAGCCATTCAACTTTTTCACCGACCTTGTTTAAGGTTATAAACTCAGCCTCTGCTGTAGAGCGGTCAATGCACATTTGTTTGGACGATTTCCAAGACATCGCTCCTCCACCGACTGTTTTGAATTGGTTGAACGGTGATCTAATTTGCATCACTATGCCCCTCTATTATCGCGGGATACTTATTGTAGTGCAAAGCATAATTTTAATTATATTTCAAGACTCGTTTCATTGTCATGAAAGTTCAATGCGAACTTCCTTATGTCGTAGACTAATACATCTAGACTTTCAATTGCATATCAGAGTATTGACTACACTTAATGTAGCAATAGTGTATTATAGCAACAACTGGAATGATTTGCATCAGCTGTGGACACAACCTTTTAATATAAAATATATTTTACAATCACTCCGCCATTTTCAAGCAATTGTATGATATTTATCCATATGTCTATATGATATGCATATTATAACACCTTCATTCATGAAACAAATCCAACTTGCAATGAATTTTGGTCATGTTCATCAATTGGTTCACCTCATTATAGACCAACGTATTAATACATTTGTTCATGAACGATCATGTCCATACAAAAACGTACAGACGTATCTTTCTATGAAAAGTCACAACCTTCGAAGTGATATCATTTCATAAAAGAACTAAACAATATAAATTTTCAAGAAAGAAAATAATATTTCGAGAACGTGACCAACTTTCGAATTAGTTTCAACAACTAGTCTTTACTAAGACATAACAACTGATGAATTCACCGACTACCATATCAATATCCACTAAATATTTGTGGGGTTCGAAGAATCATATCATCTAATTCTTCTAGATAATATATACATCCCATTTAGCAACAACTTTTGTTATGCATAAGCTAAATGCCCCCACATTTCACATGTTTCATGTGCCTTTTCTATCAACATATAATCCATATATAAACAAATAATGACTACATAATTTAGAGTATTCTTAATGTAAATATACTAGTTTGAAACCATTTGACAACATTTTCTAGTCAAATTTCGCATGTCATTGTTTGAGTGTTTGTTTTAGTCCGTAAATTGACTTAACAAGTCGACACACCATCTTTCTTTTCCAGGAACCATGAACCTTTCCGGTTGTTCTATATAAATTGCTTCCTCCAAATCTCCATTTAAGAAGGATATCTTTACATCCATCTGATGGATTTCAAGGCCATACATGGTGGCTAACGCTATTACCATCCGAATAGATGTAATTCTCATTACTGGTGAGTATGTGTCAAAGTAATCAAGACCTTCTCATTGTCTTAATCCTTTGGCAATCAATCTTGCCTTATATTTGTCAATAGTACCATCAACTTTCATTTCCCTTTTAAAAATTCACTTAGAACCTAAAGGTTTATTTTCTGGAGGAAGATCAACCAATTCTCAAGTATGATTACTTAATATGGATTCTGTCTCACTATTGACTACTTCTTTCCGAGGAAAACATAACTTTTTCCAAAGTTTGAAGCTCATTTTCAAACAAGAATGTCAGAAAATCTGATCCAAAGGAAGTAGTTGTCTTTTGACATTTACTACGTCTTGGATTCACCTCATTAGGTGTACTTTCCTTTTCTTCTTCCCGAGGTCGCTTAGATATTTCACTAGACAACTCACCTCCTTTTTATACGGATAAATATTCTCAAAGAATTTAGCATTATCTGATTCGATTACCGTGTTAATATGAATGTCGGAATTTTCTGATTTATGAACCAGAAAATGATATGCCTTACTATTTGTTGCATATCCTATGAAAATGCAATTAATATTTTCCGGTCCGATCTTTACTCTTTTGGGTTTAGGAACTTGCATTTTAGCCAAGCACCCCACACACTTTAAAATATTTTAAGTTGAACTTCCTTCCTTTTCATTTTTCATATGGAATGGATTGCGTTTTGTTGTGGGGAATTCGATTGAGTATTCGATTGGCTGTAAAATTAGCTTCCCCCCACAAATTCTAGGGTAAACGGAACTTATCAACAATGCACTCATCATCTTCTTTAAGGCTCTATTCTTTTTTTCCGCAATTTCATTAGATTGCGGTGACTAAGGGGCTGTCGTTTGATGAATAATATCATATTCCAAACATATTTGTTCAAAAGGAGATTCACATTCACTGTCCCTATTACTTTGTAGAGCCAACCACATGAACTGTTGTTTGTATCACGATAGAGTCAGAATTAATAAATGGTGAAGTTTTTAATCTTCAAACCAATTTGACACAACCAGAATTAATAAATAGTGAAGTTTTTAATCTTCAAACCGAATGATATCTGATACAACCAGATCTAATAGACGGTGAAGGTTTTTTAATCTTTAAACCGAGTAATATGTGACACAATCAAATTTAATAAACGGTGAAGTTTTTAATCTTCAAACAGATAAACTGGAGTAGAAAATCTCCAAAACTAGTATAAAGTCACTTAGACTTTATTCCGACAAATGAGTAGAAAGTCACGAAGATTTTAATCTCAACGAACGAGTGAAAAATCATGCAGATTTTGATCTCGAAGCTGGACTAGAAAATCACGAAGATTTTATTCTCCATAACGAGTGTAGAAAATTACGAGAATTTTAATTCACTTTCCAAATGGTTTTCCAACTAAACCATTATAACACTTTAAACAGTTTGATCTCTTTCTCTAATCAAACACATATATATTCATCTTTACATATACTATATTCATGATCTCAAGAATACTTCAAGTATTACTGTAAGGCTAATTCATGTCTTACTTCCTTGAAGAAACCATGCATGCTACCAATTGTATGTCAAATACTAATAGTTTTTTCATTTGGTTAAAGGAATAACAAAAATGCGTGTCATTCCTAATCATGCATATAATTCTAGATTTGTAATATGAGATCATCATATAACAAAAATCTATATTAATATTATAGAAACTTAATTTCATAACTCACACAGGATAGAATATCAATTAAAAATAAGTAGAGTAAGAAAGGGTAACCCGATTTTGATAACTTATAATTCACCACGGATAAGGAGTTCCTTCACTTTGCTTTCTCGCTTCAGAAAGAATTCATATGACATTGTTGTATCCAAAGTCTACAACGCCACAATACACGCTCCAATCCAACGCCACAATCCAATGAGATTTGAGATCATCACATAATGAACATCTGCCCTGATATATTATCACTTTCTTCTTAAATCGTCACCTTCACTGTTTTGCCTTTACATTGATTAAATTGTGACTTTTCCGGCCATTAGCACTTTTCATAAATGGTTCCATGTCCGTAGTGCTCATAATAGGAAATATCAAGTGTTTATTGTTATTAACGGAGATATCCATTTGTCCACACTCTCAATCTGCATCCTTTTGGTCAAATAAATTTTTCATTGGCAGAAAGTTTATCAACTGGTAATTGCCAACCCAAAGGATCAAGTTTCATGCCATTTTCTTTCATGACTTGGGTGCATATTAAGAGTTTTTGCAATGACATTTCTTCCTTGTAGAAACATCCTCAATCACGAATATTTGCACCGTTGTCACGATGACGTGGAAACAAAGACAACCAATATCTTTTCCTTTCTTGTTTAGTATCCAACAAATAGATGTTAAGACAAACACAGAAACTAAATGTTAAGTTCCTTAAGCTTGTTCGTATTCTGTGTTCGAAATAAAATATTTTAAAGTGTGGGGTGTTTGGCTAAAGTACAAGTTCCTAAACCCAAAAGGGTAAAGATTGGACCAAAAATTGTTGATTGTGTTTTCATAGGATATGCAACAAATAGTAAGGCATATCGCTTTCTGGTTCATAAATCAGAAAATTCCGACATTCATAATAATAGGGTAATTGAATAAGATAATGCTGAATTCTTTAAGTATTTGTCCGTATAAAATGGAATGTAAGTCGTCTAGTGAAAAATCTAAGCGACCTCGGAAAGAAGCAAAGGAAAATACACCTAAGGAGGTGAATCCAAGACGTAGTAAACGTCAAAGGACATATACTTCCTTTGGACCATATTTTCTGGCATTTTTGTTGAAAAATGAGCATCAAACATTTAAATAAGCAATGTCTTGCTCGAAAGCACAAACTTAGATAGTGAGATCGAGCCCATATTAAGTAATCATACTTGAGAATTGGTTTATCTTCCTCCAGGAAATAAACCTTTGGGTTCTAAGTGGATTTTCAGAAGAAAAATGAAAGCTAATGGTATTATTGACAAATATAAGGCAAAACTGATTGCCAAAGGATTTAGACAACGAGAAGGTCTTGATTACTTACATACTCACCGGAACTAGAATTATATCTAATCGGATGGTAATAGCTTTAGCACCATGTATGGCCTTGAAATCCATTAGATGGACGTAAAGACAACCTTCTTAAATGAAGATTTGGAGAAAAAAATTTATATGGAACAACCTGAAGGGTTCGTGGTTCCTGAAAAAGAAAGAAGGTATGTCGACTAGTTAAGTCACTTTACGGACTAAAGCAAACATCCAAGCAATGGCATGCAAAATTTGACTAGAAAATATTGTCAAATGGTTTCAAACCAGTGTATTTACATTAAGAATACTCTAAATTATGTAGTCGTTGTTTGTTTATATATAGATTATATGTTGATAGAAAAGGCACATGAAACATATGAAATGTGGGGGCATCTAGCTTATGCATAACAAAAGCTAATGTTAGACGTGATGTATATATTATTTAGAAGAACTAGATGATATGATTCTTCGAACCCCACGACTCCTTACGGATATTGATATGGTAGTCGGTGAATTCATCAGTTGTTAAGTCTTAGTAAAGACTAGTTGATGAAACTACTAATTCGGAAGTTGGTCACGTGCCTTTCTCGAAAGATTATTTTCTTTCTTGAAAATTTATATTGTTTAGTTCTTTTATGAAATGATGTCACTTCGAAGGTTGTGACTTTTCATAGAAAGATATGTCTATACGTTTTTGTATAGACATGACCGTTCATGAACGAATGTATTAATATGTTGGTCTATAATGAGGTGAACCAACCGATGAACATGACCAAAATCCATTGCAAGTTGGATTTGTTTCATGAATGAAGGTGCTATAATATGCATATCATATAGACATATGGAAAAATATCATACAATTTCTTGAAAACGGCGGAGTGATTGCGAAATGTATTTTATATTAAAAGGTTGTGGCCACAACTGATGTAAATCATTCCAATTGTTGCTATAATACACTATTGCAATATTAAGTGTAGTCAATACTCTGATATGCAATTGAAAGTCGAGATGTATAAGGCTACGACATAAGGAAGTTAGCATTGAACTTTCATGACAATGAAACGAGTCTTGAAATATACTCAAAATTATGCTTTGCACTACAATAAGTATCTCGCGATAATAGAGGGGTATAGTGATACAAATTAGATCACCGGTTCGACCGATTCTAAACAGTCGGTGGAGGAGCGATGTCTTAGAAATCGTCCAAACAAATATGCATTGACCGCTCTACAGTGGGGGCTGAGTTTATAGCCTTAGACAAGGCCGGTGAAGAAGTTGAATGGCTCCTAAAAATTTCTTATAGATATTTTATTTTGGCCCAAATCGTTGGCACTTATATGCATATATTGCGATAGTCAAGCATCAATAGGAAGGGCTAGGAGCATTATGTATAACAGAAAATCTCGTCATATACGACGAAGGCATAAAATCGTTAGGCAACTATTTTCTAGAGGAATTATCATAATTGACTACATGAAGTCAAGCGATAATGTATCGGATCCACTTACAAAAGGCCTAACTAGAGAGGTAGTTGAAAGATCATCGAGGGGAATGAGACTATGGCCAAGGACAAGTCATTGTGGCGGTAACTCTACCTAGAAGATTGGAGATCCCAAGATCTAGGTTTAAGGAGTTCAAACAAAGTCATTAATTACGGTTCAACATTGTCAAATAAATTTTTTTTTTGGTCCATTCTCGTGATGAGGCAATGTTCAGTACCAAGGATAAAGCATTAAGATTTTTTAATGGTTTCTAATTTTGATACAGGGTATATCAAATAATGTATCTATGGGATAACACGTTTAGGAATCACCTATGTAAGTGTGAAGTGTTAGTTGCTTCAAGGAGAGTTTTGTAAGGCCAATTCTCTATGCACTTATGAAACCATGCGGTGTTCATGGCTGAAACGAACATAACAATGAGAACCAAAGACGGTTAAGGGTTGATTGTGTGACTTATGGTTGTCTAGGTATACACCAAAGTTCGACGGTTCAAAGCTATCAAATCTACCAATTGACCGAGTATATCTGACATAAGTTCACTATAGAAAGTTCAAAGGGAAACTTACTTATCCAGATGCGATTAATCTTTAATTGCGAATCACACAATATTTTCATGCATGTTTTTTCACATATGTCCATTCCCACCATTCTCCATTCATGTAGGGGATTATTGCATTTTTTTCTTTAAAGGGTGTGAATGGGAAATGGAAGAGGCACCTTTCGGATTGCACCCCTCCATATCACGCTTCCTTTGTTTATAAATTTAGAGGCTTGGCCTCATTTTTAAGAGATGAAAAATCTGAAATCTTTTCCCCTCTTTTCTACATTGTTGCATTATTTTTTAAATAAACATAAGTGTCAAGTGTGGTTTGCTTCGTTTGTTGAGTTCGTTGAAGTTCTGTGATTTGAAGTGCCGCTATCACAGAATAGCTATTCTGTTCTATCCTGAGAGGAATTAATCCGTATACCTTGGGCAACAGTGAGGGGATTAAATTTCTTGAGGACATTGTGAATTCAGTGGGCTCGGATTTAATTTTGTTCTTCTTATGCATTTCTGTTTCTCTTTTACTTTACGTGATTTTTTGATTTTGAACACATATTACCAAAAGTTCCAGATGAAGGGCCTCTTTGCGGATACTTTCTGCAACGTTAGTGCCAGAGGGTGTCAATAAAAGCATACTCTTACTCCAGGAATGACACTCCAGAAATCAGCTTATTGTTCAAGAAGTCACAGTCACTTAAGGTAATGAGGCTTTTGAAAATATACTGCCTGAGTACTTTACTCACTTTGACTTCCTTAGGAGACTTGGGAAAATGTTCCAAGACGGAAAATAAGATTTATGTCTTTGAACCTGTGATATGAAAGCAAATGACAAATTGCTATTACGAGTATCAGAAGCATATCAGTTGAAATCCCAACGAAAATAAAAGAGTAACTGAGTAAGAAGCGGAATAGAGCTATGGAGATCAAGGCGCAGTTCAAACGATGAACTTGTAAGGCCATCCAATGCAAGATCTACCTCATTAATCTCATTCAACATCATCAGCAAGGTTAAACCTCATTTCGGAAATTTGGTTTTTGGTGACAACTGGAATGATATTTGCAAGCTTTTTGATCATACATTCTATGAGGCCTACTGGTAAAGTTGTTGCCATGTGACCTGGAGGTCACGAGTTCAAACCGTGAAAACAGCTTCTCCTAGAAATGTAGGGTAAGGCTGCGTACAATAGACTTTTGTGGTCCGGCCCTTCCTCGGACCCCGCGCATAGCGGGAGCTTAGTGCACTGGGCTGCCTTTTTTTATTCTATGAGGCCTACATCACCATTGTTAAATGGATCAGACCACCAATTATTTTTGTTAAACTCAATGGTTTAAGGAGCTAAGGATCGTGGTGATTAACCATGGCGTCATTACAAGGCATGGTTTCAGAGAGGCAAACAAGGTGGTCGATAAATTGGCTACTCTGAGCCATTCAACTGATAAGTGTACATAAACCACAGCTTTTGATATTCTGCGACGCCAGATTAGAGTCTCATTGAATGCCGATCGATGGCAACTTCCATCATTTCGAGTCAAGAGGAGAAGCCATCACTTTTTTGTTTTTTTAAGGAAAGTTAGTTGAGCTAATGCCTCACATCTTGTAAAGAAGGTTTTTGGTTATATCCCCCTTCTTCATTGTACTCGTTTCAACGTGGCAATAAAATCGTGACTTGATTAAGGGGAAAAAAAGAAGAAAAAATTACAGTTGGGCTATGTATATGGCTCATGATCAGATACATTACATTTTATTTTATAGGACCCTATTACCATTTCCTTTCTAAGAATCATATTTTACTTGAAGAACCATCAGTTTATTACTTGGGAGTAATAGTTTAAAGTCATTTTCCTCATATGCTCAAAATATAATAATATGAACTTCAGATACTTTGATAAATATAACACCAGTAATTATAAGATGTAAATTCTGAAAGTTCTCAACTCTCATCTTCTGAATGTATTTTCTCAAATTTACACTCATGTATTGTTCTGTGTTAGTTCCAACATGAAACATACTTTTTATCCACTATACTTTAAATTTGAGTAGTAATAGTATTGCTACTATTTATTATACTCTAATCAAAGTAATATAAATTGACTCTAACAGCATGTGGTAATTTCGGGATATAACATGTGATAATTTCCCACTTGGGGCATTATATTGGGTTTATTTGTGTAATAAAAGTAAACTAAATTGATTGACCGATTTTTGTCACGTTCATATCTTTGTTTATTTATTTATTTTTAATTTTTGATGATGCTAATACCCGAATCAGCTTGTGCATGCCTGGACTATTCCATTGGGTACTTGTTATCACTACCGATATGATACCGAGTAACTCTGCCAACAAAATCTTTAAAAAATCCTTATTTATTAACTGGTGCATCGGCGACTACTATTTTATTTAACCTGTAATATCATATTGTTGTTTTATCTTTCAAATCGTTTAAATTTATATTATTATACACAATTATATTTAATTAATATTTAAATGATTTGATATTACAAAAAAGTACAGCTGCCCACCAAAATAATAACTGATAAATGTATTTTTTTATTTATAGAAAATGTATAAAATTATATATATATTATATTAAAAGCACGAAGGTACTTAGCGAAATGTCGTTCGCTTTTTTTACCCTTTAAAATATAGAGTTCACATTGGACAATATAGTAATTTAAATATTTCATTAATATTTAAAAATATTCATTTACTTAATTTTGTTTTCCCCAGTTATTAACAATCTTGAAATGTTCACGAGATTATTTGGTATATTTTGCCAGAATTATTTGTTATTAACAAATTTAATACAGGTTATTGAACAATTGCAATTCATCACAAAAAAATTAGTTAGACATTTTAGTATTTGTTTTTCTTTGTATAATTAATAATACTTATTGCTATGCCACCTCAAGTTGCTTGTTTTAAAAAAAAATTAAAAATTAGACTATCTCCTTTAATTCTGTATAATATTAATACTACATGATGTACAATTGTGTTATTTGCAATTGGCATTTGCCATGCTTGAATCACTCAGATTTCACCAATTACATCTGTTCAGGTAAACAATCTTCCTTATATCATAAAAAAATTAATTATTGAATTAGTCACTTTGATAACTTATAAAACTCTTACGCATGCTTTATTTTAGGTACACTTGCAATGGCCAGTGAAAAGGAATTGTCAGACCAATGTGTCCCAATTAATAGTCTAAGAGTATTTGATTCATATTGGGTAATACGAGTCTTAGTATTTGGGAGTGGAATAGTAAAAGAGTTCAACAATAAAATAAATCAAGACACCCGAAAAATTGTGATATTAGTTGATGAAGAGGTAACTATTATTTTATATCAATATTTATTTCATGTCTTTTCATATTAGTTTTAACCATCAGATTAACTTAAAGTGAAACTTTTTACGGGGAACAAAAATTCACGCTATACTTTTCAATGGTTATATTGAGAAGTGGAAAGAACATTTACAACAAAACAAGATTTGTTACATCATAAACGGACGAATCAATAGTGCTAATCCTAATTTTCAATCATTGCACAAGGAGCTTGAGATTGGATTTAAGGAGAATACATTTGTTGAAGAAAGCAACAGTCACTTTTCGACCATTAGTTTTTCAAATAATTTTATTTCATTCGATGAGGCATCAAAGTGCACCAATGGAATAATTTTTGGTAAGTTCTTTAGATTTCATCCAGTAATCTTTCACTAAATATGTAAATAATATTTTACTTCTATTCGCCTTATTAAATTTTTAGTAATATACATATATTTGTTTTAATATTCTTTCTAGATATAGTTGAAATTTTAGAGGATGTTAAACCCTCCATGGGAGAAGGTGCAAAGAAACGAAGGGAGATAGTGCTTATCAACGAGATGTAAGTTGGAAGTTTTAGTTCAATATGTTAAATGTTTCTTAGTAATTAATATGTTAATGATGTAATATGTGTAATTATAAATTTCAGGGTTGATAGAAAGACTGTAACCTTATGGAATAATTTTTCAAACATAGACGGTCAATTGTTACAAAAATTGATTGATGAAAAACCTGTTGTTGCGGCATGTGATGTTAGGAAAACAACATATAGAGGTAATATATCAAGAACCTTGGTATTTTTGTAAATTGTTGAATTTTTTATTATATTTAACCTTTTTTTAATCTGTGAAGGGAGTTTTTCAATATCTACTACATATGTTAGTAGTATATAGATAAATCCAAAAATTTGAAAAGGCAATAGCTCTCCAAAAATGGTAATATCTGCTTGGGTTTTATTATGTTTAAGCAATCTTAGTAAAATATAGTTATTATTATTTAATAATTACACAATACGCAGGCATGACTACAAGAAGGCAAAAAACATAGATGTAAGTCTATTTCCAAGTATACAACTTAAAAACGCTCGAGAAGTGAAGATTGAGGACATCAAAGATGATTCGTTTGACAATAAAGTAAATTCTTCCAACTACTTCAGAAATATTTATACTTTTTAAAATGTGTCCTATCTAACCTATTTTTTATATATATTTTTGTAGGATACATATTTAAATTTTAATGCAAGAATAAAAGATATAATGAATAAAGACGGTATTCTTTTTGTAAGATATGTTACAAGAAAGTGGACGTTATAAATAATATTGCAAAATGTCATCGTTGTGGCATCGAGAATGTTGATTACCAGGAAAAGTAAAACACATAAAAAAATTCAATTGTTTCTCTACATTTTCACATATCAATAAATGAGTTAATTGTTTATTTATGTATGATTTTGTAGATATATTCTAAAACTTGAGGTGTTTGATAAGAAAGAACGTTGTTATGTTACATTGTTTGAATCTACAAGAAACTTGCTTGGTTGTGATGTTACAACGTATGTACAATCAATATCTCAAAAGGTCAAATTATCTCTTCATTTCACCATTACAAAATATCCAAATTAATGACATTTATGTGGTTTGAATACCTTATTCAATCTTAACTAATTTACTCTTTTTTGTACAGAAAGAAGAATCCGAATTTTATCGCAAACTGGTGTTGAGTCAGGAAAAAGAATTCACCTTTCTTGTCAAAATTGATTCCAAAAATAGAGGCGATCGAGATGGAAGACGATTTATTGCGGAGGAGATCCAGGAAGTTGAAAAAAATGCTGCAATTCAAATAGTAGATGAAGAGATAAAAACGGAAACAGGAATCAAGAAGACCAAAAAAGTTGAAGAAGACATCAACAATCCAATAACTTACAAAAAAGTCAAAATTGAAAAGGATTAGTGCTGTTGCATTCTCTAAGAAATATAAGCTCACTTTTTTTTTGTATTCCAGATAGTTATTGATTGCTGAAGTTTCTATTTTCTTTTAAACAAGGAACAACTTTTTCTGGCATAGCATATATAATATTTGTATTCCGTAGGATATTACTTATTAACCACATATGGCAAAACAAGGTACATATAAACATAATTAACAGATTATGTTCTTTTTTAATATTGTTAATCGTGACATTAATTTTAAAAAATTATTTCTTTCTACATATTTATAGATCAAGGCAAAGTTTCTTATGCCATTCAGAAATTTAGCAAATATAATGCTTTAAATGCTTCAATGTCAAATGATGGAAACAACCGTACTATTGTCACGACCCAAAATCCTAACATATCGTGATTGCACCTATCTCAATACTAGGCAAGCCGACAACCTCAATAAACTACAATTTTCATAAAGTTTGAAAACATAATATTGAATTTCATAGAAAATCTCACAATTTCTGACATAAAAATACATTCCCAAAACCCGGTGTCACTGAGTACATGAGCATCTAATATGAATACAAAGTCTAACTGATAAAACATTGTCTGAAAGTATAGAACAGTACAATAACTGAAGAAAAGAGAGACAATGTCAGCGGACACCGCGCAGCTACCTTGATAGTCTCCAACAGTTAAATCCTCAAATCTGGCAACTGCCGTATCCGAAAGTACCTGGATCTAAACACGAGGTGCAAAGTGTAGTATGAGTACAACCAACTCAATAAGTAACAAAACTAACCTCTAGGCTGAAAGTAGTGACGAACTCCGCAGGTACAGTCCAATATAAATAATATAAATACATAAATGTAGGCATGCGTTCAAGTTCAACAGTTGCTTTCAATACAAATAAAACATATCAATTCTGACAATACGAGGAATATGACATCTCTGTATCTACATGCCTATGTACATACTATATGTGATGCACATTAATGAAAACTCGGTGTACTCACAATCGAAAATACTCAATCACTCAGTACTATATATGGCCAATCCAACCCAGGGAAGATCCATCCCAAACTATATATGTATATCCATCAACTGACAATCAGTCACTCAGTACTGTATAAGGCCAATCCAGCCCAGGGGAAGATCCATCCCCAAATATCAATGATTCGGACAAGATCCATGTCTAGGAAAAATCCATCCCTCAATGTAAATACTTCGGGCAAGATCCATGCCTAGGGAAAATCCATCACTCAATGTAAATACTCCGTGAAAGATCCATGCCTAGGAAAAATCCATCCCTCAATATAAATGCTTCGGGCAAGATCCATGCCCATGGAAGATCCATTCCTCAATATATATATATATATATATATATATATATATATCAACTACGCTCACTATGGGGGTGCAGACTCTGGAGGGGCTCCTTCAGCCCAAGCGCTATAATAAGCCAGATCCAGGCATAAGTAAATAAAACTTGTTGCGGCGTACAAACCGATCCCAAAATAATAACCTCACAATCAGGCCCTCGGCCTCACGCAGTCATCACTCTCTCCAGTCTCTCGGGCTCACAATATCATAAAACTAGCCAAAAATAATGATATGATGTATCAATGAATAATAAAAGAGACTGAGATATGATATGCAAGTGGTAGATGTGACTGAGTACAAAATTATAAATTTAAACAATAATTCAACAACAATACGACTCATGTGGGTCCCAAAATATATCGGTGTGTAGCCTAAACATGATCTTTAATATGAGTCTCAGCTCAATTTATCTAACACGTGGAGGATATGCGGAAAATGTCATTTATTTAATTATGCAACTCCACGGAATCAATTTATGTAACAACCCGACTTGTCGTTTTGAGTAATTACTCTCCTTTCTACTATTTTAAGTCTTGAATAGCTTCATATGATGTATTATAACCTCTGTGAATCGTCGGTTTTGATTTTCAGGTGTTTCAGGATTAGCTCGGAAGAATGAATTTCATTTTGGAAGCTTAAATAAAAAAGGTTGACTGGAGTTTGGGTTTTGTGCAAACAACTCCGTAATGGAGTTTTGATGGTTCCAATAGCTCCTTATGGTGATTTTGAATTTAGGAGTATGTCCGAAAAATTACTTGGAAGTCAGTAGTTAAATTAGGCTTGAAATGGCTAAAATAAATATTTAAGGTTGTAAGTTTGACCGAGGAGTTGACCTTTTGATATCACGGTCGGAATCTGATTCTAGAAATTTGGAATAGGTTCTTTATGTCATTTATGACTTGTGTGCAAAATTTGAGGTCAATCGGACTTAATTTGCTATGTTTCGACATCGAACCTAGAATGTTTCGACATCGCTTTTTTAAGAATACGTGGTATCACATTAAGAAAATGAGTTCCAAATTCAGTTTTGATTGAGGCATTAGATCCATATTGAAATTACGGAGCCATAACAAAATGAATCGTCGAATTCGGACATCGTATGAGAGAGTTATGCCCATTTCCGTGTCGGGA
Organism: Nicotiana tomentosiformis; assembly: GCF_000390325.3. NCBI lineage: Eukaryota > Viridiplantae > Streptophyta > Magnoliopsida > Solanales > Solanaceae > Nicotiana > Nicotiana tomentosiformis. The sequence goes on along the minus strand of NC_090815.1, from coordinate 18,686,251 downwards.
ATGACTTTTTGTCGCCGTGAGCGCCCAGGGTAGCGCGGGAGCTATCCCTGGCGCTAGGATTGCTGGAAGTACTGGAAAGGGCACCACAGGCAGTGCCCCACGCCACTTGTGTCACCACAGACGTAAACCCCCATAAAACAGGGGTTTTCAGCCATTTTTGACAAAACAAAGCTGGGGAGCTCGGTGAATTCCAGATTCAGTTACATCATGAATCCGTGAAATTATGGAAGAAAAAACAGATTTCTATAAAATCTTCCAAAAATGTAAAATGAAGATTTGAAGGTCAATCCGATGTCGGAATTTGATAGTTTTTGTATGGTCGGACTCGTATCAGAACGAGTGTTCGGATTTTGTGAGTTATGTAGGATTCTGAGATGTGGGCCCCACTGTCGATTTTTTGTGCGGAGTTGAATTTTTTTGTAAATTGTTAAATTGAAAGCATAAGAGTAAATTGTGATTAATTTGCACGTTGTTTGAATAGATACGAGTCGTTTGTCTTGAATTGAGGAGATAGGAAGGCGTATGGAGGTTGATACACACAGAATGGAATTTTCGAAGTATTGTACAGCTTACTCGGTATTGGATTTGGCTTGCTCGAGGTAAGTAACTCTTCTAATCTTGGAGCTGAGGGTATAAACCCTGAATTATACATGTTATGTGTTTGATTTTGAGGTGACGCACATGCTAGGTGACGGGCGTGTGGGCATGCACCGTGTGAACTGTGATTCCATTATTCATATGGTACTATGTAGTTACATGAACTTATCTGAAATCATGAAAATCTCTACGTACTAGAGCTATTGAACTGAGAATCATGTTAAAATCATGTTCAGGCTATATGCCAATATTATTGAGACCCACATAGGTCATATTGTTGTTAAATTTGTTTAAATTGAAATTTTAAAACTCAGTCATGTTCATTCATTTTATATCATCTCTCAGTCTCTGTTTCTATTTATTGATTCATCATATCATCATTTTGGACTGATTTTCATGACATTGTGAGCCCGAGAGACTGGAGAGATTGATGACTAAGTGAGGCCAAGGGCCTGATTGAGAGGATAATTATGGGATCGGGTTGTACGCCGCAGCATGCCATATTGGCTTTATATACTTTATTATTATATGGATCGGGGTTGTCCGCCTGCAGCAAGCCTTATAGGCTTTATTATAGCACGTGAGTTATCCGTGCAGCACGTGAGTTGTCCGTGCAGATTATAGCGCTTGGGCTAAAGGAGCCCCTCTGTAGTCTGTACACACCCCAAGTGAGTGCAAGTACCTACTTAGTGTGAGTGACGAGTGCCGAGTGTCAAGTGCGAGTGCCGAGTGTCGAGTGCGAGTGCCGAGCGATTGGAAGGATTGAGTGACTGTGAGGACCGGGTGACTGGGAGGACTGAGTGAAATGATACTCTAAGAGTATGCATATGGTTTATCACTGAGTTGCATCGTATTGACATGCACACTTGACATACAGGCATAAAGATGCATTTTCCTCATGCCATTTGAAAAATGAAATAACTCCTGTTGTGGAAAAAGATTTTGGAAAAATTACTGTTTTCAAACTTACTCATATTTTTGGCAACTTTGGTAAAAGACTTGAGTTTTCACTGATACACTTGAAAAGCAGAGCTATTTTCAGAAATCATGATTAAGTTGAGCATGTTATTGTTAAATTATTACTTATGCTGATTTAAATTATATTGTTATGAAATGTTGTTGGCTATTGGTGTTGGACCCCGACTTGTGTTCCAGCTCGTCACTACTTTCAACCTAAGGTTAGGTTTGTTACTTATTGAGTACATGGGATCGGTTGTACTCATACTACACTTCTCCACCTTGCGTGCAGATATTGGATGTTCATGTTGCTGTGTTCGTTGGGAGCTGGATCTGAAGATGTACCTTCGTTCCGGTTGTAGCTGCCTCTTGTTCATGGTAGCCTTAGATTTATAACAATCTGTTCATGTACATTTTGACCAGATGATGTATTATTTCATACCAACTTTGTAAACTCTGCTCTTAGAAGCTTATGATTTGTGCTACCATTCCTTGGGAAATGTTTGTATAAAAGCGGTGTATTATCATTTCTTATCTTAATAAATTTCATTAAGTTGGACAATGTTTAATTGGCTTACGTGACAGGTTGGGTTAGGTGCCATCACGACTTGGGTCGTGACAAGTTGGTATCAGAACTCTAGGTTCATAGGTTCTACAAGTTATGAGCAAATGTCTAGTAGAGTCTTGCGGATCGGTATGATGACGTCCATACTTATCTTCGAGAGGCTACATGGAATTTAGGATAATTTCCCATCTTTTTTTTTATCGTGCGGAATTGATTCAGCTTGAAACATAACTCTTTGAATTCCTTCACGCATTCGTGTGTGCATGTGAGCGCTCGGTATCAGCTGTGTATAACCGGCTTGTGATTTCAGGGATGATGTGCGAGATGTGTATTCTGTGTTTTGGTGATGGGCCAGTCTGGAGGACTTGAGGCCAGGTTTAGACTGCATCTTAAGCTCAGTAGCTTTAGTTGTTCCTATGAGTGGAATTTGTGGCTAGGTGAGCGGTGGAATGACCATATGATGAGTATGATGTGACTGCGGATGTGTCTAGATGGTTTGAATATGACGGGATGAGTTTTTTTGGGATGTGAAAAAGATTATTGGGTGCTTGATTTCTGTCTTGATGTGACGTATAGTCTCGGTTTATGAGTGTATTGAAAGATTTTTCATGTTGTATAAATGTGGAATGAAGTAGATTTTACATGTCTTGTGGTAAGTTTAGACCCAGGAAGATTAAGTGATGGCATAGTAGTTGTGGCTATGAAAGGATATGGACAGATGTCAGTTTGAAGCTAAGCAAGCGGGTTATCACCTGCGAGGTAAACTACAGATGTGCGGTCATTATGATGTTGTGTGGAGGCTTTCTTTTCTACCAGTGGGGTGTACGTGTTGAGATTTGAATTTGAATCTGGTTGAGAAAGTTGACTTGACTGTCAAGAGAAATAAATGCGAGCTTAGCGGATGATTGAGGAATTTTATAGTTGGTGTGGCATGAGCTTGAGAAAAACTTTCGTTGAACTGATTATAGTATTATGGCAGTAATAGAGTATGGATATTGTGAGTTATAAAATGTTTTGTTTTATGGCTTTGAGCCAAGTGGGGGAGTCTGTTATCTACGATTTGATTGCACGATTATGTGTTGTATTGGCTTTGGTCCGAGGCATACTTGTGGATTAATTATGACTTGCAGAGGTTGAGATCGAGGATGACTCGAGTAAGGAAATTCCTGGATATGGGTTATATTCCACTTTATGAGCATATGAAAATTACGGAATGAGTTGAGTTGTTATTCATGACGAATGTAGTGTGCACGGTGTATGAATTTGCTCAGTTGTGTTAAGGCATGGTTACTTTTTTGAGGTGTTGTTGTACTAATTGAGCATAGGCAGTTCGGCCTGTTTGGGCGGTGCAATTGAGATTTGAGTAGAGTGGATGACTCTCGAGAAATTTCTAATAGATTCAAGATTAATATGTAGCAACTAAGAATTTTTGGCGGATTTGTATATGGATAGAATCTGAGATTTAAGTTGGATGGTATCGAGACTTGTGGCATTTTTTTTTATATCATTATGAATTTTATATTTCGGTATCAGGAAGGTGAAGAAAACGGATTTAGACTAAAATAAGGTATTTTCAGAATGGGTGTTTCGGTTGTGGTATTTATGGGGGTAATTATGATGTGGTGAGACTTTACAGATATTTTGGTGGCAATATTCTTGGGTTGGTGACCTGCATGACTTGGTAGAGTTAGGGAGATTCAGCTCTTATAACTTGGTTATGTGCAAATGGATTTCAAAGTGTTCTTGATGGTTTCTACCATGGTTATAACCGAATATTTTCTATCGATGTGGAGAACGTGTTGTGTATTGTGATTTCTTCCTGGAAGAAAGAAAGAGAAAGGGTTCTAACTCACTGGATATGTAATTTGCTAGTGACTTAGAGTTCATAATGAGATTCTTGTGCATGTCACATGATGGCATGATAGATGTGGTGTGTTGTACGAGGTTAAGATTTACATGTACATGTTGGCAGTTCAGTCTTGAAGGGAAAGTCAAGAATTTTGGACAGCATGGTCAGTTTCAGATATTTAGGTAAATGTTATAACTGCTCGGTAATCCCTGAGAAGGGTGCGCATTTCAGAATAGTGCATAGTGTTTTGACTTACAGATGTTCATCGGTATTGCGGTACTCACCTGGTTGATAGACTGTTGATATTGTAGTTATTGCTATATGGCATGGAAAAGTTTTGGAAGAATTCCTTGTGGGATGATTGTACATGAGAGATGTGTTAGTCATTCAAATGCTAGAGTTGGGATCAGTTATGATGATTTATGTGTCCTATGAATTTGGAGACTGGGAGTTCTCAGAAGTATATTGTTTCAAGGTTGTGACCTATTTGAAGTGAGTATTTTATTTAAATCAAGTGGAGACACTAGTTGCGTTAATTATTTGGGATAGCTACGCGCTACGAGTGCATATATAAGTGAGATTTGAGCCCATGTGCGAGAATCGGGGCAAGTATTCATACTCGGAAGAATGCTTAGGCTATGATATTCCTAGAGTTGACTGTTAAGCATAAAGTTATAATGTTTCTCATGTTCTTACCTTTGTTGAGAACTATCTGGGCTACACTTGAGGTTACAAAGAGGCTAATTCCCTAAATAAACGAGGTAGCTACTATATTTGAAGTGTGATAGCAGACTTTGCACATGCTTACACTATGGCATGTTATTTATACCAGTCGAAGAGAATGAGAATCTTATTTTATTATCATATACAAGTGTACTTATTTAATTGCTCCTGTATGATATGCTAGGACTGGAGGCTTGTGACCATGCCAGGCGATTCATATTATTGGCACGTGAGTTGTTCGTGCCGTGTGTGAGAATTTTATTTCTTTGATAATTTATCGGATTTCATTGCTTTCCTTCCTCTACGATAAAAATTACATGAGCAGCGTATTTGAGGAATTGTGTACATCTACCTACGGTTATCCTCTTCATGAAGTTTGAGGAGTTAGTTGTAAATATTAGATTGTGGTGGTGTTATCTGAACTTGCGAAACAGTTCTCTTCTTTGAGATATTTTTCATTTTTGGGTGCACAGATTGCACAGTTTTTGGCTTGAGATATATTGGTGTGGAGTGTATATGGAATAGTTGTGTTTAATAATATAAGGTCATTGGACCTAGAATGGGTACTATCAGGTTTGATTACAGTATATTCGGGAGGATAATATTAAAAATTGGTTTAGAAAGTGATTATGGTTCTGGTTGGAGCGAGAGAGCTCCATGACTTGTTGTTCTGATAAAGGGTTATGAGATTCCACGTGTTTCTTTTATTATCGGCTATGTACAAAGGTTTTGGAATGAGTTGTTGTTTGATATGTGGTTAATTACCGGTATCGGGTTTGTTTTAAGCAGCTACAGTAATTATAACTTATTGCGAATATGCGAGTTGTGTGGTATATCATGTGATTACATCTAAAGCTATGGCTAAGGCCTAATACAGCTTATTAAGACTCATACAGTGTGTAGATATGAGATTCGGGCCTTGAAACGAAATGTTTGGATGTTGGAAATTGGATTCCAAGGTTAATGGGCTAAGGCTAAATTAGCTATCTTCAGTTATGTGGTGTTTTCGGGTCTATATGGTATAGGGTGACATGGGATCACCCCCGGGTATGTGCGTGGTAAGGTGGAATAGTGATTTGATGGCTTGGAAACAACTCTTGGCACGTTCGAGGACGAACGTATGTTTAAGTGGGGGAGAATGTAACGACCCGACTTGTCGTTTTGATTAATTACTCTCCTTTCTACTATTTGAAGTCTTGAATAGCTTCATATGATGTATTATGACGTGTGTGAATCGTCGATTTTGATTTTTAGGTGTTTCGGGATTAGCTCGGAAGAATGAATTTCATGTTGGAAGTTTAAATGAAAAGGGTTGACCGGAGTTTGACTTTTGTGCAACCAACTCCAGAATGGAGTTTTGATGGTTCCAATAGTTCCGTATGGTGATTTTGGACTTAGGAGTATGTCTGGAAAATTACTTGGAAGTCAGTAGTTAAATTAGGCTTCAAATGGCTAAAATGAAAATTTAAGGTCGGAAGTTTGATCGGAAAGTTGACCTTTTGATATCAGGGTCGGAATCTGATTCTAGAAATTTGGAATAGGTCTGTTATGTCAATTATGACTTGTGTGCAAAATTTGAGGTCAATCGGACTTTATTTGCTATATTTCGGCACGAACATAGAATGTTTCGACATTGATTTTTTAAGAATATGTGGTATCACATTAAGAAGATGAGCTCCAAATTCAGTTTTGATTGAGGCATTAGATCCGTATTGAAATTACGGAACCATAGCAAAAAGAATCATCGAATTCAGACATCGTATAAGAGAGTTATTCCCATTTCCGCGGCGAGAACGATTTTTTATCTTCGTCAGCGCCCAGGGTAGAGCGGGGCGCTATCCCTGGCGCTGGGACTTTTGGAAGTACTGGAAAGGGCGCCACAGGCAGCGCCCCACACCACCTGTGGCGCCACCGACGTAATAACCCCATAAAACAGTGGTTTTCAGCCATTTTTGACAAAACAAAGTTGGGGAGCTCGGTGAAGGCAATTTTTGGGCGATATTCAAGGGAAAACGTTGGGGTAAGTATTCCTTATCCTATATTGATTATATTTCATGATTCCATATTCAGTTACATCATGAATCAATGAAATTATGGAAGAAAAAACAGATTTTTATAAAATCTTCCAAAAATGTAAAATGAAGATTTGAAGGTCAATCCGATGTCGGAATTTGATAGTTTTTGTATGGTCGGACTCGTATCAGAACGAGTGTTTGGATTTTGTGAGTTATGTAGGATTCCGAGATGTGGGCCCCACTGTCGATTTTTCGTGCGGAGTTGAAATTTTTTGTAAATTGTTAAATTGTAAGCGTAAGAGTAAATTGTGATTAATTTGCACGTTGTTTGAATAGATACGAGTCGTTTGTCTTGAATTGAGGAGATATGAAGGCGTATGGAGGTTGATACGCGCAGAATGGAATTTTTGGAGTATTGTACAGCTTACTCGGTATTGGATTTGGCTTGCTCGAGGTACGTAACTCTTCTAATCTTGGAGCTGAGGGTATAAACCCTGAATTATACATGTTATGTGTTTGATGTTGAGGTGACGCACATGCTAGGTGACGGGCGTGTAGGCGTGCACCGTGTGAATTGTGATTCCATTATTCATGTGGTACTATGTAGTTACCTGAACTTATCTGAAATCATGAAAATCTCTACGTACTAGAGCTATTGAGCTGAGAATCATGTTAAAATCATGTTGAGGCTATATGCTAGTATTATTGAGACCCACAGAGGTCATATTGTTGTTGAATTTGATTAAATTGAAATTTTAAAACTCAGTCATGTTTATTCATTGCATATCATCTCTCAGTCTCTGTTGCTATTTATTGATTCATAATATCATCATTTTGGACTGATTTTCATGACATTGTGAGCCTGAGAGACTTGAGAGATTGATGACTGAGTGAGGCCAAAGGCCTGATTGTGAGGATTATTATGGGATCGGGCTGCACACCGCAGCAGGCCATATTGGCTTTATATACTTTATTATTATGTGGATCGGGGCTGCTCGCCTGCAGCAGGCCTTATAGGTTTTATTATAGCACGTGAGTTGTCCGTGCAGCACGTGAGTTGTCCGTGCAGATTACAGCGCTTCGACTGAAGGAGCCCCTTCAGAGTCTGTACACACCCCCAGTGAGTGCAGGTACCTACTGAGTGTGAGTGTTGAGTGCCGAGTGCGAGTGCTGAGTGATTGGGAAGATTGAGTGACTGTGAGGATTGAGTGACTGGGAGGACTGAGTGAAATGATACTCTAAGAGTATGTATATGGTTTATCACTGAGTTGCATCGCATTGACATGCACACTTGACATACAGGCATAGAGATGCATTTTCCTCATGCCATTTGAAAACTGAAATAACTCCTGTTGTGGAAAAATATTTTGGAAAAATTACTATTTTCAAACTTACTCATATTTTTGGCAACTTCGATAAAAGACTTGAGTTTTCACTGATACACTTGAAAAGCATAGCTATTTTCAGAAATCATGATTAAGTTGAGCATGTTATTGTTAAATTATTACTTATGCTGCTTTAAATTATATTGTTATGAAATGTTGTTGGCTATTAGTGTTGGACCCCGACTTGTGTTCCAGCTCTACACTACTTTCAACCTAACGTTAGGTTTGTTACTTATTGAGTACGTGGGGTCGGTTGTACTCATACTACACTCTGCACCTTGCGTGCAAATATTGGATGTTGATGTTGTTATGTTCGTTAGGAGCTGGATTTGAAGATGTACCTTCGTTCCTGTTGTAGCTCCCTCTTGTTCATGGTAGCCTTAGATTTATAACAATCTGTTCATGTACATTTCCAACAGATGTAATATTTCATACCAGCTTTGTAAACTCTGTTCTTAAATCCTCATGATTTGTTCTACCAGTCCTTGGGAAATATTTGTATAAAAGCAGTGAATTATCATTTCATATCTTCATAAATTTCACTAAGTTGGACAATGGTTAATTGGCTTACCTGACAAGTTGGGTTAGGTTCCATCACGACTAGGTGGATTTTGGATCGTGACAATTTAAGTCATAATTTCCATGATGCACGTGCACACGCCCGTCACCTAGCATGTGCGTCATCTCCAAACAATTCATACAACACGAAATTCAGGGATTTATACCCTCAAAACCAAGTTTAGAAGTGTTACTTACCTCAACCTTCAAGCTCCGAAAATACTACAATGCTCCAATTGATTAAAATGTCCAAATATCACCCACAATATACCTACCATTAGATATCCCAACTGCATCAAAATAAATACGAAAAGATTCATAAATATCCATGTAAGTTTCAAAATTCGGCAACAAGCCTTCAACCATCACAAATTATCCAATGGGCTCACCCATTAGCCTATTCAATTCCATTCTTATCATTTAATACTCATTTGGAGTCATTAATAATACTATGTTAATTTTCCAACATCATTAAGTCACTATTCATTGTCTTCTCCAACAAAATATTATGTTCAAGAATACCCATTTCAAGAACTAGTGTTGTATCTTGTCCAAATGGTGATTCCATATTCAATTCGTTCATCAATTAAGTTATCAAGTCTATTGGAATCATTATAAACTCAAAACAATTCCTTTTATATCAATTCATCACTAATCATATTTTTCTTTGCCCAAAATATCATTTTCAAGACCCTCCCTTAGGTTTCATACAATATCCCATTATAATTTCAAATAAAACTCATAATCATGCCACTCATACTCCAATGTGACATATATATGAAGCTCAAGTGAAGGGATTACCTCTTGGTGGAAGAATCTAACTTTTCCTCTTTTTGGTGTTCTTGAATATTCGACCATTTCCTATGGATTTGATCCATAATAATGTTAGTGTTATCACTAAATGATGTTATATAATCATCCTTGTACCAAAATAACTTACCTTGAAATGTATCCATGGTGGAAGAGCTCTTCCTTCTCTCTAGAAATCCATTCCAAGATGAAGAACTAACACATTCTCTCTCTAAACCCACGTTTTCAGCTCCTTAAAATGACCCTTGAAGCTGCTGGATTTGCCTACGCAATGGTGCGTAGGCTACCATACATATTTGTATTCTCTCTTTATTATGTGTACACCAAGTCACACGTGAAAGAGCATTTCTTGCCTATATTAAAATTCCATTTCTTCCATTCAAATTTTTTCTCATAAATATAAAATTACTTCTAAGCATAGTTTGTACTCATAGGACACTTGATTCTCTAGTTGCCAACTCCTTCCATAATACTCTTTTATTCCATCCGAATACCAACAAGATATTTGTCTTACTTAGATCCATTCACGTGAGTGATTTATGTCTCCACTTACATTGTAACTTTTGAGTTTCCTTTAGATCTCTAATTGTTTGATACGGTTGCTAACAATTCTACTATATGAGAAATGTTCAATCCACTTCCTTCTCTTTCATTGCACAAGTTTTCATTCATTCTCAAGCATCACTGTACATATTTCTATTTTCTTAACCTTAACCAACTCATAGATACCACCATGTCCTTTGTGATATTTATCTTCCATAGATTCATATTGAATTTGTTATTATGCCTACTATAGGATTATTACCATTGATTATAGGCTTTCAACTCCCAAGTGACAATGCTATTAGCTCATTAAATGGTGGAACCAAGACACACAAATTTAATAACAGTTACCAGCTCTTCTAGAGCTCACATTAACATCCCTCGCACGGACAACTCAGGTGCTATAGTATCAATATCTGAACCCGCACGAACAACTCACGTGCCAATTATATCAGTACATGGATCTGCACGGATAACTCACGTGCCAAAAAATAAAATCCGCCTGGCATGGTCACAGGCCTCCAGTCCAAGAATATCATACAGGAGCAATTGAATAAGTGTATATGATAAACTAATTATGATTCTCATGTTCCTGGACTGGTGTAAATAACGCGCCATAGAATAGGCAGGTGCAAAGTGTGCTATCACTACTCAAATCGACAAGTTAACGCAGAAATAGTAACTACCCAATTTATTCAGGGAATTAACCTCTTTGTAACCTCAAGTATAACCCAGATAATTTTCAACAAAGGTACGAATAAAATAAATGTCATAACTTTATGCTTAAACGTAACTCTAGGCATATCATAGCCTAAACATTCTTCCGAATCTAAATACTTGCCCCGATGCCCGCACATGGCTCAAACCTCATATATATATATATATATATATATATACGCACTCGTAGCGCGTAGACATCACAAATAATTAACGCAATTAGTGCCTCCACTAAGTTTAAATAAAATGCTCGCCTAAAATAGGCCGCAATCCTGAAACAATATGCTTCTCAGAACTCCCAGTTTTCCCAAATTCATAGAGCACATGAACCATCATAACCGATCACAACTCCAGCACTCGAATGACTATCACCTCCTTCATGCACGATCATCCCACTAGGTATATTTTCGTAATTCTTTCGTGCCACATATCAATAGTTGGCATATCAGTAGTCTATCACCCAGTTGAGTACCGCAATACCGATGAACATCCTTAGCACTCACTCTGAAAATACCTTATATGAATTTAAAATTTTTCTTCTTACCTTTCTTATACAAAAATGTAGAATCCATAATCATACAGAATTACCGCAAATCCCGGCACCACTAAATGTAAATATCAGATTCTATCCATACAAAAATCTTCTCGATTTCTATATATAATTCTCAAACCCATTAGAACCTTCTCGGGAGTCAACCATATTGCTTAAATCTAAATTGCACCACCCAAATGGGCTGAAAGACACGTGCCTCATTAACACAACAACACTCAAAGAGGTAGCCCTGCCCTAACACCACCAATCAATTTCATACTCTGTGCGCACTACATCCTTCACAAATAACAACTCACTCATCCCATGATCTGCATATACTCATAAGGTGCAATATATCCCATATCTAGGAATTTCAGTATTCGAGTCATCCTCGATCTCAACCTCTGCAAGTCATAACTAATCCACAAATATGCCTCAGACCAAAACTAAAATTTAACATATAACTATGAAATTGAATTGTCAATAGCATGATCCCCCACTTGGCTCAAAGCCATAAATTAAAACACTCGATAATTCGCAGTACCCATACTCTATTACTGCCATAACACCGCGGTCAGTTCAACGAAAATTCTTCTCAAGCTCATATCACCCCAACCATAAAATAAATACCTCAATCGTCCGCTAAGCTCACATTCATTCTCTTAACACTCAAGCCAACTTTCTCAACCAGATTCAAATTCAAGTCTCAACACATATGCCCCGCTGGTAGTAAAGAAACTCTCCACTCACTTTATAAGGAACACACCTACGTAGATTACTCCGCAGGGGATAACCCACATGCTTAGCCTCAAATTGGTATCTTGTTATACCCTTTCGCAATCACAATTACTATGCAATAACTTAATCTTTTTGAGTCCAAACTTATTAACAAGACATGAGAACCTATTTTGTTCTGGCATTAAGCAACAGAAAGGATCCTTCAATGCACTCATACTTGAGACTGTACGTCACATCAAAACGAAAATCAAGCACCCAATAGCAAACTCTTGAGTCACAAGTAAACTTTATTTGTCTTATTCAACCTATCTGAACACATCCCGCATTCACATCATACTTATCATATAGTCATTCAACCTATCATCGAGCCACAAATTCCACTTATAGGAATACTACCAAACGCATAAGTCCAATCGCACAGGTTCTCACAATCGAAACTACCGAGCTTAAGCTGCGGTCTAACTCCGACCTCAAGTCCTTCAGACAGGCCCATCAACAAAACACAAAATACTCATCTCGAAACCTCGTTCATGGAATCACAAGCCGGTGATGCACAAACGATACCAAGCGCTCACATACGCACAAGAATGCGTGGAAGGGATTCAAAGAGTTATGTTAAGCTTATCAATGTCACACGATGGAATACAAGAAAGTGAAATTTCCTAAGGGTTCGGCAACCTCGCGAAGATAAGTACAGACGTCTCCGTACCAATCCGCAAGACTCTACTAAACCTGCTCATGACTCGTGAGACCTATGTAACCTAGAGAACTGATACTAACTTGTCACGACCCAAAATCCTAACCTGTCGTGATGGCACCTATCTCAATACTAGGCAAGCCGATAACCTCAATAAACTGCAATTTCCATTAAGTTTGAAAACATAATATTGAATTTCATAGAAAATCTCACAATTTCTGACATAAAAATACATTCCCAAAACCTTGTGTCACTGAGTACATGAGCATATAATATGAATACAAAGTCTGACTGATAAAACACTGTCTGAAAGTATAGAACAATACAATAACTGAAGAAAAGAGAGATAAGGTCAGCGGACACCGAGCAGCTACCTTGATAGTCTCCAACAGTTAAATCCTCAAATCTGGCAACCGCCGTATCCGGAAGTACCTGGATCTGCACACGAGGTGCAGAGTGTAGTATGAGTACATCCAACTCAATAAGTAACAAAACTAACCTCTGGGCTGAAAGTAGTGACGAACTCCGCAGGTACAGTCTAGTATAAATAATATCAATACATAAATGTAGGCATGCTTTCAGGTTCAACAGTTGCTTTCAATACAAATAAAACATATCAATTCTGACAATACAAGGAATATGACATCTCTGTATCTACATGCCAATGTACATACTGTATGGGATGCACCTTAATGAAAACTCTGTATACTCACAATCGAAAATACTCAATCACTCAGTATTGTATATGGCCAATCTAACCCAGGGAAGATCCACCCCAAAATATATATATATATATATATATATATATATATATATATATATATATATATATATATATATACACACACACACACACACACACACGCACACACATCAACTGACAGTCAGTCACTCAGTACTGTATAAGGCCAATCCAGCCCAGGGAAAGATCTATCCCCAAATATCAATGATTCGGACAAGATCCATGTCCAGGGAAAATCCATCCCTCAATGTAAATACTTCGGGCAAGATCCATGCCTAGGAAAAATTCATCCCTCAATATAAATACTTCGGGCAAGATCCATGCCCAGGGAAGATCCATCCCTCGATATATATCAGTATATATATATATATATATATATATATATATCAACTACGTTCACTGTGGGGGTGCACACTCAGGAGGGGCTCCTTTAACCCAAACGCTATAATAAGCCAGATCCAGGCATAAGTAAATAAAACTTGTTGCGGCGTGCAGCCCAATCCCATAATAATAACCTCACAATCAGGCCCTCGGCCTCACGCAGTCATCACTCTCTCCAGTCTATCGGGCTCACAATGCCATAAAACTAGTCCAATATGATGATATGGTGTATCAATGAATAATAACAGAGACTGAGATATGATATGCAAGTGATAGATGTGACTGAGTACAAAATTATAAATTTAAACAATAATTCAACAACAATACGACTCATGTGGGTCCCAAAATATATCGGTGTGTAGCCTAAACATGATCTTTAATATAAGTCTCAGCTTAATTTATCTAACACGTGGAGGATATGCGGATAATGTCATTTATTTAATTATGCAACTCCACGGAATCAATTTAAGTCACAATTTTCATGATGCACACTCGCACGCCTGTCACCTAGCATGTGCGTCATCTCCAAACAATTCATACAACACGAAATTCAGGGATTTATACCCTCAAAACCAAGTTTAGAAGTGTTACTTACCTCAACCTTCAAGCTCTGAAATACTACAATGCTCCAATTGATTAAAATGTCCAAATATCACCCACAATTCAATACCTACCATTAGATATCCCAACGACATCAAAATAAATACGAAAAGAATCATAAATATCCATGTAGGTTTCAAAATTCGGCAACAAGCCTTCAACCATCACAAATTATCCAATGGGCTCACCCATTAGCCTATTCAATTCCATTCTTATCATTTAATACTCATTTGGAGTCATTAATAATACTATGTTAATTTTCCAACATCATTAAGTCACTATTCATTGTCTTCTCCAACAAAACCTTATGTTCAAGAACACCCATTTCAAGAACTAGTGTTGTATCTTGTCCGAATGGTGATTCCATATTCAATTCGTTCATCAATTAAGTTATCAAGTCTATTAGAATCATTAGAAACTCAAAACAATTCCTTTTATATCAATTAATCACTATTCATCTTTTTCTTTGCCCAAAATATCATTTTCAAGACCCTCCCTTAGGGTTCATACAATATCACATTACAACTTCAAATAAAACTCATAAACATGCTACTCGTACTCCAATATGACATATATATGAAGCTCATGTGAAGGGATTAACTCTTGGTGGAAGAATCTAATTTTTTCTCTTTTTGGTGTTCTTGAAGATTCAACCCATTTCCTATGGATTTGATCCATAATAATGTTAGTGTTATCACTAAATGATATTATATAATATTCCTTGTACCAAAATAACTTACCTTGAAGTGTATCCATGGTGGAAGAGCTCCTCCTTCTCTCTAGTAATCCATTCCAAGATGAAGAACTAACACATTCTCTCTCTAAACCCACGTTTTCAGTTCCTTAAAATGACCCTTGAAGCTTCTGGATTTGCCTACGCAATGGTGCGTAGGATACGCTGCTATGCTGTGTAGGCTATGCAAGACTCGCGTAGCTGTTCTGCCACCCTTTAGTAAAATGGTCATAACTTCTTGTAGGAATCTCCAATTCACAAACGGTTTGAAGAAATAGAAACTAGACACATAGATCTTTAGTGTGATAGGTTATACACCATAAAACTCTTTTATATATTGAGAGGTATGATCGTTAAAAATTAGGTCTTGTGCGAACTCACTTGAAACTTTATCTCATCATATAATTTTCAACTTGACTTAGCCTTAGGGCTCTTCTTAGACCATAAACCATACTTAATGCACCTCATACATATATTATCATGATCAATTGATATTATTCAAATTATCAGTCTTGTTAATACCCGAATTAATATAATTAGCACCCCGCCAATCTTCTTAATGGTCTTAAAACTCTTCGAAATTTTCGGGGTGTTACAACTATACATGAAGAAGACAATTCAGGTAAAGAATACTATCACCCCGTAGCAGTTTTATTGGCATAGTTCACTTTAAGCCGCATATTTTAACATATTACAACAGATTAATAATTATTTTTATCAAGTAAAAAATGTTGTTTCATATCTCTAAGTTGTTAAATAACAAGATTTTCAGGAAACAATGTACTTGTAAATCTGCTAATATGGTTCTTACTCGGAGAGATGAATATATCTTGCATTGTAAAAGTACCTATGGTGCAGACCAGAAAACTTTAATTAGTAGTAAGAGGTAATTTAAAATTTGATGTTGTGAGAAGAAAATCTATACCGAGACGTGTTGCTCTGCATGTAAAATAATACAACTTGATATATGCACATATTATTTCCCTAATATTTAATTGATGTTCCTAATTCTCTGTGCATGTGAAATTCGGCTAGGATTTATAATTTGATATACGAACAAATGAAGAATGAGCGAATACCCTTTAATATCTGATGTGTATATGCTATACAGTAGATATTGTTGGTTAGTTATAGAGCATGACTGAAAATCCTAATACATAGAGAAGACGATTAACAGGAACTTGGGAGAAGCTTTGGGAAAAAAAGGTATGTGATGGGGCTGATGGTTTCTGGTGAAAGAAAATTTTCAATGATAAAGGAAGAAGAAATTTTGCTTTGGTAAATACAAGCACAACAAATGTTCTTTTTCGTCCTTACTTATGAACAATTTCCAAGAGTGCAGAGACGGTACCAAATTTATACCTATAGAACTTATGTGGTAATGAACATGTTATATATTTAACATGTTATGTAAGAGTGTAGAGACGGACCTTGATTTTTTTTTTTTAAATTAAACCTTCCCATGTCGTCTATTTTCTTAAATATAATTAGTAGGATTTACTTTGGATCTAAAATATGCTTCTTCCTATTTTAACTTTTTGGGAAATCTTGACTCAATCAATAGAAGATATTGATATTGAAGAAAGAAGACCGAAGAAGCAACGCAGAATAAATTGGTTTTTGAAGGCTCTATCAAAAGAGTGTGAAATTGAAGGTAATATGCAGTACCAAAATTACCCAGCAAAATCACTTACATTTTATTTGTGTTTGAATTATTACCTTCTATTATTTATAACATTTGGTTACATAAATATAGGTGAAATTGTTTGTAAACCATCTACATCATGTACTCAGAAGTTAGAAAATGTTCCCGATTGCATTCATTGTCACGCTATGAGATTTTAGCATGAAACTCCAACATTTTTTTGTGGAGAGGGATCAGTAAGATTGGTAAATACTGAAGTTCCAATACAATTATACGAGTTACTTGTTGACGAGTCAGAAGAAGCAAAAGAGTTCCGCCGAAACATTAATGCATATAATAGTATATTTGTATTTACGTATTTTGGTGTTACACTTGACAAAGTTTACACCTTTAAGGCATAAGGTCAAATTTATCACGATTTTTCCGTCATTGCTTCAACGTGAGGATAACCCATGTTATTTTCAGTTATAATTTTTTGACACAGACAATGAGTTATGCAATCGGATTTCAAAACTGCAAGAAGCCAACTTATCTGAGGAAGTTGTGACAAAAATTACGTAGCTAATGAATGGAAATCCTTATGCACAATTCTTTTGCTTCCAAGATGTACATATTCGAATTGCTACCAATGCTACACTATATCAATGTGTCTACAACAAACCATCAGTAGATAAAAAATTGCTGCAACTTGGATAGATGGAAACAATCCAAATGTACCATTCGTTAGAGAGATTATCGTTCATGAGCATTCCGGCAACAAACATAGAGTAAAACATTATTATGGTTGCTATGACCCACTTCAGTATCCTCTGCTTTTTCCAAATGGAGAAGTAGGCTGGCACCAAGGAAATCACAATAACACAAATATAAATCAAAAAGAGGTGCAAAGTACATCTGAAGTTGCAAATGCAAACAACATTCATGTCCGCTGATGATGTGTTTGACAAAGAGGAGCAAGGTAAAGTTTGCAATAAAATTACATATCACCTTACTTTTCTTATTTGAATATTACCTACATCAATATATATTAATTTTTCTTGTAGGTGTACGTCATGAATCTAAATCATGTGTGTCTCGTAGAGAGTACTATTGCTACAAATTACAAATACGCAAAGGAGAAAAGACAATACGACTATTGTGCGGACGATTATTGCAGCAATTTGTGGTTGACATGTACATCAAGTTAGAAATAACAAGACTTGAATATTTTAGATTAGAGCAAGTACTACTTAGAAGGGAAATATTGCAAGGTATAGTTGATAGTATCATGGCTAGAGAATATAGAGGAGATAAAGTTGGCCAAAGAGTAGTACTTCTGGCATCATTCATCGGAGGCCCTAGAGATATGCGCCGTAGGTATATGGATGCAATGGCTTTGGTTCAACATTTTGGAAAACCATATATGTTTATCACAATGACATGTAATCCCGAGTGAGTGGATATCCAGGAAAAGCTGTGCGAAAGACAACTTTCGCCAGATAGACCTGACTCGGTGACTAGAGTTTTTAGGGCCAAATTGCAGGATTTAAAAGATCAGATTTTCAAGAAAAAAATATTTGGTCATGTTGAAGCACATGTCTTCGTGGTTGAATTCCAAAAAAGAGGCCTACCACGCATACACCTTTTGATAATACTTGAACAAGGGTACAAGATAACATCAGCAGACCAATATGACAAGTTTATTTCTGCGTGTAACGACCCGACTTGTCGTTTTAAGAATTAACGTTTCGTTCAGCGACACAAATTCCCGAAAAATTTTATAATATGTGTTATGACTTGCGTGTGCGGTCGAGTTTGGTTTCTCGGAAGGTTTGGAATTAAATTGAAAGAGCAATTCTCATTTTGAAGCTTAAATGAAAAAGAGTTTGACCGTAATTTGACTTTTGAGCAAACGACTCCGGAATGGAATTTTGATGATGTCAATAGCTTTGTATGGTGATTTCGGACTTAGGCGTATGTCCGGAATTAGATTTGGAAGTCTGTAGGTCAATTCGATGCATTTTGGCGAAAGTTGGAAAATGGAGAACTTTTAGAAAGTTTGACCGGGAGTTGACTTTATTGATATCGGGGTCGAAATTCGATTCCGAAAATCGGAACAGCTCCATTATGTCATTTTTGTCTTGTGTGCAAAATTTGAAGTCATTCCAGATTGATTTGATATGTTTCGGCACAAGTTATAGAATTTGAAAATTTCATAAATTCCTAAGTTTGATTCGATGTGCGATTAATAGTTTCAGTATTGTTTGATGTGATTTGAGGCCTCGACTAAGTTCGTATTGTGTTTTAGGACTTGTTGGTATATTTGATTGGGGTCTCGGGTGTGTTTCGAGTGTGTTTCGGGCTACTTTGGATGTTGATTTTCTGATGTCTGGTGTTGTTTTTCGCATTCGCGAAGAAGGATTTGGCTTCTAGGAATTTGTTCTTTGCATTCGCGAAGAAGGAATTTCTGTTGTTCGTCACCAGACTTCGGAAGCTTATATCTTGCAATCTATAAGGAATTTGGAGATGATCAAAAAATGAAAGTTGTAACCCTTAGTGTCTAGTTGGCATAAAAGCAAACCGTTTGGCATATGAAGTTGTGTACAAAATATTATGGTGGATACACTACAGACTGTCTGGAAAGAGTTTGGAAATCGCAAAGAAGAAATGTTTGTTGCATAGAGCTAACTTTGGAAGGTTATATCTTGAAATCTATAAAGAATTGGGAGATGAGCAAAACATAAGCCCTTGATGTCTAATTTTCAAAAAGTTAAATCATTTGTCATTTGGAATTTTGTACAAAGCGTTATGACCATTATACTATAGGTTGTGTGAGAAGAGTTTGGAAATAGCTGTTGAAGAATTTGTTCATCGCGAACGCGAGGGGAGGGTCGCGAACGCGAAGAACAAACCCTTGGGCAGCAGAATAAAGTCAATCAGACTTCGTCTCATTCTTTCATTTTTGGACGAAGAAAGCTCGGGTGAGGCGATTATTCGAGAGTGTTTCAAGGAAAATATTGGGGGTAAGAATTCCTAATTAGATTTTGGTTAAAATGCATGAATCTACTGTTGTTTTTATCATGAAATTAGTGAATTGGGTTGAAAATGGTAGAAATTTTCTATACCTTAAATTCAGGATTTTGAGGTCGATTCGTTATCAGAATTTGATAAAATTGGTATGGTTGAACTCGTATCGGAATGGGTGTTCAGATTTCATGAAAATTCTATCGGATTCTGAGAGTCGGGCCCCCGCATTTACTTTTGGTTGACTTTTTAATGTAAAATTTCAAGTCGATGTTTTATTATCCAGAATTATTTCCGATGAATTTTAATGAAGTTATACAATTAACTTGGCTAAATTTGATCTATCCGGAGGTCAATTCAAGCAAGAATGCTATTTTGGAATATCGTCCTAATTTCA
Source organism: Nicotiana tomentosiformis (assembly GCF_000390325.3). Taxonomy (NCBI): domain Eukaryota; kingdom Viridiplantae; phylum Streptophyta; class Magnoliopsida; order Solanales; family Solanaceae; genus Nicotiana; species Nicotiana tomentosiformis. The sequence goes on along the minus strand of NC_090815.1, from coordinate 18,666,064 downwards.
AAATGGTAAGTATCTTACCTAACCTTAAGTGGGGGAATTACCCCTTAGGCATTGAGTTTTATGTAAAAATTGTGAAATTGAAAAACACGTACGTGAGGTGACGAGTACGTACTTGGTTTATATGTGTAAATTATATTAGTGAAATTTTGTACACACCCTTGTGTATTAAATTGAAAAAAATTGTTAGAACTTAGTAAATCCTTGATTTGTCATGTCTCATTCCATGTTTGTCGAGTATGTATTTTATATGATAATTTGGGGTGATTGCCACTTGGATTTTTATATGAATTTCGTGTGTTTGTTGATTTGATATTCCTTGGAGTTAATTTCATTATGGATTCCTTATCTGCAAATAATTATTAATTGAATTTGAAAAGAGGCATTAATATATTTATCAAAACTTTAGATTAAAGAAGGCGTTATCCTATGCTGAGATACTTTTCCATCTTTGTTGTTGTTATGAGGTTCATATACGTTGTATAGAGCCTTAGTCTATTTACTGTGAAATTAATTAATTAGTTGTATCTTTGGAGTTGGTTGTGGCCTATAGGCAAATTGTGATATGAATTTGTTGTATCGTGTTGTTGTGATGATATTCCGTGTAAATTATTGTGTGGTTTGAGTTATTATTATGAGGACATAAGGGTGGCATTCCACTGTTGACATTATGTGGGTATAAGAGTGGCATTTCACTGTAGTTATGTGTGTTGAGATATTATCTGGGTGGAGCGATAAGGGTGGCTATTGATATTGTCACGGCGGAGGGATAAAGGTGGCTATTATTATGGAGTGATACGGTGGCTATAGGAGGAATAATGATGGCTATTGTTAGAGATGATACGTAATGATGTGGGATTATTGTGCTGGTGATTGTTTCTACATGATATTGTGATTTTCCTGCTGTTTATTTTTTTCTCGTGTGCAACTTGCCTTGTTGTTTTGATAAACTTGATAATAGACTGATTTATGAAAGAAATGTGGGCATGAGGTATCGGAAAAATATGTTGATATTTATTATTGGCACGTGAGTTGTCCGTGCGGTTATGAAAGAAATATGGGCACGAGGTGCCGGGAAAATATGATAATTTTTATTATTGGCACGTGAGTAGTCCGTGCGGTGTTGATAGAAATATGGGTACGAGGTGTCGTGAAAATGTGAAAGTGGGTGGAGACCCATGTTATAAAAATATGAAAGTGGGTTGAGACCCGTATTACAAAAAATATGAAAGTGGGCTGAGACACTGTGAACAACTAATTTTTGACCACACCCAAATTCTATACTATTTTATTGTAAATATCTCTTTTAGGTCTAATAGGCTTTATTTTTTATAAAAAAAACCTACGAAAATAGTCACATTCTTAGAGTATAAATTTTATTTCTTAAAAAAAAAAAATAATATATATATATATATATATATATATATATATATATATATATATATATATATATATATATATATATATATATATATATATATATATATATATATATATATATAGTTTCTTTTAATTAAAATTTTAATAAGTTATGATATTTTTCTATATATATATATATATATATATATATATATGGTTTCTTTTAATTAAAATTTTAATAAGTTATGATATTTTTCTTAGTATCATTTAAAGAACATGTAAATATTTAGTTTTCCTATATTGTAAGAAATGTTGGTTAATCTTCTTATCTATATATTTAATTTATTTTCTAAAATAAAAAAAATAATAATAAAAAAAAAAATGAAGTGAAGTTAACGCCAAAAGAGACAAAAAATCAAATTTTTAATTTAGCTAACTACCCCAATTTTGCAAAACTCCCACTTTTCCTCAGCACTCCTCACGTCCTCTTCCCTCTATTACCCCATGATCCCCTCCACTACTCCTTATCCCTAAAACCACTAACTCTAACCTTCATATCCTATTCTCACGTACATAATCAAGCCAACCATCCAACCAACATTGTTATAAAAGATCATTTTCCTCACATTAAAAAAAGGGAGAGGAGAGGAATTGTTTTTTGAAAAATAAAAAAACTGGCAGCTAGTAAAAGCTAAAAAGACACAGCCGCAACACCGAAAAAGAAGAAAATCCGATAGATACTTCATCATCCTTACTCCTCATCAATCATCGGCGAGTCGAGGTCGTCCATCGGAGTTCTTTGGTCGTGGTTTAGTAATTTTTCGGTTGAAACTCTGTTTGCTCGGAAGATTCTGTTTTCTTTCACTTTGTCAATAAAGGTTCTTTTCCTTGTTCTTTACTTTATTCTATATTAATATTACACTTTTGTCAATGTTTAAATGAGTAATTTGGTTTCATATTATTGTTTGTTTTTAAGCATGAAGATGCCTTAATTTTTCTCTAATAAGTGATTAATTCATTGTTCTGGATTACATATTTCTCTTGTTAGGAGATAAAGTATTATTTTATTGTAATATCTAAATAAGAATTTTAGGGAAGTTTACTGATTTAGATGGTTGGTTAAGTTTCTGTTTATGATGTTCAATGAAATAAGTACAAGTTGAGTTTACTATGAAACATACACAAGCCATTTGATAGAGTAGGCCTTAGGTTAAATGGAAAACTGAAATAAAAAAATAAAAAAATAAAAAAAATTATGTGCCGAGTGATTTCTGCCACTGCTAAGTTTTGTCCATTTTTCAATGTTACCATTTGTATTTACACTATTTTATTTGTTGGATAAACATTATGGAAAAAGTATTTTCTTTAAAATTCTTTAACATTTTCATGTCTTTGTGTTAATCATGCCTTTTGTAGCCATTGTGAATAATTTATCTGTTTTTATGAAGTTTTCAGTTTCATGTATTTTAGGTTGTGATATTTGCTTAAAAATAAATTGGAACTATTTAATTTAATGTGTTTGGGATAGAATATTGCTCTATAACTTATTTAGTAATTGGAATAGAAGGAAATAATTTTAGATGAGATAATGAATATCCGTTTGTTACAAAGGATGTCATTAGGCGCATGAACTCTTTCACATAATGTTACAGTGGTTCGGGTCAAGACTCAAATTTGCTAAATAAATGGGTTGCTGTGTGGATCTTTGGATATAGTCAAGAATAGCATTAGAGTAATTAAGTTGTTATGATAGTAAATGGAGTTTAGGCCTTTTAAGATTTAAATTGGAGGATCATGTGCTCATTCTTGCGTCTTGATTCTTTTAAAATTTAAAATAATTATGTTTTGACCATGTGTACATTCCGTACCTTAGTTTAACATCTAACTTCAAAGAAATACCTTGTGTGCGTATCGCATCTGGGTCCAAATAATTAATAAAATATAATAAATTAAGCGAAGTGGTAATAGACAAGCTACAACCAATAAAAATACAAGAATAGCCAAAAATTGATTTAAGCCTTACATTAGTCAATAAAGCGATCATGCTAGAACCACGGGACTCGAGGGGTGCCTTACACCTTCCCCTCGGTCAACAGAATTCTTTACTCAGTCTTCTATTTTCGTATACCATAAATTAGGAGTCAAACCTTCCTTTTGATAAGGGATTCAAGATAAAAGGTGACTTGGAACATCAAAACTCAATTTCAAGTGGCGACTCCAAATAATAAATAATCCCTTCTCAAAACGTCACTTCAATTGGAAAAACTCTTCTAACTCAACCTCGTAATAAGGGTTGCGTGAAAAAAAAGAGGTGTGACAGACAAGTGTTTTATAATTATAAAATGAAGTGTCACAGAGTGACTTTTATTTGAAAAAATTATATTCTAAAGATTTTTATTTGAAATAATTTTATATTTGAAAGATATTTATTTGAAAGAAAATATATATTCGGAAGGTATTTATTTGAAAGAATTATATGTGAAAGATTTATATTTGAAGGACTTGTTTAATTAGTTGTACTTGTGTTCTTTATTCGTTTGAGCAATAATTATGATATGTTTGCCATCGTGATGTTTACATCACTAGTTGATTATTGTTGCTATCACTGCTATTTGCTTTCTATTATTTTGTATACTATATTGCACAGGTTATTATACTAGTGAGTATCTTGACTGTACCTCGTCTCTACTCCACCGAGGTTAGTCTTGATACTTAATGGGTACCGACTGTGATGTACTCATACTACACTTCTGTACATTTTTGTGCAGAGCCAGGTATCGGAGATATTAGACTCGGACAGAGTTAGTGCGTTGATGTAACGACCCGACTGGTTGTTTTGAGTATTACAGCCCTATTCCCTCATTTACTGCTCAATTTATGCTTCACAGTTATTTTATGACCTACCGGGTTAGTTGGCACGGGATCGGAAGGAATTCGGAGTGAAATGAGACACTTAGTCTCAAAGTTGAAAACTTAAGTTGGAAAAGTTGACTGGATATGGACTTATATGAAAATGACCTCGGATTCGAATTTTGATGATTCCAATAGCTCTGTATGGTGATTTTGGACTTAGGAGCGTGTCCGAAATATTATTTGGAGGTCCGTAGTGGAATTAGGCTTGAAATGGCGAAGGTCGAATTTTTGGAAAGTTTGACCGGGGAGTTAACTTTTTGATATCGGGGTCGAAATCCGATTCTGTAAATTTGAATAGCTTCGTTATGTGATTTATGACTTGTGTGCAAAATTTGAAGTCATTCCGGATTGATTTGATGTGTTTCGGCACAAGATATAGAATTTGAAAGTTTAAAGTTCATAGATTTTGATTTGAGGTGCGATTCGTCGTTTTGATATTGTTTGATATGATTTGAGACCTCGAGTAGGTATGTGTTATGTTATGGAACTTGTTGGTATCTTCGGACTCGGTCTCGAGGGGCTCGGGTGAGTTTCGGATGGTTAACGAATCAAATTCGGACTTAGAAGAAATCTGGAAAATTTCTGCCTTCTGGTGTGATCGCACCTGCGAGGAATTGGCCACAGGTGCGGTGCCGTATATGCGGCTCATTTTACGCAGAAGCGGAGCTAGACTGGCCTGGGCAAAGCACATGTGCGAGGGAGTTAACCGCATATGCGAGCCCGCATGTGCGAGCGAGGCTCCGCTGATGCGGAGTTGAGGGAGAGGCAACTCCGTAGGTGCGGACCATTGAGCGTAGAAGCGCGACCGCAGGTGCGGTCCTAGGCATCGCAGAAGCGATCATGGTTGGCCAAGCTATTCTCGCAGAAGCGAGATTTTTCCCGCAGATGCGACCTCTTATCCGCAGGTGCGGATTGACTGGACAGAACCCTTTACGTTCGAGGGTTCGTGATTTTTCACCATTTTCGGATTTTGGAGCACGATTTTGGCGATTTTGGAGAGAAATCTTTCCACACAACTTGGGGTAAGTGTTCTTGACTCCCTTGTGATTATATTCCACGAATTAATCTTCGTTTTCAGCGTTAGAGTATTGATTTTTCAAGAGAAATCGGAGGAAATTTCTACAATTTCATAAAATAGATTTTTGTGATTTGAACACTGATTCGGAGTCGGATTTGAGTGAAATTAGTATGGTTAGACTTGTAATTATATGAGTTATCGGATTTTGTGAGTTTCATCGGATTCCGAGACGTGGGCCCCACGGGCGATATTTGGAGTGTAATTTCGGATTTTTATGGAAACATTGTATTTTCATATGGAATTAATTTCAATAAATTTTATTGACTGAAACGAATTATTTGTGACTAGATTCGAGGCATTCAGAGGTCGATTTGCGAGGCAAAGGCATAGCAGAGTAAAGAATTTTACGTTTTGAGGTAAGTGACAGTTTTAAATCTGGTCCTGAGGGTATGAAACCTCGGATTTTATATCATGTGATTATTTTGGAGGTGACGCACATGCTAGGTGACGGGCATGTGGGCATGCACCAAGGGGATTGTGACTTGGTACGTCCCGTGAAACTGTAAAGTTGAATAACTTGTTGTTAGCTATATGCTCTCTATGTGTTAAAGAAATTTTACTGTAAATCATGCTTAGGCTATATGATAGTACTGTTGGGACCCGCAGAGGTCGCGTACTTGTTGAATTATTTACTAACTGATGTCTTGTACTCAGTCATGATTTTACCTACGTATCATACCTCAGTCTTTCTTGATTTTTTTGATACACTATGTTATCTTTGTTTGGGCTGATCTTTGTGATTTCCGAGAGCCTGAGAGACTAGAGAGGTTGATGACTGAGTGAGGCCGAGGGCCTGTCAATCAGGTATGGATATTATAGCACGTGAGTTGTCCGTGCAACACGTGAGTTGTCCGTGCGAATTGTAGCGCTTGGGCTGTAGGAGCCTCTCCGGAGTCTGTACACCCCAGTGGGCGCGGGTACCCATTGAGTGTGATTGTTGAGGGTTGGGAGCCCAATGATGATTGTTGTCTTGAGAGGCTGTACTTACTTGTCATTTGTTGATGCACTTAGTTGTTATCTGTTATTGTTGTGAAATTCCTGAAAGATTCTATATCCGGATTACATGAACTTGAAGTGTATAAAATTGATTTGACTTAAACTGCCGGATTTGAAGGCATGTCTATTGTTTGCTGGAATTACTGAAAATGAACTATAACTGTGTAGCTCGTCACTATCTTCAGTTCTTTATTTATTATTGTTACTTACTGAGTTGGTTGTACTCATACTACACCCTGCACTTCGTGTGCAGATCCAGGTGTTCCCGATCATAGCGGGTATTGATTCTCTCGCGCAGTTGACTTTTTAGAGATTTAGAGGTAGCTGTCGTATTTCGCAGACCTTGTCTCTCCTTCCCTATCTCCTTGTTTACTGTATTTGGTCTCGGACTATTATAGACAGTATTTTCCAGACTTGTATTCAGATTAGATGCTCATGTACTCAGTGACACCGGGTTTTGGGAGTATTTATATTTGTACTTGTGAGATTTCTTCTACTTAATTTAATCATTATGTTTTCAAATTTAAAGGATATGTGGTTTATTGAGATTGTTAGCTTGCCTAGTATTGAGATAGGCGCCATCACGACGGGTGAGATTTTGGGTCGTGACAAGTTGGTATCAAAGCTCTAGGTTACATAGGTCTCACGAGTCATGAGAAGGTTTAGTTAAGTTTTGCACATTGGTACGGAGACGTCTGTACTTATCTTCGAGAGGTTGTTGAACCCTTAGGAAAATTTCACTTTCTTGAATTCTATTGTGCGAAATTGATTCAACTTGAAACATAACTATTTGAATTCCTTCCACGCATTCGTGCGCACATGTGAGCTCTCGGTATCAGTTGTGTATTGCTGGCTTGTGATTCCATGAACGAGGTTCGAGATGAGTATTATGTGTTTTGTTGATGGGCCAGTCTGGAGGGCTTGAGGCCGGGGCTAGACCGTAGCTTAGGCTCGGTAGTTTCGATTGTGAGAACCTATACATTTGGACCCCTATATCCGGTAATGTCCCCATGAGTAGAATTTATGTCTCGATGAGCAATTGAATGGCTATATGATAAGAATGATGTGACTGCGGGATATGTTCGGATGGGTTTAATGTGAAGAATAAAGTTTGCTTATGACTCAAGAGTTTTCTATTGGGTACCTGAATTCTGACTCGATTTGACGTATAGTATCGAGTTGTGAGTGTATTGAAGGATCTTTCACGTTGTTAAATTGTGGGGCAAATTAAATTCTCATGTCTTGTCAATGAGTTTGGACTCAAGAAGAGTAAGTGATTATATAGTAATTATGGTTGTGGATGGGTATTTCTAATGTTGATGGCTTAAGAAAGATTATCTTCGAAGAGGCTTATAGTCAGTATCATTCTATTGGTTCAGGTGCGATAGAGATGCATTTGGATTTGATGCAACAGTCGGGCAGCAAAGTATGAGGAAAGACATGACGGGAAGTGTTTCGCGGTGGTTGAAGTACTAGCATATCAAGTAGGAGAAGTAGAGGTTGATAAGTTGCTTAAAGGAGATGATTTAACCGAAGTAAGAGTGGCAGATTAGCATATGAATTCTGTGGTAGGGTAGTCACGCGCCTTGAGGAAGTGTAGAACGATTTGGAATCGTGATAGAATATGATTTGGCCTACGGACTTTATTTCGAGTAATGGTTGCTGTACAAAGAAAGATTGAATACGACAGAAAGGAGTTGTTTGAAATAAAGAGGGATGTGAAGATCTGATTATCGTTTCAGGCGTAATATGACTTGTGTTCGGAAGGTATTGTTGAAATTTTAGTTAATGTCCATAGGGAAAGTGAAGACTTATACAAATGTTGGGCGAGCATGAACTCAGGAGAATTTACTGATTACGTGGTCGTTGCACCCAGTGCAGCGTCTTTAGAATATGTCGGTAAGGAATTCCACAGGTGGGTTATCTCCTGCGAGCAGTTAGCGGTGGTGTGATATTGATGAAGCTTCTGCGAGGAATATTACTTGCTACCCGGTAAGAGGTCGGGTGTGTGACTGTAGCTGGTGATTCAGAATGTTCATGAAAAGCTTAACAAAAGACTTCGAGAAGTTTGGCGGGTTAACGGTGCGAGATCATGGTAATTGAGAAGGAGAAATCCTTGCGGGTTCTAAGTTTATATAATTGCAGCTGAAAGCTAAGTGGGGGAGCCTGCTATTGATAATTTAATTTCATGGTTATGTGTTAAAATTTTAGTTGGTCGGAAACATACTTGTGGATAAGTTATGACTTGTAGAGATGGAGATCGAGGATGAATCGAGTAAGGAAATTCCTGAATACGGGTTATATGGCACTTTATAAAAATACGAAAATCGTGGAATGATTAAATTGTTATTTTTAAGAATGTAGTGCTCACGAAGTATGAATTTGATTGCTGGTGTTAAGGCAGGGTTACTTCTTAGGGGGTTGTTGTGCTAATGGGGCTTGTGCCTTTCGACCCGTTTGGCCAGTGCAATTTAGATTGGAGTAAAGTAGGTGACTCCCGAGAAAATTCTAATGGGTTTGAGAATTATATATAGCAATTGAGAATATTTTCGGACTTGTGCATGGATAAAATTTGAGATTTTCATTTGAAGGTGTCGGGACTTGCGGTAATTTTGTATGACTATGGATTCTACATTTCAGTATAAGAAAGGAAAGAGGAACAATTTTAAATTTGCATAAGGTATTTTCATAGTGAGTGTTACGGTTGTGGTATTTATGGAGGTGCTTAAGAAGAATACATTGGCTTATGGGCCTTAGGGCAGTGTAGTTGTATGTTAGGATGTCTTGCGTTGGGTAAGGATCGTGGAGTTCTGACAAGGAGAAGTTTCAAATTGAGGTTGGTTCAGAAGAAACTCGGAGAAAATAGGACGACTGGTAGTAGGCTGGACCATGTTTGGTAGTGGTATGATCATATGTGTTGAGGCTCTACGAATGTTTTAGTGGAAATATTCTTGGGTTGGTGACCTGCGTGACTTGGTCGAGTCAGAGGAATTTAGTTCTGATATCTTGGTTGTGTGCAAATGGATTTCAAAGTGTTCTTGATAGTTTCTACCATAGTTTGAGCCGGATATGTCTTACCGGCGTGAGGAACATGTTGTGTATTGTGATTTCCTCATGTTTGGGAGAAAGAGGAAGGTTTCTAACTAACCGGGTAGGTAAATTACTGGTGACTCAAAGTTGATAATGAAATTATTGTGCTTGTCACATGATGACGTGATAGATGTGGTGTGTTGTGCAGGATTAAGATTTGCAGGTACAAGATGGCAGTTCATTCTTGAAAGGAAGATCACGAATTTTGGACAGAATGGTCAATTTCAGATAATTAGATGAATGTTATAACTACTCAGTAATCCCTGAGAATGGTGCGCATTTCAAAAGGCGCATTGTGTTTTGACTTACGGATGTTCATTGGTATTGCAATACTCACCTAGTTGATAGATTGTTGATATTCAAATTATTGCTATGTGGCACGGAAGAATTATAAAAGTATTCCTTATGGGAAGATCGTGAATGGAAGATGTGTTAGTCATTCTAGTGCTGGAGTTGGGATCAGTTACGATGATTCATGTGTTTGATGAATTTGGAGACTGGGAGTTCTCAGAAGTATATTCTTTCGGCTTGCGGCCTGTTTGAGGTGAGTATTTTATTTTATCTCAGTGGAGGCACTAGTTGTGTTAATTATTTGTGATAGCTACGCGCTATAAGTGTGCATATATGTGAAGTTTGAGCCAATGTGCGGGCATCGGGGCAAGTATTCATACTCGAAAGAATGCTTAAGCTGTGATATGCCTAGAGTTGACTGTTAAGCGTAAAGTTACAACGTTTCTCGTGTTCGTACCTTTATTGAGAACTATATGGGCTACATTTGAGCTTACAAAGAGGCTAATTCCCCTAAATAAACGGGGTAGTTACTATTTCCGCGTTAACTTGCCGATTTGAAGTGTGATAGCAGACTTTGCACATGCTTACACTATGGCGTGCTATTTATACCAGTCCAGGAGCACGAGAATCTTATTTCATTATCATATACAAGTGTACTTGTTTAATTTTCCCTGTATGATATGCTGGGACTGGAGGCCTGTGACCATGCCAGGCGATTCATATTATTGGCATGTGAGTTGTCCGTGCAGTGTGTGGGAATTTTATTTCTATGATAATTTATCTGATTCATTAATTTCCTTCCTCTACAATTGTGCACATACGCCTACGGTTATCGTCTTCACGAAATTTGAGGAGTTGGTTGTAACATTGCGGTGTAGGTGGTGCTTGTTGAACTTGCAATACGGTTCTCTTCCTTGAGACATCTCCCATATTTGGGTACACGGATTGTGCAGTTGTGGCTTGAGTTATATTGATGTGGCGTGTCTGTGGGATAGTTGTGTTTAATAATATAAGGTCATTGGACCTAGAATGGGTAATAACATACTTGATTATGATATATTCGGGAGGATAAAATTGAAAGTCTGCTTAGGAGAGGATTATGGTTCTAGTTGGGGCGAGAGAGCTCCATGGCTAGTTGATCTGATGAGTGGTTATAAGTTTTTGATTGTTTCTTTCATCATTGGCAGTGTACGAAGGTTTTGGAATTAGATTTTGTTGAATGCGGGGTTTTATACTAGTACTTGGTTGGTTTTGAGTAGTTACTGTGATCAGAAATGGTGCTACGAGTATGCGAGTTCTGTAGTATGTTATGCGATTATGCTGGGATTATGGTTATGGCTGGATACAACTTGTTCACGCTTATACAGTGCATATATATGAGATTCGGGTCTTGAAAAGAATTCTCGATGTTATAAATTTGGCTCCAAGATTTTTGGGCTAAGGTTAAATTAATGATTTTCAGTTATGTTGTACGATCATGCCTATATAGAATAAGGTGACGTGAGATCACCCCGGGTATGTGCGTGGTAAAGTGGAATAGATATTTGAAGGTTAAGAGCAACTTTTGGCACGTTCGAAGACGAACGTATGTTTAAGTGCGGGAGAATGTAACGACCCGACCGGTCATTTTGAGTGTTACAGTCCCGTTCCCCCATTTACTGCTCAATTTATGCTTCACAGTTGTTTTATGACTTACCGAGTTAGTTGGTACGGGTCCGGAAGGAATTCGGAGTGAAATGAGACACTTAGTCTCAGAATTAAAAACTTAAGTTGGAAAAGTTGACTAGATATGGACTTATGTGAAAATGACCTCGGATTCAAATTTTGATGATTTCAATAGCTCCGTATGGTGATTTTGGACTTAGGAGCGTATCCGGAATATTATTTTGAGGTCCGTAGTGAAATTAGGCTTGAAATGGCGAAGGTCGAATTTTTGGAAAGTTTGACCGGGGAGTTGACTTTTTGATATCGGGGTCGAAATACGATTCTGGAAATTTGAATAGCTTCATTATGTGATTTATGACTTGTGTAAAAATTTTGAAGTCATTCTGGATTGATTTGATGTGTCTCGGCACAAGATATAAAATTTGAAAGTTCAAAGTTCATAGATTTTGTTTTGAGGTGCGATTCGTCATTTGGATATTGTTTGATATGATTTGAGGCCCCGAGTATATCCGTGTTATGTTATGGAACTTGTTGGTATGTTCGGACGGGGTCCCGAGGGGCTCGGGTGAATTTCGGATGGTTAACGAATCAAATTCGTACTTAGAAGAAACGGTGCCACAGATGCGACTCATTTTATGCAGAAGCGAAGCTGGGCTGGCCTGGGAAAAGCGCAGGTGCGAGGGAGTTAACCGCATCTACGAGCCCGCAGGTGCGGACCATTGAGTGCAGAAGTGCGACCGCAAGTGCGGTCCTAGGCATTGCAGAAGCGATCATAGTTGGCTAAGTTGTTCTCGCAGAAGCGAGATTTTTCCCGCAGAAGCGAAGGTCGCAGATGCGACCTCTTGTACGCAGGTGCGGATTAACTGGACAGAACCCTTTAAGTTCGAGGGTTTGATAGTTTTCACCATTTTCGGATTTTGGAGCACGATTTGGGCGATTTTGGAGAGGGAGTTTTTCACATAACTTAGAGTAAGTATTCTTGACTCCCTTGTGATTATATTCCACGAATTAATCTTCGTTTTCAGCGTTAGATTATCAATTTTTCAAGAGAAATCGGAGAAAATTTCTACAATTTCATAAAATAAATTTTCAAGATTTGAACACCGATTCGGAGTCGGATTTGAGTGAAATTAGTATGGTTGAACTTGTAATTGGATGAGTCGTCGAATTTTGTGAGTTTCGTCAGATTCAGAGACGTGGGCCCCACTAGCGATTTTTGGAGTGTAATTTCGAATTTTTATGGAAAAAATATATTTTCATATGGAATTAAATCCAATAGATTTTATTGACTGAAACGAATTATTTGTGACTAGATTCGAGGCATTTGGAGGCCGATTTGCGAGGCAAAGGCATAGCAGAATAAAGAATTTCACGTTTTGAGGTAAGTAACAGTTTTAAATCTAGTCCTGAGGGTATGAAACCTCGGATTTTGTATCATGTGATTATTTTGGAGGTGACGCACATGCTAGGTGACGGACGTGTGAATTATTTGCTAATTGTTGTCTTGTACTCAGTCATGATTTTACCTGTGTATCATACCTCAGTCTTTCTTTATTTTTTTTATACACTATGTTATCTTTGTTTGGGCTGATCTTTGTGATTTCCAATAGCTCGAGAGACTAGAGAGGTTGATGACTGAGCGAGGCCGAGGGCCTGTCGGTGGGGTATGGATATTATAGCACGTGAGTTGTCCGTGCAGCACGTGAGTTATCCGTGCAGGATATTATAGCACGTGAGTTGTTCGTGCGGATTGTAGCGCTTGGGCTGTAGGAACCCCTCCAGAATCTGTACACCCCCAGTGAGCGCGGGTACCTAGTGAGTATGAGTATTGAGGGTTGGGATCCCAGTGAGTGATTGTTGTCCTGAGAGTCTGTGCTTACTTTTCATTTGTTGATGCACTTAGTTGCTATTTGTTATTGTTGTGAAATTCCTGAAAGATTCTATACATGAACTTGAAGTGTATAAAATTGATTTGACTTAAACTACCGGATTTGAAAGCATGTTTATTCTTTGCTGGAATTACTGAAAATGAACTATAACTGTGTAGCTCGTCACTATCTTCAGTTCTTTATTTTTTATTATTACTTACTGAGTTGGTTGTACTCATACTACACCCTGCACTTCGTGTGCAGATCCAGGTGTTCCCGGTCATCGCGGGTATTGATTCTCTCGCACAGTTGACTTTCCGGAGATTTAGAGATAGTTGTCGTGTTTCATAGACCTTGTCTCTCTTTTCCTATCTCATTGTTTACTGTATTTGGTCTCGGACTAGTATAGACCGTATTTTCCAGACTTGTATTCAGATTAGATGCTCATGTACTCAGTGATACCAGATTTTGGGAGTATTTATATTTGTACTTGTGAGATTTCTTCCGCTGAATTTAATCATTATGTTTTCAAATTTAAAGGATATGTGGTTTATTGAGATTGTTGGCTTGCATAGTATTGAGATAGGTGCCATCACGACGAGTGAGATTTTGGGTCGTGACAGTTGATTGCAAGGATTCAAGGTAGAGCTGCTTGGTCATCGCAGTCCCTTGGAGTCTTTCCATTTTATTGTAATATTAACTCTTATTCGAACAGTATTATATATTCGATCCTTGAGATCATTGCATGTATTCAGTTAGAGTTCGTGACTCAGTATTACCAGTCTTGGGAGGTTGTTATATTTGTTTTCGCTTTTGGATTCGACACTTGTATTAAATTATACATTTAAACAAAATGGCTCGAAATTTGTAATCGGCTTACCTAGTCTTAGAGACTAAGTGTCATCACGATGCCTGTGGTGAGATTTTGGGTCGTGACACTGCGGAACTTCATGATAAAGAAAGAATATCCACTCTTTCATGACTTAGTTGTCAAGCATATGATGCATGGTCCATGCGGAAAACATCGTCCAATAAATTCATGCATGAAGGATGGGCAGCGCAAGAATCACTATCCTAGGCCATTCAATAATAAATCAATACAAGGAAAGGATAGATGCTCTATTTATAAGAGAAGAAATCATGGAAAGACCATAGATGTTCGTGGCATGAGAATGAATAATCAGTGGGTTGTGCCATATAATCCTTACTTACTAACTAGATGCAATTATCATATTAATGTGGAGTCTTGCTCTGGAGTGAAAGCAATCAAATATCTCTACAAGTATATATATAAAGGTTATGATAGGTGTGTTGTTTATATTGAATCAGATGATGATGAAAAAGTCGTTGATGAAATTCAAAATTTTCAAGATGCACGTTGGGTGTCTCCGCCAGAAGCACTATGGAGAATTTATGAATTCAATCTCAGTGAAATGCAACCTCCTATCATTAACCTTCAACTACATCTTCCGAATAAACAAACAGGTAAATATTTATATCCAACAAGGTTAATTAAAACTTTTGATGAAATAACTAACTATACAAGTTTCTATGAAATGTCAATACTTAGTGTGCTATTGGAGCAAGAACAATTTGCAAAATGTGATAGCGTGGGAATATGCGACGCTAACCATGCTCACTGAGTATTTTCGGACATGCTCAAGGGATACTGAAGCACGACAATACCTATACAAAAGAATTTCCAGAGTATTATGTCTGGAACTCACAGGGCAAGATATGGACGAAAAGAAAAACAAGATCAGTAATTGATCGAATTGCAACTGGTAAGATGATCTATCTATTCTCTTTCAAATAACTCTTGATGAAATTGATAATTTGAAAATATATTAGTCTGGTAGGATTGTTGAGGTAGAGAAACAATCTATATATCTATAAAGTAGGGCCTAAGAAAGGTGATATGGCATATCTATTTGGCCAAGTACCACATTTATCTTTTATCTCAA
The DNA here is from genome assembly GCF_000390325.3 of Nicotiana tomentosiformis. Taxonomy (NCBI): domain Eukaryota; kingdom Viridiplantae; phylum Streptophyta; class Magnoliopsida; order Solanales; family Solanaceae; genus Nicotiana; species Nicotiana tomentosiformis. The sequence continues at coordinate 18,650,843 of NC_090815.1, read as the reverse complement.
ATTTTTGACATTTATCCTATTGTTTTCTATTTATGTGCTATATTAAAAATCAAAAGTCAATTCTTAAAAGGTGCTTCATGTAAAAGAAATATCAACCGTTTAATTAATTAATTAAATTGACAGACATTCAATAAAGAAAGATGAAAAGACACGACCTTCATTTTTTGCAGAAACCGTTCATGTTCTATTCTTTCTATATTTTCACTTCTTTTGCATGTCCTAAAATACAGACAATTCATTTTGCTCTTGCGTATGTCACACCTCCTTTTTCCCAAAAGGGATATGACGGGAGTTTTTTCAATTAAAGTGACATTAATCGAAATGGGATTATTTATTTATCATAGTCGCCACTTGGATTAATTTATGGTGTCCCAAGTCACCGATTTATTTTAAATCCCAAATCGAAGAAATTTGACTCTATTTATGGTCCGCGAACACAGAAGATCGGGTAAGGAATTCTGTTAACCCGAGAGAAGGTGTGAGACACTCCCGAGTTTCGTGGTTTCAGCACGGTCGCTCAACTATTAATAATTAGCCTAATTATCTGATTTATTACATGTTTGAACCTATTGTGCATTTTTTCCTTTTAACCGTTTTTTAATATTTATGGAGATTATTTAAATAAGTCGTGATGTCGCGCACTTATTATTTTTGTACACATTGTGAATCGCGTCACGTGAAACGCACCCGCGATTTACAATATATTTATTTTTATTATTATTTGAAGTTGTAAGGTCGAGTCACGTGAAACACACACTCGAGTTGGGATTTACGTATCGTGACCATGCCACGGGAACCGTACCCATAATCACGATGATTTATTATTAATCGTGCCTAGAGCAAGCTACGATGTTGTTGCGTTGTTCATTTTCCTAAGTTTGAAATTGTTGTGAGGTCGTGACTTATGAAATTATTTGTGGAAAAAGTGTGACTTAGTTATTATTAGCAAGTCACAAATTACAAATTAGCTATTGTATCAATTTTAATGCCCCCAAGGAAAACAACTTAATTTCCAACATAAACTACATAGACAGAAGGATGTTCACAACACCTAAAAAGACAACTGTTTAATTTCACTTTTAGAGCAATTAACCAATTTGTCATGAATACTACTTTAGCACTAAGCCATATACTCTCTAAGTTGTTTATTCGTGTAGTATGTGATTTAGGCTCTATAGTTCGTTGACAACTCCTGTCATTTCTTTTAGATTCCCTTTCAAATTTTGAGGGGTCCATAATTAGCAATATGTTGCAAAAATAAACACAAACAGTAAACATGAATCAAATTGGTCAGTTGAAGCTGAGAATTGCATAGCGCCGAATTTGCAATAAGTAGAGCCAAACTTCACCCACAACCATACCAAGCAGAATATATGTGTGTGTGTCGGCGCATATGTGTGTCAAAGGCTTAATTTCAAACAAGCAAAAATTCACCAAAAACAAAAGCTCACAATAAGCAAAAATAAAACAGTGCAAGACAAGACTCACATCGGTAGCAGATGCATCAACCCCAACAGTATATTTCGCAGAATCACGCAAAGTCTTGGTCTTATCCTCAATTTCATCCAACATGTATGCTTTAATATTGAAAAATTTTGCTTTAAATATTACATCTGTGCTTCCAAGTCGAACAAACACAAGAACTTGACCAACTGACCGGAGCTCAAAACCTCGCCGTGAAGCTCAAACGGACCCCCACAAACTTCAAACTGGGTCGGACAGAGACAGTAGCCAGCTATTTTGTGGTTGAAACGAAGCTCTGTTTTTGCTGGTTTTTGGCTCGATTTTGCTGTGCTTTCTGGGACTGATTTTCGCTAGTTTTGATGGAGGCTTCAAGGTGTTTTAAGGGTGCTTGAGGTGGTGGAGAAGATGGCTGTCTGTTGTTTTTGGTTTTTGAACAATTTCGTGGCTGTTTTGCGTGGATCTGCTGGATTAAGGAAGAAGAATGAGCAAGAAGGCAAAATTCCCAGAAGCTAATGCCTCACCCTCGCTCTTTTCTGCACAGCCCCTCCTTTTTAGCTCCTCCTCCTCCTCCTCTCTATTTTCTATTTTCAGATCTATCTCTTGTGTGTTGGGTGATTGGAAAATATATACGTCTAGGTATAAGGATTAATTGGTGGCCAAAAAAAAGTGTGTATGGGTATGTGTATTTTTTGAGAGAGCATGTGAGTTTGTTACAAAAGATAAGGAAGAATCTTGTCACATAGAAATGACTCATTGACACTTGCTTTAATTAATATATTTTTTTTTAAGAGTGTAAAAATAAAAATACTAGCTGAATATTTCAAAATCAAGAACATATAATTTTGGTGATTTTTAATTTTCTTAAATAAAACCTACTAAAAATGAAGTTAAGGTTAAAATATGTAGATTAAACTTAAAATTATTTACATACTAAAAAGTGTTGAAAAATTACAAGTATGATAAAAAATTAGGTGCTCACAGCGTAGTAGAATTCGAGGGGAAGATGGAAGAAGATGATAGCTAGATCCAATCGCAAAACAAATATCGCATGGCAAGCAACTGTCATTTAATTTGATTCTTTGTTGCATTTATCGCATTGGTAATAACTTTCAATCTCATACCCATAAGTAATTGTTTGAGAAGTTTTATGTTATTTCTAAAGGCGTCAAATTTGCGTTCGAAGCAAGGTGATATATCACCTATTGTTTGTATCTGGTCCGAATAAATTTACTAAGCAGCGAAGGTGGTAATATATATGTCAGTGCCTTATGGTGCTCGATAAATTTATAACTTCATATTTCAGATTTAAATTTGTTAAATTTAAATCTGATAAAAGTATGCCTCATTCTATATTATGTTTTTGGAGTATTCTGGTTTGTAAAGTGATAAATAATGTTAATGACTTTTCAGGTGGGTTTCTACCCAAGCTATGACATATACACAAGAAATATCTTTTTTTTTTGTCAAACGGTGAGAATAAAGTAGAATTATTAGTTTTCTCTCTTTTTAAAGTATATAAAGTTTGAAGAAAACAAATTGCCTTTAGAAAAGTAATGGTGTACTTGAGTAACAGCACTCTGCATTATCATTTGTAAATCTATTGAAAGACAAGTGAATATTGTAGGCAACGTGGACTAATTAATTAAGATATAGACGAATAACTAACCGCTAAGATTTAATTTTGTGAGACTGACATGAAAAATGTAACTTGTGCACAATGATTATGCTGGACGATTGAATTATTTTTCTTCTACATCCCAAAGGTAATTCTTTTCTTTTTTGGGTATTTTAGTTTCTTTCTTTCTTTCATATATTATCTCCTTTGTTTTAGATGAATGCTTAATTTTAAAAAGTGAATTCGGTTAATTTTGAATATTTTTTTTAAAAAAAATTATTTGTTAATGTCGGTCTCTAATTGTCGATAGATAGAATTTTCGGCATTAAAAAAATATCGTTAGTATGGACATGTTAGATTAGGTGCTCAGATTTATTTGATCGTTTTGTTTTGAATATTTGGCTGCTAAGGTAAAATTTCAACTCTCCTTTCTTTGTAATATATCATATGCAGATTAATTTGAGATTTGGGATTTTTTATTTTATTCTCATATTATTAGAGTTTATCTTGGAGCTAAGGTTTTAGTTGAAGGAAAAAAACTAAAATACTAAATTTATCTGAATTAAGAGTTCGAGATTCGATGCAAATGAAGACGATTGACTCGTGTTCAAAAGTACTTTAACCCTAATATCAATAAGGAGATAATAACCTCAAGATATCTTCTTTTGGTTGTGAGGAAGGATGAGCAATAGGAATATGCCTTGCTGGTGTGGCTATTGCACATGGTGACATTATCAAATTCAACCCGATTTTGTTTCCTAAGACCTTTTGTGGGGATAATCAAAATGTTTGTATTTCATTAATATAAATTTTCATCTTCTCAGTAATACAGTTACTAATGATTTAAATGGTTTAATTGTATGGCATTTAGTAGTTAGAATATCAAATTTATTTAATTGAATTGTAATGTTTCTTCCTGTTTATACTCCTTGAATCTTTCTTAGTTAGATAAAACTTAAATAAGCTTGTAAAATCTTTATCTATAACATATAATTAATTATTATAAATTATACAAAAGTACATGTTCTAAATAACCCAAATGCATAGCGTTTATGAGTGTTTTTTTTTTCATAGAAAAGAGATAGTATCTGAATTAGTTATTGCCCAGCTAATTATTTTGTAAATTTTTTAATATTTTTAGATCGCGCGAAGCGCGAACAAATTAACTAGTTGAGCATATATGAAGAAGTCGCTTGCTAAAAATATAGATTATACAAGCATTTATCTACACATATTAGCCAACATTCAAATTTAAAATTAGCAAAAGACATCCAAAAAGTGACAAAAAAACAAATGATAGAGTTGTGAATAGAACAAGTGGACTCATTTCACTGAAGTACGAACACGAGAGGACTGTATTGTGGCATTTGTTTGTGCCAACTGATCGTTTACAAAGGAAGGACTCTACCAAGCTAAACAATACTTTCCAGATCCCTGAGAGTATTCTTCTTCTGTCCTTAAAAACTTACTCAAGAGAATATATAAAGGCCACGTACATTCTGCAATCAGAAGACTGTCACGGCCCCAAATTCTCTCCGTAAGAAATTATGATGGTACCTGGTATCTAACACTAGGTAAGCATATCAATACGGAATAATAATAGATGTCTGAAATAAATAAACTACAATTCAAACAATTTCAACTCCCAAAACCCGGTAGAAATAAGTTACAAGCTTCTAAGAATTTATTCTCTATGTCTCTATACATCAGAGTCTAAAGAAAATAATGAAGACAACATAGTAAGATAGACGGGGACTCCGGAGTCTGCGGACGCTGGCAGATATACCTCGAAATCTCCTCGTACAGCTAGTTTACTGATGCCTGGTCTGATAAGATGTACCTGGATCTGCACAAAAAGATGTGAAGAAGCGTAGTATGAGTACACCACAGCGGTACCTAGTAAGTGCCAAGCCTAACCTCGGTAGAGTAGTGACGAGGTCAGGTCAGGCTCTACTGGAAAATAAATAATAACATGGTAAAATGTTTAACAATATAATAAGATAAAATGACAATGGAAATGAATCAAGTAGTATGTCACCATTTAATTACACCAAATCATGGCAATTAATACCTCGTGGAAGCAAAACAGAATTCTTTTCAACTTTAAGAAAATCAAAACAATAATCAAAGGCAATTGCGGCCATAAATCAATATCCACAAGGGCACTCCCGAGGTACCGCCTCGTAGTCCCAAATTATAAATAAATTCACAATATCTCATTTCCTTATATCACCGTGGGAGCCTTCACAATTTATTTAAAGAAAATATTTTTTCCGAAATAGCATCCCGCATTTTTAGCCACACTTATTATACCGCATGACTTCTAGTAGTCTCCCCTAATAGCCACGCGTATCAAGTCACCTTTATCTCACCGCATGCGTTTCAATACCCAGACCTTATACCACCGCATGCGTATCAATATCACAATATATCACAATTTGTACCTCAACTGCCCAAATATTTCAATTTTCTAAAATAAATCAACAACAATATTTTTTCATAATAAAGAGCTCACGACTCATGCTAAAATAATCCAACAATGATATTTTTCCACAATAAAGAGCTCACGGCTAATGCTAAAATAATTTAACAATAATATTTTTTCATAATAAAGAGATCACGGCTCATGCCAAAATAATCCAATGAGTACGAAATCTCACAAAATATTCGGGAATAAATAACTCAACAAAATAGTATTTCAAAATTTTAGTACGTTGCTTCAATACCAAATTTAAAATGTCAAATAATTCATATTAATAATATTTAATTTAAAGAAAATCACCCTTCAAATAATGCACAGAATAAAAGAAACCAAGTTTCAACTAAACATGTAAAACAATTAGCAAGAAAAGGTCAAGCAAATTTAAAGTATAAATATTTAAATCAATGATAAAGAATATAACAAGGTAAAATTATTTAATTAATATGCAACAACGATCTACACAATTTAAAGACATACTCTTTCACATTTAGCCTGAGTACACACTCGTCACCTCGTGTACACGACTTTCAACACATTTTAATTTATCACTTCAATACCAATCCTAGGGAAAATTTCTCCTACACAAGGTTAGGCAAGTAACTTACCTCGACTTGCTCCAATTTAATCCATTAGTATGCCTTTTCCTCGATTATCCAACTCTGAATGGATCAAATCTAGCCAAAATAATTCTATACAGTCAACAAAAATTATAGGAATCAATTTCATAAGAAAAATACTATATTTTTTAATAAAATCCGAAATTAGCTCAAAAATCACACGTGGGGCCCACATTTCGGAATCCGGAGAAAGTTATAAAATCCGAGAACCCATTCAATTACGAGTCCAACCATACCAGTTTCACTCAAATTCGACTCTGAATCGACATCAAAATCTCAAAAAATCATTTTTATGAAATTTCTAAATTTTTCCCAAATTTTCATCTCAATACACTAATTAAATGGTGAAAATAATAATATATTCGTGTATATTGACCAAATCCGAGTTAGAATCACTTACCCAAATATTTTTCCTTAAAAATCTATCAAAAATCGCTTCTGCTCAAGCTCAAATTTGTCAAAAATGACAAATGGGATGAAATCCCTAGTTTTATAAAACTGTCGAGGCAGTCATCGATCCTGGGCATCGATTATGGCTTCGATCTTTATGGCCCTCGATCCTGGCCTCGATCATAGCCCTCGATCTTGGGCCTTCGATCACTAGCCTCGGTCATAGCCCTCGATCCTGGGCCTTCGATCATGGCTCTCGAGCCTGCCTTCGATTATGGCCCTCGAGCCTGCCTTCGATTATGGCCCTCGAGCCTTTTTCGATCATGGCCCTCGAGCTTTGTCTTCGATCCTCGGCTCGATTTCTGGCCTTCATGTTTTTTTTGGGCTCGACTTCTGGGCTTGATTGCTCAGCAGAAGAAAATTTGCAGCAGCTGTTTAAGTCCAACTTTTGATCTGTTAACAATCTGAAACTCACCTGAGACCCTCGGGACCTCAACCAAATACACCAACAAGTCCTAAAATATCATACGGACTTATTTGAAACCTCAAATCACATCAAACAACGCTAAAATCATAATTCATACCCCAATTCAAGCTTAATAAAACTTAAAAATTTTCAACTTCTACATTCTATGCTGAAACCTATCAAATCAAGTCCGATTGGCCTCAAATTTTGCATGCAAGTCATAAATGACATAATGGAGTTATGAAAATTTTCGAAAGTGGATTCCGACTCCGGTATCAAAAAGTCAACTCCCCGATCAAACTTCCAAACTTAAATTCCTATTTTAGCCATTTCAGGCCTAATTTAACTACGAACTACCAAATAAAATTTCGAACACGCTTCTAAGTCCAAAATCACCATACGGAGCTGTTGATATCATCAAAATTTTATTCCGGGGTCGTTTTCTCAAAATGTTGACCAAAGTCAAACTTAGCATTTTAAGGTCAACTTAAGGAACCTAGTGTTCCGATTTCAACCCGAACACTTCCAAATCCCGAACCAATTATCCCCGCAAGTCATAAATTTATAAAAGCACATACTGAGAATTTTATTTAGGGAAACGGGATTCTAAAAGTAAAAATGATCGGTTGAGTAATTACACTAGTTGCAAAACATTTGAATCTCAGACCACAAACCTTACGTAGTAAATTATGAATTGTCACATATGGAAAACCTCAATTCCTTACCTGTTGTGTCTTATCCGATATACTTCTAATATGAGATGGCAGAAGGATGCTGCAACACTCAGAAAGCATTTGATACTTTGTGTATAGGAATATTCTAATTAAATTAAACAGCACTCTTAGTAATATTAAGTCATTTACTTTAAAACGTTACTTACTGCTACATGAAAACTTTTCTACTACATAAGTACATAATGACTTTTTAGAGTAACTTACTTAATTGACATAACTAAATTTTATTATGCTTACTGGCTACTGCTTCATTATGCATGTTTTTGCAAACATATTTTACTGACGGTCTGCACCCTGCTGTATTTTATCTGGATCAATGATAATGATTAGTCTTAACAGTTAATAAAGAATTTTACTCAATGTTACAGCTAATCCTAGAGAAGGCGAAAGGTATTATTTGAGATTATTATTGAATCACGTCAGAGGACCCTTATCGTTTAAAGACTTGTTAACTATTAATGGAAGACAGTGTGAAACATTCAAAGAAGCTGCAAAGGAAAGAGGTTTATTAGAATCAGACAACAACATTTCAAAATGCTTACGTGAAGCAGTCCTTTTCAAAATGCCATCAGCTCTGAGAAATTTATTTGCAATAATTTTGGTTCATTGTAATCCAACGGACGTTAGGAAGCTCTGGGAAACCTATTACGAAGACATGCCAGAAGATTTTAGAAAAATACATGACAATTTCTCCTGTTGCTCAACTCCAATGCACGTTGAAGAGCATCAATTATTTCTTAGAGGGCATGGGCAAGAAAATTGACAAGTATGACATACCTAAACTTGATCACGAGAGGGATAATGGCAATATATCAGAATGCAGAGAAATAATCGAAGAAAGGTCTATAAACGTATCGCACGAAGATTTGGATACACAATCAAAGCTAAATCCTGAACAAGAACAAGCTTTCAAGACTATATTACCGAGAGTTGACCCTGGCAGAGCGGGATTCAAAGGTAGGGGTAAGGTCTGCGTACACACTACCCTCCACATACCCCACTATGTGGGATTATACTATGTATGTTATTGTAGTTGACTCTGGCAGAGCGGGATTGTTCTTTGTCGATGGACCTGGAGGAACTGGAAAAATATTTATATATCGTGTATTACTTGCAAATCTCAGATCAAGAGGCATGATAGCTTTAGCAACGACAACAAGTGGTGTAGCAACCACAATTTTACCCGAAGGTCGTACAGCTCACTCTAGATTCGATATCCCTATTCAAACAACTAATACAAAGATCACAAATATGTCAAAGCAGAGTGGTGGTGCTAAATTGATAAGAAAATCAAAGATAATAATTTGGGATGAAGCACATATGGCCAATCGTTAGACGATTGAAACCGTTGATAGGAGCTTCAAATATATAATGGACATTAATGAACTCTTTGGTGGAAAAGTGATGGTCTTCGGAGGTGATTTTCGTCAAGTACTACCAATAGTTCCAAAATCTACCAAAGCTAAAACAATAAATGCAAGCTTAGTAAAATCATACTTATGGAATAAAATGGAAAATATTCAATTAACAAGAAATAAGAGGGGGAGAGAAGATCCAACATTCGGCGATTTCTTACTACGGATCGGTAACGGAGAGGAACCTACAATAAGAGATGATATGGTCCTTCTTCTAGAAAAATTGATCGTCAAACATGATGGTGATAATACCGGTGAATATAATTTAATAAGAGAAATATTTCATCTTTAGATGAAAAGTCAAGTTGTGTGAAATACATAACAGAAAGGGCTATCTTGGCTAGCAGAAATGAGTATGTCGATCAACTAAATGAGATGTTAATTGCCAAGTTTCCTGGTGAAAGTAGAACGTTTTTGAGTTTTGACTCCACAGAGGATGATACCAACAACTATGATGTTTGGCTATAATTCTATATTTTTAGTGTATTATTTACCTTACATTTTAGGTGCTTTAATGCTAAACTATACTATATTTGGGCTTAATTGAGTCTATTTTATGTGTAGTACATTGGAGATAAAATTAGAGCAAAGTGTATATTTAAAGTGTAAATCCTGCTCGAAAATAATAGGAAAGAAGAAAGAAAGAATTGAGCAGATGAAAAATGAAGCAGCGGGTGAAGCAAGCCCAGTGGCTCGCATTAGAGAAGGCGAGGCGAACTCTTTAGCTTGCGTTGAAGCGTGCGACACAAGGGTTATGGAGAGGTTGAGCGCGCGGCAGGGCTTGCACCACACAGTTTGAGGCGAGGTGAAGCTCGCCTTTTGCCTTGCGAGGCGAGGTCCGTAGCGAGCCTGATCCGGATTTTAAAAGCCTATTTCGTGTCCTTGTTGGACTTGGACTTGGACTATGTCGTTTAGGTCTTTTCCTACACATATAAATAGCCATTAAACATCATTTTTGAGGGAGTTTTGGCGACCAGAGGCAAGAATAGATCGTGGAACAACTTTTGGGAAAGAATCATCGAGTTCTACATTCCTTCATCTTTTCTTTGTAATTTATTTATGCAAAATACTTAGGAAATTGTTACTATGAATATGAGTAGCTAAACTTCTAATCTAGTATTTTGATGGAACCTATTGGAGGATGATTTTCCTATTACGTTTAATATAGATCTATCGTAGCTTTTTCTCTATTTGTTCAACTACATTTATTTTGTGATTGATTAAAGAGCTCTTAATCGACTGTGCCTATTTAATATGTATTGCTTGGAAGAGAATACATATTTAGGTAGTTGTTGAACAACATCACTCCTAACGTATGTGAGGGATCAATGCGGAGGGTTTAAAGGTAGGATTAGGAATAACAAAACTTTGGTGCGATCTGAGTGAGCTGTGACTTAGTGCCAGCTAGCGTAGTTCGGAAGAATATGTCTAGTAAATTGTGGTAGTTACTCGGAAGAGAATTGCGACACTCAAAGCGCTCATGATCGGTAGAGAAAACTTAGGCAAACTTATAAAGAAACGTGGCGGAAAGGATTCCGACAATAGAAAAAATTATAACCTTAGATCATTTCAATTCTTGTCTACAACATGTTCGTCATTAGTTATTAATTACTGCATTTTTATTACTTGATCTTTAATTAGTAAACATCCAATTCATTATTTAATATTTTTGAAGATTGATTACGTGAATTTGTGCAAGTCTGGTAGCTGTGCTTAGTAGATTAATTCCCCGTGGGATTCGACTCCGGACTTGTTAACCGGATTATATTTGCAACAACCGCTTAGTCCTTTTTATAAGGCATAGTTGGGCGTGATCAAATTTTGGCGCAGTTGCCGGAAAATTAACGGTGTTATTAATTGCAGCTAAAAGAAGTGCTAGAATTCTTAGTGTAGTCAATTTTCTTCATTTTAAACTAAATACATTGAAATTCTAACGTTTGTAGTCTTGGGTGTTACAGGTGCATGCCTAGAAACCCCTCAAGAACTGGTGAATTGTTTGAAGCATTATCAGATCTTGAGAAAGTTTTCAAGGCATTGAATCGTGCAAACAAGGACAAACAGCAACAAAACGAATCGAACTAGACATGGATGACGTAATAGAAAACCCAAACAACAGAAATAATGTGAATGACCCGAACAATCAGGGTGTGGCGCCTCTTGTGCCATAAGTAGCCTTGTATGATTGGGCACAACCCACCGCCAAAAATATGGCAACTGCAATTGCAATCCATCAAATACAAGCAGAATCATTTCAAATCACAAACAATATGCTACATTTGTTACAGAACAAGAGACTGTTCTTAGGATCTTACATTGAAGATCCTCATCAGCATTTGAAAGATTTCCTATCGATATGTGTCCCGCAAAGGCAACAAAATGTGACACCTGGAGCAATAAGGCTGTTGTTGTTTCCAATATCAGTGACGGGAGAGGCTTAGACTTGGCTCAATTCACTCCCCATAAACTCCATCACTACTTGGGAGGAATTAGTCAAGCAATTTTTGAACAAGTTCTACCCACCCAATAAGACTGCCAAACAAGTTGATGAGATATTGAGCTTCAGGCAGAAACCAACCGAAATACTGCAAGAAATGTGGGAGAGGTTTAAGGGGATGCTGGTTAAGTGTCCACATCATGGAATTCCAAATCAGATGTTGGGACAAAGGTTTTACATGGGATTGGCAGATAGCTTGAAGGCCAATGTTGATGCTTCAGCAAGAGGAGCATTTTTGAGCAAATCAATTAGAGAGTGTAAAGTCCTACTAGATAAAATGGCTCAAAACTCAGGATGGATGACAAGAGACACTACAATCACCCATGTAGTTCACTCAGTGGCTTTGGACCCAAACAATTCCATAGCAGAGAATATGGCCACTTTGATGACGCAAATGAGTATCCTCACTAAGAAGATTGACGAATCAGGCCAGAAGCAGGTACATATAGTTGACACGACTAATGGAGGCTTATGTACACCATGTATTAACCAACCATATGTATGCTCGTGGAGTAGTGAAAACAACAACCAGAACTATCAAGAAAATATGAACTATGTGGTCAACTATGGAGGAAAGAGGCAAGGTGGTCAGAATTGGGGGTAACAAAATTAGCAGTATAGACCAGCACAACAACAGTACAACAATAGCAACAATCCTGGAGCTATGAGACCACAAGGACAAGTTGTGCCTTACCAAAGGCAACATGGATATAATCAGCAAAATCAGCAGCTAGCTTATCAACAGCCTCAACAACAGATAGTGAGACAAGATGATGAGTTATCTAAAATTAAAGGAATGTTGCAACAACTTATTGGGTCCAATGGAAAAATGCAAGAGAAAGTGGAAGCACATGACTCAATGATAAAAGGCATTGAGATTCAATTAGGGCAGATATTTATGGCTCTGAATAATTGTCCCCAAGGGACGTTACCTGCAGACACACATGTCAATCCAAAAGAGCAGGGCCCGAAGTAGTTTATGGCGGTGAGTCTAAGAAATGGTAGAGATCTAGATCTAGAGCAAGAAATTGCTCGCGAAAGCCAACCAACTGAAACACTTGTGCCAGTACCCATTGAGGTAGATGAATCAACAGGGTTAACTGAGGTAACGGTACAACATACACAAGAGGACACAAGCAAACAAAAAGAGGTAATGAAGGAGACAGAGGTAGTGCAAGAAAAGGCAGTAGAAGCAGTGCCCGAGAAGGATCAAACTCAAATCATAGGAAGGAAGCGACCTCCAGCACCCTTCCCACATAGATTGGCCAAATTTCAGAAGGATGAGCAGTATAAGAAATTCATGGAGATGCTCAAGCAAATCTAGGTGAACATTCTATTGATTGACGCCTTGAGGGAGATGCCTAGGTATGCAAAAATGATGAAGGACTTGATGTCTCGCAAGTTCAACTTTTAAGACTTAGCCATTGTTACACTAACTCAGACATGCGGTGTTGTCGTGACGATATCCATAGCTGAGAAGTTGTCCGACCTAGGGAGTTTCACAATCCCATGCATAATAGGCAGCTATGCTTTTGCTAAAGCATTGTGTGATTTGTGGGGGGAGCATAAACTTGATGCCCTTGGTTATCTATAAAAGGTTAGGCATTGGAAGAGCAAGACTCGCGCCCATGTTACTACAGCTAGCCGACCGAACGGTGAATAGGCCATCAGGTATACTTGATAATGTACTGGTGCAGGTTGGAAGGTTTATGTTTCCGGTAAATTTTGTCATTTTGGACTGCCGGGTTGACAAGGAGATTCCCATAATTTTGGGAAGGCCATTCTTGGCCATTGGGAGAGCTCTAATTGATTGTGAAACTGGGGAGCTAAAGATGAGTCTGAATGATGTAGAGATAACATTTAATGTGCAAAAGTCTATACGACGACCCAGTGAGTTTGCAAATTGCTCTTTGATAGAAGCTGTGGATGTGATCATGGAGGAGGATGATGAGGCACTTAATGCAAAAGATCCTCTTGCGGCCTGCCTCATGAACTTAGAAGAGGTAAATGGTGAGGACTTGACAGAGTGGGTGTTGGCTCTTGAAGGCCAAGGGTACTGGAAAAGAGAGCCCAAATTCGAGTCTTTACACTTAGAAGAGAGAAAGACTCCTCCAGCTAAGCATCGATCGAAGAGCCACCACAGTTGGAATTGAAACTGCTACCATCTCACCTCAGGTATGCTTTCTTGGGACCTAACTCGACTTTACCTGTTATTATCTCATCTGGTTTGTTAGATGTGCAGGCAGAACAACTTTTGTCGGTGTTAATAGAGTGCAAAACTGCAATTGGTTGGACTATTGCAGATATTAAGGGGATCAGCCCAGCCTTCTGTATGCATAAGATTTTACTGGAAGATGGGCACAAACCTTCCAGAGAACATCAAAGAAGGCTGAACCCTAACATAAAAGAAGTCATGAAAAAGGAGGTGATAAAGTGGTTAGATGCGGGAATCATTTTCCCCATCTCCGACAACAACTAGGTTAGCCCAGTTTAATGTGTGCCAAAGAAAGATGGAATGTCTGTAATGCAAAATGAGAACAACGAGCTGATCTCAACAAGAACAGTCACAGGATGGCAAATTTGTATGGACTACAGAAGATTGAACAAGGCCACCCAAAAAGACCATTTTCCCTTGTCGTTCATTGATCAGATGTTAGATAGATTGGTTGGGAGGTCCTACTTCTGCTTTCTATATGGATACTCGGGATACAATAAGATCTCTATTGCCCTAGAATATAGATAGAAAATGTCATTCACCTGTCTATATGGCGTCTACACTTTCCGGAGAATGTCGTTCGGCCTATGCAACGCACCCGCCTCATTCCAAAGGTTCACACAGATATGGTAGAAGACATAATGGAATTCTTCATGGATGATTTCTCAATGGTGGGAGACTCGTTCGATGACTGCCTTAAGAATCTAAAAAAATGCTGAAAAGATAAATGGAGACTAATCCGGTGCTTAATTGGGAAAAGTGTCATTTCATGGTACAAGAAGGGATAGTCTTGGGGCACCTAGTGTCAAGTAAGGGCATTGAGGTGGATCGTGCAAAGGTTGATGTGATAGAAACTTTACCACCACCTATTTCCGTCAAAGCAATAAGAAGCTTCCTTGGCCACGATGGTTTCTACATACGGTTTATAAAAGATTTCTCCAAAATTCTAACCCCTTGTGTAAAATGCTTGAAAAAGATCACCCTTTTGTATTTTCTGATGACTGCAGGGTAGCGTTTGAGAAGTTGAAGAAGAAACTAGTGATTGCACCAATCATAGTGGCCCCCGACTGGGGGCAACCTTTCGAGCTGATGTGTGATGCAAGCGACTATGTTGTGGGAGCAGTTCTTGGGCAGCAAAAAGATAAAGTCATGCATCCGATTTACTATGCAAGCAGAACCTTGAGCGGCACCCAACTAAATTACACAGTGACAGAGAAAGAGATGCTAGCTGTGGTGTTTGCATTTGATAAATTCATGTCATACCTGATAGGCTCGAAGGTAATTATTTATACTGACCATGCTGCCCTCAGGTACCTAATTGAGAAAAAGGAGTCAAAGTCCCGCCTAATTCGATGGGAGCTACTGCTACAAGAGTTCGACTTGGAAATTCATGACCGAAAGGGAACAGAAAACCAAGTTGCTGATCATTTGTCCAGGCTTGAAGGAGCGAAAAAGAAGGTTGAGGTGGAAGAGATCATGGAGACTTTCCCAGATGAACAACTTTTAGCCACGAGCCTTGAGGCTACGCCATGGTATGCGGATATTGCAAATTACCTGGCAAGCGGTATTGTTCCCTATGACTTGTCTTCTGTGCAAAAGAAAAAGGTTTTTCGTAATTTTCGCATGTATTTCTGGGATGAACCATATTTGTTTAGGATTTGTCTTGATAACATGATCCGGAGATGCATTCTCGAGATAGACCAATCTTCTGTTTTGCAGGCATGTCATGCTTCACCGTATGGAGGTCATTTTGGAGGAGTAAGGACAGCTGCTAAAGTGTCGGAGTCGGGCTTTTATTGGCCGACATTGTTTAAATATGCACACTTTTGGGTGAAAAGTTGTGATGAGTGTCAACGGATGTGGAATATTTCCCGTCGACATGAGATGCCCATGAACCCAATTCAAGAGGTGGACATATTTAATGTATGAGGAATCGATTTTATGGGACCATTTGTTAGCTCATATAATAAGAAGTACATACTTGTAGCGGTGGACTATGTCTCGAAATGGGTAGAAGTCGTGGCACTTCCAACAAATGATGCGAAGGCAGTTATTGGTTTCCTGAGAAAAAATATCTTTACCCTATTTGGTACTCCAAGAGCGATCATCAGTGATAAAGGCACCCACTTTTGCAATCAAGCCTTTGTAAAGTTGTTGGAGAAATATGGCATTCGCCATAAAGTTGCTACTCCGTATCACCTACAAACAACTGGGCAAGTGGAGGTGTCAAACAGAAAAATCAAGAGTATTTTGACCAAAACTGTAAATGCTACTCGGACTGATTGGGCGAGAAATTGGATGACGCACTATGGGCTTACCGCACTGCACTCAAAACTCTGATTGGTATGTCACCGTATAAATTGGTATTTGGAAAGGCATGTCACTTACCGGTGGAGTTAGAGCATAGAGCTTTCTGGGCATTACAAGAATTAAATATAGACTTGGAGGCCGCTGGAACTAGTAGAGTCACAGAGCTGCATGAACTTGATGAGTTCCATTACCATGCTTTTGAGAGTACATGATTATATATGGAAAGAATGAAACTGGTGCATGACAAAAACATTCTTGAGCAAAATTTTAAACCGGGAGATGTGGTATTATTATTCAATTCGAGATTGAGGTTTTTTCCGGGTAAATTGAAGTCAAGATGATCAGGACCATTCCGTGTACTAGATATTCATCTCACCGGAGCCATAGAGATTGCATCAGAAGATGGCTCTCGCAAGTTTAGAGTCAATGGTCATAGGTTGAAACATTACTTGGGCATGGATGAGACGAAAGTAGTATCGGTGACTCATTTGCAAGAGCCAAAAATTTTGAGCGAGCCATAAGTTCGATTGTCTGCGTCATGCCGCGACGTTAAATCAGGCGCTTCATGGGAGGCAACCCATTGTAATGTTTTATTCGTCATGCCGTGACATTAACTAAGGCACTCATTGGGAGGCAACCTAATTCGTAGTTTATTTTAAGCGTAACTAGAATTTTTCTTTTTGTTTGTAGGCACTACCATTGGACTGGGCACTAGACCTCGCGGCGCCAGGTCCCCAGCGCGCTTGGCCAGGCGGCAAGTCTCGCGTCACCAGGTTTGTATCTCACATGGGAGATCGCTTCGCAAGGGGTACATCGAGGTGCATCTCTCGAAAACCTTCGCACCGCACGCCCCATAGCTCGCGTTGGAGCTCACTTCGCGAGGGGGATAGCGAGCCAGTAGCCTCACGTCGCCAGGTAAGTATTTTTTTGGTTTTCTTTTAATTTCTTTTGTTTTGTTTCTTTTAACCCCTTCCCTTAAAACCTAAACTAAACTCCTCAACCATACTGCCTCATAGCAATCTCACACACTCACGCCTCAAGAACTCACGCTTCAAGAACACACTGCCAAAAACCCTTTCCTCACAAAACCCATTGAAGACAAGCATTCTGCTACTCCTTCCTTCACTTGCAACATCAATTCAAGGGCAATCCCTCCTCCTAAACATCTAAGGTATGGATTCTACCTCCATTCTTTGACAATTTCGAATTGGTTAAATGCATGAAATCGGATAAAGATTTTGGGGTTGTTCTTTATAGTAACAATGTGTTTGTGTGTCCCAAACCCATAAACCCCATAGGAATGGTGTTGTTGTTGTGTGCAAAAGTGGTAGCACGTAATTCCCAACCCGATTTGGGAGGGCGAGGCAATCCCTCATCCCTACAAGCACTCATGTGGCACTAGTGCATGCTAAGTGTTTGTCAAAATGCCTCAAAGGCATTCTTTGTCCCCATTGGAGCCCGAGTTTCCGGGATTGTAATACTAGTGCTATGTCGTCGTGCACCACTTTAAAATTTTAAGTGTGGGGTGGCTCACTGGTAGCCTGGTACTTCAAAATTGGAGAAAACATACTTGTGTCATTGCTTGATTCACATGCTAAAATAACGAGGTGAAGTCTGAGTAACCTCAAAAATTGTTGAACGTCATGTGATGAACTCTTCAGTGTGGGGTCGCAAGACCATATTTTGAAATGTTTCAATGCACCTTAAACTTACTAATGTTCACTTGTGTAGGTACGAACATGACTCCAAGGAAGGACACCGGTAAAGGCAAGGGCAAAGCCACTGCTCCGTCCAAGGCTAAGGCTCCCTCCGCGCCTCCATCGAAAAAGAGAAGGGGGGGGGGGGGAGCCACTTCAAGTCAGGTTGAAGGACTGCAAATAGTGGCAGCTATAGCAGCAACTCGCCCACAACCTCAGGGACAGTGGGAATTTAGAATCAAGAGCATACCCCTACATGTCAAGGACTGGTACAAGCGTTGTCGGCCACGACATATACATCCGGAATCAGTTGTTCATGAGCATCACTTACAAGCCAAATTTCAAGCAATCTGGAGGGGTATTAATGATTTGGGGTTGAGTTTTGTGTTTAAAAATACCGGGGATATCAATGTCAATCTGGTTCGGGAATTTTATGTCGGTGTTGATCCAAAGGATCCTGATCAGCTGGTACCTATTCGGGGAAGGTTGATCAATTTTTCTACCTCGTCAATATGCAATTTCTTAGGTGATCTAGATGTTCCTCGGGAACCCTTGGACAACTTCATCGCCCGTCCAACATATCGAGAACTGAGACACACTCTTTGTGGTATCAATTCTATGGCGGCTTAGGTTCGGGAAAGAAAACCAATCACCATAGGAAATTACCTAAGAAGAAAATGAGGTCAGAGGCTCAAGTATGGTTGAAATTGATTAATACACAACTCCTACCTTGCAACCATAACACTCTTATTAGCCGTGAGAGGACGTGCGTGTTATATTTCCTCATGACTGTCCAGAGGATGAACGTGGGCCACTTGATCCGCTACCAGATGACTCTAGTGAGAACTAGAAAGAGAATTGATCGAATGCCCTTTGCAAACATGTTAACTTAGTACTTGAGACAAGAAGAGGTTGAGGAGGAGACATCTTTCGATCACATCATTGATCAGCCCCTACGACTAATGGACATTACAAGCGTCCGGGTTAAGGAGGAAAATGTTATACCATCAATGACAGGTGCCGAGCACAATGCTCGTGATGACAGCATTATGGCCCATTTATACGGGATGATGGATTTGTAGCTTCGGATTGGGGGACGGTCGGCCACTACAGAGGAGAGGGCCATCTTGGAGGAGCGTTTCCCACTCAATGCTCATGCTTAGCAGCTAGTTGGGCTTAGTTATGGCCACAGACTCCCAGAGGATGAGGATGTCAACACACCAGAGCAGTCCGAGGCCGAGTCGGAGCAATCAGATTACGATGGTGATGAGGAGGAAGCAGAAGATGATGAGTGGGCAGCCCTTCGAGGATGAAGGCGATGACGAGTCTTGATTAGGGAGTTTTCATACACCTTACTTGTTTTTGTTTCTCTTGTTTTGTCAGTTTGTGTATCCAATGCTGACATTGCATGAAATAAGGGTGGGTGGGAACTTGTAAATATCAGTCTTGTTTTTTTTATTGTCATCTTAGCTTTTGAAAAAAAAGTAGAAAAATTGGACTCTTCCCGACAGTGGATCTCCTAGACGATTTTCTTGAGGGAATTAAGTCTAAAGAAAAAACAAATCTCTTTGTAGGTAGTGTAGTAATTCCCCCTTGGTTTTTCTTTGTGCCGTGGTTCTTTTCCAAGGGTTTTGGTTGAACCGGGTGTAGTTAGTTTTAATTTTTAGAAGTAGGAGTCATTGTGCTATGAATTGAATTGCAGCGATATCTCTTGACTTTGTTATGCCTTGAGAATAGTGAGTACTCTGTATGTGATGCTTAGGCTCAGTTTCTGACTCTAGTATAAGTACCTTATATTCTTAAATTATCTTAACTGCTTTGACTAGAGTGTCGTGATAAAACCAATCCTGAGTGAGTTATGTGCCATGTGTATGTGAGGTTTGTGTGTGTTCTGTGCATTGCAGTTGATGTCTAGAACTTGCCTTGTATATTTGCAAAGTAAAATAGTAGTCTTGTTAAGTCTGGAAAGTGATATAGGCGTTTCTTTGTTGAACCAGATATGTGTAGTTTACCCGCCTAAATTTTATGTAACGTAGTTAACCCCTTTGAGCCTATAATCCTGTTTCTTTGGTAACCACATTACAAGCCTTACCCCTTTGTTTGAATTAACTATCTATTTGAACCTTGTCGCCTCTCATGAACACTTGAATTGTTATGAATTATGTAAAAGTTAAAGTGTGGGGTGGTGGTTCGGCTTTTGAGTGGTACAAATAAAATAAGGAGAAAGGTGCACCATTTTGAAAAAAAACATATAAATAAAAGCCACTTGGATTGAAGAGAAAAAATATAGTTGTATTGTATAAAAAAATATTTCTTGATGGTGGTGGCTAGTGATGTAATTGTGCTTAAAGAAGTACGGGTAATATATATTGATGTGAAAGTAGAGTTTTGGTTTGACATAAGTATGGACTTGAGTGTTAAAGTATATGTAGTAAAGTGCTTAGGGAGGTGCAGTCACTCTTATATCCAAATGTATCTTACCCGAACCGCAGCCTACATTATAACCAATTAAAGTCCTACTTGATCCTAGACTGAATGAGCTCGATTAGTAGAGTATTACACTACGGGCAAGCCTATGGTGCATCGTTTGTGGCATATGAATGTTATTTTCTGAGAGAGAGTGAATTCTTCCTATCTTGAGTTCCTACGTTCTTAAAATTTACTGTGTGTGGAACTAATCTCTTTTGTTGTGTGAGGGCATGTGATTCATGATAGAAAGGTAATGTCATTGACCTCTATGCTAGACTAAGTGAGTGAGTTGTAAATAATGCATGGTACTTGTGAGTTAAATCTTCAGGTGAAGATGTTACACCTTTTTGCTTAGTATATGTTAAAGATTCTTGGTGTGACGAGTTAAGAGAATTGCTTAAAAAGGTCGTGTCTATAAAGTGTAGTTTGATTGCTCGAGGACGAGCAACGTTTAAGTATGGGGTAGTGATATTTGGCTATAATTTTATATTTTTAGTGCATTACTTACCTTACATTTTAGGTGCTTTAATGCTGAACTATACTATATTTGCGCTTAATTGAGTCTATTTTATGTGTAGGTACATTGGAGATGAAATTTGAGCAAAGTGAATATTTAAAGTGTAAATCATGCTCGAAAACAATAGGAAAGAAGAAAGAAAGAATTGAGCAGATGGAAAATGAAGCAGCAGGCAAAGCATGCCCAGTGGCTCGAGTTAGAGCAGGCGAGGCGAGCTCTTTAGCTCGCATTAAAGCGCACGACGCAAGGGTTATGGCGAGGTTGAGCACGCGGCAGGGCTTGCGCTGCACAGTCCTAGGCGAGGTGAAGCTCTCCTTTTACCTTGCGAGGCGAGGTTCGTAGCGAGCCTGATCCGGATTTTAAAAGCCTATTTCGTCTCCTTGTTGGACTTGGACTTGGGCTATGTCATTTAGCTCTTTTCCTACACATATAAATAGTCATTAAACACCACTTTTGAGGGACGTTTGGCGACTAGAGGCAAGAATAGATCGTGGAACAACTTTTGGGAAAGAATCATTGAGTTCTACATTCCTTCATCTTTTCTTTGTAATTTGTTTATGCAAAATACTTGGTAAATTGTTACTATGAATATGAGTAGCTAAACTTCTAATCTAGGGTTTTGATGGAATCTATTGGAGGATGATTTTCCTATTACGTTTAATATAGATCTGTCGTACCTTTTTCTCTATTTGTTCAACTACGTTTATTTTGTGGTTGATTGAATAGCTCTCAATTGACTGTTCCTATTTAGTGTGTATTGCTTGAAAAAGAATACATATTTAGGTAGTTGTTGAGCAACATCACTCCTAACGTATGTGAGAGATCAATACGGAGGGTTTAAAGGTGAGATTAGGAATAACGAAACCTTGGTGCGATCTGAGTGAGCCGTGACTTAGTTCCAGCTAGCGTAGTTCGGAAGAATATGTCTAGTAAATTGTAGTAGTTACTCAGAAGAGAATTACGACACTCAAAGCGCTCATGATCGGTAGAGAAAACTTAGGCAAATTTATAAGAAACGTGGCGGAAAGGATTCCGACAATAGAGGAAATCATAATCTTAGATCATTCCAAATCTTGTCTACAACCTGTTAGTCGTTAGTTATTAATTACTGCATTTTCATTACTTGATCTTTAGTTAGTAAACATCCAATTCATTATTTAATATTTCTGAAGATTGATTACGTAAATTTGTGCCAGTCTAGTAGCTGTGTTTAGTAGGTTAATTCCCTGTGGGATTCGACTCCGGACTTATTAACCGAATTATATTTGCAACGACCGCTTAATCCTTTTTATAAGGTATAGTTGGACGTGATCAAACTACTACCAGGAAGAGTACTTAAATACTTTAACACCAAGTGGTTTCCACCCCACAGGTTTGTGTCAAATTGCTATTCTGTCTTTTTGTGAATTCATTGTGTACTATGACAATATTAAAAGAATCTCTCGATATTTTTTCATTGAGATAAATTTATTAAACTTACTGTAATCCTATTATGTATACTCCTGCAAATTCATCTTATACAATTTTCCTTCAGAGTTTTACACAAAAGTTGCGTGCGTTCCTTTCAGTTCTACGAGTACTCAGTTCTATTATTGAAGTCAATATTCGAAACTTACATGCAATTGTAACATTCAGGATAGATCAAAAAAACCAGTAG
Organism: Nicotiana tomentosiformis; assembly: GCF_000390325.3. Lineage (NCBI taxonomy): Eukaryota > Viridiplantae > Streptophyta > Magnoliopsida > Solanales > Solanaceae > Nicotiana > Nicotiana tomentosiformis. Next base: position 18,628,301 of record NC_090815.1, on the reverse strand, counting down.
ATCATTCTGAGAAATTGGGAATTATGTTAATATATAGTATTACATACAATAGCTTCATCTTTACAATGTAGATTTAGTTGAATATTTTAGAGTTTGCAGGTTTGTGTCAAATTGCTATTCTCTATCTTTTTGTGAATTCATATAAGTACTTTAAAAATAATTATTTATTGCTTGACAGGTTGGTTTTGAGGAAAAATGCTCTGATCATGTTATTAAGCAATTTGGACCCTACAAATGGCTTATGTAATGGTACAAGAATGATATGCAGAGGTTTTGATAACAACGTCATCCATACAGAAATAATGATGGGCGAAAATACTTCAAAACATGTGTTTATTACTAGAATTCAACTTTCGCCTCCAGAAAATGAAGGTTATCCTTTCAAATTAATCAGAAAACCATTTCCAATACGACTATACTTTTCTATGACAATAAATAAAGCACAAGGAAAAACAATACATAATATGGGACTGTACTTACTGCAACACGTATTCTCACATGGACAACTATATGTTGCACTCAAGGGGAATATTTGTGTCCAACAAAGGTTTTTGTCATGACCGAGCAGCCGAAACGAAAAAAAGGAACATATACCAAGAACATCGTCTATAAAGAGATATTAGGTAAGATTCACCACCACAACAGAACATATCTCATAGACACAAAAGTCAAAAGTGACAAAACTATTAAATTTGTCCTAAGGTTGCGATATTATGTGTTTACAATGAATATTCACTGCAAATATTATTATTCATATATGATTTATGATATTTGGATAGTAATTAAATAGTGTTAACGGTAATTTCATTATTGAATGTCAATTAGTTATATGAAACAAGTATTGTATTGAGTAAAATGTGTCTATATGTTCTCTTTTAGCACACTCATGCACTCACGTGTATATGTATGTGTTATTTGTATGTGTGTGTATTCTCTAAGAAAACCCCCAATTGAGTCTGCTTTGATTTGTTGTTCTGGCATAGTAATTGTATGATGTTCTTTTGTTATTTTTCAAGTAATATTTTCTTTTTTATGAAATCTCCTCAACTATACACAAATTAAGTATATATATATATTATATATGAATTTTACATATATTACAACTATATAATTATATTTATTTTACAGATTCTGAATTGTTTCGCTAAATACATCGACAATACCGTTATATTTTAGAGGTGCCTTCCTCTTAGCAATAACAACTGAAGCAACATTCTTCCTGGCGCACCATCAGCATTCTTCGACATATGACATCAAAAGGGTAAGCAATAGTCTGGCTAATGGGTCCAGCAACATCACTACATCCAAGCTTTGTTATAACACTCAATGTTTTGCATCCTCAATTGCTATTACACTTAATTCATTCTTATTCAATTTCATACACTATTTTGGCGCTTACCATTTAAATGTCTTGCATCATCAATTATCTTTATACTTAATTCTTTCTTATTCTACCTATTAAAATATGCTCTTTTGTGAATAACCCATAATACACGTGTAACTAAATCTAGTATATATATATATATATATATATATATATATATAAGCAAGGGGCAATTTCGTCAAGTCACTCAAAGATTTATATGGCAGCTACAGTGAGATACCTTTTTAGCTAATCACATTGCTCCATTTTAATTAAATTTATCAAAATGCCCTTGAGGTGCCAAGCAGGCATGTTGAATTCCTGTGTGCTTATTCCCTCTTATTAATAGTTAGAATTAGAATTAGAATTAGAATTAGAATTAGAATTTGTTCCTAAGATTACCTAATCAACTGTTATGAAATTTTCAAGAAAAAGTTAAAAGCCAAGATTAAAACCTGTCACATAAAGGAGTGGACAGCGCATAATTTAAGAGATGCACGCGTCAATCCTATAAATGTTAGATGCAAAAGGAATTAGACCAAAAGAATTACGGATTTTATAACAGAGGGGTATCTTGGTCAATACAACCAAAAGGTTTAATACGAGCTACAGTAAAGTGCATATTTGACCAATAGATTTGCTCCGTACTTTTGCAATTACAGTTATACCCTCTGACCCAAATTCTAAACCGGAGGCAGCTCTCTGAAAACCGGAGGCAGCTCTCATTCACGCTTATTAATAGTAATAAAAAAAATAAAAAATAAAAATAAATAAATATATATATATATATATATATATATAATTATTTTCGACCAAGTTGCCAAATGTGTTAAAAGCCCAACAAAGAAAAGGGTTATATACCGGAAAGCGTCTCTTCCTCTTTCAGTCCCCTACACTACACATCTCTGTTTTTTAACCTCTTCTCTTTTGATCTTCCCGGTGTGCAAAAATGCAGGTAAGTTTCATAAAATTAGTAGAATGCGTAAATCCTACTCCATATATTCAATTTCAATTATCATCTTTTTGCTTCAAATTTCATTAATTAGTACCACGATTAATCCCCGAAATTGTCTTACAAAACCCTAGTTTAGTTTTCTGTTCAGTATACGACTTTTGAATTTTCTTCTGTTCGTGAGTTCGTCGATTTTACAGTTAATTAACGTATTAATCCCTTTTTTTCATAGTACAGGCTAGTGACAGGTTCAATATCAACTCCCAGCTTGAGCACTTACAAGCTAAATACGTTGGAACTGGACATGCCGACTTGACTAGATTGTAAGTTCCCTATGCATTTTTTGAAATTGATGTTTATATCTCGTTTTGTCGAATATGGTTCCGTAGGTGTATTATTTATCATCTTTGTTTTACATTAATTGACTGTGTTGAGAGTTTATTATTTTCATTCTAATAGCTGTGGAGGTTCTGATGTTTTGGATATTCTATGTTCGGTTTAGTGAGTGGGCAGTAAACATTCAACGTGACAGCTATGCGTCTTATGTTGGACACTACCCAATGTTGGCGTATTTTGCCATTGCAGAAAATGAATCAATTGGAAGAGAACGCTACAATTTTATGCAGGTTTGTGCTTGTTGAAAATGCTTTTCTTGTTTTCTCCAGTTTGTTTTCTTAGTTCTTAATGTGCTTGCTTGCACAATGAATTGTTTTATTAGTTTTTTATTCTGACTTTCATAATTAGTGAATTAAGTGCTTTTAGTGTACTGTTGTATGTTCTTTTACCAACTAGTTAATAGAACTTGCTGCTTTGTTGTTAAGATTATAGGTTGCGCAAGAGCACCATCTTTTGTTGAAAAGACGATTTATTTGCAGAATAAGTTGTAGAACCTTCTTGGTGCTCCTTTTTTTTTTGAATGAGTGGGTTAGCAGCAATTTATTTACAGAATAACTGTAGCACCTTCTTGGTCTAGTGGTAAGAGCGTAGGGCTTGTCTGCGGGATAGGGCACATAACGAGTTTGAATCTTGCTACCAAAAAAGCATGGTAGTTAAGTGGAGAAGGGTAGAAGAACAGCCATTATCCATCAAGTTTTGAGCCGTGCGCCACTGGCCCTTGGGGATTTTTCGGTTATCAAAAAAAGTTGTACTATTTCCAAAATTAATTTCAATATGATGAATGCATTCTTTGGCATAAATCTGATTAGTGCTTTCTATATATAATGCGAAGATTTCTTGTATACTTTACATTTTACGTGTAATGAGATGATTTATAGCTAGACAAATATCTATGACTTGTTTCAGACCACAAGTTTTGAAAGTTTTTTTTTTTCTAAAAAAAACTCCCTGCCTAGTTAAATACCATCACATAAATTGGGATGAAGGGAGTAGCTTGTAAGAAGGTGGGAGGGAGAATCGTCAATCTCTGTGTCTTTGCATTTGAATGTCTGGTTTTTCCCTATTCATTATTCTTTTAATTTGGGGGTGGGTGGGTGGGTGGGTGGGGGAGGGTTAGAAACTTGGATTTCATGTTGGATCAAGTTTGAATTATTATCATGTTTAGTTAGTGCTCCAAAAGAAATTATCAAGGATCTGATCTACCACAAAATTTGAGACTTGGGTAGATGCTAGACCCATAAAGTTGGAATCGACGTGCATTTTTGGGGGAGCTTTTGGTTGGTAAATCTGGGAGATTATGCTAATAGGCTGGATTTAGAAAATGTAGATAAAAGATTTCAAGATGTTTGTTATCATTAGGGAAATGTATACCTATATTTTGAGGGTATGTCAAGGAATTAGTGCTGCTCATGAGGTTTGCCACCTTTTGGAAGTATTCTTTATCCTTTGCTATATGCTCGCTAGACCTGAGTGAATTAGCTCTAATTAAAGCTAGTTTATCCTTTTGCTGATTAAACCTGCCGCTTGAAGCCATTCCATTTCATTTGCTAGAAGATGTGCTTGGTAGACTTGAGTAAACTGGCTCTACCTAAAGCTAGTGTGTCTTTTTTGCTGAGTAAAAGCTGCAACTTGAAACCATTCAACTTCATCCACTAGAAGAAGATGCATATGACATTGCAGAAAAAATCTTTTTTTTGGTCCAACTAGTAGTAATTTATATTAGGTTCCACATTTTTTCTTTCCATACTGCCCCATCCTTGTAGCTAATGCCCTCTGCTTTTCAGTGCTAAAATGTGTGTGTATGCCTTTTAATTTTGAATTGCATAGAGCTAGAGGAGCTGTTTGGGTGCTAGTTCACTGTTGAGCTCCATCTGGCCCTTTATATAAAGGTGCATCTGCATTTTGTTTTTGATTCTGGAGAGACTAGTCTTTGAGGATTCCAAAGTTTTCCTATTGGAGGCTTTTCTGGTTCGAATCATTTCAGGCCAAGCTCAGAAAGAATTAAAAGGGAAGATGTGTTTCGTGAACCTTCCTGCAGGGACTGGTTGTAATCATGTCTTCTTTCCAACATACAAAGGGCATCCCAACATTAATAGAACTTCCTTACGGCCGAGGGTAGGTATACAGAAGCAAACTTTTTGTGGAAAGGAGGATAATATTTAGTCCTTTTGACTAAAAAATTAAACATTGGAGTTTTTGTGGCTATATACTAGCAGGTTGTCCTGCTTCCTCGAATAGAAAGTTTCAAAAAAATACTCCCTCTGTGAGTACGGAATTTAAGAAAGAAAGACTTTCGAAACTTGTGGTTCAAAACAAGCCAGACATTTATGTGGCTCTAAATCATCTCATAATTGTTAAGTTTAATGTTAAAACTTTTTTCTAAAAATGGAAGTATGACATTCTTTTTGGGATAGACTAAAAAGGAAAGTATTCCACATTGATTGAACGGAGGGAGTAACTATTTTTGGTAACTTAGAAGTCTTAAAGTCTGTGATGTAGAGCTCCGGTTAGACTACCTATTTTTTCCTGTTGTTATTCGTAGTGGTTAAACCTTGTTAAGCCCAACAGCAATTGCTATGTCGCCACTTAATTATTTTTTATTGGCTATCTCCAATGTGTATGTTTTGGAAAAGCTATATTAGATATGCAGTTAGTTGTCATCTCAATATGAGTACATGACCACACTTATGAATATTTGTATGAATACCTGTTCAATGCAATATATTTAGGCTAATCTGGACTCTGGAGAGCCAACCAATTCCTGAATATTTCAGTGTTGATGAAAGCGTTGGTTGTTTCACGTGGAAGACAGAATGTTCAAGTTTGTTTGTTACCCACCCACAAAAATATTACAACTTGCTAATATTCTTGCCATTTTGTAACATAGGACAAGCAAAATTATTGCATTTCTATATAGTTTGATGTACATATGACGATTGAGAATATGCATCCCTGATGTTGGTCTTATACAATTACTGACAATGCATAGTTGCTTTTGCTTGGGCAGAAAATGCTTTTGCCTTGTGGTCTTCCACCCGAAAGAGAAGATGATTAAGAATTGCAATAAATAAAGGCAAGCTGCAAGATGTAAGGACCATATACCATAGCTTTTCTTGATTACCATCTTCCTTGCATTTGTTCGTATGTCTTGTCAAGCTTACATTGATATCAATTTGAAGTGTAAATGGTCGGTTTGGTAGGCCATTTGTGGATGCTGTTCAACCCTTGGATACAAAAAGCTTTTACATTTGATCGTTCTATATATCCACATCTCTGTGATGTGTCAATTTCACTTCATCAGTTATTTTTCTTCTCTTGAACGTGTTCCAAGAGCACGTATACTAATTGATCAATGGATAAGTTTAGCAGGATTTGGCATGCATTCGCGGGTTAAACTGGAATAGATGGTAGTGGTAATTGATCATATTTTTTTTATAGAGAGGGAGGGAGGGGTGTGTGGGGGTGGGGGTGGGGGGGGTTGATAATTCAAAATCAGCTTCTTCAACGAAGACACCATCAGAAAAGTTAAAACATTCATTATGCATGCTTCTCATACCTACAATCAATTAATTCACAATCATTGACACAATATTAAGTTCATGGTCAACACACAAATTGCATCCATGGAATAGGGAGGATACAGTAGACTGGAGACATTCAGTCAACATTTGTATATAATTTTACAAAATTGACTACTTAATCTGACAGTCTCTCTACCCCAGGGTAGGGGTAAGGTCTGCGTACACACTAACCTCCCCAGACCACACTAGTGGGATTACTGGGTTGTTGTTGACTACTTAACCGCACCTGTGAAAGCTAGAACTGTCTGTATAACTGTGAGTGTGAGAAGTATGATGGCTGCCATAGTTGAAGCTCCAGCCCAAGGACTCTGAAAATAATTGTGCCTCAAACTTGCCATCATTTGACTCCATGGCTTTTCACAATGTTGGATCAATTTGCTGCATTCTTCTATGTAATAGAAGTCAGTGACTTTCACCCCACTTGAAAGTTTTTTGAATATGCTGGCCACTTCTTTGTCATCCCCTTGGTCTTTAAGGATGATTTTATTTTGGCGAAGGAGATTCACATCTCTATGTGAGCCAATAAGTTGAGTCATTATATGTGCATAATTCGAAAAATAAGGATATGCATCAGCAGAGTGTTGCTCATAAGCTATTAAATTTCGCATGAAGGTCTCCATAGTATCCTCGATTGTGAAACAGGGGGCTTTCATTATCCCTTTTGTGAACTTGATATCGAATAAAGTTGTTTTATCCTTAAAATCTTCATCAACTGTTCCTATTTTTGAGAAGCTAACTCCAGCGTCATAAAGCTCTGTTGCACTTGGAATATGATAGCAATCCCATAAATCAAGGACATTGGGGATTTCTTTTGCCATGGTTAATTGTAAAATGTTCCCACAGAAACTTAACTTGCAACATTCGTTTTCCTTGTTGCTAGCATTCTTGGTTTCTCTAGTTTTCTCATGTGACGGGCAACAAAACATGTGTACTGCATCTAGTAAATGATCGATGTCTTCTGCATTAAAATCGTCGATTTCTGATGTTGGTATAAATGTCACTTTTGGGAAAATATAAGTAATGTCCTCCTCAGCATATTCAAGAAGCTTTGTTCTGTAGGATTCTTTGTCATGTCATGTAGCATGGTGAGAACAAAGAAAGGCAGTTGGTTTTCTAGTAACACCATGTCTCCACATACTTGATTTATCATCCATTCCAAGTTGATAATTTGGTTGGATTCTTCTCTTGGCTCAACTTCACAACGCTCTCGAATAAACTCAACTACAAAACAACCATCAAGCAACATCATTTGTGAAAATTTGACAACAATATCACTGTCAAGGTTATCATCATAACACTTTAGTGCTTCATCTTTCTTTTTCTTCTTTTTCTCCAATTTACTGATGCTAACTTTACCAAAAATATCATATTTAAATTTAAAAAGTAATTTTGTGTTCTAAGACCTCGAAAAGCAACATTTATTATTTCTCGACTTGCATGCGTAGTCCGTACAATTTTTCGAAAAGTTTTTATGTGAAAAATGGATTAAAATGGGAAATAGAGCTTTAAAACTCAACTAAGTTGACTTTGGTCAACATTTTGAGCAAACAGACCCGGATCAGTGTTTTGACAATTTCGGTAGGTCCGTATCGTGATTTGGGACCTGGGCGTATGCCCGAAATCGAATTCTGAGGTCCCTAATCTGAGATATGGAATTTTGATAAAAAATTAAAAGCTTGAAAGCTTAATGATTTCTAAAAAATTACTGATGTTGGATTTATTGACCTTGGGTCCGTATTTTGGTTCCGGAGTTCGGTATAGGTCCACTATAATATTTATGACTTGTCTGTCGAATTTGGTGAGAAACAGAGTTGATTTGATGTGATTCGGACGTCCGGTTGTAAAAATAAAGGTTTTAAAGTTTTCTTGAAAATTTCCTTTGATTTGGTGTTCGATTCGTAGTTCTAGGTGTTAGTTTGGCGATTTAATCGCGCGAGCAAGTTCGTATGATATTTTAGGACTTGGGTGCATGTTTGGTTTGGAGCCCCGAGGGCTCGGGTGAGTTTCGGATGGGTTACGGGATCATTTCTGACTTAGGAAATCTGATTTTCTGCAGACTTCAGGCTTCTGGTGTGTTCTTCTTCGCGTTCGCGAAGGTACTCTCGCGAATGCGAAGAACAAATTGGGGCTAGCACGTTTTGTGCTTCGCGTTCGCGACATAGCGACCGCGTTCGCGAAGGCTTGAGGTTCAAAGCTTCGCCTTCGCGAAGGGAAAGAGACTGGCCAGGAAAATTAGCCTTCGCGTTCGCGAAGGGCATCTCGTGTTCGCGAAGGCTAAGCCAGGCAAGCATCGCGTTCGCGAGGCAGCCCTCGCGTTCGCGAGGCAGCCCTCGCGTTCGCGAAGAGTAAAAATTGGACAGCACAAAGTTGTGATTCGCGTTCGCGAGAGTACCTTCGCGAACGCGAAGGGTAAAAATCCCAGAAACAGAACGTAAGTTCTGGAAATGGGGTTTCGACCCATTTTCAACTCCTTCCCATTTTTGAGCTTGGGTAAGACGATTTTTAGGCGATTTTCACGGGAAAACATTGGGGTAAGTGTTTCTTATCCTATATTGATTATATTTCATAATTCCAAACTCGTTTATATCATGAATCCGTGAATTTATGGAAGAAAAATCAGATTTTTCTAAAATCTTCCAAAACGAAAATTTAAAATTTAAAGGTCCATTTGACATCGGAATTGGATAATTTCTGTATGGTTGGACTCGTCTCGGAATGGGTGTTCGGATTTCGTAAATTTTTTCGAGATTTGAGACGTGGGTCCCACTACCGAATATTTTAATGAATTTTGAATTTTTATCCGGAAAATTTGTAAATTCATATGGAATTAATTCCTATGATTCGTATTGAGTATATCGAATTGTTTGTGAATAGATTTGAAGCTTTTGGAGACAAATTTAAAAGGAAAAGTTGTGATTGAGTAATTGATTGAAATTTGCAAAGCGAGGTAAGTGTCGTGGTTAACCTTGACTTGAATCTTAAGTTATTTGTTATGTGAAATGCATGGGAATGACGTATAGGCGAGGTGACGAGTGTCTATACGTCGTCAAATTAATTGTTTGCGTATTTACTTGAAAAATCATAAATTGTTTTAAATTATGAATTAATTGTTATAATAATTATTTCTCTCCTATTCTTTGCCAAGTATTAATTCTTGAATTCCTACATTAATTGTTACATGTTATTTGAATTATGTGCCTTAATTGTTATTTGACATTTATAATATTAAATATTAAACTGCATATTTTCTCTCTGATTTCTATAATAATTTGCTATTTGCCTTTGTTTGTTTCGTAATTAAATCATAATTATTGTATGCTTATTATTTTATAATTTTTATTAATTGTTGTATTTATTAGAAAAGTTGTTCTATAAGAATTGGTAAATGAATATGTTGGAGGAGCGGGTTGCACGCCGCAACAAGATTGATTATAATGAATATATTGGAGGATCGGGTTGCACGCCACAATAGAATTAATTATAATAAATATATTGGAGGATCGGGTAGCACGCCACAACAGGCTTATTAAAAGTCCATATTGGAGAATCGGGTTGCACGCCGCAACAGACTTATTAAAAGTCCATATTGGAGGATCGGGTTGCACGCCACAACAGACTTATTAAAAGTCCATAGTAAAGGATCGGGTTGCACGCCGCAACAGACTTGTTAAAAGTTCATATTGGAGGATCGGGTTGCATGCCGCAACAAACTTATTTAAAAGTCGACATACATATATATATATATATTGGGGGATCGGGTTGCACGCCGCAACAGACTTGATTAAAATGTGGATATATTGTGATAGCGGGTTGCACGCTGCAACAGAATTGAATGTGAATATATTGTGAGAGCGGGTTGCACGCTGCAACAGAATTGATAGAAATGATAATTGGTTATAACTGCTGAGTTGGCTTCAATTATTATAAATGAGTTACCCGATTTATTTCTATTATTGTTGTTGATACTAATATTGCGTATAGGAAATGTAAATGACCCGCCTTAGCCTCGTCACTACTTCGTCGAGGTTAGGCTCAGCACTTACCAGTACATGGGATCGGTTGTACTGATACTACGCTCTGCATTTCTTGTGCAGATTTCAGAGTTGGTCCCAGCGGCGTGCCATAGACTTGCTCGTATTTCAGCTACTCGAAGGAGACTTGAGGTATAACTGCATGGCGTCCGCAGCTCTGAAGTCCCCGTCTATTTTACTTTAGCTGTGTGTTTATTTCCAGACAGCTTCATTTTATTCAGACCATTATTTGTATTATTCTAGAAGCTCGTGCACTTGTAACACCAATTCTGGGATGGTATTTAGACACCGTTGTTTTTATGAATTATTCACTATATTTCAAAATTTGCTTCCGCATTTGTTTCTTTGATTATTAATAATTTAAAAATTATTTTAAAAAAAATTGATTAATATTATTCAAACTTTGGCTTGCCTAGCAAGTGAAATGTTAGGCGCCATCACGGTCCGAAGGTGGAAATTTCGGGTCGTGACAGTTGGTATGAGAGCACTAGGTTACATAGGTCTCACGAGTCACGAACAAGCTTAGTAGAGTCTGAAGGATCAGTACGGAGACGTCTATACTTATCTCTCAGAGGCTATGATGTTTAGGAATAATATCACCTCTTTCATTCCTTATCATGTAACATTGATTTTGTTTGAAACCTATATCTCACATTCCTTTGTATCTACTCGTGTATGACATTGCGCTCTCGGTATCAGTTGTGCGTCGACGGTTCGTGATGCCGCAAATGAACTACGAGGGAGCCAGAGATGCTCAAATATTGCCTCAACTTGTGATTCCGACTGAAGATGCGGACATATAAAGAGATCACCCAGTGAATAATGTGGGGGGTGCAACGTACGGGTGGGGGTGCAACATACCTTGGCATCTGTTTGTTTTATACGAGTTGTGGACCATCGGACGAGGTGAACTATGATTTCGCGCCGAGTGGGGGAGTCCACTATCAATGAATGGATTGCGAGTCATGTGTTATATCAGTTTGGTCTAAAGTGTATATATGTGGTACTGAAAGGTTCTCCCAAAATTTACATGTGTTTAAGGCCTAAGATCTTGTAGAGAATAAGGTTGGGACTTGCGGTATATCCGCCTCCGAAATAATCTTATACTTCAGTACTAAAGGAGTTAGAGAAACAACATTAAATTTACAGAAGGCCTACTCAGCGTGGACGTCACAGTTGCGGATTTTGGGGGTGCTTCGGAGGGAGTACAGTGGTTGACGAGATTCTGGACTAAGAATTGTCTGTATGGAGCTCTACTTTTGTGATCTTTGTATATAAATAAGGGTAAAGTTTACCCCAAAGAAGAATCAAAGAGTATGTTAAGAAATAGGTCAGCTCAACAGTGTTGAGTCAGCATAACAAAAGAAAAAATTGGCCTTGGGAGAGATAATTCTCCACAGGTGTATGTGGCAAGCCTATGAAGAGGGCAGATGAGCCAATACAACACCGCCCACTTGGCTTGGTTCTCAGAAATACTTTTGAAAGAGTTTGTTTTCCGGACTCTCCGTAATGCATGGCGCATAGGGTTTGAACGATTGCGTCAGGTCACCATGACGGTGTCATAATATGCCATCAGGTTCAATAAGTTAGCCCGTCATATTCCTACTTTGCTTCCTGCAGCCAGAGAGCGAGTCCACATAATCATTAAAGGACTCAATTATGATCGTAAAATTTTGTATGAATCGGGAGCTACAGGCTGATACTTCATTTCTACTAGTGGTATAAATTGCCAAGATATTAGAACGTGTTCGGGGTGAGGAAAAAGAAAACTAAGGAGACCAAGACGTCTCGAGGTTCTGGGGGATTCAGTGGATTCTACTCTGCGAGTATAAATCATTATCGCGGGGGCTCGGGCAGTCGGCTAGCCCAGTTCGCACATCGGATTAATCGAGGTCCTCCAGTAAGTTCTTTTAATGCACTGCTGACATAAGTGTCCTACAATGGTTATTCCAGTTATCTGGCACAGACTCAGTATGAGCAGCCAAACTCGCAAATGGGTTGTTATGAATGCGGTGATACTAGGCACATCATGAGAAAATTGTCCCAGACTTGGGAGAGACATATTTCATCAAATCTCTCAGGCTACGTGCCCCATTGCAGTTACTACACCACCCACACGATCAGTTAAGAGTGGAGGACAGGCGGGTAGAAGGCGTCCTAGAGGTGGAGGCCCAGCCGTTGATACACTTATTTTATGGTATGGCGGAGGTCGATACATCAGATGGTATCGTTACAGGCGCGACCTCGATTTAATATAAAGGAATAATTTTCTTAACTTGATTTGGTTCTGAGTATCGAGACGAGTCCTCCTATTGTGCTCCATTTATGAGTGAGCTTCGTAATTCTATAATCTACTTATGTGTTTACTCATGTTGGGAGATTCTATGGAGATAACTACACCTATCATTCCATGTTGGTCACTAATAAGAGCTGTAAGGCTAAAGGTGGCTTTCTATTACTCATATCAATAAGTTTTGATATAATTTCCGGATAATTAATTATAAATTATGAATTATATGCCTTACCGGTGTGGGGTTCAGTATGTGTTGTGATTTTGTGTAACCGAAATTATTAAAGGAGAAAATAAAAATTTTCGATTGGCACGATGTGCATATTACTTGTGATTCAAAACTGAGGACGAGATCCTCGCATTTTAATATAAAATGATATTTTTAAACCAGGCTACGAGCTGCGGTGGAAGTTATATAAGGACGAGATCCTTGTGATAAAAATTCTTGTGTTTAAATCCTCCCATGTGAAATTAAATTTGTACTATAGTACTAATAGGAAGTCATGCCTGCTAGGCTTATTTTAAAATATTTGTATGAAATTCTCTGTGCATACTTGCCAAATTCGTGTTGTAATATTGAGTTGTAAACTACGAGGTAGGTGCCCGCCCAGGTGGCATTAAATGTAATTCGTTAATTCGGGTAAATAATTATAAGGTCTTTATGCCTCGCATCTCGTTATTAGTATTGTGAAGGTTTGAAATGAGATTTTTGTTAACATGAAGTTAATTGACGATTTTGTATTTGATTATGAACAACTATTAAAACCAGATTGACCCAGAAGGGTGCCCCATTTAGATGGTCAGACGAGTGTGAGTTGGGCTTTCAGAAGCTCAAGACCACTTTGACTACAACGCTAGTGTTGGTATTACCCAGAGGTTCAAGATCGTATACGGTATATTGTGACGCCTCTCACATTGGGCTTGGTGCAGTATTAATGCAAGATGGAAGGGTGATTGCATATGCGTCACGACAGTTGAAAGATCACGAGGAGAATTATCATGTTCATGACTTAGAACTGGCAGCCATTGTTCATGCGATGAAGATTTGGAGGCATTACCTTTACGGTGTCTCGTGGAGGTATTTACTGATCATCGTAGCCTTTAGTACCCGTTCAAACAAAAAGATCTTAATTTGAGGCAGAGAAAATAGTTGGAGTTGTTGAAAGACTATGATATCACCATTTTGTATCACCTTGGAAAGGCCAATGTGGTAGTCTATGCTTTGAGTAAAAAGGCTGTGAGTATAGGCAGTCTTGCGTATATTCCGGTTGGTGAAAGGCCATTAGCTGCAGATGTTCAGACTTTGGCTAATCAGTTCGTGAGGTTAGATGTTTCAGAATCCAGTCGGGTTATAGCTTGCACAGTCGCTCGGTCTTCCTTATATGAGCGCATCAGAGAGAGGCAGTATGATGATAAGGACACGGTGTGACACGGTGATGCCAAACAGGTTGCTGTGGGGGAAGATGGAGTTCTGCGAATATAGGGTCGTATTTGTCTACCTAATGTGGATGGGATTCGTGAATTAATTCTTGAAAAAGCACACAGTTTCAAGTATTCAATTCATCCAGGTATCGCCAAAATGTATCAAGATTTGCGGCAACATTATTGGTGGAGGAGAATGAAAAAGGATATAGTTGCATATGTAGCTCGGTATCTGAATTGTCAGCAAGTTAAGTACGAGCATCAGAGACCTGGTGGTTTGCTTCATAAGTTAGAAATTCCTGAGTGGAAGTGGGAGCGTATCACTATGGATTTTGTTGGTGGGCTCCCACGGACTCAGAGAAAATTTGACGCAGCTTGGGTCATTGTGGACAGGTTGACCAAATCAGCATATTTCATTCCAGTGGCAGTTACCTATTCTTCAGAGAGGTTAGTTAAAATTTACATTCGTGAGATTGTCCGCCTTCACGGGGTGCTCGTGTCTATTATTTTAGATAGAGGTACGCAGTTTACCTAACATTTTTGGAGGGTTGTACAATGTGAGTTAGGCACGCGGGTGGAGTTGAGTATATCATTTCATCCACAGACAGACGGACAGTCAGAGTGCACTATTCAGATATTGGAAGATATGCTCCGCACTTGTGTTATAGACTTTGGAGGTTCTTGGGATCATTTCTTGTCACTTGCGGAGTTTGCTTATAATAATAGCTACCGGTCGAGCATTCAGATGGCTCTATATAAGGCATTATACGGAAGGTGATGCCGATCGCTAGTTAGTTAGTTTGAACCGGGAGAGGCTCGGTTGTTGGGTACCGATTTGGTACAGGATGACTTGGATAAGGTCAAGATTATTCAGGATCGACTTCGCACAGCTCAGTCTAGGCAAAAGAGTTATGCCAACCGTAAGGTTCGTGATATTGCATTCATGGTTGGAGAAAGAAAATTGCTCCGAATTTCACCTAGGAAAGGTGTAATGAGGTTCAGAAAGAAGAGCAAGTTGAGCCCTAGGTATATCGGACCCTTTGAAATTCTTGAAAGAGTGGGTAAAGTAGCCTACATGCTTGCATTACCACCTAGTTTATCAGCGGTTTATCCGGTGTTCCATGTGTCTGCTCCGAAAATATCATGGTGATCCATCCCATGTGTTAGATTTCAGCTCTGTCCAGTTGGACAAAGATTTGACTTACGAGGAAGAGCCGGTGGCAATTCTAACCCGGCAAGTTCGCCGGTTTAAGAGTTATCCTTCAGTTCAGGTGCAATTAGGGGTGGGCATTCGGTATTTCGGTTCGGTATTTCGGTATTCAGTTTATCAACTGTGTATATCAAATACCGTACCAAAGTATTTCGGTACGGTTCAGTTTTTTTTATTTTGGTTCGGTACAGTTTCGGTTTAATACATATTCATGTGTCGTACTACCAAGTGCTAAGAGCCTAAGCATTAAGCAAAAGGCAACAACACTAAATAATCAAATCCGCCATTCTACCTAACAAAAGGTGTGTAAGTAAGGCAGCACCACAACACTAAATAATCTGCCAACTGCCATTCTGCCTAATAAAAGGCAGCAACACTAAATAATAAAATAAGCAAGCCAGAAATACTAAATAACAAAAGGTGTGTAAGAGCACATGATTATTATATTCACAGCAAGTACACACCTGATTATCACATTCCTAACAAGTACTTGAAAGAGAAAAGAAGTAAATAAATATCACAGCAAGCTAAGATAGTAATAACTACTAACGCGTAGCAGCAACCAACAGAATTAAACACAGTACAACAAAAACATAGAGGGCATTCCTCTATTCAAGTTTACACTAATAGTCTCAAATCAACTTAGTCTTAATTCTTAAATACGGATTTCAGGAAGACGCTCAAGATAACGCCTAATATGCTTCCTTAAACAATATGTGCCATCCCTCTTTGGATGAACATTAGGAGCACGGGTCATGATTGCACTTAAACCTAAACAAAAAGATAAATCATAAGTTAGAATATTATTTTTTTGATGATAATAAAACAAAATTACAAAAGTATATCACTAAACAAATAGAATATTAAACTTACCACTAAAGTTGCAAGTTACAACTATACATCAAATAATACTAGTAGTGCTTTCATTATTTTTCATATCTAAAGATAATTCGACCAAATATGTCATATAAATAAACAAGTATGATATATTATTTTGAACTAAATACACACAAAATATTAAAGCTTACCAAACTCGAGTTCCTCAAGATACTCCCAGTCTTCTTCAATACTAATAGGGTTCTTCTCTTCTCTAAGCCAATCTTGAATACAAAATAGAGCTTGCATGTATTTAGGAGTCAATGAACTCCTAAATGAATCAAGAATACGGCCACCGGTGCTAAACGCACATTCCGACGCCACACTAGAAATTGGAATGGCCAACACATCACGAGCCAACTCTGAAAGAATAGGAAATCTAGGAGCATTTGTTTTTCACCAACTTAAAATATCAAATTCTTCACTTAAAAGTCTCTTGTTCTTCACTAATGTATTTATCCAACTCCGATTTAGCACCCCCACTTCCATTGTCTTCCTTTTGTTTCTTCAAGTGAAACTTCGTCCTTATTAATGATGCAGTTAAAACACTCCCACTAGATGTATTAGATGTGTTATTAGATGAAGTAGAACTAGATGGAGATTGAGGACAAGATCCAGTCGAATACTTTTTTAGATACTCTTCAAACAAAGAATTCATATAAGCATACACCTCAGCATTTATTTTCTTCTCTTTTTCCTCCCCAAAAAGTTCTTCAAGTGCAAGGCTAACATATTCAAATTTGTTACGTGAATCCAAGACGGAAGCAATAAAAATTATTTTATTCATCTTTTCAGGCTCACCCAAATACTTCTTGAACTTTTCTTGCATCCGCTCAACCATTTTTCTCAAATGTTCATCCTCACTAATTAAACACATTTTCAAATGACAATAAAATTCAGATACATTCTCAAAATGAGAATTACAAGTGACATAACGTGAACCTGAAATTTTTTTGGTGAGCTCGTGAAATCTTGCAAGAAACGCTATCACAATCCTCACATTCACCCAATCATCAGATTTAAGAGGACCTGCACTACTACCATCTTCACAAAGATGAGAACATAGATAAGCAGAAAATCCATCATAAAAAAGATGAAACTTGTCAAAGGCCTTTTCAAAGTTTTGTGCCGTATCCAACATAAAATAGGTGGAATTCCACCTAGTAGGAACATCCAAACATAATGTTTTGGTACATTCTACCTTTACATATGCACAACACTGTTTAAACTTTAAGGTCCTTGCAGGCGAAGATCTCACATACCTCACAATATTTCTAAGACGTGTGACAGAAGCATCAATTTCTTTCAAATCATCTTGCACAATTAGATTTAGTATATGAGCCATGCATCTCACATGAAGATGTTTACCACTCATCATATTAGTTTTCCACATATCTAATTTTTTAGACAATTCTTTGACTGTGACATCATTTGAAGAAACATTGTCCACGGTAATAGTGAATACCTTATCTAATTTCCATTCAAGCAAACAATTAGAAATAGCTTTAGCCATCTCTTCACCCTTATGACTAGTGATAGGGCAAAAATTTAGTATTCTTTTATCCAACTTTCAATCCCTATCAATGAAGTGGGCTGTCAAACACATATAATTTATTCTTTGCAATGAAGTCCATGTGTCTGTTGTGAGGCAAATTTTTGGTTGTGTTTCTCTAAAAGACCTTAGATTTTGCTTCAATTCACCGTAAACTTCATAACAATCCCTTGTTATTGTTCTACAAGAAGGAAGACGAAATAATGGTTGAGTTATTCTCTCATAAATTTCATAAAGCCTTCCTTTTCTACAAAGCTAAATGGTAGTTCATCAATAACTATCATCTCAATTAAGGCCCTCCTAACCACTTCTTGATCAAATTTTCAAAGCGATCCTCCATCATTTTGGCAAGATTGAAAATTTATCTTTGTTTGACTATTATCTTTATCAATGTAAGGTGGATATTCTTTGCATCTAGCCAAATGATTTTTCAATCCTGTTGTTCCATTCCTAGACATATTAGCAGCATAAGCTTGCTTACAATATCTACACTTTGCTTTACCGACCCCATTTACCTCAAATTTATCAAAATATTGCCAAACTTCGGATCGAGGTTGCATGGCTTTTCTTTTCTTAGAATCTTGAGTATCTATTGTGTTGATGTTGCTATCTTCAGTAATAGGTAAACTTTCAGTTGAACCGGCATCACTTACTCTACTTTCATCCGCCATCTATACAAAATAAAAACAAATATAAACACAAATTAAGACTAGAGTTGAGTTTAGATAATCAAAGTCTAAAATGGAGGTTGACAAGTATTTGACAAGGATATCTACGAGTTTCTGGGCTACTGTTTCCCTAACATAATTTTGTAATCTCACTAGAGATATATTTATGTGATTATTTTTCACTAGAAATACTAGTAATTGAGAGCAAAAAAAAAAATAATATTATGCAAAGAGTGGAATCTGGAAGAGAGTCTTCATGTCAAAGTTAGTAACCTTCTATAAGACAATTAATGTCGACGTTCAGTTTTCTTTTTTCTTTTACAAATATAGAATTTGTTAGCTGATTTTATTATTATATCAAATGAAGATAATCAAAATAAAGTACGCCACCTAACAAGAAAATGCCTCTTTGCATGCCACCTAGTGAAAGATAATCACATCAATTCTTTTTGCTTGCTCACCCCTAGTTTTCACTCATTCAAATCTTGTAGTTTAATAACTTTACTAAAAAACTAATCCCACTCTTTACATGTCACTGGAATCTTTAGGTTCAAATTAGAATTTTTCAGAACTTGTTTATGAAGAGATTAGCCATTAAAAAAAAAACAAGTGGCAAAACAAAGAGTTTTCCTTATTCCAAGAACTACCAATTAATCTACCATAAATTATTATAAAAAACTGAAGATTGAAGAATGAAAAGTTATGAACCTTTTGAAGAGTTGAAGATTGAAGAATGAAGGTAAAGAATAAGGAAACCAGAAGTCACACTAAAGATCGTTGGCGCCGAGGTCGTGAAGTCGCCATGACGTCGTCTGACTCGTCTTTATCGCGTCGAGATTCTCACTTTTCTGAGTTCTCTCTCACAGTTACAGCTCTTTGCCTCTTTGGCTAGGGAAAGACTAAAGAGGGTAAGAGTTGGGCCTTATTGGGTTAGGCTGGGCACTAGGACAGTGTAGAGAATTAGAGATACAATATATTGGGTTGGGCTAGGCAGTATAGGTCCAACATAAAATTCTTTAAAATTCGGTATTTCGGTATACCGAAATTTCAAGATCCTAATACTGAGGACCGAACCGTTATACCAAAATACCGAAAATATAATACCAAATTATACCGAAATACCGAAACCGAAATACCGAATTAATTCGGTCCGGTTCGGCATTCAGTTTTTCGGATTTTATGCCCCACCCCTAGGTGCAATGGAGAGGTCATCCGGTAGAGGCATCTACCTGGGAGTCCGAGTCGGACATGCGGAGTAAATATCCACACCTTTTCTCCAGTTCAGGTACTTTTTTCCTAACTCCGTTTGAGGACGAACGTTTGTTTTAGAGGTGGAGAATGTGATGACCAAAAATATCATCTTTAAATTTAATAAGTAATTCTGTGTTCTAAGACCTCGAAAAGCACCATTTATTATTCCTCGACTTGCATGCACAGTCCGTACAATTTTTCGGAAAGTTTTATGTGAAAAATGGATTAAAATGGGAAATAGAGCTTTAAAACTCAACTAAGTTGACTTTGGTCAACATTTTGAGCAAACAGACTTGGATCAGTATTTTGACAATTTTGGTAGGTTTGTATCGTGATTTGGGACCTGGGCGTATGCCTGAAATCGAATTTCGAAGTCCTTAGCTCGAGATATGAAATTTTGATGAAAATTTAAAAGCTTGAAAGCTTAATGATTTCTAAGAAATTACTGATGTTGGATTTATTGACCTCGGGTCTGTATTTTGGTTTTGAAGCCCGGTATAAGTCCACTATAATATTTATGACTTGTCTGCCGAATGTGGTAAGAAACATAGTTAATTTGACGTGATTCGGACGTCCGGTTGTAAAAGTAAAGGTTTTAAAGTTTTCTTGAAAATTTCCTTTGATTTGGAGTCCGATTCGTTGTTCTAGGTGTTAGTTTGGCGATTTGATCGCGCGAGCAAGTTCGTATGATGTTTTAGGAGTTGGGTGCATGTTTGATTTAGAGCCCCGAGGGCTCGGGTGAGTTTCGGATGGGCTACAAGATGATATTGGACTTAGAAAATCTGGTTTTCTGCAGACTTCAGGCTTCTGGTGTATTCTTCTTCGCGTTCGCGAAGGCTTGAGGTTCAAAGGTTCGCCTTCGCGATAGAAACCTCGCGTTCGCGAAGGGAAAGAGATTGGCCAAGAAAATTAGTCTTCGCGTTCGCGAAGGGCATCTCGCGTTCGCAAAGGCCAAGCCAGGCAAGCATCGCGTTCGCGAGGCAACCCTCGTGTTCGCGAAGAGTAAAAATTGGACAACACAAAGTTGTGCTTCGCGTTCGCGAGAGTAAAACAGAACTTAAGTTCTGGAAATGGGGTTTCGACCCATTTTCAACTCCTTCCCATTTTTGAGCTCGGGCAAGACGATTTTTAGGCGATTTTCACGGGAAAATATTGGGGTAAGTGTTCCTTATCCTATATTGATTATATTTCATGATTCCATACTCGTTTATATCATGAATCCGTGAATTTATGGAAGAAAAATCAGATTTTTCTAAAATCTTCTAAAAATAAAAATTTAAGATTTGAAGGTCCATTTGACATCGGAATTGGATAATTTCTGTATGGTTGGACTTATCTCGGAATGGGTGTTCGCATTTCGTAAGTTTTTCCGGGATTTGAAACGTGGGTCGCACTGCCGAATATTTTAATGAATTTTGAATTTTTATCCAGAAAATTTATAAATTCATATGAAATTAATTCCTATGATTCGTATTGAGTATATCGAATTGTTTGTGAATAGATTTGAAGCTTTTGGAGAAAAATTTAAAAGGAAAAGTTGTGGTTGAGTAATTGATTGGAATTTACAAAGCGAGATAAGTATCGTGGTTAACCATGACTTGAGGGAATAGAACTCTTAAATTATTTATTATGTGAAATGCATGTGAACGATGTATAAGTGAGATGACGATTGTCTATACGTCATCAAATTAATTGTTTGCGTATTTACTTGAAAAACCATAAATTATTTTAAATTATGTATTAATTGTTATAATAATTATTTCTCTCCTATTCTTTGCCAAATATTAATTCTTGAATTCCTGCATTAATCGTTATATGCTATTTGAATTATGTGCCTTAATTATTATTTGACATTTAGCATATTAAATATTAAACTGCATATTTTCTCTTTGATTTCTATAATAATTTGCTATTTGCCTTTGTTTGTTTCGTAATTAAATCATAATTATTGTATGCTTGTTGTCTTATAATTTTTATTAATTATTGCATTTATTGGAGAAATTCTTCTATAAGAATTGGTAAATGAATATATTGGAGGATCGGGTTGCACGCCGCAACAGAATTGAGATTATAATGAATATATTGGAGTATCGGGTTGCACGCCGCAACATAATTAATTATAATGAATATATTGGAGGATCGGGTTGCACGCCGCAACAGACTTATTAAAAGTCCATATTGGAGGATCGGGTTGCACGCCGCAACAGACTTATTAAAAGTCCATATTGGAGGATCGGGTTGCACACCACAACAGACTTATTTAAAAGTCGACATACATATATATATATATATATTAGGGGATCGGGTTGCACGACGCAACATACTTGATTAAAATGTGAATATATTGTGAGAGCGGGTTGCACGTTGCAACAGAACTGAATGTGAATATATTGTGAGAGCGGGTTGTACGCTGCAATAGAATTGAATGTGAATATATTGTGAGAGCGGGTTGCACGCTGCAACAGAATTGATGGAAATGATAATTGGTTATGACTGCTGAGTTTGCTTCAATTATTATAAACGAGTTACCCGATTTATTTCTATTATTGTTGTTGATACTAATATTGCGTACAGGAAATGTAAGTGACCCGCCTTAGCCTCGTCACTATTTCGTCGAGGTTAGGCTCAGCACTTACCAGTACATGGGGTCGGTTGTACTGATACTACGCTCTGCACTTCTTGTGCAGATTTCAGAGTTGGTCCCAGCGGCGTGCCATAAACTTGCTCGGATTTCAGCTATTCGGAGGAGACTTGAGGTATAACTGCATGGTGTCCGCAGTTCTGAAGTCCCCGTCTATTTTACTTTAGCTGTGTGTTTATTTCCAGACAGCTTCATTTTATTCAGATCTTTATTTGTATTATTCTAGAAGCTCGTGCACTTGTGACACCAATTCTGGGATGGTATTTAGACACTGTTATTTTTATGGATTATTCAATATATTTCAAAATTTGCTTCCGCATTTGTTTCTTTGATTATTAATAATTTAAAAATTATTTTAAAAAAAATTGGTTAATATTATTCTAACATTGGCTTGCCTAGCAAGTGAAATGTTAGGCGCTATCACGGTACGAATATGGAAATTTCGGATAGTGACATTTCCACATTAATCCCCACTTTCCGTTGGAGAAACCGTCGTAGGTACAATAGTTTGTACTTTTCCATGGAGTTAAGTTCAGGATTCTTTTTATGGTAAGGACCAATGCAGATCAACGTTGGTGTATAGGCTTCTGGATTTGATTTTCGTAGCCCCATATTTACTTTGAGTATGGTAGTGGATTTGATAAATGTATTGTCCAAATCCTTAAATCTTTCATCAAAGATTTGATTTGCAGACTTTTTTGTTTGCAACACCAATTGATTTTGACCACTTGTTTCCTTAATCTCGATTAAATGGTCCACTTTCCTCCCTTCTTCTATCTGTAATTAGTGGGAAAAAGTCATAATTTTTCTTCTTTTTCACATAAATTGTTACTACTAAATAACGACCATACAAAACAAAAATCAAAGGACTGAAGTTGCTCCTTTTTTCCCCGATAAAGAGTGAAAATTTTCCCCAAAACAAGTTTAATCAACTTAAGTACTCGCTAAATATTAAGCAGTGAGTAGAAAAACTAGTTAGCCAATTTATCAAAAGAATCAGAAACGAGTGGTTCTATAACCACGACTTCTTTCACATACCTTTTAAATATTTTTAATTGATAATTATTATAACTTATAGTAATTGTTATGTAGTTTTGGAATATATAAATTTTATTTAAAAAAATTTAAAGATTTCATGTCTGAATTCATGGTCAAAGTTAAGAAGTTTTTTGACCCTTAAAATCCAAAAAGTATCTTCCTTTTTGGAAGAGAGGGAGTACTTTTTTATTTATTTAAAAAAAGTAACTTTAATTAAATAAAACATTACTCCTAATTGATAAAAACACACTGAAAGAAAAGATGCCGGAACAAAAACATGTCATATCTTTTCTTGCTTTTTAAAGTTTTTTTTATCATTTATCCCGACATAATAAATTAAAGAACAAAATAATCACAGTTATTATTATATGCACATGAAACTAATCTTTTGTCATCAATTTAAGTAGTATTTGTTTTGTGAGTGACAAATATATGTATAGAAAGAGATATATCTCATCTTTTGTAGCTTCTATTAGAGGATTTTGATCAGGGGAACAATCTCAGTATTTTTTACCATTCCTGATTTTGGATAACTTTCTTGAGACTGTAATTCAACTAGCTAATAAAAAGAGAGATAGAGTTGGTTAATAATTTAATTCATAGATTGAAAGAATTAAGTTAATTCATAGATTGAAAGAATTAAGTTTGTTCGATGATTGGAAAAGAGAAAGGATCAGGAAACTACACTTTTAATATCAATTGAGAACATATAAGCCATGATATATCCATATCTTAGAATTTGTGCTTACATTTTAATTAATCTGCTTATATTCTTATTACGAAAAAGAAAGTACTCCTTAAGAAATATGGAAATACAAGGGAGTATAAGGAATGATTTAGTAGTAATTAACCTTAATTATGTGTTTATTAATCTTAGGCTTGCTCTGGAAGCTAACCTAAAAAACCATGCATATGTACAAATTGTAGACTGTACAAATTTAAGCTTCTGACTCTCCACTGCGCAGCTAGCCAGCTACAATGTTCATGTGTATGAGTCAGTGACAGTCACTTTTGAGTAATAGTTCATAAATTAAGGAAGAATTTTAAACTTTGAATATATTATCCTTGAGTAAAGCATAGGTAAAAGCAGAGGCCGGCCTATGCTATATCGAGAGGGGTCACCGGTACACGTAAAGTGTGATGAAATTTCATGTATATATATATATATGTCTTTAGAAAATAGTGATATATTAGTAGTGACACCATATTTACAAAGCAGACTTTGGTTGAATCCAAACGTATACCCGCAATTTTCAAATCTTGAGTCCGCTTCTCTATACAAGGCTTATAGTTTAAAATACATGGCAAGGGAAACATGCGTTGCGAGGTTGTGCGATACATGTACACAACATACGTACTCTCATATTTGTCGTAATGCAAGGATTTTTAATCCAAAAGAAATCATCATATTTAGATAGCACAATTTTTTTGTTAAGTTCATTTGTAGCATTAGATTTGCATTTTCTTCTAAAGTCGACTAATGTCACGATCCAAATTTCACCTATAGGTCGTGATGACGCCCAACACTACAGCTACGCAAGCCAACTAATAAGTCAATCGTATATTGGTTAAACTTTTATTCCAAGAAAATAATAAAAATATCAACTTCTACCAATGTGTGTGTCAAGACCCGGTGTCACAAGTACATGAGCATCTAGTAGATTATACAAAACTCCAAATACTGTCTAAAATGAAATAGACAGAATATAAATATAAGAAGAGACACTTGTAGCTGCAGAACGGCTCAGAAAGGCAGCTCACCACTATGCCTCGGGATGACGTGGGTATGTGATGATAGGTCCTCCACTACTACCTGTCTCAGATCCTGCACAAAAAGTGCAGCAGGTGTAGTATGAGTACGTAAACAACGTATACCCAGTAAGTATCAAGCCTAATCTCGAAGTGGTAGAGACGAGATGGCCGACTTTGACACTCACTATGGGTCAATAATAATTGAATAAATTTAGGATATTCAAATCAGCATGATTTACAGAATTTATAATTAATTTATTTAATCAGCAAAAATAATCAAATTCCTTCAAATGTAACAATTCTCAATATATTAATTAAATTCCTTCAATTCAAATAAATTCTAATTTATCAATTAAATCTCATTTACATGAGTAACAATTAATTCCTAAACAAGCAAGAATAATAATTCATTAAATTCCAAGGATTTTCTAATTTATTACTTAGCTTCACAAGCTGAAATAAATTATTAAAATATCGTATAATTATTATTATTAAGCACGATTTCTGCCGAGGACGTACGGCCCGATCCAGAGTGTCGTGTACACTGCCGAGGGACGTGCGGCGCGATCCATAGATGCATCTATCTTGCCGAGGTGTTCGGCCCGCTCCACAAGAAAGGAGGACATTTTTTTATGTGCCTCCGGAAGGACAGTATGTTTATTATAAGATAAATTTGGGAGGACAATAATTTTTTTTGACAATTAATTGATTTAAATAGAAAATCAAGCCTATGAGATTTCCATCCTTTAATATCTTTATCAAACAATTCACAATATATTCATATATATCAATTAATATTAATTGATCAAAGAATACAATTTACACAAGTAATACATGCTTTGAGTCCTAAACTACCCGAACTTTAGCATTAATAGTAGCTACGTACGGACTCTCGTCACCTCGTACGTACGTAGCCCCCACAATTAGCAACAATTATTTATTTTTAATCACCTATGAGGTAATTTCCCCCTCACAAGATTAGACAAGAGACTTACCTCGTCTTGCTCCAATTTAATCCAAAATTTTGCCTTTTCCACGATTATCCAACTCTGTCTGGCTCGAATCTAGCCAAAATAATTCTATACAATCACTAAAAATTATAGAAAATAAATTCTATAAGAAAATACTATATTTTTAATAAAAATCCAAAAATTAATTAAAAATTTGCCCCGCGGGGCCCACATCTCGAAATTCATCAAAAGTTATGAAATCGGACAAATCCATTCAACTACGAGTCCAACCATACCAGATTCACTCAAATCCGACACTGAATCGATACCGAAATCTCAAAATTTTGTTTCTATGAGATTTCTAATTTTGTTTTCAAATTTCAATCTCAAAACACTAATATATGGTGAAAATAATGATATACTTGTATATGTAAACCAAATCCGAGTTAGAATCACTTACCCCAATATTTTTCCTTGAAAATCTGCCAAAAGTCGTCTCTGCTCAAGCTCAAGTTCGTCAAAAATGGCAAATGAGACGAATGCCCTCTTTTTATAAAACTGCCCAGCAGCCTTCGGAACTAGTCCTCGAACTGGGCCTCGATCGCGGCATCGAACATGTGCCTTCGATCAGGGCATCGAGGCTGTGCCTTCGATCAGGGCATCGAGCTTGGGTCTCGATCCTAGCCCTCGAGCCATACCTTCGATCATGCCCTCGAGCCTTGCCTTCGATCACGGCTTCGATCACAGGCTCGAGCCTGGACCTCGGTCATGGCTTCGATCAGGGTATCGAGGTTGGGCCTTCAATCATAGCCTCAATCATGGCATCGAGCTTGATCCTTCGATTGTGACCCTCGATCATGGGTCTCGATCCTGTCCCTCGAGCCTTGCCTTCGATCATGGCCCTCGAGCTGGACCTTCGATCATGGCCCTCGAGTTGGACCTTCGATCATGGCTTCGATACACTAGCTCGAGCATGTACCTCGTTAACCCTGGGCTCGATACCTGGGCTCGATATCCGGCTCGATATCTGGGCTCGATCACAGCCCAGAATGTCCAACAGAAGAGAAAAAATTACAGCAGCTTTTTAACTCAAATTTTGATCCGTTAACCATCCGAAACTCCCCCGAGACCCTCGGGACCTCAACCAAATATACCAACAAGTCCTAAAATATCATACGAACTTAGTCGAACCTCTAAATCATATCAAACAACGCTAAAATCATAAATCATACCCCAATTCAAGCTTAATGAAACTAAGAGTTTTCAACTTCTACATTCAATGTCGGAACCTATCAAATCAACTCCGATTGACCTCAAATTTTACACACAAGTCATAAATTACATAACGGAGTTATGAAAAGTTTTGGAACTGGATTCCGACTCCGGTATCAAAAAGTCAACTCATCGGTCAAACTTCCAAACTTAAATTCTTGTTTTTAGCCATTTCAAGCCTAATTTAACTACGGACTTTCAAATAAAATTTCGAACACGCTCCTAAGTCCAAAATCACCTTACGGAGCTGTTGGAATCATCAAAATTCTATTCCGGGATCGTTTTCTCAAAATGTTGATCGAAGTCAAACTTAGCACTTTAAGGCGAACTTAAGGAACCAAGTGTTCTGGTTTCACCCCAAACACTTCCAAATCCCGAACCAACCATCCCCGCAAGTCATAAATCATTACAAGCACCTACAGAAAGTTTTATTTTAGGGAACGGGATTCTAAAAGTTAAAAATGACCGGTTGGGTCATTACAACTAAAGTACTAGGAAATAAAAGTAGAAATACAATACTATATTTAAAATTAAATTTATAATTTATAAATAAAATAAATTCATTAGAAAGTAAGTCAAAATGATATTAGATTCTCTTATTTTGTTCTGGCAACACAAAAAGTTTTAAAAATAAAAGTAAAGAAAAAAATGGTGAACTAAGATAAGTTGTAAACATGAAAAATAATAGATCATACTATCCATCTAGAAATTTATACAAGGGATTCAAAAATATTCTAGGATGTCATAGTTGGAATTTAAACCTATGATCTAAAGCAATTTTAAACCTTTTTTTTTTTTTTTACTACTATACTTGAATTTTTCTTCAATGCAAGAAAATTCAACGGCTCATATATAACCAAAAATGAATATTTTTACTCTATTTGTATAGATTAATTCTCCGTCAATGATAATATCCTTTAATCATATATTCAAACCACGAGACAAGCATCAAGTCAACCTAAAATAAAAGATCAAGTATTTTGAAAGAATGTTTATAATAATGACAAATTAAATGATTAAAATATTATAAAATTAAAGGAAATCATAACAAGAACAAGAGAATAGTAGACAAAGTTGAGACGAGAAAGAATATCATCTTTTTCATTATATTCGTGTCACCAACCATGACTTACAAGGCTTTTATTTATAAAAAATAGAATTAGTCATTTAGGAATTCTGAAAGCCAAGTTCTTTATGGAACTAATTTCATACTATGTTATAATATATATTTTTTATAACAACACTTCGCTATAACATCCAAAAGAATCCTGAACAAATAAAAATATTATAGAGAGGTTTGACTGTACTAATAGGATTTAAGTAATTACCTTATCGTATGAATAATCTGTTACGAACCAAAACTTAGCCTGTCGTGATGGCGCCTAACATAGTACTAGGCAAGCCGACACCTCAAAATATTTCCAACACTTTTAAATGAAAAATGAAATAATACAGGTTTAGATAAATTAAACTCTCATAAACTGGATAGAAATTAAAAGTCAATACGAAAATTCCCAAAACCAGGGTGTCACTAAGTGCATTACCGTCTACACAACATAAGTCTGAAAATACTGTCTATGAAAAGCTGAAACTAAATACATAAAGTTGAAAGATAGGGAGGCAAAGTCAAGGTCTGCGAACGCGAGGCAGCTACCCCGAAATCTCCGAATGATCAAGCTGCTCAGATAATCAACACCCACCATGTCCGATAACACCTGGATCTGCACACGAAGTGCAGGGTGTAGCGTGAGTACAACCAACTCAGTAAGTAACAAGACTAACTATTGGACTGAAAGTAGTGACGAGCTTCATGGAGATAGTTCAATTGCAGAAAATATAATACAGAAAAAATAGGCATGCTTTCAAGTTCGACATTTAAGGACAAAACAGTTAATTCATGTCAAGTCCAATTGAAACAGGATATAGTATCTCTCAGAAACTACATGACAGTATGATATGTGCCACCTGAAGTACACAGTAATGAAATCAAGTGCATATTCTCAGAATAACAGTCACTCAGTCCTTCCATTCACTCCAACCGCACAGTCACTCATTCTTCACAGTCTCTCAATTCTCCCAGTCGCTCGGCACTCGCGCTCGACACTCGCACTCACACTCGCACTCAGTAGATACCTGCACTCACTGTGGGTGTGCAGACTCCAGAGGGGCTCCTTCATCCCAAGCGCTATAATAAGCCAATCGTGGCATTAATCAATAAAACTTGATGCGACATGCAACCCGATCCCAATAAATATCTACACAATCAGGCCCTCGGCCTCACTCAATCATCAAACTCTCTAGTCTTTCGGGCTCTTAATAATCATGATAATTAGCCCAAACAGCGATGATATATTGTATCAATAAAGGACAATAGAGACTGAGATATAATATGCAAGTAAAAACTGTGATTGAGTACAAAAGTGGCAATTTAGCAGATAATTTAACATGTAACGCGCCCTCTGTGGGTCCCTACAGTATCAACACATAACCTACGCATGATCTCTAACTTGATTTGCATCTCAATTTCTATAACACATGGAGAATATACGGATACCAACAGATTATATAACTATACAGTTCCACGGAGTTGACCAAATCATAATTACTATAGTGCACGCCCACACACCCATCACATAGCATGTGCGTCGCCTCAACACCAATCACATGACACAAAATTTGGGATTTCATACCCTCATAACAAAGTTTAGAACTGTTACTTACCTTAAACCGTGCAAATCTCTACTCCAACACGTCTTTGCCTCGCGAATTGGCCTATAAATACCTCAAATCTAGCCATAAACAGTTCGATACAATCAATACGGGCTAAAGAAATCAATTCTATAAGAAAATACTAAGTTATTAATCAAAAGTCAACTCAAAACTTGTCCCCTAGGCCCACATCTTGGAATCCGATAAAAGTCATAAAATCCGAACACCCATTCAACCACGAGTCCATGCATATCAAAATTACTCAAATCCGATACCAAATCTCAATCAAATCCCCAAAATTCGGCCTAAGAACTTTCTTCCATCCCCCCCCCCCCTTAATTTTTCACCCCAAATCATTAATTAAATGATGAAATCAAAGACATAAACATGAAATTTAACCAAAACTAAGTAAGAATCACTTGCCCCAATCACCCACTTGAAAATATCTCCAAGAATCACCTCCCACCGAGCTCTCAAAATTAAATTGTGAAAATGAACTCAAACCCTCATTTTGAAATATTTAAGTTTCTGCCCAGGTGACCCTTCTTCGCAAACTCGATCCTCTTCTCGCGTTCGCGTAGCACAAACCATTCTTCCGCCCAAAACCTTCTACGCGAATGCGAGGTCCATCTCGCGAACACGATGACGAATTGATCCCAACCTTCGCGAATGCGGTTCTCCACTCGCGAACGCGATGAACAAATATTTACCTGCCTCCAGATACTCTTCGGGAACGTGGGACGCCCATCGCAAATGCGAAGAAGGAAACCAGACACCAGAAATCTGCAGCCTCAGCCATCTTCCAAGTCCAAATCCTCATCCGTTAACCATCCCCCGGGACCTCAACTTAACCTACCAACAAGTCCTAAAATATCATACAAACTTAGTCGAGCCTTCAAATCACATCAAACAACTCTAAAACCATGAATAGCGCATCGATTCAAGCCTAATGAACTTTTGAACTTCCAACTTCTACATACGATGCTAAAACCTATCAAATCACGTCCGATTGACCTCAAATTTTGCATACACGTCGCAAATGACACCACGAACCTACTTCAACTCCCGATAACCACAAAGTCCATTCTCAATCAAACTTCCAAATTTCCAACTTTCACTATTACCTAATTGTGTATATAAAGAAATTTTGGTTAATAACAAACTCTTAGTAGAAAAGATTTTATAAAAATTCTTTTAGAGAAAGAGCTTCATTGCTTGGTGTCAAATTAGGATATGCGGTAGAAAAATGGATGATCTATTCTCTTTTTTTTTTCAAAAAAATCATCTTGGAGATTGTGTAATGCTTACTCTCAAACTCTTCGTTTACACAGTAGTGATATTTTTTGTTTCTCTCTTCATCCTTAGATACTTTCAAGTCTAATTCAACTACGAACCTCCAAATTACAATCCGGACACAGTCCTAAGTCAAACATCACCCAACGGAGCTAACAAAACTATCAAAACTTCATTTCGGAGTCGTTTACACATAAGTCAACATCCGGTCAATATTTTCAACTTAAACTTCCAACCTTGAGACTAAGTGTCTCAATTCATTCCGAAACCTCTCCGAACCCGAACCAACTACCCTGGCAAGTCACATAAGAACAATTAAGCAGGGAATGAATAGTAAATAGAGAAACAGAGCTACAACTCTCAAAACGACCGACCGAGTTGTTACTAATATCTTTTACACTATCCTCATACAAGGTAAGAATAAGATCAATGTGCACTTTACTCTTCTCAAACTACACTTGCGGGATCACACAAGGTATGTTATTGTTATTGTAGTAGGCCAGTAACAATTAGCCCTTGCAGTAGTTGGCAGCTAGCTTTAACATGATTCCCATTTTTGTAGTATTTATATTATTTAACAGGTGGTGGCACTATATATTTTATAGTTTCTGGTGATTGAGAATATTTTTCTTTTTCCAACAATGTGGGTGCCTTCGCCGTGAAGCAACTGCAGTGCATGTGATATGATTCTATCAGTCACATAATAGCGAATTCGCAGATTTATGGCTATCTTATGGGTAGTGATGACAACATGGATAAAAGTACATCTATTTATCAATATTATTGACTAAAAAAAGGGTTTGCTAATGAATTTTTTAAAAACGAGTTAAATATGGATAAAAATTATATTATCCAATTAGAAAATAGATAATAATGGATAACTAATGAGTTCAACTTAAATATTTGTAAAGACTCAAATTAGGGGTTCCATAAGTTTGGGAGACTAGGAATTCTCCAAAAAGTGATCCTATTCAAAAAGCAATTATTGTCGGTTAACCCATTTTCTATCCGTATTAAATATGAGTCGGGTTGGATAACTAATCCGTTTTTGCATTACTTATTTTCGACCTACCCTTATTCGACACGACCCGACCATTTGTCGCCCTACTTGAGGGGATAATATGAACTGACAAAAGTGTGAATTTGTTTAAAGTACTTGTTTTTTTAAGATATGCAGAGAAAAAAATAATTTTTCTCAGGCTGAGAGAAAAAATCCACTTCAAGGTGGTTGAATTTATTGAACAGAAAAACAAATACAAAATCATAGGGGATTAAGTCAAAACCCCAAAGAATAAAACTTGGCAGAAATGTGAAAACCTAAAGTCACTTTAAGTTGATGTCTAGAACCAATCTAAATAACCAAAAAAATCTTACAAAGACATAGGGAATTAAATTGTTTAGATCAGTACGTTGGTGCACATATTGATTAATTCACCAGATATGTTGTATCCTATCAGCATATTGTATACGGTCGAAATAGATTTCAGCCTTGGCATATCCGATCGAGTTCGAAGGGTGATGTATCGAAGTAAGATCCCGAAGGGGGGACGAACTAACCTCGAACCCGGGGAGGCCGGTCCGTATCGAGATCGATATCATAATCAAACTCGAATAAGAATCGAGCCATGATGCAGGGTAGACCTATCGTGTTGATAATCCAGAGACCAACCAACATTGACCTGAAATCAATTTGAGGGCTCGAACCAGGATCGGGCTCGAACCAGGATCGGGCTCGAACCAAGATCACAAGTTCGAGCCGAAATCAATCTCAAACCAAAATCGAGGATTCTAAGCAAGATCGAGCTCGCAGACAAAAGCCGTTGCAATCCCACTAGAGAGAATCTTGGCAGAAATTATGAAAAAACTGACTTATCATGGGTCTCCCACTGAATGTTTATTTTATTATGCTTGGAGCCGAATCCCTCCACTATAAAAGAGCTTGGTTATCATTTCTGTAGGCAGGGTTTTTCTGAGACTTACATTGTAATAAAAAGTACTATATTTTTCTACAGTAAAGAATCGCTCTTTCAGTTTCTTAGATTGATTCTATTTGTCGAATCCTAAGGATCATTGTTCTTAACAACCTTATCTAGATTGCATTCTCTCCAATCTACATTTACATTTTATTTATCCTTGCAATTTGTATCAAGTTACGCCATATATTCTCGGAACTCCATATAAATTCAACTCTATTCATTTTTCGGGTAAACAGTTTGGCGCCCACCGTGGAGCCAAGGATAACAGTGGTCATTTGATACAAATCTGAAAAAAACACGCCATTGTGCTTTGCACTTATTTCCGAAAACATCTTGAATTTCGAGTCAGCTACGAATAACCACCGATCGAATGGCTTCACCGATCGATTACGAGGCCGGCCTTGAAGATGAAACCAACAACTTGGCACCCGAGGCTCGAATCGAAGTACCCGAAATTCGAGCCGAAATACCATTGGATGTCAATTCACAAATAGCTTTGGAGGTGAACCAGCGTTCCGAACCGGAAAGAAACATTCAGGGCGTTACTCGATCCATAGCCCGAGACACCCAAAACCCAGGAAAAATCGGGGCCAGCTTACGTATGATCTTCGAGATGATGCAAGCCCAACAAGTAGCGATATCTCAACTACAGAGCCAAACCCACGCACAAAGAAGGCCGGTTTCCGATCCACTTCGAGAAGTCACCCCTAGAACAGAGCTTGTCATAGTGAAATATAACGAGCAAGAATCGGGGACTACTCCCGGAATTACTAAATTGCTCGAGGAACTCACAAAACAAGTCAAAGCCAATGACAAGAGGGTGGAAACGTACAATGCCAGGGTGGACCAAATCCCGGGGGCTCCACCTATGATAAAGGGGCTTGATTCGAAAAAAATCATACAAAAGCCTTTTCCGTCGAGTGCGGCACCGAAGCCAATCCCCAAAAAATTTCGTATGCCTGAAATTCCCAAATATAACGGTACGATCGATCCTAATGAACATGTCAACTCTTACACATGTGCCACAAAAGGCAACAATATAGAAGACGATGAGATCGAATCCGTGCTATTGAAAAAGTTCGGGGAGACCCTCTCGAAATGAGCTATGATCTGGTACCACAATTTACCGCCGAATTCCATCGATTCTTTTGCCATGTTAGCAGATTCATTCGTAAAGGCACATGCTGGTGCCATAAAGGTTGCAACGAGGAAATCAGACCTCTTCAAAGTAAAGCAAAGGCAGGGTGAAATGCTGAGGGAATTCGTATCCCGATATCAAATGAAACGCATGGAATTACCCCCGGTCACAGACGACTGGGCCGTACAAGCCTTCACCCAAGGGTTGGACGAGCTAAGTTCGACAACATCACATCGGCTGAAACAAAATTTGATCGAGTATCCAGCGGTAACTTGGGCGGATGTGCACAACCGATATCAATCGAAAATTAGGGTCGAGGATGATCAGTCGGGAGGCCCGTACGGACCCGTTCATCAGAACAGGACAGTTATTAATCAAAAGCAGATCGACAGAGAACAAAGGTCGAACAGAGACCGATATCGACCATACGTCGCATATCGGGTGAACAACGGTTCAGCACGCAACGTAGTTCGGAACAATCGAAGGATAGATCGAGGGCAAAATTCTCAAGGGCTTATGAGTAAGAGTGGATTCGATTAATATGCCGATCCAATAGAAGTACCTCGATTATCAGAATATAACTTCAGCGTTGGTGCATCCGCTCTCGTGTCGGCCATCGGACGCATCAAAGACACTAAATGGCCTCGACCAATGCAGACCGATCCTGCCCAAAGAAATCCCAATCAAACGTGCGAATATCATGGTACCCATGGCCACAGAACGGAAGATTGCAAGCAACTAAGAGAGGAAATAGCTCGCCTATTTAACAAAGGGCACCTTCGGGAGTTTTTGAGTGATAGGGCAAAGAGCCATTTTAAAAGTAGGGATTTCAGCAAGCAAAACGAGTAAGAAGAACCGCAACATGTCATCCACATGATCATCGACGGCATCGATACCCCTCAAGGACCAATGCTTAAGCGCACTAAAACATCGATGGTGAGGGAAAAGCGATCTCGGACTCAAGATTACGCACCCATGGGGACTCTGTCCTTTGATGATAAAGATGCAGAATGGTTCATCCAACCTCATAACGACGCACTGGTAATATCCGTACTTGTGAATAAAACTAAACTTAAGCGTGTGTTAATCGATCCAGGTAGCTCGGCCAACATCATTCGATTGAAGGTAGTGGAGCAGCTCGGCCTACAGGATCAGATTGTACCCGCAACTCTGGTCCTAAACGGGTTCAATATGGCATGCTAAACCACCAAAGGTGAGATAGTCCTACCAATAAACGTGGCCGGAACCATCCAGGAAACGAAGTTTCACGTGATCGAAGGTGATATGAGATATAACGCCCTTTTCGGAAGGCCATGGATCCACAACATGAGAGCTGTGCCTTCGACCCTACACCAGGCCCTCAAATTCCCGACGACGGGAGGTGTCAAAAAGGTGTACGGAGAACAACCAACCGCGAAAGAAATGTTCGCCGTCGACAAAGCTAAACCAGTGTCCTCGCCTTCGCTGATAAAAGGATCGGGCCAGGAAGGAGAACGGGACACCAAATAGCAATCACAGACATCGGCTTCAACCCAGCCAGACCACCAGAAAATCGAAGAGGATGATGATCAAAGGGTCCCTCAATCTTTCGTGATTCCCGATGACTTCGACGCCACAAAATCAACGATCGAGGAGCTAGAGCAAGTCATATTAATCGAGCACTGGCCCGAGCGAAAGGTATACTTGGGAACGTGGCTGAGCCCTAAACTCAGGAAGAAACTCGTTTAATTTCTTATCGATAACATCGATTGTTTTTCCTGGTCCCATTTAGATATAACAGGGATCCCGCCGGACATAACGATGCATCAGCTAAGTTTGGACCCCAGGTTCAGACCGGTGAAGCAAAAGAGAAGACCCCAGTCCGATAGAAAGCACGCATTCATAAAGGACGAGGTAACTAAGCTTTTCAAAGTAGGGTCTATTCGGGAGGTGAAATATCCTGAATGGTTAGCCAACGTAGTTGTAGTCCCTAAAAAATGGAACAAACTTAGAATGTGCGTGGACTATAAAGATTTGAACAAAACATGCCCCAAAGATTCCTTTCCGCTGCCCAATATCGATCGCATGATCGATGCCACAGCCGGCCATGAGATCCTCACTTTTCTCGATGCCTATTCCGGGTATAATTAAATCCAGATGAACCCGGAGGACCAGGAAAAGACTTCATTTGTCACCAAGTATGGAACGTATTGTTATAATGTGATGCCCTTCGGGCTAAAAACGCAGGGGCTACTTAACAACGCCTAGTAAATAAAATGTTCGAAGAACAAATAGGAAAATCAATGAAATTTTATATTGATGACATGTTAGTTAAGTCCCTGCGTGCAGAGGACCATTTAACTCATTTGCAGGAAACGTTCGAGATTTTAAGGAAATACAACATGAAGCTCAACCCCGAAAAATTTGCTTTCGGGGTCGGTTCGGGCAAGTTCCTCGGCTTCATGGTGTAACATCGGGGAATAGAGATTAACCCCGATAAAATCAAGGCCATCGAAGACATCGTCGTTGTGGACAGCGTGAAGGTCGTACAAAGGCTAACGGGTCGGATTGCCGCCTTAAGCCGGTTTATCTCAAGATCATCTGATCGAAGTCATAAATTTTTCTCCCTACTCAAAAAGAAGAACGATTATTCTTGGACCCCGGAGTGCCAACAAGCATTAGAAGAACTAAAGCGATATCTATCAATCCCACCACTGCTTCACACTCCAAAAATAGACGAGAAACTTTGTTTGTACTTGGCAGTATCGGAAGTCGCCATAAGCGGTGTCCTAGTTCGAGAAGAGCAAGGTACGCAATTCCCCGTTTATTATACGAGTCGAACCTTAGGAGGGGCGAAAACTAGATATCCGCTCCTAGAAAAATTGGCACTTGCGCTAATAAACGCCTCAAGAAAGTTAAGGCCGTACTGTCAATGTCATCCCATATGTGTATTGTCCACTTACCCGCTTCGTAATATTTTGCACAAACCCGAGTTATCAAGCCGACTGGCCAAATGGGCCGTCGAACCCAGTGGGTACGATATCGAATATCAACCCCGCACGACCATTAAGTCTCAAATTTTAGCAGACTTAGTGGCCGATTTCACACCAACCCTCGTACCCGAAGTCAAAAAAGAACTGTTGAAATCAGGTACATCATTAGGGATATGAATCATTTTTACGGACGGGGCTTCGAACATAAAAGGGTCTGGCTGGGTATAGTTTTGAAACCACCCACGGGTAGCACTATTAGGCAATCTATTAAAACTATCAGGTTGACTAACAACGAGCCCGAGTATGAAGCCATGATTGCAGGTCTCGAGCTAGCTAGAAACTTGGGAGCAGAAGTCATTGAAGCCAATTGCGACTACTTGCTGGTGGTGAGTCAAGCAAACAAAACCTTCGAAGTTTGAGAAGGTAGAATGCAAAGGTATTTAGATAAGCTGCTTATCACTTTGCGCCATTTCAAACAATGGACTTTACGACATGTACCACGGGAACAAAATAATGAGGCCGATGCGCTTGCGAATTTGGGGTCGTCGGTCGAGGTAGATGATACGGGTTCGGGGAATGTTGTTCAACTTTCGAGATCGGTAATCGAAGAAGGTCACGCCGAAATAAATTCTACAAGCTTAACTTGGGATTGGAGAAATAAGTATATTGAATACTTGAAAAGCGGAAAACTCCCATCGGAACCTAAAGATTCCAGAACCCTACGGACCAAAGCCGCTCGATTCACGTTGGCTTCGGACGGAACACTGTACCGAAGAACGTTCGATGGACCATTAGTGGTATGCTTGGGTCTGGGGGATATCGATTACGTCCTACGGGAAGTGCATGATGGTACTTGCGGGAATCACTCTGGAGCCGATACATTAGTTCGAAAAATAATCAGAGCAGGGTATTATTGGATCGATATGGGCAAAGATGCGAATGAATTTGTTCGTAAATGTGACAAATGTCAAAGGTTCGCACCGATGATCCACCAGCCCGGAGAGCAACTCCACTCAATCCTATCCCCGTGGACATTCATGAAATGGGGAATGGATATTGTCGGCCCTCTGCCATTGACCCCAGGTAAAGCCAAATTCATTTTGTTTATGACTGACTATTTTTCTAAATGGGTTGAAGTGCAGGCGTTCGAGAAAATACGTGAGAAAAAAGTTATAGACTTTATTTGGGATCATATCATATGCCGATTCGGAATACCCGCCGAAATAGTATGTGATAATGGAAAACAATTCATTGGCGGCAAAGTAACAAGATTCCTCGAAGACCACAAGATAAGAAGGATACTGTCGATGCCATACCACCCTAGTGGGAATGGGCAGGCCGAATCAACAAACAAAACTGTCATTCAAAACTTAAAGAAGAGGTTGAATGACACTAAAGGGAGATGGAGAGAAATCCTACCCGAAGTCCTTTGGGCATATCGGACAACGTCAAAATCCAGTACGAGGGCGGCCCCGTTCTCCTTAGTATATGGGTCCGAAGCATTGATACCAGTCAAAGTTGGTGAACCTAGTGCCAGATTTTGATTCGCGATGGAAGAATCAAATAACGAGGCTATGAATACAAGCCTCGAACTATCAGACAAAAGACGAGAAGCTGCTTTCGTCCGAATGGCCGCCCAAAAGCAGCGAATCGAAAGATATTATAATTAAAGAACCAAGCTCCGCCATTTCAAGCTTGGGGACTTAGTGTTGAGAAAGATTACCATCAATACCCGAAATCCGAATGAAGGGAAGCTAGGACCGAATTGGAAAGGACCATATCAAGTACTCAAGAACATCAGAAAGGGGTCGTACAGGATCAGCGTTATAAACGGCAAACAGCTATCAAGCAACTGGAATGTATCACATCTAAAACGGTACTACTGCTAAGGTACAACCTTTCCATATTCATTTATATCTCAAAACTGACCCCTGCAGAAGTCCGAACAAGGGACGGATCTCTCGCTAGAAAGCACGTGTTGCACTCTTTTTCCCTTAGACCGGTTTTATCCCAAATGGGTTTTTCGGTAAGGTTTTTAATGAGGCAACCATTGATCGTGCATCATTTACGACAATATCCGAGGTCCCGCAAGAGAGTTATTTCACAGCAACAGGGTCCCAATAGGAAAAACTGTAAGAGCCAAATGGTCAAAGCGAACCATGCTCATATAGATTGGCCCAAACCCAGGCGTGTAATAACGTGCGAAGAAAGTTCTCTTCTTTATCGGCATCTTATATCCAATAAAATTTCCTCTATTTTGAGATTTATTGTGCAATCAGAATTAAGATACATTCGACCATTAAGCCTACGGACTACATTACTTCGAGTTCGAATCATTCACTCGACCAAGCCTACGGGCTATTTTTCTTTCGAGTTCGAGCAAACACTCACTCGACCATTAAGCCTATGGGCTACATTACTTCGAGTTTGAATCATTCACTCGACCAAGCCTACGGGCTATTTTTATTTCGAGTTCGAGCAAACACTCACTCGACCATTAAGCCTACGGGCTACATTACTTCGAGTTCGAATCCTTCACTCGACCAAGCCTACGGGCTATTGTTATTTCGAGTTCGAGCAAACACTTACTCGACTATTAAGCCTACGGGCTACATTACTTCGAGTTCGAATCATTCACTCGACCAAGCCTATGGGCTATTTTTATTTCGAGTTCGAGCAAACACTCACACGACCATTAAGCCTGCGGGCTACATTACTTCGAGTTCGAATCATTCACTCGACCAATCCTATGGGCTATTTTTATTTTGAGTTTGAGCAAATACTCACTCGACCATTAAGCCTACGGGCTACATTACTTCGAGTTCGAATCATTCACTCGACCAAGCCTGCGGGCTATTTTTATTTCGAGTTCGAGCAAACACTCACTTGACCATTAAGCCTACGGGCTACATTACTTCGAGTTCGAATCATTCACTTGACCAAGCCTGCAGGCTATTTTTATTTTGAGTTCGAGCAAACATTCACTCGACCATTAAGCCTACGGGCTGCGTTAATTCGAGTTCGATTCATTCATTCGACTAAGCCTACGAGCTACATTAATTCGAGTTTGAATCATTCACTCGACTAAGCCTATGGGTTACATTAATTCGAGTTCGAATCATTCACTCGACTAAGCCTATGGTTATATTTCTTCAAGATCGAATCATTGCCCCAAGTTTGAGTAAACGTTCGCTCTGTTACAGAGTCTACGAGGTCCAAATTTGATTAAGTTGTTTGAAACATTGTGGAAACATTCATAAGGTGAATAAAGTCCTCGCAAGACGGGAAACAAAAATAGAAACAAGTTGGCAAAAAGGGAGATATGTCTATACACAAATTTATCTGCATGGGTGATTACAACGTAAAAATTGAGAACTAAATTTATCGACCGGAAGT
The DNA here is from genome assembly GCF_000390325.3 of Nicotiana tomentosiformis. NCBI lineage: Eukaryota > Viridiplantae > Streptophyta > Magnoliopsida > Solanales > Solanaceae > Nicotiana > Nicotiana tomentosiformis. The sequence continues at coordinate 18,587,572 of NC_090815.1, read as the reverse complement.
GGTCTCTTCTTTATTAGGTTCTCCCCCCCCCCCCCCATTTTCGGATTCGCTCTTGCTCCCATCGTCGTTGTCATCACCATCAGAAACCAGAGCTTCAGCATCTGCTTCGAGTTCTTTTGCCCTTTTTATCTCTTCAGTGAGATCGAAGCCACGAGCATGAATCTCCTCGAGAGTTTCCCTTCTGGATCGGCACTTAGCAAGTTCGGCGACCCAATGCACTCGACTATCGGCAGACTTGGCTGCCTCTCTTGCCTGGACTTGGGCAGCTTCAACATCGGCCCGGTAGATGGCCACGAGCGCATCCGCATAGGCCTTTGCCTTTTCAGCATCACATTCGGCCTTGGCGAGTACATAGGCCAACCGAGCCTCAAGCTCCTCAATTCTTCTTGCTTGAACCAGGCCTTTTTCCTTCATTTTCTAAAGTTGGGTTTTGGACGATGATAACCGGGCTCGAGCAGTCTCTTTTTCTGCAGCAAAGCGGTCCATACCTTCTTTCCACCGCAAGGACTCCATCATTATTACGTCGACCTCCTCACGAAGCTTCCCGATCATCTCGATTTTTTGCTGTAGCTGTGAGACCGAAATGTTAGCTATCGTTTCGGTATCAAGCCCATAGGCTTTCAAAAGCATCATTACCTGCTCAGACAAATCATTCTGATCTCGATAAGCCTTGGCCAGCTCAACTCGGAGATCTTTTATTTCCTCCTCTCTCTCTGCCCTAAGGAAAGTCTAAGGGAGTTCCTCTCGTCAGTAGCGCGGTGTAGGTCGACCGCGTATCGATGCAGCTCATTCTGGGAATGAGAACATTGTTCTCGATGGACTGCCGCTTCCTACAAAGAAACAAGAAGCAATGTTAACGAAAAGCGAACATAAATATGGTACCGACAAAATAATTTTAAAGGCTCACCTGATTTAAAGCCTGCCACAATCCGTGAAAAAAGATCTGATTCATCACCGGCACCGGCAACGTCCTCAATACCGGTAAACAGGTCACGAAATGGATCTTCTTCATCGTGAGGCCTGTCTAGATCGAGGGCTTGATCTTCCCGAATCACCCCTGTGGAAAAAGCGGGAAAGGTAGGCGAATCCTCGATCGCTGCTGCCCCAAATGACTCGCTTGGAGCGTTCCCCTCGGCTCGGAGGGGTTCGAGGAACTCTTTGATTGTATCCCCTGTCGGTTGACTCCGATGAGAGGCGTCTTCGACATCCGATAGTTCGAGGACTCTACTTGAATCTTTCTCCGGTATGTCTTCAGTTCGAGGCGGAGCCTCATAGAGCATCATCGATCCAGCCGGCGATGAGGCATCGGTGGCTCTCTTCGTTCGGACCGCTAGCGCGGACTCATTGTTCTCTTCTTCTTCTTCTTCTTCTTCTTCTTCTTCATCTTCATCCTTTAGACGCAGAACGGATTCCACGGTCAAAGGAATGACATTCTTGTTTGGATTACGAGCCGTCCTCTTCTTCAGTTTTGGATATTTGGGAACCGAGGCTCTCTTCCTTTTATTTTCCTTCACTGGCTTTGGGACAGAGGTCAAAACATCCTCCTCATTGGACAGGGGCCTCAAGACCGCGTCTTTACCCAAACCCGCATATGGGAAACCTTATAAAAAATATTTTGAGAAACGCCTCGTTCGGATCATCAGAGTCCGAGAAATGAGCTTACCGTGATTTTTGGCCTCCCACCGACCATTTGACAAATCACGCCATGAGCGCTCGGCGTATGTGGAGGTCGAAACAAGAGCTCGTACCCAGTTCTTGAGATCGGGAACCGCTCCGGGCATCCAAGGAAATGCTACATCACAAAAGGAGGAGTGTCGATAAGAGAATAAATGTAAGAACAAAATAGAAGCAACAGCAAGATCACACTTACGTTTAATATTCCACTCTTCGGGAAAGGGCATCTTTTCAGTCGGAATCAGGTCCGAAGTCCTTACTCGAACGAACCTGCCCATCCAACCCCGGTCCCTGTCCTCGTCAATACTCGAGAACAGAGCCTTGGTAGCCCGACGCTGGAGTTTTATTAACTCTTCTAAAAAAAGTCGGGGACGGTACAGCCGGATAAGATGATCGAGGGTGAACGACATCCCCTCGATTTTGCTCATAAAATATCGGATCAGGATAACGATCTGCCACAAAGAAGGATGGACCTGGACTAGGATTACTGATATTGTCGGCAGAAGTCAATAATGACGGAATCGAGGGGACCCAAAGTGAAAGGGTAAGTATATACATTCAAAAACCCTTTCACGTAAGAAGTGATATCTTCGTCAGGTGTAGGTATTATTACTTCTTTTTCACCCCAATTTCAATCCTTCTTTAACAGATCAGGGTGCTTCTCGGCTATCGAACACATGTACCTCGATACCGGCTCACACCGGCCAGGGACCGATGAACCTTTCTCAACCTTAAAATCTGAAGTAAGGACACACGCCTCAGGAACGCACTCCTCAGGCCATGGTTCTGCCGGTGTCTCATCAGCGACACACTGTGAAGATGGAGCCTTCTCTTTCTGAGGAATGGTTTGCGATGTTTTCGCCATTTTTGAATTCAAAAGTAAGGAAAAGAAGAAAATGACAGAGATTTGGCAGAATTGAAGAGGGGTTTTTGCGGAAAGAAATCATAGCTTTACTGGTAAGATGGAGAGTACGAAGAACTTGGGAAATATTGGAAGGTAGAAGATGTAAAAATGGTAAAAGATAAAAGTAAAGGTTATTTATAGGTTCAAACGATGGTGGTTCAATATCAGCAGTGGCCGACCACCGCCTGACATGCATTAAATGCCTTGAAAGACTAAACCGACGGGACAACTACTAGATGCGTCATGGTCGAACCCGATGGAAACGACAAGATATAATCCGATCGAGCTGTTGAAAATCTTATCGTTTCTCGCCATATTCTTTCTGAGAAACGAGGGGACTATCTGTATACGGTCGAAATAGATTTCAGCCTTGGCATGTCCGATCGAGTTCGAAGGGTGATGTATCAAAGTAAGATCCCAAAGGGGGGACGAACTAACCTCGAACCCGGGGAGGCCGGTCTGTGTCGAAATCGATATCATAATCAAACTCGAATAAGAATCGAGCCATGATGCAGGATAGACCTATCGTACTGATAATTCAGAGACCAACCAACATTGACCTGGAATCAATTCGAGGGCTCGAACCAAGATCACAAGTTCGAGCCGAAATCAAGCTCAAACCAAAATCGAGGATTCTAAGCAAGATCGAGCTCGCAGACAAAAGCCGTTGCAATCCCACTAGAGAGAATCTTGGCAGAAATTATGGAAAAGCTGACTTATCATGGGTCTCCCACTGAATGTTTATTTTATTATGCTTGGAGCCGAATCCCTCCACTATAAAAGGGCTTGGTTATCATTTCTGTAGGCAGGGTTTTTCTGAGACTTACATTGTAATAAAAAGTACTATATTCTTCTACAGTAAAGAATCGCTCTTTCAGTTTCTTAGATTGATTCTATTTGTCGAATCCTAAGGTTCATTGTTCTTAACAACCTTATCTATATTGCATTCTCTCTAATCTACATTTATATTTTATTTATCCTTGCATTTTGTATCAAGTTACGCCACATATTCTCGGAACTGCGTATAAATTCAACTCTATCCATTTTTCGTGTAAACACATACATATATTGAGTAATTCTTGTACCAAAATATAGATATAATAAAGTCACCTAACTCATGAAAAACTTTTCTCATTGTTGACTTTCTTCCCATAAGTTTTTCATATGGCCTTGAAAGGAGCTGGTTTTAAAAGGTAAATTTTACATAATCATTCAAGTTAAGCGTTGTAATATAAAAGTCATTTTTCCTTTGTTTGTAACATAAAAATCATCTTTCTAAAGCCTAATTAACACAAATATGACAATGGTCGAAATATGTTTTTTTTGCCCGGAAAAGTAATATGGCTTCTTAATTTCTTAATAAAAAGGGTTAATTTCACAGAAGTCTGCTCCAGATTTCGCCTTGTAACAATGAATTCTCTTGTAGTTTATGATATTACGCTTATCTCTCATATATTGTTTTTGTAGTAATTGTCTTAACCTATTTATAAAAACTACTAACTTGACTAAGTTACCTTACTGATATATACTTCAGCTGAATTAATTTTATAAATATATTTTTATTTAGAAGAATTCCTTCATAATCACATTTCACAATAATGTTTCTCGATCAACATGCGGGACATCGAAAGTGTCTCTATCCAGTTCCTAATTAAATGATATCAGAATTATCTTCTAAACTTACCATCTCATTCAGGAATTCTTCTCCATGGATTTTTTGTTTGGAATTGAATCAATAATGTGATTAAGTATCACTAGAAGGATATTGAGCCTGATCATCATCACAATCAGCATTTGATGAATCATAAATTCTCCTAATTAAAGGGCTCTTTGCAATCTTTAATTCTTCACATATGAAAATTTTAGCCATGATCAACTTTAACTCATATACTTCAGATATTAGATGTTTTCTTGTTTTTTGCTATTCTGATTCGTTTTTTTCTTCTAGATTTTTATCTTGTTAATTTTCTGTCCGCTTCGTCTCCATGTCAATTCTTGATTTCTTTGATTTTCACTATTTCGGTGTCTTTATTTTACAGAATTTAAAAATATTAATAAAATCTATTTAACAAAAGAGTATATTATGAGAGTAAACAAGTTAAATTTTAATTTTTATAATAGGCTAAGATAATTATTAAAAAAATTAACATAAGTGAGATTAAAAAAAATAAAAAATAAACGTAAATATCGTTAACCACAACGGAAGTTAGTGTTACAAGCCAAAACACAAAGGGAGGTCTCTTAAACTAACCTTTTTATTAACCAAATGAAGATAGCCACATCAGTTTCAGGCCAATAATAGCATCTTCCAGCCACTTTTGTATTTTTATTAAATAGGCTTTAGAAAGATGATTTTGTGTTTAAAAAAAAGTGATTTTTATGTTACAAAACTTAACTTGAATGACCATAAGTGGAATTTATCTGGTCTTAAACTTTTGACCTTTGGGGCAGGTCACTTGACCATCACGAAAACTTATAACTTTTGATCTTGAAGTTTGCCCAATTTGATTAAATGACCTGCCCCAAAGCCAAATTATGGTGTCCTATTTTTGCCATTTTTGGATACACTTTTATTATTGAATAAGTTTTTAAGGAGTTTGAAAAACACCTTTGCCCCTAAAATAAAAAGAGATGGGAAGCGTGGATTCCTTTGCTTAGCCCTTTAACTAGATATAAAAAAAAGTCCTTGCTTTCTCCATACTCCAAATGATATCAATCCCGTCTTCAGATAAGCCAAATTGACAAAAAGCTAAACATCTTTTTTCTTTCGCGCGAGAAGGAAAGCCTCTTGTTTTAGCGACTCTTCCTCTTTTCTAGGTTTTTTTCTGAGTGTTAAAACGATAGATTTTTCTTTTGCCAATGAATTGGATCCACTCCGATTCGATCAATAATGAGATTCTTAGCTAGAGAAAGGTTCTGTGACATGGATGCCGAAGCCAAATTTCCTAATCACAGTCATAAAAAAATTTCATAATATTCTTGACATTGTATATAAGATTTTGCATAATGTGTACATAACATACCTAAGATCACTTGATTTTAGTCAGAAGCCCAAGATAGACGACGCGCCTAGCTATGTTCATCTTGCGAAAATTAAAGAACTAGGAGACACAAGTGAATTGTGTTAAAACAAATGAAATGTCTGAATATTACCATAAATTCATATAAGATTTGACTTAAAACATAAGTTAGAAGGAAGAAAAGGCAGAGGATTGTACATTCTAATCCGAGTGCCTTGTAGGATGTTGGCTCTGATGTAGAAATTGGCTTATCATCTATCTAAACTCTTAGAACCAGGTCAATTACTTCCAACTTGAAAAACTTGTTAGTTTAATTTTCATTTTTCATTCCACCTCTATTTAATTTATACGCCTGATGATTTAGAAGATTCCTCATAGACATATATATATGTAGAAGACATTTTAAACTTGTATTGGATACACAAATAATAGTACGGAAAACCAAACTGGAAGGATTAACAAAATCAAACAACCATTGTGTATAATTAGAACAATAACTATTTAAATACCACCTGTGAAAGCTAGAACAGTCTGCATAGCTGTGAGTACGAGGAGTATGCCAGCTGCCACAGTTGAAGTTCCTACCCACAGACTATTAAAATAATTGCGCTTCAAACTTGCCTTCATTAGGTTCCATGTTTGTTCACAATGTTGAACCAATTTTCTGCATTCTTCTTCGTAATAGAAGTCCTCATGTGAAATGGAGACTCCTTTCCCGATCTTGTTAAAAAGGGTAGCTATTTCTTTGTCCTTCCCTATCCTATTCTTGATAATTCCTTTTCGGCGTAGCAAATTCAGATCTTTCTCCGAGTCGATAAGATAATCCATGAAAATTGCAAAATCACTGAAATATCTAGGACCATGTACATGAATCGACTGTTGCTCATACGCTATCAGATTCCGAAGGAGAGTCTCCGTATCATCAGTGACTTTAAAACTAGGAATTTTTATTAGCCCGTTTTCAAATTTGATATCAAATAAACTTGTGTTATCTCCGTAGTTTTCTTCCTCCAAGTAATCATAAATATATCCGACTTTTACGAAGCTAACTCCATATTCGGAAAGTTGCGTTGCATTTGGCATGACGTTATGCCCCGTTAGGTGGTCCTTATCTATTGGCTTATCTTTTGACCTAATTATTCGCAAAGGATTACAACATAAACTTTTCCAGAAATGTTCCGTTTCCATGCTAGGATTCGTAAGGCTAGTAGTTTTAATATCTGAAGGGTGACATGACATGTGTACAACTTGAAGTAAATGTTTGATTTCTGCGGCATTACCTTCACTCTCAAGATAGGATGCAGGGGTCATCTTCGGTAAATCAAGGAAAAAGGTCCTCTTCACCATTTTTATGAATGGTATTTTATCTTCCTCATCTTTAGTCATGTGATGAAGTTTTGTGAGGACAAAGAAAGCAAGTTGGTTTTCTAGTAACAACAAGTCACGACGTATTTGATTATCTAGGCAACCTCCAGAGATAATCCAATCTTCTCCTTCTGGACACATTCCACAACGCTCTCGGATGTATTCAACTAGAAAACAACCATCAAGTAACAATATTTTTGAAAATTTGGCAACAATATCCCTGTCAAGGTTTTCTATATCATCATAACACTTTAATGCTTCATCCTCCAATTCTCTAATGCAACTTTCCACATCAATCCCCTCTTTCCTGCGGAGGAACCGTTGCAGGTAACACACTTTGTACTTTTCCATGGAGCGAAATTTAGGATTGTGTTTATGGTAAGGACCAATGGAGATCACCTTTGGCTCATAAGCACCTGAATTTGATTCACTCAACCCCACACTTACTTTGAATATGGTACAACATTTGCTAGATGAGTCGTTGATATCCGCAAATATTTCATCAAGGATTTGATTCGCAGGTTTATTTGTTGTCATTCCTGATCGATCTTCACCATTTGTTTCCCTTATCTCAATTAAATGATCCACTTTCCTCCCTTCTTCTATCTGTAATTAATGGAAATAAGTCATATCATTTCCTTGTATTGTGTTTCTTTTCTCCACATAAATTGTCAATAAATAATGATCAGATAAAATAAAAATATGAAGAAAGATTTTCTCCTCGTTTTCCGAACTTGATACACTAATCTCCCGCTATGCGCAGGGTCCGAGGAAGAGCTGAACCACAAGGGTCTATTGTACACAGTCTTACCCTGCCTTTTTGCAAGAGCATGTTTCCACGACTTGAACTCGTGACCTCCTGGTCACATGACAACAACTTTACCAGTTACGTCAAGGTTCATCCTCATCCTTTTCCAATCAAGACTGAAAATTGTCCAAAATAAAAATTGAAATTGTTTCAGAGATTTCTCCTCACATTTGCTTTATTACACTAAACTCCCTTGTATTTTGCGATATTTCGATTACCTCTCTCACTTTGATGTTTCTATATTTTTAACCCATTTATCATTAATATAAACAATTATAGCTTGACTAACTTGCCTTACTAATATTCTCTTTTGTTTAATTAATTTTATACACATCTTTTACTACTCTTTTTTCCTTTTTATTTGTTCTATTAATTATTAATGCTTAAATAAAGAAAAAATGCATGGGTGAGTTCCAGAAGTCTACACACATATAAAATTCTAGTTTTTTATTTTCTTAACTTTTCACTTAGAGCGTGTTTGGAAAGCCACCTAAGAATTGGATTTGGGTGTAATTGAGTGTATTTACACAGTTTGGCATGTTTGTCTGACCAAGTAATTACTTGGTCAACATGGAATTGGGTGTAATTGGAGAGGTGTAATTACACTCTCCAATTCTCTAGGGGAAGGTGAGAATTGGTGGTAATTACAAGGTTACTTTTAAATTTCTTTCCTTTTTATTTTAATTTTAGTTTATTTTCTTTATAACTTTTTATTTTCATTATTTTAATTTCTTTTTATTTTATTTATTATTTTTAATTTATTTTTGAATTCTAAAATATATTTTCTTTGTACATTATTTATCTTTTATTTCTCTACCTTTACTTCTTGTGATTCTATTTAATTGCTCCTATATTTTATTTTTTATTTGTTTTCTTTTCTTTATTTTGTGTAACTGCGTTATTATTCTAGTTTTTGAAACTACACCCTTTAATATTAGAAATATTGAATCATTAACATGACATATAATTAAAGTAGAAATTGTTGAATGAGGTTATAAACTTATTATATATGTTTCCTATTCTTAAGTTGTATCGGAACTTATTTTTATTATGTTGAAATTTGACATATGTTAACGTATTCTTTTGTGAGATTTTGAAATTGTGTTATATTTATAGTTTCAATTTACTTATTTTAGTAGTATTGGCTTGTTATTTCACATTGCATGTTGTTAATATTTTAGTTAGAATTGATAGATTAGTTTTGTCAAACATTTGCATAATGTTATGACATTATATTTATAAATATTAATTTATTTTATTGAACATGCATTCCATGATATTGTTACACAACATATGTTTTTAGTTTTATAATTAATTAAACTAAATATTATTAATTTGAAAAATATATATCAATTATTTTTACAATATTAGTTATAAATATATGATTACTAATTAGTTCATATTCAAGATAAAATATGCATCTTAAATACCAAATCTACTATCATTTATACTTCTAAAAAAATTATTTATATGCATATATTTATTATGTTAACTTTTAAATATTGATAATTACTTCATTTGAAATTTAATCTAACTGCGTAATTATACTTGTGCAACAAAACAACACACTTGTAATTATACTGTAATTATGTTATGACTAACAAACATGTCATCATAATGACTAGGCTGTGTAATTACTACCCTAGTAATTACACCAATTTTAATTACCGGATGACTTTCCAAACAGACCATTTGATTAAGTTATATCAAAGTCAAAAACTAAAAGAAAAGAAAAACAATTAAAATAATAAGTAACAAAAAATAAAAACAAACAAAAAGAAACAAAAAAAAGCAATTCCGAAAAGGCAATTCATAAATAAAAAAAACAATTTACTAAAAATAAGCGGTGAGTAGAGAAAATAGAAAGTCTATAGTGCCTCAAGAAGAGTAACACGAAGGACAAACAGAGCCGTCTGGACCAGAGCAAAGCTATCGTTACCCAAAAGTAATAAAGATGAATTTATTTTTTGGTTATATTACTTATTCTTTCCGGTCCACAATAGGTTATTTTTTGTCTTTGACACACCCTTTAATAATACAAACTCTTAGAAAATAAATAAATATTTTAACTAAATTATCCTTAATTAATTTTGCATATTGTTAACGTGAAGCATTGTGATATGTAAATATGGGCAAATTTGAAAAGCTATAGTTAATTCATTCTTGATTATGTAAAAAGGACAGTTATTTTGGATCAAAATAAAAAGGCCAAAAAGTCAGTATTATGGACCGGAGAGTGAAGTACACCATATATGACTTCATTTATTTTTGAATTAAAGAAGTATAGCGTGGTGTGTGTGTGAGAGAGAGAGAGACCTCATTTACAGAAGTTTGATCAAGAAGTGGAATTTGATGATCCATTTGGGTAATCTCAATATGATGTGCCATTCTTCTTGAAACTGCAATTCCTACAACAGAGAGAGACAGGGAGATGGGTTAAGACTTTATTCTATCAACCCAAAGTAATTACAATTTGCAGCTGTATTAACTTCTACTTTTTTGCCAAAAAATAAAAAAAGAAAATACAATACATTTTAAGAAATGGAAACACAAAGGATTGACATGTCATAATAGATAGATAGTGACGATTTATATAGTTGATTCTAGTTATCTTGAGATTGAAGCGCACATAATTGCAGTTGAACTGACATCATGTATTCTTCTTTGTAATAGAAGTAATATGAAATTGCAACCCCTTTCCCAATTTTATCTGAGTCGATAAAATAATCCATGAAAATAGAAAAATCACTGAAATATCTAGGATATTCATCAGATGATTGTTGCTCGTATGCTATAAGATTTAATTTCTCGTCTCCGTATAGTCAAAGACTTCAAAATAAGGAATTGTCATCACTCCATTCTCAAATTTAATGTCAAATAAACTTGTGTTATCTCCAAGGTCGCAATCTTCCTCCAATCTTATATAAATGTTTTCAATTTTTGAAAATGTAACTCTAGCTTCGCGAAGCTCTGTTGCATTGAGCATGTTAGCATCCCATGTTTGGTAGTCCTTATCATTTGGCATATTTTTCAACCTAACCATATGTAAAGGATTCCAACATAAGCTTTTCCTGCAATGTTCCATTTCCAAACTAGGGATTTCAAGAGTAAGGCTAGTTTTCTTCTCCAAAGGGTGACATGACATGTGTATTAGTTGAAATAAATTTGTGATGTTTTTGGCATCAGTTTCAGTCTCAAGAAAGGATGCAGGGCTTATCTTCAGGAATGAAGAATTAAAGGTCTCCTTCACCAATTTTATGAATGGTACTATTGGATCCATAGTCATGTCGTGAAGCTTAGTAAGGACAAAGAAAGGAAGTTGGTTTTCTTGTAATAACAAATCTTGACGTACTTGACCATCTATGCAACTGTAGGGGATAATAATGTTTTCTTTTATTGGCCACAAAAGTTTAGGTGATTCGAAGCTCGTCGCTCGAAATCATGATGATGGCGTGGATTTAGAACACAAAAAATTGAAAATCATCCCAAATTCTTGTTTTATGGCTCTAAAACGTCAAAAAATGAAGAACAATCACTATTGTTCATTATGTCGTTTCTGATGGGCCCACGAATTCATGATGTTGGTGTGGACTTGAACAGTATTGTTATCACTATAAATATCCTCCATATCATCATAATACTTTAGTGCCTCATCTTTCAATTTCTCCAATTCACAAATGCAAGTTTTAACTCCTGAGAAACCGTTGTAGGTAACGTAATTATAGTTCTCCATTGAGCGTATTAATTGTGAATTCTTCTTATGGTAAGGACCAATAGAGACCAACATTGGCTTATAAGCATATGGATTTGATTCACTTAGCCCCACACTTACTCTAAATATGATACAGGATTTGGTAGATGAATAGTACAAATCTAAATATATTTGATCAAGAATTTGATTTGTCTCGATTAATTGATCCACATTCCTCCCTTCTTCTATATGTAATTAATGAAATAGAGTCATAATTTTTTGCAATAGGAGTTTCAAGCTAATTTACAAAAGTTTGACGCTGATAGCCTCTTTGGCCAAGCTTTTTTAATCCTAGAAGTACTTTCTTTTTCAAAGTTGAAATGTTTGACCAAGCTTTTGGAAGAAAAAAAAGTACTTTTGAGGAGAAGCTAAGCAGAAGTAGTTTTGGAGAAGCAGAAAAAGTAGCTTCTCTACAAATCACTTTTTTGAAAAGCACTTTTGAGAAAAATATACTTGAACCAATTTTAAAAGCTTGGCCAAACACTAATTGCTGCTCAGAAGTATTTTTCAAATTAATTGGCCAAACACTAACTGTTTCTCACCAAAAGTACTTTTGAGAAAAAATACTTCTCAAAATAAGTTGATTTTTGTAGTTTGGGCAAACAAGCTATGAAACTGTTTGAAAAGGAAGTATAAGCAAAACTTCATGATAACAATAGGACAGAGGAGGGCGTACATAAGTCGGTTTGGTTAAGTTTTTTCATTTATCAATCCAACGTATTATGTTTGTTGGCTATATCTATAAACCAAATCAAAATAAAAAATGGGATAATGCATAAAATCCTTCTCGACCTATGACCATATTACCAACTACACACCTTTTTTTTCGGAGGTCCTATTACCCTTGATCTATTTTAAAGTAAAATTATTTACCCCTTAAAACGGTACAACCAGATATGTACAAAGTGGTGAAATACACGCGCCTAAAACGTCTATTTCTTACTTAAAAACTTTTTTTCACCTTTTTCTCCTTTTTCCTTATTTTCCTATTTGCAAACCTTTATTAACATATCCTGCCAAAAGGCAAGCTCCATCTCCAAAAGATTGACAATCTGGACGTCACCGATTTTTCTTTGCATTATGGCTTTTGTAAGTATGAATTTTAAATTTAGTAACTTTGCTAATGGGACAACTAATGATTAAACCAAAATATTTGTAGTCCTTCCACTCATGGTATCATCACATCTCGCTAGACATGGATTTGGATATGTCTAACATAAAGTATTTCTTAAAGCATTCTATTTTTCTCTTTCCTAATTTCTCAATCATTTTTCATTTCAATGGCCAGAACTTGTTAAACGCTAGATGTCCATCCCGATCTTTGTTTTTATCACGACTTACCGTATACGGTGAGATCTTTATTCTCCGATAAACTGAGTTTTTGATGGGTTTTATATAATACTTATTTGATATTGTTAGATGTTGCCGGAGAATGAAACTCCGACGAAGACCCTTGCTCCGGCGAAACTCCATTGTTGTTGACTGTTTTGACTATTAGTAGGTTCTTCACTGAATCATGATCGTTGCTCCATCTAATTGTAGCTCTGTTTCTGTCATTAAACATATCTGCTTTTGATTTCTCGGTTGATTTGCGTTATATTGGATTTTCGCTCAGGCATTTCGCCGCTGAAACGATGTCTCCCTTGTTCGTGCAAGAAGAGATTTAGAAGACGAAGGAGACTAATTAATTAGATATAATTAATTGTGTAATGTCCAATCAAAAGATGACACTTGTACATGTTAATCAATTTTAAAATTATTTTTGTAACTTCCACTTGCCCTTAAGAGAGTGTGCATACTCTCTATGCCACATCATCACTTAGGGTGGTGTTTATTATACTTTAAAATAGTTCATGGGGTAATAGAATTCCCGAAAAAAAAAGTGTGTAGTTGGTAATATGGTAATAGGCCGGGGAGGATTTTATACATTATCCATAAGAAATAAAATTCCTAAACACTTCCTACCTTTGTTTCTTTTTATTCAAAAATACAGACAAAAATAAAAAAGGGAAGCTCGGCGCCCAAGATATTCCGGGCTCATGCAGGTGCGGTAATGGCCGCACCCTAAGGAGTGTGATGTAGAAAGTCTACCCTAACGCTAGTCTTAGTGGCTGCTTCCACAGCTCGAATCCGTGACATGTCACATAGAGATAAGTTTATAATTGTTTCAAGGTTCCCCTTCACAAATATAAAGTAAAATGAAAAATTATTGCTTGTGCGTATTGAGGGAGATAGAGTTGGAGAGAGAGAGTGAGGGAGGGAGGGAGGGAGGGAGGGAGGGAGAAAGACCCCATGTTCTGTAGTTTGATGAAGCAGTGGAGTTCGGTGATTTATTGGGGTAATCTCAATAGAGTGTGGCATCCCTCTTACTTAACTTTCTTGACCTGTAATTACTATGTAAAAAGTTTACGGAGTGCCCTATTTGGTCCTCCTCATTTAACCTATACTCATTTTTTAATTTTTTTTAAGTAGTATCCAAAGTTTAAACAACTTCAGGCCTCCTCCTCCTCATTCTTGTTCTTCTTCTTATATAGTGATTTTATATGGTGTTTTGTGAACATATTTTAAGGTAGTTTATGATGTTTTACAGTGGTAAGCTGTTTCGAAGCTTTATTTTTCTCATTTGGAGTAGATTTAGGTGTTAAATCGTGTATTGAATTGTAAAAATTCGAAGAACAAATTTTTATTTTTGGGCAATTTGCACTTAAGGCCAAAGACTTCAGGCCTCTTTGGCCTTAAGTACATGAAAATGTTGGTCGCACTTCAGACCTATTTGGCCTTAAGTGCATCTAAAGTGTAATTTTTTCACTTCAGACTTATTGGCCTTAAGTATATGAAACTATTGGTTGCACTTCTGACCTATTTGTCCTTAAGTCTGAAGTGCAAATTTTTCACTTTAGACTTTTTGACCTTAAGTGTGTGAAACTATTGGTTACACTTCACATCTATTTGGTCTTAAATGTATAAAACCATTGGTTGTACTTCAGACATATTTGGCCTTAGTTTTTACACTTTAGACTTAATTGACCTTAAGTGCGTTGCACTTCAGACTATTTTTTTTTAACTTCAGACCCGATAAGCCTGAAGTTAATTGTAAAGTGGGTAGGTTTGCAAGTTTTTTTGCGAAGTAGTTATAGCTTCAATTGTGACCCCAAAATCGGGTATAAATACAAAAGCCCAAATTCCTACAAATGACAAATCTGGTTAAAATGGTCTGGTATCAAATTCTTTTAATAACTAGTCATAGATGGCTATTATTGTTAAATCCAATTCATTGCAGAACTCGATTTGAAAAGCCCAAAAGAAAAAAAAACATCAACTCTCGTCCTACATGTCTTGCCATAACATGTTAGAAATTTTATTGAAAGAACTACGTGGGTGTTTGGACATAAAAATTGTAAAATTTCGGAAAAAAGTAAAATTATTTTTCAAAGTAGTATTTAAAAATTATAGTTGTGTTTGGATATGAATATAAATTGGAGTTGTTTTTGAAATTTTGTGAGTGATTTGAAGGGAAAATTTTGAAAAATAACCTTTTGGAGTTTTTCAAATTTTCGAAAAATACCAAAATTCAATTTCAACTGAAATGTGAAATTTTTATGGCCAAACACTAACTAATTATAAAAAAAGTAAAAAAAAAGTCGAAAAAGTAAAAAATTTCTTATGGCCCAACGGGCCCTTAGTTATTCTATGAAATAAAAAACATCAGGAATTCTCAAATCGAATGATGAATATCGATGAATAAGAGTCTCAAATCCAAAATAAAATTATTAGACGAAATATATCTATCAGTGGCTTGTTTGGCTAAGCTGCCAATCGACTTATTTTGAGAAGTACTTTTAATAAAAAATGCATGTCTAAAAAGTGATTTGAGAGTAGTAGCTTGTATTTGGATAAATTATTTTAGAAATACTTTCATTTGCAGTATGTGTTTGGCCAATATTTTCAAAAGTAATTTTAATCGTCAAATTATGAAAAGGAAAAGTGCAGCCCGAAATTATGAAAAAGGAAGGTACTACTACTAATTAATTTAGTAATGAGGTATTTTTCATATGGGTAATCTTGTTCTAAAAATAAATAAAAAAACACTTATTTTGGACAAGCTATTTTCGTTTCTGCTTAAAAACTAAAATTAATTTGTTACTACTCAAAAACACTTATTTATTCGCCATAAACTTGGCCAAACACTTTCATTCTCTAAAGCAAGTGCTTTTTAAATTAATAAAAAAATACTTTTGGCCTTTAGATCAATTGACCAAACAATATGTCTGTGTGCTATGTGTCATGTCATTCAACTTGAAGTAGCAAAGAATATACTTTATTTATATGTTTAGCATATAACGAGAAAATTGCAAAAAAATGACCTTTTTTTCTTTCGTTGGTTCTCTTGCTTCTATGATGAGAGCTGGCCTTCAAATTTATAAGAGGAATCAGATCAAATATTATTTTCTAGGCTTTGTCGTTTTTCTTTGTTTTGCCTCTTTATTAGGTAAGAGTATTTAATATCTTTTTCTGATGTGGTACATATTTACTTTCTTTTTTGGCTTGCATGTGCTGGCTCTGAAGAATGCAAGAAAACGTGGACGTGATTTTTAATTATGGGGCTATTTGAGTCCGAGAACCTCAATTGGTCTATATGTGTTGGCCAATGAGAGAAGATAATGAGAAATACGTTGACTCCAAGTCAATGGTTATTTTCCTTGTTTGCGTCAATGGTGTACGATGATAGAAGCTGATAGAGAATGAGAAAAGTCAATGATTATTTTCCTCAATTATTTTCGAGGCTTTGTCGTTTTCTTTGTTTTGCTTTTTTATTAGGTAGGAGTATTTACTTTCTTTTTTGGCTTGCATGTGCTGGCTCTGAAGAATGCAAGCCTCAATTGGTCTATATTAAAAAACTGATACACATGTGAAAAAGGTGTGATGCCGACCTACCATCATATAATGATACTCCCTCTGTTTCAATTTAGATGAGGTAGTTTAACCCGACAGAGAGTTTAAGAAAAAAAAAAAAGACTTTTAAAATTTGTGATCTTAAAAACTTAAGTGGTAAAAGTTTTGTAGGGCCATGATCTTATTGTGGTTATAAAAACTTGTTATTAAAGGTAAAATAAAGAGTTTAAAGTTGAATTATTTTCAAATTTAAAAGTGTGTCATTTATTTTGGAACAGTCTGAAAATAAAAGTATCTTATTGGGAACCGAGGGAGTATCTGTCAAGAATATAAGGTAGAGGGTTTAGTGAGGTGAAGCAGTTGTTAGTTACATGGCCAAACTTAAAGCTAAAAGGGCCATGCTTCAGGACAATTATAAGTTAAATTATTTTGCTAGTTACGATGATGTTATGTAATATCAATAGACATATAAACTATTATCTTTTGTTGTTTTTGTGATGAATGAGTTATGCCAATAGTTTTACTGATTGTAAACGAAAATATATTTATGTGTCGAATCAGTAAAAGCAATTGTGGGTGGCTTCCTTGAAACAAGTTGTGAGCAATTGCGAAGGCCAAATTTCATTGGCTGTTTGGGGCGGCAACTTTCCCTATAAGAGGGAGTATCTCGCCAAAACAGAGAAAAATAATAGAAGTTAGATAGAGTAATTTATAAATTGTAGTCTGTGAGATAAATAGTGAGTGTGATTAATATTGTACTGAGGTTTAAAATAAATAGTGTTATTTCTTTTAAAATTGTAGTAGTCTTTTGACACTACAAAGTTGTAATATTATAGTGGTATTATATTGCTCCTCCCTCTGAAGTGCATTATGTTCTCGTAACACTATAATATATCCGAGTGGCATATTGTTAGGCTTCTCAATGCTACTTATCAACAAAAACATGTCCAATTACAGGCAGGGCAGAACTAGAATACAAGTTACTTGGCCAAACCTAGTAACTTTAATATAAACCATATATTTATCTTAAAAATTCTATTGAATATGTGCAAATTATTAATATACAACCTAGTAACTTAAACATACTAGATTTTCAAACCCATAAACTTTAAATTCTAACTTTGTCTCTCATTGTAGGCCTTCACTCTTTGTTTCTTCCGAGAAAATTGCCTTCTGTAGTGACAAAGCAAGTAAGTGAGAATGTGAAGAAACCATCACAGGAGTACTTGCAATTAGTTGTAGAAGATAAGTTTGAGTTTTGCCTCTCAACATCCTTGAATAAGATTACAATTAAACCCTTTCTATAACAGTTTCGTTTGTTTCAAAAATTTTTGGCTCATATAGTGAAGTGTTGTTATAGAGGACATATATTATAACATAATAGAATAATAGGTTACGAGAAAAACTCAGCTTTTATAGTATGATGCATCTATCATCTATCATCTATCATCTAAGATTCTCAAATGATGAAAAAGAAACAATTTGAAAATGATGGGGTTGTCTCTCCCAAAGAAAACAACTTTGTTGTAATATCCTTAGTAAAATGTTAACAAACACAACAAAAATGTAATAATTAGACAGCAACCTCAACTCAATCAATATTCGTATCGGAGCATAACTCTCTCTCTATATATATATTATTTCCTTACGATGTTCGATATTGTATTGACGCTCGATTAAAAGTTGAATTTGCACCAAACAGTATTATATTTGGGGATAAAGTACTCCCTAACAAAGGCGATTTCACACGCAAAATTCGATCTTCGATTTAAGGATAAATGAGTATTTACTACCCTATCACGGGTTATGCATGTTCGCATGTATATATCTGTAGTGACATAAGAGAACAGGTGACTCATATTCCCCCAAGCCCCCATAGTAGAAAATAAATAATTATAAGATCTATTAAATCATGAATTAATAACTATTTCCTGGGACGCTTATGTATCTCTGTCCTAGTTTGGAACATAATATTGGTTTATTTCATATTAATTTTTAGTTTTGAGGAACTCATTTTTCGACAGAAGTTTTACCAACTAACTTGTTGGATAACACATAATTCGGAAAAACAGATCCAAACACATGACAAAACAATAAAAATACTTTTAAATTAACTAAGTAATTAATTATATATGCCGTAAGAAGCGTATGAAAATGCATCAGAAAATATAATTATTTTTTGTGCATATAGTTCATCTTTTAATACTTTTTGTTTCTTTAGATTCTTCAAAGTATTGTCGTCCAAAGGCAAAAGTTTGTCCAATTACGAAACATTACTCAAAAATTTCAAATCATTTGTCATGCGTACGTGGTGTGTTCAACGTAAGCATAAAATGGCCCACAGATATGCCTTTACACCTCAAGATAAGGTAGCTGCTGCCTTATAGGAGAAGTTAATATAATACAGACAAGCGCCAGATCTGTTGGCCCTACGCACAGATTGAAATCTGTGATAGTTTATCCGAAACAACTTGTGAAGATCTGCATACACACTATTATTGTCACGACCCAATTTTTTTTATAGGTCGTGATAGCATCCAACGTCGCCTCTAGGTCGGCCAATGATGAACTAGTCATGTATTTATTCCTTTTTAATAATTTCAAAGTGGTTGATTCTTATTTATTAAATAAGAGAGAAGTGGAAAATTATAGTAAAGTAAAGCGTAAGCTAGTGAAAGAGTAAATACGGTAAAATAAATACTCAAAACCATAAAGTGTCTCCTAGCATGTTTCCAAATTAAAACTCGGTGTCACAAGTGTACGAGCAACTAGTAAAATATACAAACACCTATGCTACTGTCTGAAATAAGATAGACAGAAAGTAAATACTAAAGAGAGACTATGGGTGTTGCAGAAAGGCCTCAAAGAGCAGCTCACCACTATGCCTGGGGGTAACGAGGGTGCTCGCCTGAATGAACGCCAGATGCACATGCCTCAGATCCTGCACAATTAGTGCAGAAGTATAGCGTGAGTACATAAACAACATGTACCCAGTAAGTATCCAGTTTAACCTCGAAGAAGTAGTGACGAGGGGTCGATATCGACACTTACTATTGGCCAACGAATTTAAAATACAGAAACTCTAAATAGGCATGGAATACGTGAATAATAATAATAACACAATAGCAAGTAGTAAATAAATGATTCTTTAACTGATAATCATCTTAAAAGTCTTCAATTGACACCTAATAACTTCCACAATTTCGTCCATTAAATAAATTATAACCTCTCAAGCCATAAAATAATATCAAGTGTGATCGGGCTCCGAGTATCATCATGCGCGATTTATGGCAAGGTCGTACGACCCGATCCAAAATAATGTGTGTACTGTCGAGGGTCGAACGACACGAACCATAGATGCATCTATTGTACTGCCGAGGCGAATGGCCTGCTCCCATGAGAGTAGAGAGGTTTACCTCACTCGCGGAAGTACTTGCGACGCGAGAAGACGTGGATTTCTCAGAGTTATTATGTATTCCTCAATTCTTCCAAAAATAAGAAATCTAAATCGAAAATTTTTAAATTTAAAATCCCTAGTCTCAGCTCTATTTCAATACAATTAATATTCATAATACACACAATAGTACAATTAAAGCTATGATGTGGATCTAAGTCTACCCGGACATCTCATGGAATGTAGCTATGCATAGACTCTCATCACCTAGTGCGTACGTATCTCCCCACACAAGTAATACACAATAAGATACACCTAAGGGGATGAGTTCCCTCGTACAAGGTTAGGCAAGAGACTTACCTCGTTCTCAAGCTCACTTTCGGTCCACAAATTCGCTCTAAAGCCTCAACTTGGTGCCAATAAATCCGAAACTAACCAAATGTTATATAAATTAATCAATATACACTCACAAGTTCATAATTTAGCTATTAGAGTAATTACCCAACCTAAATTGGAAGATTGCAGAAATTCACCCCCGAGCCCCCGAGCCCAGATTCCAAAAAATTTCAAAGATAAATGTTACCCATAACCTCACTATAACGACCCGACTTGTCGTTTTAAGAATTTAAGCCTCGTCTGGCGGCATAAGGCCCCGAGCAACTTCTTATTATGTTTATTGATTTGCGTGCGTGGTTGAATTCAGTTACCGGATGATTCTGAGTGATTTGATACTTGGTCCCCAATACAGAAGTTTAAGTCTTAGGATTTTTACCGTAGTCAAAACTGTGTGAAGATGACTCAATAGCTCCATATGGTGATTATGGACTTAAGAGCGTGTCCGGAAAATTATTTGGAGATTTGTAGAGGAATTTGGCTTGAAATGGCGAAAGATGAATTTTTAGAAAGTTTAACCGGGGGTTGACTTTTTGATATTGGGGCCGGAATCCGATTCTGGAAATTGGAATAGTTTCGTTATGTCAATTATGACTTGTGTGCAAAATCTGAAGTCATTCCAGATTGATTTGATTTGTTTCGGCACAAGATATTGATGTGTGGCTATAATTTCATAGTTTTGTACATTATGTCCCTTGCATTTTATATGCTTTAATGATAAATTGCACTTTATTTGTGCATAATGGAGTCGATTTTATGTGTAGGTGAATTAGAGATGAAAGTAGAGCAAAAGGGATACTTAAACGTTGAAAGTATGATCGAGAACAGTGAAAATGAGAAACCTGGTGAGGCCAGCCAAAGGCCAGGCCGGACCAGGCTTTAGCTTGGCGAGGCCAGCCTAAGGCCAGGCCGGACCAGGCTTTAGCCTGGCGAGGCCAGCCAAATTTCAGGCGTTAGGCTGGCGACGTCAGGCCTGAGGCCAGGTCTAATCCGAGTTTTGAAGACTTAATTCGTTCCGGGTTTGACTAGGACTCGGCCCATACGTTTAGGGTTTCTTCTACACATATAAATAGACTTAAAAACACCACTTGGAACGAGGGTTTTCAGCAGCCACGTTTTTGGGCAGCCAAAGGGAAGGAGAGCTGGTGGAATCACCTCTTGGTAGTTAGAATCTTCTATTTCTACATCATTTCATCTTTACTCTATATTTTAATTATGTAAAATATTTGGGATATTGTTAGTATGAGTAGCTAACTTCCTAATCTAGGGTTTTGATTGAACCTATTGAAGGATGATTTTCTTGTTATGTTAATATAGATTTGCCATAGTATTTTCTCTATTTGTTCAACTATATTATTCTTGTGGTTGATTGAAGGGCCCTCAATTAGCTGTGCCTATTTAGTATGTATTACTCGGGAGAGAGTGCATATTTAGGTAGTTGTTGAACAACATCACTCCTAAACGTATATGAGAGATCAATACGGAGGTTTAAAGGTGGGATTAGGGATAACGAAACCTTGGTGCGATCTGAGTGAGCTGTACTTAATGACAGCTAGCGTAATTCGGGAGAATATGTCTAGTAAATTGTGGTAATTACTCGGGAGAGAGTTACGACAGTTAGAGTGCTGATGATCGGTAGAGAAGACTTAGGTAAATTTATAGGAAATATAGCGGAAAGGATTCCGACAATTGGGGAAATCATAACTCTAGACCTCCTTAGTCTTGTATAGAATTTCATCCATGTTAGTTGATAATTTTACTGCTTTATAATATTTGGTAATTAATTAGTAGAAATAAAAATCAAATCTTTATAACTAGAAAATTATTTGAACTTGTGTTTCTTTGCAATATTGAACAGTTGTAGCTAAGCCTTAGTTCTCTGTGGGATTCGACTCCGGACTTGTAAACTGGATTATATTTGCAACGACCGCTTAGTCCTTTTATAAGGCATAGTTGGGTGTGATCAGATATAGAATTTGAAATTTCAAAGTTCATTAGGCTTGAATTGGGGTATGATTCGTGTCTTTGATGTTGTTTGATGTGATTTGAGGCCTCGAGCAGGTTCGTATTATGTATTGGTACGATTGGACGGGGTCCCGGGGGCCTCGGGTTTGATTCCGGGTGGTTCCGGACCAAGTTTGGGTATTCTGATGCTGTTGATTGCTGGTTCTGGTGTTGTTCTTCGATTTCATAAGAGCCTCTCGCGTTCGCAAAGAAGGATTTTGCTGTTGGGACTTTGTTCTTCGCGTTCGCGAAGAGGTTCTCGCGTTCGCGAAGAAGAAAATTTTATTTTTCGTCGTCTAATTTTAGAGGGTTATATCTCGCAATATATAAGGAATTTGGAGTGGATCCAAAAATGAAAGTTATAGCTCTTTGTGTCTAGTTTGCAGAAAAGTAAACCATTTGTCATTTAGAGTTGTGTACAAAAAGTTATGATAGATATACTATAGGCTATCCGAGAAGAGTTTGGAAATCTCTGTTGCACAGGGCTGACTTTGGAAGCTTATATCTCGTAATCTATAAGGAATTGGAAGATGAGAAACAAATAAAAGTTATAGCCCTTGGGGTCTAAATTTCAGAAAGTCAAACCATTCATAATATGGAGTTTTGTTCAAAATGTTATGACCATTATACTAGAGGCTGTCTGAGAAGAGTTTGAAAATGACTTTTGAAGAATTTGTTCATCGCGAATGCGAAGAACAAACCCTTGGGCAGCAGAATAAAATCCAAATTTGTGTCATTCTTCCATTTTTGGACCAAGGAAGCTCGGGTGAGGCGATGTTTTGAGAGTTTTTCAAGGAAAATATTTGGGTAAGAATTCCTAACTTGATTTTGGTTAAATTACATGAATCTATTATTGTTTTTATCACTAAATTAGTGAATTGGGTTGAAAAATTTAGAAAACCCTCTTGGTTTAAATTTAAGATTTGGAAGTCGATTTATTATTGGAATTCGATAAAATTAGTATGGTTGAACTCATATCGGAATGGGTGTTCAGATTTGATAAAAATTATGTCGGGTTCCGAGAGGCGGGTCCCGCGTTGACTTTTCTTGACTTTTTGGAATAAAATTTTAAGTCGACGTATTATCATCCAGAATTGTTTCCGATGAAGTTTAATGAAGTTATACAATTAATTTGGATAGATTTGAACGGTCCGGAGGTCAATTCAAGCAAGAAGGCGATTTTGAAATATCGACATAACTTCAAAGAGGTAAGTGTCTTGCTTAACCTCGAGTGGGAGAATTACCCCTTAGGCATCGAGTCTTATGTGCCATTTTTGAAATGTGAAAAGCCGTGTACGCGAGGTGACGAGTACGTACTCGATTTATATGTGTAAATATTTATTGAGTTAAAGTCTTGAGCATATTGTGTGGTAAATTGGGTAATTGTTGGTATATATTTAATCATCTATTTTCGTGCCTAAATCCTTGTTGTTGTTGAATCTATTGTTATATGACAATTTGATGTGATTGTTACTTGATTATTTATGTAATTCTGTGAATCTGTTGTTATATGACAAGTTGCATCCATGAAATAGGGAGGATACAGTAGACTGGAGACATTCAGTCAACATTTGTATATAATTTTACAAAATTGACTACTTAACCTCACCTGTGAAAGCTAGAACTGTCTGTATAACTGTGAGTATGAGAAGTATGATGGCTGCCATAGTTGAAGCTCCAGCCCAAGGACTCTGAAAATAATTGTGCCTCAAACTTGCCATCATTTGACTCCATGGCTTTTCACAATGTTGGATCAATTTGCTGCATTCTTCTATGTAATAGAAGTCAGTGACTTTCACCCCACTTGAAAGTTTTTTGAATATGCTGGCCACTTCTTTGTCATCCCCTTGGTCTTTAAGGATGATTTTATTTTGGCGAAGGAGATTCACATCTCTATGTGAGCCAATAAGTTGAGTCATTATATGTGCATAATTCGAAAAATAAGAATATACATCAGAAGAGTGTTGCTCATATGCTATTAAATTTCGCATGAAGGTCTCCATAGTATCCTCGATTGTGAAACAGGGGACTTTCATTACCCCTTTTTTGAACTTGATATCGAATAAAGTTGTTTTATCCTTAATATCTTCGTTAACTGTTCCTATTTTTGAGAAGCTAACTCCAGCGTCATAAAGCTCTGTTGCACTTGGAATATGATAGCAATCCCATAAATCAAGGACATTGGGGATTTCTTTTGCCATGGTTAATTGTAAAATGTTCCCACAGAAACTTATCTTGAAACATTCGTTTCCCTTGTTGCTAGCATTCTTGGTTTCTCTAGTTTTCTCATGTGATGGGCAACAAAACATGTGTACTGCATCTAGTAAATGATCGATGTCTTCTGCATTAAAATCATCGATTTCTGATGTTGGTATAAATGTCACCTTTGGGAAAATATCAAGTAATGTCCTTCTCACCATATTCAAGAAGCTTTGTTCTGTAGGATTCTTTGTCATGTCATGTAGCATAGCGAGAACAAAGAAAGGGAGCTGGTTTTCCAGTAACACCATGTCTCGACATACTTGATTTATCATCCATTCCAAGTTGATAACTTGGTTTGATTCTTCTCTTGGCTCAACGTCACAACGCTCTCGAATAAACTCAACTACAAAACAACCATCAAGCAACATCATTTGTGAAAATTTGACAACAATATCACTGTCAAGGTTATCATCATAACACTTTAGTGCTTCATCTTTCTTTTTCTCCAATTTACTAATGCAACTTTCCTGTGCTGACCAAAAATGTCATCTTTAAATTTAATAAGTAATTCTGTATTCTAAAACCTCGAAAAATACCATTTATTATTCCTCGACGTGCATGCGCAGTCCGTATAATTTTTCGGAAAGTTTTTATGTGAAAAATGGATTAAAATAGGAAATAGAGCTTTAAAACTCAAATAAGTTGACTTTGGTCAATATTTTGAGCAAACATATCCAGATCAGTGTTTTGACAATTTCGGTAGGTCCGTATCGTGATTTGGGACTTGGGCGTATGCCCGAAATCGAATTCCGAGGTCCCTAGCCTGAGATATGGAATTTTGATGAAAAATTAAAAGCTTGAAAGTTTAATGATTTTTAAAAAATTACTGATGTTGGATTTATTGACCTCGGGTCCATATTTTGGTTTCGGAGCCCGGTATAGGTCCACTATAATATTTATGACTTGTCTGCCGAATTTGGTGAGAAACAGAGTTGATTTGATGTGATTCGGACGTCCGGTTGTAAAAATAAAGGTTTTAAAGTTTTCTTAGGAAATCTGGTTTTCTGCAGACTTCAGGCTTCTAGTGTGTTCTTCTTCACGTTCGCGAAGGTACTCTCGCGAACGCGAAGAGCAAATTGGGGCTAACACGTTTTGTGCTTCGCGTTCGCGACATAGCGACCGCGTTCGCGAAGGCTTGAGGTTCAAAGCTTCGCCTTCGCGATAGAAGCCTTGCGTTCGCGAAGGGAGAGAGACGTGCCAGGAAAATTAGCCTTCGCGTTCGCGAAGGCCAAGCCAGGCAAGCATCACGTTCGCGAGGCAGCCCTCGCGTTCTCGAAGAGTAAAAATTGGACAGCACAAAGTTGTGCTTCGCGTTTGCGAGAGTACCTTCGCGAACGCGAAGGGTAAAAATCCTAGAAAAAGAACTTAAGTTCTGGAAATGGGGTTTCGACCCATTTTAAACCGGGCTACGAGCTGTGGTGGAAGTTATATAAGGACGAGATCCTTGTGTTTAAATCCTCCCTTGTGATATTAAATTTGTACTATAGTACTAATAGGAAGTCATGCGTGCTAGGCTTATTTTAAAATATTTGTATGAAATTCTCTGTGCATACTTGCCAAATTCGTGTTGTAATATTGAGTTGTAACCTACGAGGTAGGTGCCCGCCCAGGTGGCATTAAATGTGACTCGTTAATTCGGGTAAACAATTATGAGGTTTTCATGCCTCGCATCTCGTTATTATTATTGTGAAGGTTTGAAACGAGATTTTTGTTAACATGAAGTTAATTGACGATTCTGTAATTGATTATGAACAACTATTAAGACCAGATTGGCCCAGAAGGGTGCCCCATTTAGATGGTCAGACGAGTGTGAGTAGAGCTTTCAGAAACTCAAGACCGCTTTGACTACAAGGCTAGTGTTGGTATTACCCAGAGGTTCAGGATCGTATACGGTATATTGTGACGCCTCTCACATTGGGCTTGGTGCAGTATTAATGCAAGATGGCAGGGTGATTGCATATGCGTCGCGACCGTTGAAAGACCACGAGAAGAATTATCATGTTCATGACTTAGAACTGGCAGCCATTGTTCATGCGCTGAAGATTTGGAGGCATTACCTCTACGGTGTCTCGTGGAGGTATTTACTGATCATCGTAGCCTTCAGTACCTGTTCAAACAAAAGATCTTAATTTTAGGCAGAGAATATGGTTGGAGTTGTTGAAAGACTATGATATCACCATTTTGTATCACCCCGGAAAGGCCAATGTGGTAGTCGATGCTTTGAGTAAAAAGGCTGTGAGTATGGGCAGTCTTGCGTATATTCCGGTTGGTGAAAGGCCATTAGCTGCAGATGTTCAGACTTTGGCTAATCAGTTCGGAGGTTAGATGTTTCAGAACCCAGTCGGGTTATAGCTTGCACAGTCGCTCGGTCTTCCTTATATGAGCGCATCAGAGAGAGGCAGTATGATGATCTTCAATTACTTGTCCTTAAGGACACGGTGCGGCACAGTGATACCAAACAGGTTGCTGTGGGGGGAGATGGGGTTCTGCGAATGTAGGATCGTATTTGTGTGCCTAATGTGGATGAGATTCGTGAATTAATTCTTAAAAAAGCACACAGTTCCAGCTATTCAATCCATCTAGGTATCCCCAAAATGTATCAAGATTTGTGGCAACATTATTGGTGGAGGAGAATGAAAAAGAATATAGTTACATATGTAGCTCGGTGTCTGAATTATCAGCAAGTTAAGTGAGAGCGAATTGCACGCTGCAACAGAATTGAATGTGAATATATTGTGAGAGCGGCTTGCACGCTGCAACAGAATTGATGGAAATGATAATTGGTTATGACTGCTGAGTTGGCTTCAATTATTATAAACGAGTTACCCGATTTATTTCTATTATTGTTGTTGATATAAGTGACCCGCCTTAGCCTCGTCACTACTTCGTCGAGGTTAGGCTCAGCACTTACCAGTACATGGGGTCGGTTGTACTGATACTACGCTCTGCACTTCTTGTGCATATTTCAGAGTTGGTCTCAGCGGCGTGCCATAGACTTGTTCATATTTCAGCTACTCGGAGGAGACTTGAGGTATAACTGCATGGCGTCCGCAGTTCTGAAGTCCCCGTCTATTTTACTTTAGCTGTGTGTTTATTTCCAGACAACTTTATTTTATTCAGACCTTTATTTGTATTATTCTAGAAGCTCGTGCACTTGTGACACCAATTCTGGGATGGTATTTAGACACTGTTATTTTTATGAATTATTCACTATATTTCAAAATTTGCTTCCGTATTTGTTTTTTTGATTATTAATAATTTAAAAATTATTTAAAAAAAATTAGTTAATATTATTCTAACACTGATTTGCTTAGCAAGTGAAATGTTAGGCGCCATCACGGTCCGAAGGTGGGAATTTCGGATCGTGACATTTCCACATTGATCCCCACTTTCCGTTGGAGAAACTGTCGTAGGTACAATAGTTTGTACTTTTCCATGGAGTTAAGTTCAGGATTCTTTTATGGTAAGGACCAATACAAATCAACATTGGTGTATAAGCTTCTGGATTTGATTTTCGTAGCCCCATATTTACTTTGAGTATGGTAGTGGATTTGATAGATGTATTGTCCAAATCCTTAAATCTTTCATCAAAGATTTGATTTGCAGACTTTTTTGTTTGCAACACCAATTGATTTTGACCACTTGTTTCCTTAATCTCGATTAAATGGTCTACTTTCCTCCCTTCTTCTATCTGTAATTAGTGGGAAAAAGTCATAATTTTTCTTCTTTTTCACATAAATTGTTACTACTAAATTGGAAGAGAGGGAGTACTTTTTTATTTATTTAAAAAAAGTAACTTTAATTAAATAAAACATTACTCCTAATTGATAAAAACACACTGAAAGAAAAGATGCCGGAACAAAAACATGTCATATCTTTTCTTGCTTTTTAAAGTTTTTTTTATCATTTATCCCGACATAATAAATTAAAGAACAAAATAATCACAGTTATTATTTTATGCACATGAAACTAATCTTTTGTCATCAATTTAAGTAGTATTTGTTTTGTGAGTGACAAATATATGTATAGAAAGAGATATACCTCATCTTTTGTAGCTTCTATTAGAGGATTTTGATCAGGGGAACAATCTCAGTATTTTTTACCATCCCTGATTTTGGATAACTTTCTTGAGACTGTAATTCAACTAGCTAATAAAAAGAGAGATAGAGTTGGTTAATAATTTAATTCATAGATTGAAAGAATTAAGTTAATTCATAGATTGAAAGAATTAAGTTTGTTCGATGATTGGAAAAGAGAAAGGATCAGGAAACTACACTTTTAATATCAATTGAGAACATATAAGCCATGATATATCCATATCTTAGAATTTGTGCTTACATTTTAATTAATCTGCTTATATTCTTATTACGAAAAAGAAAGTACTCCTTAAGAAATATGGAAATACAAGGGAGTATAAGGAATGATTTAGTAGTAATTAACCTTAATTATGTGTTTATTAATCTTAGGCTTGCTCTGGAAGCTAACCTAAAAAACCATGCATATGTACAAATTGTAGACTGTATAAAATGGAGTATTTAAAATCGTAATGGCACAGCATTTCAATAAAACACAACAAAATACATATTGAAAGACTTCCTTTTATGTAAAAATAAGGATGATATTTTGCATACACACACATACATATATGAACATATGTCTGCGGTGCATGCATACATGCGTACATACATACAATACATACATACATACAATACATACATACAATACATACATACATACAATACATACATACATACATAATGTAACTTGAGGTAACAAATTAATTACTTAAAGAATATAATTAGTTTCTTGTGTTAATCATATAGAACGGGAAATGCATAGAGTTACCACTTTAATTTGGCTGATTCTCCCTTGTTCCTCTTTCTTGATTGTCTGAAGGATGAGAGATTGAGAGGGTGGCAGTTAGCATACATACATACATATATATATATATATATATATATATATATATATATATATATATATGCCACTACATCAAAAGTCATGTTTTCTTTTCTTTTGTTTTTTTGAAAAGACAATCAAAAGTCTTAGTAATATATTACTCATAAGAGTATAATCAAAAGTAATGGAGGAAGAGATGGTGAAGAGCATAACTGTTTTTTTTTTTTTAAAGCTTCTGACTCTCCACTGCGCAGCTAGCCAGCTACAATGTCCATGTGTATGAGTAAGTGACAGTCACTTTTGAGTAAAGCATAGGTACAAGGAGAGGCGTGCCTATGCTATATCGAGAGGGGTCACCGGCACACATAAAATATGATAAAATTCATATATATATATATATATATATATATATATATATATATATATATATGTATATGTCTTTAGAAAATAGTGATATATTAGTAGTGACACCATATTTACAAAGCAGACTTTAGTTGAATCCAAAAGTACACCCACGTTCTTCAAATTCTGGGTCCGCTTCTCTGTACAAGGCTTATAGTTTAAAATACATGGCAAGGGAAACATGTGTTGCGAGGTTGTGCGATACATGTACACAATTGTTAGTCCCGTCAATATTACTGTATTTGTAAATAATAATTCTGCAAAATATAAGTTATCGTAATAAAATAGTAATTAATTCGAGCCCACTGAATTCACAGTATTTCCTTAAGGAACTTAATCCCCTCCTAGTACCCAAGGTAATAGATTATTTCCTCCCAGGATAGAACGAATCACACACTGGTGTAGCGGTACTTCAAACCCCAGTGTTTCAGCGAACACAAAGTTCGGTAGCAAATCACACTTACAGTTGCTTTGTTTGAAGTTAAAACAATGCAGAACGAAGGAGTAGAAACTCAGAAAATCGTATGGAAATGTTGAGAGGAAGGAGTGCAATGTATAGCCAAATCTGTTGAGCGATTTTCAGTTTGTTGGTCTTGTGTATTGTGTGTGTCTTTCTTCAACAGCTGCTGCACATATATATAGCAGCCAGTGTTGAAGAAGACCAATCGTCCACCCTGCATGGTGGAGCAAGCATTAGCTTGTTTGTGGAGCAAGCACATTCATGGTGGAAAGAGCATTAGGCGGCTGCCTTGTGGTCAATACACGGATTGGAAAATATCCGTTACAAATGCGGATAATCTTACGTTAATATTTACTATTAACAAATAAATTTGGTCTCAAAAATTAATCAATCAATCGATCATTTGACCAAATCCAAATCCAAATCCAAATCTAAATCCGAAGCCGAAGCCGAAGCCGAGCCGAGCGAGCGACGACGACGACGGCGCGAGGCTTGCTTTCTTCTTAATTCTTTAAGAGCTACAAGAAGAGCAATTATATATACACCCACCAAAAATATCTTCCTCTTCCAATATGGGACAATGTCTCATTGTCAAGAGGGGGGAACTTAAAATTTTACTCAAAAAATTAATTTTTCCTCCATTTCCCATTCACCCTCATTTTAAGACTATTTCATCTTAAAAATAAAACCTCAACAATCCCCCACATGAATGGGGAATGGCTATATCACGAAAGTATGCATGAAAAAACTGTGTGATTTACAAGCAAGGATTAATCGCATCTGGATAAGTAGGTTTTTCTTTGAACTTTCCGTAGTAAACTTATGTCGGATATACTCGGTCAATCGGTAGATTTGATATCTTTGAACCGTCGATCTTTGGTGTATACCTAGACAACCATAAGTCACACAATCAACCCTTAACCGTCTTTGGTTCTCATTGTTGTATTCGTTTCAGCCATGAACACTGCCTGGTTTCATAAGTGCGTAGAGAACTGGCCTTACAAAGTTCTCCTTGAAGCGGCTAACACTTCACACTTACATAGGTGATTCCTAAACGTGTCATCCTGTAGATACACTATTTGATATACCCCGTATCAAATTTAGAAATCATTAAAAAGCCTTAATGCTTTATCCTTGGTACTGAACATTGTCTCATCACGAGAACGGACTAAAATTTTATTTGACAATGTTGAACCGTCATTAATGACTTTGTTTGATCTCCTTGAACCTAGATCTTGGGATCTCCAGTCTTCTAGGTAGAGTTACCGCCACAATGACTTGTTCTCGGCCATAGCCCCATTCTCCTTGATGATTTCTCAACTACCTCTCTAGTTAGGCTTTTTGTAAGTGGATCCGATACATTATCACTTGACTTTACATAGTCAATCGTGATAATTCCTCTAGAGAGTAATTGCCTAACGGTTTTATGTTTTCGTCGTATATGACGAGATTTACCGTTATACGTAACGCTCCCAGCCCTTCCAATTGCCGGTTGACTATCACAATGTATGCATATTGGTGCCAACGGTTTGGGCCAAAATGGAATGTCTTCCAAGATATTTCGGAGCCATTCAGCTTCTTCACCGGCTTTATCTAAGGCTATGAATTCAGCCTCCATTGTAGAGCGGGCAATACATGTTTGTTTGGACGACTTCCAAGATACCGCTCCTCCACCAATAGTGAATACATATCCACTCGTGGACTTAGAATCAGTTGAACCGGTGATCCAATTTGCATCACAGTATCCCTCAATCACCGCAGGGAAATTACTGTAGTGCAATTCAAAGTTCTGGGTATGTTCTAAATATCCCAAAACTCGTTTCATTGCCATCCAATGAGATTGGCCTGGATTGCTCGTATATCGACTCAGTTTACTTATAGCACAAGCTATATCTGGTCGTGTACAATTCATGATATACATTAAGCATCCCAACACACGAGCATAATCCAATTGTGATATGCTTTGGCCTTTATTCTTTGCTAATGCAAGATTCACGTCAATTGGAGTCTTTGCAACTTTAAAGCCCAAGTGCTTGAATTTTTCAAGTACTGTCTTAATATAATGAGATTGTGATAATGCCAGACCTTGAGGAGTCTTATGGATCTTAATTACCAGAATTAAATCAGCAACTCCCAAGTCTTTCATATCAAACTTGCTATTGAGCATATGCTTAGTAGCATTTATATTGGCAATGTCATTACTCATTATCAGCATATCA
The DNA here is from genome assembly GCF_000390325.3 of Nicotiana tomentosiformis. Classification (NCBI taxonomy): domain Eukaryota; kingdom Viridiplantae; phylum Streptophyta; class Magnoliopsida; order Solanales; family Solanaceae; genus Nicotiana; species Nicotiana tomentosiformis. The sequence goes on along the minus strand of NC_090815.1, from coordinate 18,555,124 downwards.
TCCACATATAGGCAAACAATGACTATGTGATTTGGAACATTTTTAATGTACACACATTTATCACATTCATTTATCTTAAAACCATTTGACAACATTGTTTGGTCAAATTTCGCATGCCATTGTTTGGGTGCTTGTTTTAGTCCGTAAAGAGACTTAACAAGTCTACATACCTTCTTTTCTTTACCTGGAACCACAAACCCTTCAGGTTGTTCCATGTAAATTTCTTCCTCCAACTCTCCATTTAAGAAGGCCGTCTTAACATCCATTTGATGAATTTCAAGACCATACACTGCAGCTAATGCTACTAACATCCGTATGAACGTAATTCTTGTAACTGGAGAGTATGTATCAAAGTAGTCTAGACCTTCTCGTTGTCTATACCCTTTGACTACGAGTCTTGCCTTGAATTTATCAATAGTGCCATCATCTTTGATTTTTCTCTTAAAAATCCATTTAGAACCCAAAGGTTTATTTCCAGGAGGAAGATCAACCAATTCCCATGTATGGTTGTTCAATATGGATTCTATTTCACTATTGACTGCCTCTTTCCAAAACAATGATTCCGAAGAAATCATAGCTTCTTTACATGTTTGAGGCTCATTCTCCAATAAGAAAGTCACAAAATCTGGTCCAAATAAAGTAGACGTTCTTTGACGTTTACTACGTCTTGGATCCTCCTGATTACATGTACTTTCTTTTGTTTCTTCCCGAGGTCGTTTAGATCCTTCACCAAACGACTCACATTCCTTTTTATACGGATATATATTTTCAAAGAACTCAGCATTATCTGATTCTATAACCGTATTATTATGAATGTCGGGATTTTTTGATTTATGAACCAGAAATCGATATGCTTTACTATTTGTCGCATATCCTATGAAAACACAATCAACGGTTTTCGGTCCTATCTTTACCCTTTTGGGTTTAGGAACTTGCACTTTTGCCAAACACCCCCACACTTTAAAGTAATTCAAGTTGGGCTTCCTTCCTTTCCATTTTTCATATGGAATGGATTGTGTTTTGCTATGGGGCACTCGATTTAATATTCGATTAGCCGTAAGAATGGCTTCCCCCCACAAGTTTTGTGGCAAACCAGAACTTATCAACAACTCATGCATCATCTCCTTTAATGTGCGATTCTTTCTTTCCGCAATCCCATTAGATTGGGGCGTGTAAGGGGCTGTTGTTTGATGAATAATTCCATATTCTAAACATATTTCTTCAAAAGGAGATTCATATTCACCACCCTTATCACTTCTTATCATTTTTACTTTCTTGTTAAGTAGCGTTTCAACTTCATTTTTGTATTTCCTGAATGCGTCTATTGCTTCATCTTTACTATTCAGTAAGTAAACATAGCAATATCGAGTACCATCGTCAATAAAAGTTATGAAATACTTCTTTCCACCGCGAGATGGTATTGACTTCATGTCACAAATATCTGTGTGAATTAAGTCTAAAGGATTTGAATTCCTTTCAACTGACTTATAAGGATGTTTAACATACTTAGATTCCACACATGTTTGACATTTTGATTTTTCGCATTCAAACTTGGGCAGTACTTCCAAGTTAATCATTTTCCGCAAGGTTTTATAATTGACATGACCCAAACGTACATGCCATAAATCATTTGACTCAAGTAAGTAAGAAGAAGCTGAAATATTATTATTGTTTTCCACAACCATTACATTCAGATTGAAAAGGCCCTCGGTGAGGTAACCTTTTCCTACAAATATTTCATTCTTACTAATGACAAACTTGTTGGACACAAAAATACACTTAAAACCGTGCTTAACAAGAAGTCCAGTAGAGACTAAATTCTTTCTTATTTCGGGAACATGAAGGACATTGTTCAAAGTCATGACCTTGCCAGAAGTCATTTTCAGAAATATCTTCCCATATCCTTCAACTTTTGCTGTTGAAGCATTTCCCATATAAACTGTCTCTCCGGGTCCAGCAGGAGCATAAGTAGCAAAAGCTTCTCTAACTGCACAAACATGGCGAGTGGCTCCTGAATCAAACCACCACAGTTTAGGATTTCCCACCAAGTTACATTCAGAAAGTATGGCACACAAGTTATCAACATCATCATGGTTTACTACCATGTTTGCTTGACCCCTTTTCTTGTCTTTCTTCAGAGCACGACACTCCGTAGATTGTGTCCGGTTTTCCCACAGTTGTAGCAGTTTTCACTGAACCGCTTCTTGCTTGGGTTGTATTTCGGACCATAAGCCTTCTTCCTATTTTTGTTATCTTCAATAATATTTGCTCCCATTATTGTTGAATTTCCACGGCCTCTCCTTTCAGCAGCTTTATTGTCCTCTTCGATTCTCAACCGAACAATGAGATCTTCAAGGGACATTTTCTTTCGTTTGTGTTTCAAATAATTTTTGAAGTCCTTCCACAACGGAGGAAACTTCTCAATCATTGCTGCTACTTGGAATGCTTCGTTGATGACAAGACCTTCAGCAAGTAGATCATGAATAATCACTTGCAATTCCTAGACTTGGGTAATAACAGACTTGCTATCTACCATTTTGTAGTCCAAAAATTTTGCGGCAACGAATTTCTTCATCCCGACATCTTCAGTTTTATATTTCTTTTCAAGCGCATTCCATAATTCTTTTGACGTCTCCACGCTACTGTATACATTATACAGATTATAATCCAGTCCGCTAAGAATATAATTCTTGCATAAAAAATCAGAATGCTTCCACGCTTCAATCACGAGAAAGCGTTCATTCTCTGGAGTTTTATCTGGCAGATCAGGAACATCTTCCTTGATGAACTTCTGTAGACATAACGTAGTTAAGTAGAAGAACATCTTCTGCTGCCAGCGCTTGAAATCAATCCCGGAAAATTTTTCGGGTTTTTCTGCCAGTGCCAACGCCGGTGTTCGGCTTGTCGATGCGTTGGCATTCACCATCGGAACAGCTTGGTTTTCGCTTTCAATCGTCATTTTTTCTGTAAAAGAATGACACAAACAAATATTTAATAAACGTTTTCAAACTGGAGTAAAAATTATGTAGATTTTAATGTCCAACAAAACGCCACGAAGGCTTTACTCTCCAAAACGGGAGTACACAAAACTACAAAGGTTTTAGTTTGCAGAATAATAAGAATAACACAAATACAGAAATAGGGATTAAATTTCTTAAGATTGTTAGTCCCGTCAATATTGCTGTATTTGTAAATAATAATTCTGTAAAATATAAGTTATCGTAATGAAATAGTAATTAATTCGAGCCCATTGAATTCACAGTATTTCCTTAAGGAATTTAATCCCCTCCTAGTACCCAAGGTAATGGATTATTTTCTCCCAGGATAGAACGAATCACACACTGGTATAGCGGTACTTCAAACCCCAGTGTTTCAGCGAACACAAAGTTCTGTAGCAAATCACACTTACAGTTGCTTTGTTTGAAGTTAAAACAATGCAGAACGAAGGAGTAGAAACTTAGAAAATCGTATGGAAATGCTGAGAGGAAGGAGTGCAATGTATAGCCAAATCTGTTGAGCGATTTTCAGTTTGTTGGTCTTGTGTATTGTGTGTGTCTTTCTTCAACAGCTGCTGCACATATATATAGCAGCCAGTTTGTGGAGCAAGCACATTCATGGTGGGAAGAGCATTAGGCGGCTACCTAGTGGTCAATACACGGATTGTGCGGGTCAATCAATCGATCATTTGACCAAATCCGAAGCCGAAGCCGAAGCCGAAGCCGAGCCGAGCGACGACGACGGCGCGAGGCTTGCTTTCTTCTTAACTCTTTAAGAGCTACAAGAAGAGCAATTATATATATACCCACCAAAAATGTCTTCCTCTTCCAATATGGGATAATGTCTCATTGTCAAGAGAGGGAAACTTAAAATTTTACTCAAAAATTTTATTTTTCCTCCATTTCCCATTCACCCTCATTTTAAGACTATTTCATCTTAAAAATAAAACCTCAACAACAACATACGTACTCTGATATTTGTCGTAATGAAAGGATTTTTAATCCAAAAGAAATCATATTTAGATAGCCCAATTTTTCTTAAGTTCATTTGTAGCATTAGATTTGCATTTTCTTCTAAAGTCGACTAAAGTACTAGGAAATAAAAATAGAAATACAATAGCATATTTAAAATTAAATTTATAATTTATAAATAAAAAAAATTCATTGGAAAGTAAGTCAAAATGATATTAGATTCTCTTATTTTGTTCTGGCAACAAAAAATGTTTTAAAAATAAAAGTAAAGAAAAAAAATGGTGAACTAACATAAGTTGCAAACATGAAAAATAATAGATCATACTATCTAGTGATGGATCTAGAAATTTATACAAGGGGATTCAAAAAACGGCAAAGGTCCAAATATACCCCCGTACTTTCGAAAATGGTCTAAGAATACCCCTCGTTATACTATTGGGTTATCTATACCCCTGCAGTCATACTTTGGGTTCAAATATACTCCTCATTTAAACAGAGGGACACGTGTCATCGTCCTGTTGGCCAATTCTAAATATCTCCTAATTAATTAAAAAGACTCATTACCCATACCCGAAAAGCAATTTTCTTTGTAAAAAGTGGAAAAAACTGAATTTTGTTTTTAATAAAAACTGAAAAAACAAAAATATTTTTTTTTCTAGTTTTTACAAAATAAACTGAAAAATGTTTTTTAAAATAATGTTTTTGTAAAAACTGAAAAGCAATTTTCTAAAGCAATATTTTTGTAAAAATTGGAAAAAACTAAATGTTATTTTTTTACTAAAACTGAAAAAAATTGAAAATATTTTTTTCCAGTTTTTAGAAAAATATTGCTTAAAAAAAACTGAAAAATAATTTCTAAAGCAATAGTTTTTGTAAAAACTAAAAAAAAAATGAAAAGCAATTTTCTAAAGCAATATTTTTTTAAAAACTGAAAAAACAAATATTTTTTTTCCAGTTTTTAGTTAAAAATATTTTAGTTTTTTTCCAGTTTTTACACGCTTTAGAAAATTGCTTTTCTATTTTCTTTCCAGTTTTTAAAAGAATATTGCTTTAAAAGATTGCTTTTCAATGTTTTTTAAAGCAGTTTTTTTATAAAAACTGGAAAAAAAATATTTTCATTTTTTTCAGTTTTTAGTAAGAAAAAATCCAGTTTTTTTCAGTTTTTACAAAAAAAAAATAGCTTTAGAAAATTGCTTTTCAGGTATGGGTAATGAGTCTTTTTAATTAATTAGGAGATATTTAGAATTGACCAACAGGACGATGACACGTGTCCCTCCATTTAAATGAGGTGTATATTTGAACCCAAAGTATGACTGCAGGGGTATAGACAACCAATAATATAACGAGGAGTATTCTTAGACCATTTTCGAAATTACATGGGTATATTTGGACCTTCGCCGTTCAAAAAAACTCTAGGATGTCATAGTTGGAATTTAAACCTATGATCTAAAGCAATTTTAAACCTTTTTTTACTACTATACTTGAATTTTTCTTCAATGCAAGAAAATTCAACGGCTCATATATAACCAAAAATGAATATTTTAACTCTATTTGTATAGAGTAATTCTCCATCAATGATAATATCCTTTAATCATATATTAAAACCACGAGACAAGCATCAAGTCTACCTAAAATAAAAGATCAAGTATTTTGAAAGAATGTTTATAATAATGACAAATTAAATGATTAAAATATTATAAAATTAAAGGAAATCATAACAAGAACAAGAGAATAGTAGACAAAGTTGAGACGAGAAAGAATATCATCTTTTTCATTATATTCGTGTCATCAACCATGACTTACAAGGCTTTTATTTATAAAAAATAGAATTAGTCATTTAGGAATTCTGAAAAAACAAAGTGTTTCCATTTGAAGCTTAGAACATCCACATACATATTATTACTAGTCTCTCGACACGTAACGTACGTGTATTCCAAGTTATTTTTTACAAAATTTTGAATAATCACTTGTGATTATTGAAACATGTTTGTGAATAACGAATAAACCAAAGGACTTTATATAGCTGGTGAAATTAAATAATTTTTTATTAATATTTAATTAAATACAATAAATAAGATAGAAATAAGATTAACCCCCGGTTAAGAAAATAAGGATAAAAAGAGAAACGATAAATACATTAATTGGCCTAGGAGAGGTCTCACATCACCTCTCTATAGATCAAAGCTATATATATATATATATATATATATATATATATATATATATATATATATATATATGCATTGAGGGGTTTAATACCAATACACTCTCAATAATCTTTGAAGTATATCTTCTCTATAAAAACTTTGTTCTCAAAGTGTAACGACCCGACTTGCCGTTTTAAAAGTTTACACCACGTTCAGTGACTTAAGGTCTCGAGCAGCTTCACAATATGTATTATGACCCGCGAGGTGTGGTCGAGTTTGATTTACTGAGGATTCAGAATTAAATTAAAAGAACAATCCTTAATTTAAAGCTTAAATGGGCAGAGTTGACCGGAGAGTTGACTTTTGAGAAAACGACTCCGGAATTGAATTTTGATGATGTCAATAGCTCAGTATGGTAATTTTGGACTTAGGAGAGTATCCGAAAAATTATTTGAAAGTCCGTAGTGGAATTAAGCTTAAAATGCCGAAAGTTGAATTTTTGGAAAGTTTGACCGGAGAGTTGGCTTATGAGTAAACGACCCCGGAATAGAATTTCGAGGATGGCAATAGTTTCTTATGATGATTTCGGACTTAGGCGTATGTTCGGATTTGGATTTGGAAGTCCGTAGGACAATTCGACACATTTTGGCGAAAGTTGGAAAATATAAGATTTTGAAAAAGTTCGACCGAAGGGTAAAATTTTGATAACGTGGTCGGATTTTGATTCCGGAAATGGGAATAGCTCCATTAAGTCAATTATGACTTGTGTGCAAAATTTGAAGTCATTCCGAATTGATTTGATACGTTTCAGCGCAAAATATAGTAGTTGAAAGATTTGAAAACTTATAATTCTATTCGATACGCGATTCGTAATTTCAGCGTTGTTTGACGCGGTTTGAAACCTCGACTAAGTTCGTATTGTATTTTGGGACATGTTGGTATATTTGGTTGAGGTTCCAAGGGCCTCGGGTGGATTTAGGAAGGTTAACGGATCAATTCAGACTTGAAGAAAAGCTGCTGGAATTTCTGGGCAGTTGCTGTTTTTTCCCAGGTGCGTGAACAGTTCCCGCAGGTGCGTGAACAGTTCCCGCAGGTGCATGAACAGTAACCGCAGGTGCGAATCTGGGCAGAATGTTAAGGACCAAAAGTTGGTCATTTTTCTATTTTCGTTTTTGGATTTTTGGAGCTCGGATTTGGGCGATTCTGGAGGGAGTTTTCACAAGCTTGATTTGGGTAAGTGTTCTATATCCTAAAGTGTTTATATTTCATGAATCCATGATTATATTCATCATTTAATTCGGATTTAAATGGAAGAAATCAAGATTTTTATAAAATTTTCCAAAAATAAAAATTTAAGATTTGGAGGTCGAGTTATTATTGGAATTCGATAAAAATTGATATGGTTGAACTCGTATCGGAATAGGTGTTCGGATTTCATGAAAATTATGTCGGGTTCCGAGGGGCGAGTCCCGCGTTAACTTTTGTTGAATTTTTGGAATAAAATTTTAAATCGACGTATTATTATCCGAAATTATTTCCGATTAATTTTAATGAAGTTATACAATTAATTTGGTTAGATTTGAGCGGTCCGTAGGTCAATTCAAGCAAAAATACGATTTTAGAATATCGGCATAACCTCAAAAAGGTAAGTGTCTTGCTTAACCTCGAGTTGGGGAATTACCCCTTAGGCATTGAGTTTTTTGTGCCATTTGTGAAATGTAAAAAACCGTGTATGCGAGGTGACGAGTACGTACTCGGGATTATACGTGCAAAAATTCATTGAATTAAAATCTTAAACATTATTGTGTAGTAAATTGGAAAATTGTGAAAAATTATTAAATCATCTGTTTTCCATGCCTAAATCCTTATTGTTGAATTTGTTTTTATATGATGATTTGATGTGATTTTTACTTGAAATATTTATGAAATTTTGTGAGTATTGTTGGTTTAATATTTCTTGGAAATTAATTCCAATATGAATTTTCCTCTGCAAATAATTAATTATATGAGCTTAAGAAGAGGTGGTTATATAATTATTGAAAATTTAAATTTAATGAAGTCTTTTCTTTATGTTGAGTAATTTCTATCTCTATTGATTGTTTTTTGGTGATATATACATTGTTTGGAGCCTTGGGCTATTTGTTGTGAAATTAATTAATTTTGTTATATCTTTGGAATTTGGTTGTGGCCATTGGGTAAATTGTGATATGAATTGATTCTATTATGTTGCTATGATAATTTTTCGTGTAAATTATTGTGTAGTGTGAGTTGTTATTTTGGGGAGATAAGGGTGGCATTTTACCGTTGATATTATGTGGTTATAAGGGTGACATTTCAGTGTTGTGTTTGTTGGAATATTGTCTGGGCGGAGCGATAAATTATTTTAAATTATGAATTAATTGTTATAATACTTGTTTCTCTCCTATTCTTTGCCAAATATTAATTCTTGAATTCCTCCATTAATTGTTACATGCTATTTGAATTATGTGCCTTAATTGTTATTAGAGATTTAGCATATTAAATATTAAACTGCATATTTTCTCTCTAATTTCTATAATAATTTGCTATTTGCCTTTGTTTGTTTCATAATTAAATCATAATTATTGTATGCTTGTTGTTTTATAATTTTTATTAATTATTGCATTTATTGGGGAAATTCTTCTATAAGAATTGGTAAATGAATATGTTGGAGGAGCGGGTTGCACGCCGCAACATGATTGATTATAATGAATATATTGGAGGATCGGGCTGCACGCCGCAACAGAATTAATTATAATAAATATATTGGAGGATCGGGTTGCACGCCGCAACAGACTTATTAAAAGTCCATATTGGAGGATCGGGTTGCACGCCGCAACAGACTTATTAAAAGTCCATATTGGAGGATCGGGTTGCACGCCGCAACAAACTTGTTAAAAGTTCATATTGGAGGATCGGGTTGCATGCCGCAACAGACTTATTTAAAAGTCGACATACATACATACATATATATATATATATATATATATATATATATATATATATATATATATATATATATATATATATATATCGGGTTGCACGCCGCAACAAACTTGATTAAAATGTGAATATATTGTGAGAGCGGGTTGCACGCTGCAACAGAGTTGATGGAAATGATAATTGGTTATGACTGCTGAGTTGGCTTCAATTATTATAAACGAGTTACCCGATTTAATTCTATTATTGTTGTTGATACTAATATTGTGTACAGGAAATGTAAGTGACCCGCCTTAGCCTCATCACTACTTCATCGAGGTTAGGTTCAGCACTTACCAGTACATGGAGTCGGTTGTACTGATACTACGCTCTGCACTTATAGTGCAGATTTCAGAGAAGGTCCCAGCGGCGTGCCATAGACTTGCTCGGATTTCAGCTACTCGGAGGAGACTTGAGGTATAACTGCATGGCGTCCGCAGTTCTGAAGTCCCCGTCTATTTTACTTTAGCTGTGTTTTATTTCCAGACAGCTTCATTTTATTTAGACCTTTATTTGTATTATTCTAGAAGTTCGTGCACTTGTGACACCAGTTCTGGAATGGTATTTAGACACCGTTATTTTTATAGATTTGTGACACCAGTGCTCGTGCACTTATTCAAAATTTATTTCCGCATTTGTTTCTTTGATTATTAATAATTTAAAAATTATTTTAAAAAAAATTGTTTAATATTATTTTAAAGTTGGCTTGCCTAGCAAATGAAATGTAAGGCGCCATCACGGTCCGAAGGTGAAAATTTTGGGTCGTGACAGTTTGTATCAGGGCACTAGGTTACATAGGTCTCACGAGTCATGAGCAAGCTTGGTAGAGTCTGAAGGATTGGTACAGAGACATCTGTACTTATCTCTCAGAGGCTATGAAGTTTAGGAAAAATATCACCTCTTTCATTCCTTATCGTGCGGCATTGATTTTGCTTGAAACCTATATGTCACATTCCTTTGCATCTACTCGTGTATGACATTGCGCTCTCGGTATCAGTTGTGCGTCGACGGTTCGTGATGCCGCAGATGAACTACGAGGGAGCCAGATATGCTCAAATATTGCCTCAACATGTGATTCCAACTGAAGATGCGGACGTATAAAGAGATCACCCAGTGAATAATGTGGGGGTGCAACGTACCTTGGCATCTGGTTATTTTATACGAGTTGTGAAGGTTAATATTGTGGACCATCTGACGAGGTGAACTATGACTTCGCGCCGAGTGGGGGAGTCCACTATCAATGAATGGATTGCGAGTCATGTGTTATATCAGTTTTGGTCTGAAATGTATATATGTGGTACTGAAAGGTTCTCCCAAAATTTACATGTGTTTAAGGCCTGAGATCTTGTAGAGAATAAGGTTGGGACTTGCGGTATGTCCGCCTCCGAAATAATCTTATACTTTAGTACCAAAGGAGTTAGAGAAACAACATTAAATTTACAGAAGGCCTACTCAGCGTGGACGTCACGGTTGCGGATTTTGGGGTGCTTCGAAGGAAATACAGTGGTTGACGAGATTCTGGACTAAGAATTGTCTGTATGGAGCTCTACTTTTGTGATCATTGTATATAAATAAGGGTAAAGTTTACCCCAAAGAAGAATCAAAGAGTATGTTAAGAAATAGGAGTCAGCATAACAAAAGAAGAAATTGGCCCTGGGAGAGATAATTCTCCACAGGTGTCTGTGGTAAGCCTATGAAGAGGGCAGACCAACCAATACAACACCGCCCACTTGGCTCGGTTCTCAGAAATACTTTTGAAAGAGTTTGTTTTCCGGACTCTCCGTAATGCATGGCGCATAGGGTTTGAACGATTGCATCAGGTCACCATGACGGTGTCATAATATGCCATCAGGTTCAATAGGTTAGCCCGTCATATTCCTACTTTTCTTCCTATAGCCAGAGAGCGAGTCCACATAATCATTAAAGGACTCAATTATGATCGTAAAATTTTGTATGAATCGGGAGCTACAGGCTGATACTTCATTTCTACTAGTGGTAGAAATTGCCAAGATATTAGAACGTGTTCGGGGTGAGGAAAAAGGAAACTAAGGAGACCAAGACGTTTCGAGGTTCTGGGGGATTCAGTCGATTCTACTCTGTGAGTATAAATCATTATCGCGGGGGCTCGGGCAGTCGGCTAGCCCAGTTCGCACATCGGATTAATCGAGGTGCTCCAGTAAGTTCTTTTAATGCACCACTGACATAAAAATGTCCTATAATGGTTATTCCAGTTATCTGGCACAGACTCAGTATGAGCAGCCAACCTCGCAAATGGGTTGTTATGAATGCGGTGATACTAGGCACATTATGAGAAAATTGTCCCAGACTTGGGAGAGACATATTTCATCAAAGCACTCAAACTACGTGCCCCATGGCAGTTACTACACCACCCACACGACCAGTTAGGGGTGGAGGACATGCGGGTAGAAGGCGTCCTAGTGGTGGAGGCCCAGCCGTTATACAATTATTTTATGGTATGGCGGAGGTCGATACATCAGATGGTATCGTTACAGGCGCGACCTCGATTTAATATAAAGGAATAATTTCCTTAACTTGATTTGGTTCTGAGTATCGAGACGAGTCCTCCTATTGTGCTCCATTTATGAGTGAGCTTCGTAATTCTATAATCTACTTATGTGTTTACTCATGTTGGGAGATTCTATGGAGATAACTACACCTATCATTCCATGTTGGTCACTATGAAGAGCTCTAAAAGTGGCTTTCTATTACTCATATCAATAAGTTTTGATGTAATTTTCGGATAATTAATTACAAATTATGAATTATATGCCCTACCGGTGTGGGGTTCATTATGTGTTGTGATTTTATGTAACCGAAATTATTAAAGGAGAAAATGGAAATTTTCGATTGGCACGATGTGCATATTACTTGTGATTCAAAACTGAGGACGAGATCCTCGTATTTTAATATAAAATGATATGTTTAAACTGGGCTACGAGCTGTGGTGAAAGTTATATAAGGACGAGATCCTTGTGATAAAAATCCTTGTGTTTAAATCCTCCTTTGTGAAATTAAATTTGTACTATAGTACTAATAGGAAGTCATGCCTGCTAGGCTTATTTTAAAATATTTGTATGAAATTCTCTGTGCATACTTGCCAAATTAGTGTTGTAATATTGAGTTGTAACCTAAGAGGTAGGTGCCCGCCCAGGTGGCATTAAAAGTGACTCGTTAATTCGGATAAACAATTATGAGGTCTTCATGCCTCGCATCTCGTTATTAGTATTGTGAAGGTTTGAAACGATATTTTTGTTAACATGAAGTTAATTGACGATTTTGTAATTGATTATGAACAACTATTAAGACCAGATTGACCCAGAATGGTGCCCCATTTAGATGGTCAGACGAGTGTGAGTTGAGCTTTCAGAAGCTCAAGACTGCTTTGACTACAACGCTAGTGTTGGTATTACCCAAAAGTTCAGGATCGTATACGGTATATTGTGACGCCTCTCACATTGGGCTTAGTGCAGTATTAATGCAAGATGGCAGGGTGATTGCATATGCGTCGCGACAGTTGAAAGATCACGAGGAGAATTACCATGTTCATGACTTAGAACTGGCAGCCATTGTTCATGCGCTGAAGATTTGGAGGCATTACCTCTACGGTGTCTCGTGGAGGTATTTACTGATCATCGTAGCCATCAGTACCTGTTCAAACAAAAAGATCTTAATTTGAGGCAAAGAATATGGTTGGAGTTGTTGAAAGACTATGATATCACCATTTTGTATCACCCCGGAAAGGCCAATGTGGTAGTCGATGCTTTGAGTAAAAAGGTTATGAGTATGGGCAGTCTTGCGTATATTCTGGTTGGTGAAAGGCCATTAGCTGCAGATGTTCAGACTTTGGCTAATCAGTTCGTGAGGTTAGATGTTTCAAAACCCAGTCGGGTTATAGCTTGCACAGTTGCTCGGTCTTCCTTATATGAGCGCATCAGAGAGAGGCAGTATGATGATCTTCAATTACTTGTCCTTAAGGACACGGTGCGACACGGTGATACCAAACAGGTTGCTGTGGGGGAAGATGGGGTTTTGCGAATGCAGGGTCGTATCTGTGTGCCTAATGTGGATGGGATTCGTGAATTAATTCTGGAAAAAGCACACAGTTCCAGGTATTCAATTCATCCAGGTATCGCCAAAATGTATCAAGATTTGCAGCAACATTATTGGTGGAAGAGAATGAAAAAGGATATAGTTACATATGTAGCTCGGTGTCTGAATTGTCATCAAGTTAAGTACGAGCATCAGAGACCTGGTGGTTTGCTTCATAAGTTAGAAATTCCTGAGTGGAAGTGGGAGCGTATCACTATGGATTTTGTTGTTGGGCTCCCACGGACTCATAGAAAATTTGACGCAGTTTGGGTCATTGTGGACAGATTGACCAAGTCAGCACATTTCACTCCAGTGGCAGTTACCTATTCTTCATAGAGGTCAGTTGAAATTTACATTCGTGAGATTGTCCGCCTTCACGGGTTGCCCGTGTCTATTATTTCAGATAGAGGTACGCAGTTTACCTCACATTTCTGGAGGGCTGTACAATGTGAGTTAGGCACGCGGGTGGAGTTGAGTACATCATTTCATCTACAGACAGACAGATAGTCAGAGCGCACTATTCAGATATTGAAAGATATGCTCCGCTCTTGTGTTATAAACTTTAGAGGTTCTTGGGATCACTTCTTTCCACTTGCAGAGTTTGCTTATAATAATAGCTACCAGTCGAGCATTCAGATGGCTCCATATGAGGCATTATACGGAAGGCGATGCCGATCGCCAGTTGGTTAGTTTGAACCGGGAGAGGCTCGGTTGTTGGGTACTGATTTGGTACAGGATGCCTTGGATAAGGTCAAGATTATTCAGGATCGACTTCGCACAGCTCAGTCTAGGCAAAATAGTTATGCCAACCGTAAGGTTTGTGATATTGCATTCATGGTTGGAGAAAGAAAATTGCTCCGGGTTTCACCTAGGAAAGGTGTAATGAGGTTCGGAAAGAAGGGCAAGTTGAGCCCTAGGTATATCGGACCCTTTGAAATTCTTGAAAGAGTGGGTGAAGTAGACTACATGCTTGCATTACCACCTAGTTTATCAGCAGTTCATCCGGTGTTCCATGTGTCTATGCTCCGAAAATATCATGGTGATCCATCCCATGTGTTAGATTTCAGCTCTGTCCAGTTGGACAAGGATTTGACTTACGAGGAAGAGCCGGTGGCAATTCTAACCCGGCAAGTTCGCCAGTTGAGGTCTAAGAGTTATCCTTCAGTTCGGGTGCAATGGAGAGGTCAGCCGGTAAAGACATCTACCTGGGAGTCCGAATCGGACATGCAGAGTAAATATCCACACCTTTTCTCCAGCTCAGGTACTTTTTTTCTAACTCCATTCGAGTACGAACGTTTGTTTTAGAGGTGGAGAATGTGATGACCAAAAATGTCATCTTTAAATTTAATAAGTAATTCTGTGTTCTAAGACCTCGAAAAGTACCATTTATTATTCCTCGACTTGCATGCGCAATTCGTACAATTTTTCGGAAAGTTTTTATGTGAAAATGGATTAAAATGGGAAATAGAGATTTAAAACTCAACTAAGTTGATTTTGATCACCATTTTGAGTAAACAGACTTGGATAAGTATTTTGACAATTTCGGTAGGTCTGTATCATGATTTGGGACCTGTGCGTATGCCCGAAATCGAATTCCGAGGTCCCTAGCCCGAGATATGGAATTTTGATGAAAAATTAAAAGCTTGAAAGCTTAATGATTTTTAAGAAATTACTGATATTGCATTTATTGACCTCGGGTCTGTATTTTGGTTCTGAAGCCTGGTATAGGTCCACTATAATATTTATGACTTGTCTATCGAATTTGGTGAGAAACAGAGTTGATTTGACGTGATTCAGATGTCAGGTTGTAAAAATAAAGGTTTTAAAGTTTTCTTGAAAATTTTCTTTGATTTGCTGTCCGATTCGTAATTCTAGGTGTTAGTTTGGCGATTCGATCACGCGAGCAAGTTCGTATGATATTTTAGGACTTGGGTGCATGTTTGGTTTGGAGTCCCGAGGGCTCGGGTGAGTTTCGGATGAGCTACGGGATGATTTCGGACTTAGGAAATCTGGTTTTCTGCAGACTTCAGGCTTCTGGTGTGTTCTTCTTCGCGTTCGCGAAGGTACTCTCACGAACACGAAGAGCAAATTAGGGCTAGCACGTTTTGTGCTTCGCGTTCGCGACATAGCGACCGCGTTCTCGAAGGCTTGAGGTTCAAAGCTTCACCTTCGCGATAGAAACCTCGCGTTCGCGAAGGGAAAGAGATTGGCCAGGAAAATTAGCCTTCGTGTTCGTGAAGGGCATCTCGCGTTCGCGAAGGCCAAGCCAGGCAAGCATCGCGTTCGCGAGGCAGCCCTCGCGTTCACGAAGAGTAAAAATTGCACAACACCAAGTTGTGCTTCGCGTTCGCGAGAGTATCTTCGCGAACGCGAAGGGTAAAAATCCCAGAAACAGAACTTAAGTTCTGTAAATGGGGTTTCGACCTATTTTCAACTCCTTCCCATTTTTGAGCTCGGGTAAGATGATTTTTTTGGCGATTTTCACGGAATAACATTGAGGTAAGTGTTCCTTATCCTATATTGATTATATTTCATGATTCCATACTCGTTTATATCATGAATCAGTGAATTTATGGCGGAAAAAATTAGATTTTTCTAAAATCTTCCAAAAATAAAAATTTAAGATTTGAAGGGCCATTTGACATCGGAATTGGATAATTTCTGTATGGTTGGACTCATCTCGGAATGGGTGTTCGGGTTTCGTAAGTTTTTCGGGATTTGAGACGTGGGTCCCACTGCCGAATATTTTAATGAATTTCAGATTTTTATCCGGAAAATTTATAAATTCATATGGAATTAATTCCTATGATTCATATTGAGTATATCGAATTGTTTGTGAATAGATTCTAAGCTTTTGGAGATAAATTTAAAAGGAAAAGTTGTGGTTGAATAATTGATTAGAATTTACAAAGCGAGGTAAGTGTCGTGGTTAACCTTGACTTGAGGGAATAGAACCCTTAAATTATTTGTTATGTGAAATGCATGTGAACGACGTATAGGCGAGGTGACGAGTGTCTATACGTCGTCAAATTAATTGTTTGCGTATTTACTTGAAAAATCATAAATTGTTGTAAATTATGAATTAATTGTTATAATAATTATTTCTCTCCTATTCTTTGCCAAATATTAATTCTTGAATTACTGCATTAATTGTTACATGCTATTTGAATTATGTGCCTTAATTGTTATTTGACATTTAGCTTATTAAATATTAGACTGCATATTTTCTCTCTGATTTCTATAATAATTTGCTATTTGCCTTTGTTTGTTTCGTAATTAAATCATAATTATTGTATGCTTGTTGTCTTATAATTTTTATTAATTATTGCATTTATTGGGAAAATTCTTCTATAAGAATTGGTAAATGAATATATTGGAGGATCGGGTTGCACACCGCAACAGAATTGATTATAATGAATATATTGAAGGATCGGGTTGCACATCGCAACAAAATTAATTATAATGAATATATTGGAGGATCGGGTTGCACGCCGCAACAGACTTATTAAAAGTCTATATTGGAGGATCGGGTTGCACGCCGCAACAGACTTGTTAAAAGTCCATATTGGAGGATCGGGTTGCACGCCGCAACAAACTTATTTGAAAGTCGACATACATATATATATATATTGGGGGATCGGGTTGCACGCCACAACAGACTTGATTAAAATGTGAATATATTGTGAGAGCGGGTTGCACGCTGTAACAGAACTGAATGTGAATATATTGTGAGAGCGTGTTGCACGCTGCAACAGAATTGATGGAAATGATAATTGGTTATGATTGCTGAGTTGGCTTCAATTATTATAAACGAGTTACCCGATTTATTTCTATTATTGTTGTTGATACTAATATTGCGTACAGGAAATGTATGTGACCCGCCTTAGCCTCGTCACTACTTAATCGAGGTTAGGCTCAGCACTTACCAGTACATGGGGTCGGTTGTACTGATACTACGCTCTGCACTTCTTGTGCAGATTTCAGAGTTGGTCTCAGCGGCGTGCCATAGACTTGTTCGGATTTCAGCTACTCGGAGGAGACTTGAGGTATAACTGCATGGCGTCCGCAGTTCTGAAGTCCCCGTCTATTTTACTTTAGCTGTGTGTTTATTTTCAGACAGCTTCATTTTATTCAGACCTTTATTTGTATTATTCTAGAAGCTCGTGCACTTGTGATACTAATTCTGAGATGGTATTTAGACACTGTTATTTTTATGGATTATTCACTATATTTCACAATTTGCTTCCACATTTGTTTCTTTGATTATTAATAATTTAAAAATTATTTAAAAAAATATTGGTTAATATTATTCTTACGTTGGTTTGCCTAGCAAGTGAAATGTTAGGCGCCATCACGATCCGAAGATGGGAATTTCGGGTCGTAACATTTCCACATTAATCCTCACTTTCCGTTGGAGAAACCGTCGTAGGTACAATAGTTTCTACTTTTCCATGGAGTTAAGTTCAGGATTCTTTTATGGTAAGGACCAATACAGATCAACATTGGTGTATAAGCTTCTGGATTTGATTTTCGTAGCCCCATATTTACTTTGAGTATGGTAGTGGATTTGATAGATGTATTGTCCAAATCCATAAATCTTTCATCAAAGATTTGATTTGCAGACTTTTTTGTTTGCAACACCAATTGATTTTGACCACTTGTTTCCTTAATCTCGATTAAATGGTCCACTTTCCTCCCCTCTTCTATCTGTAATTAGTGGGAAAAAGTCTTAATTTTTCTCCCTTTTCACATAAATTGTTACTACTAAATAACGACCATACAAAACAAAAATCAAAGGACTGAAGTTGCTCCTTTTTTCCCCGTTAAAGAGTGAAATTTTTCCCCAAAACAAGTTTAATCAACTTAAGTACTCGCTAAATATTAAGCAGTGAGTAGAAAAAATAGTTAGCCAATTTATCAAAAGAATCAGAAACGAGTGGTTCTATAACCACGACTTCTTTTATATACCTTTTAAATATTTTTAATTGATAATTATTATAACTTATAGTAATTGTTATGTAGTTTCGGAATATATAAATTTTATTTAAAAAAACTTAAAGATTTCATGTCCGAATTCATGGTCAAAGTTAAGAAGTTTTTTGACCCTTAAAATCCAAAAAGTATCTTCCTTTTTGGAAGAGAGGGAGTACTTTTTTATTTATTTAAAAAAAGTAACTTTAATTAAATAAAACATTACTCCTAATTGATAAAAACACACTGAAAGAAAAGATGCCGGAACAAAAACATGTCATATCTTTTCTTGCTTTTTAAAGTTTTTTTTATCATTTATCCCGACATAATAAATTAAAGAACAAAATAATCACAGTTATTATTATATGCACATGAAACTAATCTTTTGTCATCAATTTAAGTAGTATTTGTTTTGTGAGTGACAAATATATGTATAGAAAGAGATATACCTCATCTTTTGTAGCTTCTATTAGAGGATTTTGATCAGGGGAATCCCTGATTTTGGATAACTTTCTTGAGACTGTAATTCAACTAGCTAATAAAAAGAGAGATAGAGTTGGTTAATAATTTAATTCATAGATTGAAAGAATTAAGTTAATTCATAGATTGAAAGAATTAAGTTTGTTCGATGATTGGAAAAGAGAAAGGATCAGGAAACTACACTTTTAATATCAATTGAGAACATATAAGCCATGATATATCCATATCTTAGAATTTGTGCTTACATTTTAATTAATCTGCTTATATTCTTATTACGAAAAAGAAAGTACTCCTTAAGAAATATGGAAATACAAGGGAGTATAAGGAATGATTTAGTAGTAATTAACCTTAATTATGTGTTTATTAATCTTAGGCTTGCTCTGGAAGCTAACCTAAAAAACCATGCATATGTACAAATTGTAGACTGTACAAATTTAAGCTTCTGACTCTCCACTGCGCAGCTAGCCAGCTACAATGTTCATGTGTATGAGTCAGTGACAGTCACTTTTGAGTAATAGTTCATAAATTAAGGAAGAATTTAAACTTTGAATATATTATCCTTGAGTAAAGCATAGGTAAAAGCAGAGGTCGGCCTATGCTATATCGAGAGGGGTCACCGGTACACGTAAAGTGTGATGAAATTTCATGTATATATATATATATGTCTTTAGAAAATAGTGATATATTAGTAGTGACACCATATTTACAAAGCAGACTTTGGTTGAATCCAAACGTACACCCGTAATTTTCAAATCTTGAGTCCACTTCTCTCTACAAGGCTTATAGTTTAAAATACATGGCAAGGGAAACATGCGTTGCGAGGTTGTGCGATACATGTACACAACATACGTACTCTGATATTTGTCGTAATGCAAGGATTTTTAATCCAAAAGTAATCATCATATTTAGATAGCACAATTTTTTTGTTAAGTTCATTTGTAGCATTAGATTTGCATTTTCTTCTAAAGTCGACTAAAGTGCTAGGAAATAAAAGTAGAAATACAATACCATATTTAAAATTAAATTTATAATTTATAAATAAAATAAATTCATTAGAAAGTAAGTCAAAATGATATTAGATTCTCTTATTTTGTTATGGAAACACAAAAAATTTTAAAAATAAAAGTAAAGAAAAAAAATGGTGAACTAAGATAAGTTGTAAACATGAAAAATAATAGATCATACTATCCATCTAGAAATGTATACAAGGGATTCAAAAAATTCTAGGATGTCATAGTTGGAATTTAAACCTATGATCTAAAGCAATTTTAAACCTTTTTTTACTACTGTACTTGAATTTTTCTTCAATGCAAGAAAAATCAACGGCTCATATATAACCAAAAATAAATATTTTTACTCTATTTGTATAGAGTAATTCTCCGTCAATGATAATATCCTTTAATCATATATTAAAACCACGAGACAAGCATCAAGTCAACCTAAAATAAAAGATCAAGTATTTTGAAAGAATGTTTATAATAATGACAAATTAAATGATTAAAATATTATAAAATTAAAGGAAATCATAACAAGAACAAGAGAATAGTAGACAAAGTTGAGACGAGAAAAAATATCATCTTTTTCATTATATCCATGTTACCAACCATGACTTACAAGGCTTTTATTTATAAAATATAGAATTAGTCATTTAGGAATTCTGAAAAAAAAAAAGTGTTTCCTTTTGGAGCTTAGAACATCCACATATATATTATTATTTATAGCATACAAGTCTTTTTTTTTGGGTGAACAAATAATCACAGCCTGACTTTGGTCTTAACTTTAGGCAAAATTTCAAGCTCCTCCCACTTGTCTACCAAAATTATATACACTTAGACGTCTCTATAACATTATCGCTATATAACAACCATTCAATATAAAAGCCAAGTTCTTTATGGAACCAATTTTATACTATGTTATAATATATATTTTTTATAACAACACTTCGCTATAACATCCAAAAAAATCCGGAACAAATGAAACTGTTATAGAGAGGTTTGACTGTACTAGTAGGATTTAAGTTATTACCTTATCGTATGAATAATCTGTCACGACCCAAAACTTAGCCTCTCGTGATGGCGTCCAACATGATACTAGGCAAGCCGACACCTCAAAACATTTTCAACACTTTTAAATGAAAAATAAAATAACACAGGTTTAGATAAATTAAACTCTCATAAAGTGGATAGAAAGTTAAAAGTCAATACGAAAGTTCCCAAAACCAGGGTGTCACTGAGTGCATGAGCGTCTACACAACACAAATCTGAAAATACTGTCTATGAAAAGCTGAAACTAAATACATAAAGTTGAAAGATAGGAAGGGAGAGTCAAGGTTTGCGAACGCCGAGCAGCTACCTCGAAATCTCCGAATGATCAAGCTGCTCAGATAATCAACACCCACCGTGTCCGATAACACCCGGATCTGCACACGAGGTGCATGGTGTAGCATGAGTATAACCAACTCAGTAAGTAACAAGACTAACTATTGGACTGAAAGTAGTGACGAGCTTCACGGAGACAGTTCAATTACAGAAAATATAAATACAGAAAAATAGGCATGCTTTCAAGTTCGACATTGAAGGCCAAAACAGTTAATTCATGTCACGTCCAATTGAAACAGGATATAGTATCTCTCAGAAACTACATGATAGTATGATATGTTCCAGCTGAAGTACACAGTAATGAAATCAAGTGCATTTTCTCAGAATAACAGTCACTCAGTCCTCCCATTCACTTAAACTGCACAATCACTCATTCTTCACAGTCTCTCAATTCTCCCAGTTGCTCGGGCATTCGCGCTTTACACTCGCACTCGTACTCAGTAGGTACCTGCGCTCACTGTGGGTGTGCAGACTCCAGAGGGGCTCCTTCATCCCAAGTGCTATAATAAGCCAATCGTGGCATTAATCAATAAAACTTGATGCGATGTGCAACCCGATCCCAATAAATATCCACACAATCAGGCCCTCGACCCCACTCAATCATCAAACTCTCCAGTCTTTCGGGCTCTCAATAATCATGATAATTAGCCCAAACAACGATGATATAATGTATCAATAAAGGACAACAGAGACTGAGATATAATATGCAAGTAAAAGCTGTGATTGAATACAAAAATAGCAATTTAGCAGATAATTCAACATGTAACGCGCCCTCTGTGGGTCCCTACAGTATCAACACATAGCCTACGCATGATCTATAACTTGATTTGAAGCTCAATTTCTATAACACATGGAGAATATACGGATACCAACAGATTATACAACTATACAATTCTATGGAATTGACCAAGTCACAATTACTATGGTGCACACCCACGCGTCCGTCACATAGCATGTGCGTCACCTCAACACCAATCATATGACACAAAATTTGGGATTTCATACCCTCATAACAAAGTTTAGAACTATTACTTACATCAAACCATGCAAATCTCTACTCCGACACGTCCATGCCTCGCGAATCGGCCTCTAAATGCCTCGAATCGAGCCATAAACAGTTCGATACAATCAACACGGGCTAAAGAAATCAATTCTACAAGAAAATACTAAGTTATTAATCAAAAGTCAACTCAAAAGTTGTTCCTTAGGCCCACATCTCGAAATCCTATAAAAGTCACAAAATCCGAACACCCATTCAACCACGAGTCCATCCATATCAAAATTACTTAAATTCGATACCAAATCTCAATCAAATCTCCAAAATTCGGCCTAAGAACTTTCTTCCATTTCCCCCCAATTTTCCACCCCAAATCATTAATTAAATGATGAAATCAAAGACATAAACATGGAATTTAACCAAAACTAAGTAAGAATCACTTACCCCAATCACCCACTTGAAAATATCTCCAAGAATCACCTCCCACCGAGCTCCCAAAATCAAATTGTGAAAATGAACTCAAATCCTCGTTTTGAAATATTTAAGTTTCTACCCAGGTGACCCTTCTTCGTGAACTCGATCCTCTTCTCGCGTTCGCATAGCACAAACCATTCTTCCGCCCAAAACCTTCTACGCGAACGCGAGGTCTCTCTCGGGAACGCGATGACGAACTGACCCCGACTTTCGCGAATGCGGTTCTCCACTCGCGAACGCGATGAACAAATATTCACCTGCCTCCAGATTCTCTTCGTGAACGTGGGACGCCCATCGCGAACGCGAAGAAGGAAACCAGACACCAGAAATCTGCAGCCTCAGCCATCTTCCAAGTCCAAATCATCATCCGTTAACCATCCGAAATCCACCCGAGTCCCCCGGGATCTCAACCAAATCTATCAACAAGTCCTAAAACATCATACAAACTTAGTCGAGCCTTCAAATCACATCAAACAACTCTAAAACCATGAATAGCGTATCGATTCAAGCCTAATATACTTTTGAACTTTTAACTTCTACATACGATACCGAATCCTATCAAATCACATCCGATTGACCTCAAATTTTGCATACACATCACAAATGACACCACGAACCTACTCTAACTCCCGGTAACCACAAAGTCCATTCTCAATCAAACTTCCAAATTTTTAACTTTCACCATTACCTAATTATGTATATAAAGAAATTTTGGTTAATGACAAACTCTTAGTAGAAAAGAATTTATGAAAATTCTTTTAGAGAAAGAGCTTCATTGCTTGGTGTCAAACTAGGATATGCGGTAGAAAAATAGATGATCTATTCTCTTCTTTTTTTTTCAAAAAAATCATCTTGGAGATTGTGTAATGCTTACTCTCAAACTCTTCGTTTACATAGTAGTGATATGTTTTGTTTCTATCTTCATCTTTAGATACTTTTAAGTTTAATTCAACTACGGACCTCCAAATCACAATCCAGACACACTCCTAAGTCCAACATCACCCAACGGAGCTAACAGAACCATTAAAACTTCATTTCAGAGTCGTTTACATATAAGTCAACATCCGGTCAACATTTTCAACTTAAACTTCCAACCTTGAGACTAAATGTCTCAATTCATTCCGAAACTGCTCTGAACCCGAACCAACTACCCCGGCAAGTCACATAACAACTATTTAGCAGGGAATGAACAGTAAATAGAGAAACGGAGCTACAACTCTCAAAACGACTGACCGGGTTGTTACTAATCTCTTTTATACTATTCTCACACAAGGTAAGAATAAGATCAATGTGCACTTTACTCTTCTCAAACTGCACTTGCGGGATCCCACAAGGTATGTTATTGTTGTTATAGTAGGCCAGTAGCAATTAGCCCTTGCAGTAGTTGGCAGCTAGCTTTAACATGATTCCCATTTTTGTAGTATTGATATTATTTAACAGGTAGTGGCACTATATATGTAATATGGCCATTATTTTGGCTAATGGAGTCCATATCACATAAGCATAAGTATCTTTGCACTTTGTTGGCAATATTCTTTGGGACCCAAAAATATTGCATTGTGTGGTGGACATCATTTGCATAAGTTGTATCTCTTCTTTTACACCTAAGAGGCCAAGACTTTTTTACCTATTAAAGGGAAGGCTATTAGTTCATTTTAGACACACCAACAAGACTTGAGTCTTCATTTCTTGTTTCTTCCTCTCTTTCTTTATTAAGAGTATTTTGTATGAGAGTTAAGTGTTGAGAAGCACTTGTGTGAACGCTTTCTTTGGGGTGATCTTGTGAGGTTATTCCTTTAGGGTATTTGGGATTAATTAGAGTATTTACACTAATTTTGTACTCTCTTTCGTACTCTTATTGTTATAGTAAATTGCTTCTCTCCACTTGTGGACGTAGGTCACTTTGATCGAACCACGTTAAATTTGTGTCTTCTTTATCTACTTTAATTGTCGTTGTTATCAACTTCCATTGTCTTTGTTATTTCCATTATACCGTTATTTGGCTATACTCTGCACTTAACAAATTGGTATCAGAGCCTGATCTAACCGGGTTAGTTTCAATAGCCAAAATGACTCTAACAAAGACCTATGCTGAGAAATTTGACCGAAGTGCAAACTTAGGAATGTGGAAATTAAAAATAAAAGCTATCCTAATTCAAGATAGCTTAGACTTGGCGTTGCAAGGAAAGGTAAAGAAGACAGATAAAATGACGGACGAGGAGTTTGCCATCATAGAAAAAAAGGCAAAAACGTGTATCATTTTAAATCTCTCAAATGAGGTTTTACGTGAAGTTTCTATAGAAACTACAACTAAAGGCATGTGGAAAAAATTAAAAACCTTATATATGAAGAGGACGGTGGAAAATAGACTTTACCTGAAGTAGAAGCTTTATACAATTCGTATGGGTGAAAGTACCTCTATTCTCTCTCATCTTGACACCTTTGATTCCATTCTTATGGATTTGAGTAATATTGATGCTGAAATTAAAGATGAGGATCAAGCCGTGTTACTGCTTTGTTCTCTACTCCCATCTTTTAAGCATATAAGAGATACTATGCTTTATGCAAAGGATAATATCTCTTATAAGGATATTAAATCTATCTTAAAATCAAAAGAATAGATAGATAGTGATATTATTGGGGAAGCTAGTGGAACTCAAGCAGAAGTTGGCTTATTTGTTAGGGGCAAATCCGATTCCATATCCAGATACAATAATTTAGAGTGTCGCAATTGTTATAAGAAAGGTCACAATATCTCCAAATGCTATAAGCTGAAAAATAAAGAAAAGCATAAGGAAAGGAAAAATGAGCACAAAAATAGTGACACCGCCGAAGCTAGTGTAACAACTGACGAGATTGAGGGAATTATATTTTTAGAAACTGAAACTAGTTTCAGATTAGACAATGAGTGAATTTTAGATTCCGGTTATTCATATCATATATGTCCTAACAGGGACTTGTTTTCTACATTTGATTCAGTTGCAGGTGGAGTTGTCTAATTGGGTAACAATGTTACTTGTAATGTTATTGGCAAAGGTACAATTCGGGTCAGAATGCACGATGATGTGGTGAGAACTCTCACCGATATTAGATATGTTCCTGAGTTGAAGAAAAATCTCATATCTTTGGGCACTTTAGAATCCCTTGGGTGCAAATTCACTGGTGAATGTGGAGTTCTGAAAATTTTTCAAGGTGCTCGTGTGATCATGAAAGCACACAGAGCTGGTTCGTTGTATACTTTATTGGGCTCCACAATTATAGGCCCTACTACAGTTTCGGTATCAGACAACTTATCTGATTTTGGTGGCATTAAATTTTGACATATGCCCATTGGGGCTTTTGCGGAGAAGGTGGAGCGAATTTACTATATCATCCAAAATTAAGCCAAGGTGGAGATTTATAATATGGCCATTATTTTGGCTAATGGAGTCCATATCATATAAGCATAAGCATCTTTGCACTTTGTTGGCAATATTCTTTGGGACCCAAAAATATTGCATTGTGTGGTGGACATCATTTGCACAAGTTGTATCTCTTCTTTTACACTTAAGAGGCCAAGATTTTTTTGCCTATAAATGAGAAGGCTATTAGTTCATTTTAGACACACCAACAAGACTTGAGTCTTCATTTCTTGTTTCTTCCTTTCTTCCTTTATTAAGAGTGTTTTGTATGAGAGTTAAGTGTTGGGAAGCACTTGTGTGAACCTTTCTTTGGAGTGATCTAGTGAGGTTATTCCCTTAGGGTATTTGAGATTAATTAGAGTATTTACTCTAATTTTGTACTCTCTTTTGTGCTCTTATTATTATAGTAAATTGCTCCTCTCTGCTTGTGGACGTAGGTCACTTTGACCGAACCACGTTAAATTTGTGTCTTCTTTATCTACTTTAATTGTCATTGTTATCAACTTCTATTGTCTTTATTATTTCCATTATACTGTTGTTTGGCTATATTCCGCACTACCCGGGTTCCCGATCCAAACAATATATTTTATAGTTTCTGGTGATTGAGAATATTTTTCTTTTTCCAACAATGTGGGTGCCTTGGCCGTGAAGCAACTGCAGTGCATGTGATATGATTCTATCAGTCACATAACAGCGAATTCGCAGATTTATGGCTATCTTGTGGGTAGTGGTGGCAACATGGATAAAAGTACATCTATTTATCTATATTATTTACTAAAAAAAGGTTGGCTAATAAACTTTTTAAAAACGAGTCAAATATGGATAAAAATTATATTATCCAATTAGAAAATAGATAACAAATGGATAACTAATGAGTTTAACTTAAACATTTGTAAAGACTCAAATTAGGGGTCCTTAAGTTTGGAAAACTAGGAATTCTCCTAAAAGTGATCCTATTCAAGAAGCAATTATTGTCGGTTAACCCATTTTCTATCCGTGTTAAATATGAGTCGGATTAGATAATTTATCCGTTTTTGCATTATTCATTTTCAACCCACCCTTATTCGACCCGATCCGACCGTTTGCCGCCCTACTTGTGGGGATAATATGAACTGACAAAAGTGAGAATTTGTTTAAAGTACTTGTTTTTTTTTAAGATATGCAGAGAAAGTCTCAGGCTGAGAGAAAAAAGTCCACTTCAAGGTGGTTGAATTTATTGAACAGAAAAACAAATACAAAATCATAGGGGATTAAGTCAAAACCCCAAAGAATAAAACTTGGCAGAAATGTGAAAACCTAAAGTCACTTTAAGTTGATGTCTAGAACCAATCTAATTAACCAAAAAAATCTTACAAAGACATAAGGAATTAAATTGTTTAGATCAGTACGTTGGTGCACATATTGATTAATTCATCAGATATGTTGTATCCTATCAGCATATGTGTCGAGTAATTCTTGCACCAAAATATAGATATAATAAAGTCACCTAACTCATGAAAAACTTTTCTCATTGTTGACTTTCTTCCCATAAGTTTACATATGGCCTTGAAAGGAGCTGGTTTTAAAAGGTAAATTTTATATAATCATTCAAGTTAAGCTTTGTAATATAAAAGTCATTTTTTCTTTGATTGTAACATAAAAATCATCTTTCCAAAGCATAATTAACACAAATATAACAATAGTCGAAATATGCTTTTTTTTGCCCGGAAAAGCAACATGGCTTCTTAATTTTTTTAAAAAGGGTTAATTTCACAAAAGTCTGCTCCAGATTTCGCCTCGTAACAATAAATTCTCTTGTAATTTATGATATTACGCTTATCTCACATATTCTTTTTTGTAGCAATTGTCTTAACCTATTTATAAATTACTACTAACTAGACTAATTAATTTACCTTACTGATATATACTTCTGTTAAATTAATTTTTATAAATATATTTTTATTTAGAAGAATTCCTTCATAATCACATTTCACAATAATATTTTCTCGATCAACATGCGGGACATCGAAAGTGTCTCTATCCAGTTCCTAATTAAATGATATCAGAATTATCTTCTAAACTTACCATCTCATTCAGGAATTCTTCTCCATGGATTTTTTGTTTGGAATTGAATCAATAATGTGATTAAGTATCACTAGAAGGATATTGAGCCTGATCATCATCACAATTAGCATTTGATGAATCATAAATTCTCCTAATTAAAGGGCTCTTTGCAATCTTTAATTCTTCACATATGAAAAATTTTAGGCATGATCAACTTTAACTCATATACTTCAGATATTAGATGTTTTCTTGTTTTTTGCTATTCTGATTCGTTTTTTTCTTCTAGATTTTTATCTTGTTAATTTTCTGTCCGCTTCGTCTCCATGTCAATTCTTGATTTCTTTGATTTTCACTATTTCGGTGTCTTTATTTTACAGAATTTAAAAATATTAATAAAATCTATTTAACAAAAGAGTATATTATGAGAGTAAACAAGTTAAATTTTAATTTTTATAATAGGCTAAGATAATTATTAAAAAAATTAACATAAGTGAGATTAAAAAAAATAAAAAATAAACGTAAATATCGTTAACCACAACGGAATTAGTGTTACAAGTCAAAACACAAAGGGAGGTCTCTTAAACTAACCTTTTTATTAACCAAATGAAGATAGCCACATCAGTTTCAGGCCAATAATAGCATCTTCCAGCCACTTTTGTATTTTTATTAAATAGGCTTTAGAAAGATGATTTTGTGTTTAAAAAAAAGTGATTTTTATGTTACAAAACTTAATTTGAATGACCATAAGTGGAATTTATCTGGTCTTAAACTTTTGACCTTTGGGGCAGGTCACTTGACCATCACGAAAACTTATAACTTTTGATCTTGAAGTTTGCCCAATTTGATTAAATGACCTGCCCCAAAGCCAAATTATGATGTCCTATTTTTGCCATTTTTGGATACACTTTTATTATTGAATAAGTTTTTAAGGAGTTTGAAAAACACCTTTGCCCCTAAAATAAAAAGAGATGGGAAGAGTGGATTCCATTGCTTAGCCCTTTAACTAGATATAAAAAAAGTCCTTTCTTTCTCCATACTCCAAATGATATCAATCCCGTCTTCAGATAAGCCAAATTTCCTCATCACAGTCATAAAAAAGTTTCATAATATTCTGCCATAGGCCTTGTATATATGCATATCAAATTTTGCATAATGTGTACATAACATACCTAATATCACTTGATTTTAGTCCGAAGGCCAAGATAGACTACCCTCCTAACTATGTTCGTCTTGCGAAAATTAAAGAACTAGGAAGCACAAGTGAATTGTGTTAAACAAATAAAATGTCTGAATATTATCATAAATTCGTATAAGCTTTGACTTAAAACAAAAGTTAGAAAGAAGAAAAGACATAAGACTGTACGTTCAAATCCGAGTGCCTTGCAGGAAAGTTGGCTCTGATGTAGAAATTGGCTTATCATCTATCTAAGCTCTTAGAACCAGGTCAATTACTTCCAACTTGAACAACTTGTTAGGTTAATTTTCATTTTTCATTCCACCTCTATTTAATTTATACGCCTGATGATTTAGAAGATTCCTCATAGACGTATATATATGTAGAAGACATTTTAAACTTGTATTGGATACACAAATAATAGTACGGAAAACCAAACTGGAAGGATTAACAAAATCAAACAACCATTGTGCATAATTAGAACAATGACTATTTAAACACCACCTGTGAAAGCTAGAACAGTCTGCATAGCTGTGAGTATGAGGAGTATGACAGCTGCCACAGTTGAAGTTCCTATCCACAGACTATTAAAATAATTGCGCTTCAAACTTGCCTTCATTAGGTTCCATGGTTGTTCACAATGTTGAACCAATTTTCTGCATTCTTCTTCGTAATAGAAGTCCTCATGTGAAACGGCGACCCCTTTCCCGATCTTGTTAAAAAGGGTAGCTATTTCTTTGTCCTCCCCTATCCTATTCTTGATAATTCCTTTTTGGCGTAGAAAATTCAGATCTTTCTCTGAGTCGATAAGATAATCCATGAAAATTGCAAAATCACTGAAATATCTAGGACCATGTACATGAGACGACTGTTGCTCATACGCTATCAGATTTCG
Organism: Nicotiana tomentosiformis; assembly: GCF_000390325.3. Taxonomy (NCBI): domain Eukaryota; kingdom Viridiplantae; phylum Streptophyta; class Magnoliopsida; order Solanales; family Solanaceae; genus Nicotiana; species Nicotiana tomentosiformis. Next base: position 18,525,089 of record NC_090815.1, on the reverse strand, counting down.
CAGGAGAGTCTCCGTTTCATCGGTGACTCTAAAACTAGGAATTTTCATTAACTCATTCTCAAATTTGATATCAAATAAACTTGTGTTATCTCCATAGTCTTCTCCCTCCAAGTAATCATAAATATATCCAACTTTTACGAAGCCAACTCCAGCTTCGGAAAGCTCCGTTGCATTTGGCATGACATTATGCCCCGTTAGGTGGTCCTTATCCATTTGCTTATCTTTTGACCTAATTATTTGCAAAGGATTACAACATAAGCTTTTCCAGGAATGTTCTGTTTCCATGCTAGGATTCACTAGGCTAGTAGTTTTAATATCTGAAGGGTGGCATGACATGTGTACAACTTGAAGTAAATGTTTGATTTGTGAGGACAAAGAAAGGAAGTTGGTTTTCTAGTAACAACAAGTCACGACGTATTTGATTATTTAGGCAACCTTCAGGGATAATACCACCTTCTGGACACATTCCACAATCCTCTCGAATGTATTTAACTAGAAAACAACCATCAAGTAACAAAATATTTGAAAATTTGGCAACAATATCACTGCCAAGGTTTTCTATATCATCATAACACTTTAATGCTTCATCCTTTAATGCCCTAATGCAAGTTTCCACATCAATCCCCTCTTTCCTGCGGAGGAATCACTGTAAGTAACGCATTTTATACTTTTTCGTGGAGCGAAGTTCAGGATTGTGTTTATGGTAAGGACCAATGGAGATCACCTTTGGTTTATAAGCATTTGGATTTGATTCACTCAACCCCACACTTACTTTGAATATGGTACAACATTCGCTAGATGAATCGTTGATATCCGCAAATATTTCATCAAGGATTTGATTCGCAGGTTTGTTTGTTGTCATTCCTGATCGATCTTCACCATTTGTTTCCCTTATCTCAATCAAATAATCCAGTCTCCTCCCTTCTTCTATCTGTAATTAATGGAAATGATTTCCGTGTATTGTGTTTCTTTTCTCCACATAAATTGTCAATAAATAATGATAAGATAAAATAAAAATTTGAAGAAAGATTTTCTCCTCGTTTTTCGATCTTGGTACATTAAGCTCCCGCTATGCGTGGGGTCCGAGTAAGGGTTGTACTACAAAGGTCTATCGTACGTAGCCTATCCTACATTTCTGCAAGAGGCTGTTTCCACGGCTTGAACCCGTGACCTTCCCTAGTCGCATGACAACAACTTTACCAGTTACACCAAGACTCATCTTTTTTCGATCAAGACTGAAAATTGTCCAAAATAAAAATTGAAAGATTTCTCCTCACATTTTGCTTTATTACACTAACTTCCCCTGTATTTTACGATATTTCGATTACCTCTCACTTTGATTTTTCTATATTTTTAACCTATTTATCATTAATTTAATAATTATAGCTTGACTAACTTGCCCTTACTAATATTCCATTTTGTTTAATTAATTTTATAAACATCTTTTACTACTCTTTTTCTTTTTTACTTATTCTATTAATTATTAATGCTTAAATAAAGAAAAAACATGTGTGGGTGAGTTCCAGAAGTCTACACGTCTATAAAATTCTAGTTTTTTTATTTTCTTAACTTTTCACTTAGATTAAGTTATATCAAAGTCAAAAACTAAAAGAAAAGAAAAACAGTTGAAATAATAAGTAACAAAAAATAAAAACAAACAAAAAAAACGCAATCCCAAAAAGGCAATTCCAAAATAGAAAAAAAAATCAATTTACTAAAAATAAGTTGTGAGTAGAGAAAATAGAAAGTCTATAGTGCCTCAAGAAGAGTAACACGGGGGACAAACAGAGCCGTCTCGACCCTAGAAAACAAATAAGTATTTTGACTAAATTACCCTTAATTAAATTTTGCATATTGTTAATGTGAAGCATTGTGATATGTAAATAAAGGAAAATTTTAAAAACTTTTGTTAATTCATTCTTAATTATGTAAAAATGACACTTATTTTGGATAAAAATAAATAGGTCAAAAAGTCATTTATTATGAATCGAAGGTAGTATCCTTTAAAGGATAGCATAAAGTGAAGGACACCATATATATGGCTTCATTTATTTTTGACTTAAAGAAGTATAGCGTGGTGTGTGAGAGAGAGACCTCATTTACAGAAGTTTGATAAAGAAGTGGAATTTGATGATCCATTTGGGTAATCTCAATATGATGTGCTATTCTTGAAACTGCAATTCCTACAACAGAGAGAGACAGGGAGATGGGTTAAGACTTTATTGTATCAACCCAAAGTAATTGCAATTTGCAGCTGTATTAACTTCTATTCTTTTGCCAAAAAAGAAAAAAAGAAAATACAATACATTTTAAGAAATGGAAACATAAAGGATTGACATGTCAATAATAGATAGTGACGATTTATATAGCTGATTCTAGTTATCTTGGGATTGTAGCACACATAAATGCAGTTGAACTAACGTCATGTATTCTTCTTTGTAATAGAAGTCATATGAAATCGCAACCCCTTTCCTAATTTTGTCCGAGTCGATAAGATAATTCATGAAAATGAAAAAATCACTGAATTATCTAGGATGTACATTAGATGATTGTTGATCGTATATTATAAGATTTAATTTCTCAGGATGGTCTCCGTACAGTCAAAAACTTCAAAACAAGGAATTGTCATCACTCCATTCTCATATTTAATGTCAAATAAACTTGTGTTATCTCCAAGGTCGCAATCTTCCTCCAATCTTCTATAAATATTTCCAATTTTTGAAAATGTAACATCAGCTTCGCGAAGCTCTGTTGCATTGAGCATGTTAGCATCCCATGTTTGGCGGTCCTTATCATTTGGCATATTTTTCAACCTAACCATCTGTAAAGGATTCCAACATAAGCTTTTCCTGCAATTTTTCCTGCAATGTTCCATTTCCAAACTAGGGTTTTCAAGAGTAAGGCTAGTTTTCTTCTCCAAAGGGTGACATGACACGTGTATTAGTTGAAGTAAATTTTTGATGTTTTTGGCATCAGTTTCAGTCTCAAGAAAGGATGCAGGGTTTATCTTCAGGAATGAAGAATTAAAGGTCTCCTTCACCAATTTTATGTATGGTACTATTGGATCCATAGTCATGTCGTGAAGCTTAGTAAGGACAAAGAAAGGAAGTTAGTTTTCTTGTAATAACAAATCTTGACGTACTTGACCATCTATGCAACTGTAGGGGATAATAATGTCTTCTTCTATTGGCCACAAAATTTTAGGCGATTCGAAGCTCGTCGCTCGAAATCATGATGATGACGTGGATTTAGCACACAAAAAATTGAAAATCATTTCAAATTCTTGTTTTATGGCTCTAAAACATGAAAAATGAGGAACAATCACTATTGTTCATTATATCGTTTCTGATGAGCCCACGAATTCATGAAGTTGGTGTGGACTTGAACAATATTGTTATCACTATAAATATCCTCCATATCATCATAATACTTTAGTGCCTCATTTTTCAATTTCTCCAATTCACAAATGCAAGTTTTAACTCCTGAGAAACCGTTGTAGGTAACGCAATTATAGTTCTCCAACGAGCGTAATTGTGAATTCTTCTTATGGTAAGGACCAATAGAGACCAACATTGGCTTATAAGCATATGGATTTGATTCACTTAGCCCCACACTTACTCTAAATATGGTACAGGATTTGGTAGATGAATGGTACAAATCTAAATATATTTAATCAAGAATTTGATTTGTCTCGATTAGTCGATCCACATTCCTCCCTTCTTCTATCTGTAATTAATGAACAAGAGTCATAATTTTTCGCAATAGGAGTTTCAAGCTAAATTACAAAAGTTTGAGGCTGATAGCTTGTTTGACCAATCTTCTTTAATCCTAGAAGTACTTTCTTTTTCAAAGTTGAAGTGTTTGACCAAGCTTTAGGAAGAAAAAAATATACTTTTGAGGAGAAGCTAAGCAGAAGCGGTTTTGGAGAAGCAGAAAAAAGTAGCTTCTCTCCAAAATCACTTTTTTGAAAAACACTTTTGAGAAAAATATACTTGAAGCAATTTTAAAAGCTTGACCAAACACTAATTGCTGCTCAGAAGTGTTTTTCAAATTAATTAGCCAAACACCAACTGTTTCTCACAAAAAGTACTTTTAAGAAAAAATACTTCTCAAAATAAGTTGATTTTTGCAGCTTGGCCAAACAAGCTATGAAACTGTTTGAAAAGGAAGTATAAGCAAACTTCATGATAACAATAGGACAGAGGAGGGTGTATATAAATCGGTTTGGTTAAGTTTTTTCATTTATCAAACCAACGTATTATGTCTGTTGGCTATATCTATAAACTAAATCAAAATAAAAAATGGGATAATGCATAAAATCCTTCTCAGTCTATGACCATATTACCAACTACACACCTTTTCTTTTCGGGGGTCCTATTACCCTCCTAAACTATCTTATAGTAAAGTTATTTATCCCTTAAAAAGCTACAACCCGATATGTGCAAAGTGGTGAAATACACGCGCCTAAAATGTGTATTTCTTACTTAAAAACTCTTTTTCACCTTTTTCTCCTTCATCCTTATTTTCCTATTTGCAAACCTTTATTAACATATCCTGCCAAAAGGCAAAAGCATCATCTCAGATCCAACTCCAAAAGATTGACAATCTAGACGTCATCAGTTTTTCTTTGCATTTTTGGTTTTTGCTAAGTATGAATTGTAAATTTAGTAACTTTGCTAATGGGACAACTAAAAATTAAACCAAAATATTTGTAGTCCTTCCGGTCATGGTATCAGCACATCTCGCTAGATATGGATTTGGATATGTCTAACATAAAGTATTTCTTAAAGCATTCTTTTTTTCTCTTTTCTAATTTCTCAATCATTTTTCAGTTCAATGGCCTGAACTTGTTAAACGCTAGATGTCCATCCCTTTTTATCACGGTTTGCCGTATACGACGAGATCTTTATTCTCAAGTGAACTGAGTTTTTTATGGGTTTTATATAATACTTGTTTGATATTGTCAGATCTTGCCGGAGAACGAAACTCCGACGAAGACCCTTGCTCCGGTGAAACTCCATTGTTGTTGGCCATTTTGACTATTCGTAGGTTCTTCACTGAATCATGAGAGTTCCTCCCTCTAGGTTGTAGCTCTGTTTCTGTTATTAAACATATCTGCTTTTGATTTATGGATTGATTTGCGTTGTATTGGATTTTCGCTCAGGCATTTCGCCGCTGAAACGATGTCTCCCTTGTTCATGCAAGAAGAGATTTAGAAGACGAAGGAGACTAATTAATTAGATATAATTAATTGTGTAATGTCCAATCAAAAGATAACACTTGTACATGTTAATCAATTTTAAAATTATTTTTGTAACTTCCACTTGCCCTCAAGAGAGTGTGCACACTCTCTATGGCACATCAGCACTTAGGGTGGTGTTTATTATACTTTAAAATAGTTCATGGGGATAATAGGATGCCCGAAAAGAAAAAGCGCGTAGTTGGCAATATGGTAATAGGCCGGGGAGGATTTTATGCAGTATCCATAAAAAATAAAATTCCTAAACAGTTCCTGCCTTTGTTTCTTTTTGTTCGAAAATACAGACAAAAATAAAAAGGGAAGCTCGGCGCATAAGGTATTCCGAGCTCATGCAAGTGCGGTAAATGGCCGCACCCTAAGGAATGTGATGTAGACAGCCTACCCTAACGCTAGTCTCAGTGGCTGCTTTTACAACTCAAATCCGTGACATGTCACATAGAGACAACTTTACAATTGTTTCAAGGTTCCCTCCACAATTATAAAGTAAAATGAAAAGGTATTGCTTGTGCGTACTGAGGGAGAGAGGGGGAGATAGAGTTGGAGAGAGAGAGTGAGGGAGGGGGAGAGAGAGAGAGTGAGGGAGGGAGAGAGAGAGAGAAAGACCCCATGTTCTGTAGTTTGATGAAGCAGTGGAGTTCGGTGATTTATTGGGGTAATCTCAATAGAGTGTGGCATCCCTCTTACTTAACTTTCTTGACCTGCAATTCCTACGTAAAAGTTTTACGGAGCGCCCTATTTGGTCCTCCTCATTTAACATGTATCCACTTTTTAATTTTATTTAAAGTAGTACCCAAAGTTTAAACAACTTTAGACCATTTTCTCTTTCTTCTTCTTCTTCTTCTTCTTCTTTTAATATTTTAAGGTAGTTTATGATATTTTACAATGGTGAGCTATTTCGGCGCTTTATTTTTCTCATTTAGAGTAAATTTAGGTGTTAAATCGTGTATTGAATTGTAAAAATTCGAAGAACAAATTTTTATTTTTGGGCAATTTGCATTGCACTTCAGATCTATTTGGCCTTAAGTTAATCTAAAGTGCAATTTTTTCACTTCAGACTTATTGGCCTTAAGTATATGAAACTATTGGATTCACTTCTGACCTATTTGTCCTTAAGTCTGAAGTGCAAATTTTTCACTTTAGACTTTTTGGCCTTAAGTGCGTGAAACCATTGGTTACACTTCAGATCTATTTGGTCTTAAATGTATAAAACCATTGGTTGTACTTCAGACCTATTTGATTTTAAGTGCATAAAATCATTGGTTACACTTCAGACCTATTTGGCCTTAAATGCATATGAAGTATAATTTTTTACTTCAGAATTCTCTGACCTTAAGTGCATGAAAATATTTATTGCACTTCAGACATATTTGGCCTTAAGTGTATCTTAAGCGTAATTTTTATACTTTAAACTTAATTGGCCTTAAGTGCGTTGCACTTCAGACTATTATTTTTAACTTCAGACCCGATAAGCCTGAAGTTAATTGTAAAGTGGGTAGGTTCGCAAATTATTTTGCGAAGTAGTTATAACTTCAATTGTGACCCTAAAATCAGGTATAAATGCAAAAACTCAAATTCCCACAAATGACAAATCTGGTTAAAATGGTCTGGTATCAAATTCTTTTAATAACTAGTCATAGATGGCTATTATTGTTAAATCCAATTCATTGCAGAATTCGATTTGAAAAGCCCAAAGGAAAAAAAAAAAAAACATCAACTCTCGTCCTACATGTCTTGCCATAATATGTTAGAAATTTTATTGAAAGAACTACGTGGGCGTTTGGACATAAGAATTGCAAAATTTCGGAAAAAAGTAAAATTATTTTTCAAAATAGTATTTGAAAATTATAGTTGTGTTTGGACATGAATATAAATTGGAGCTGTTTTTGAAATTTTGTGAGTGATTTGAAGTGAAAATTTTGAAAAACAACCTTTCGGAGTTTTTCAAATTTTTGAAAAATGCCAAAATTCAACTTCAACTGAAATGTGAAATTTTTATGGCCAAACACTAACTAATTCTGAAAAAAGTAAAAACAAAAGTCGAAAAAAGTAAAAATTTTCTTATGGCCAAATGGACCCTTAATTGTTCTTTTAAATAAAAAACATCAGGAAATCTCAAATCGAATGATGAATAACGATGAATAAGAGTCTCAAATCCAAAATAAAATTATTAGACGAAATATATCTATCAGTGGCTTGTTTGGCTAAGCTACCAATCGACTTATTTTGAAAAGTACTTTTAATAAAAAATGCATGTCAAAAAAAAGTGATTTGAATGTAGTAGCTTGTATTTAGATAAATTATTTTAGAAATACTTTCATTAATAGTATGTGTTTGGCCAATATTTTCAAAAGTAATTTTAATCGTCAAATTATGAAAAGGAAAAGTGCATCCCGAAATTATGAAAAAGGAAGGTACTACTACTAATTAATTTAGTAATGACGTATTTTTCATATGGGTAATCTTTTTCTAAAAATAAATAAATAAATACTTATTTTGGACAAGTTATTTTCGCTTCTGCTTAAAAACTAAAAACAATTTGTTACTACTTAAAAACACTTATTTATTCGCCATAAACTTGGCCAAACACTTTCATTCTTTAAAGTAAGTGCTTTTTTAATTAATAAAAAATTACTTTTATCCTTTAGAAAACTTGACGAAACAATATATCTATGTGTCATGTCATTCAACTTGGAGCAACAAAGAATATACTTTATTTATATGCTTAGCATATAACGAGAAAATTGCAAAAAATGACCTTTTTTTGTTTGGCTGTTTCTTCTTTCGTTGGTTCTCTTGCTTCTCCTGAGTGATGAGAGCTGGCCTGCAAATTTATAAGAGGAATTAAATCAAATATTCTTATTATATAATACAGATAATTGAAAATATCTGATATGTGAGACCTTGTTTTTGCCTTTCAACACAAAATATTGTTGGCCAATAATGAGAGAAGAATTTGTTACTACTTAAAAACACTTATTTATTTGCCATAAACTTGGCCAAACACTTTCATTCTCTAAAGTAAATACTTTTTAAATCAATAAAAAAATACTTTTGGCCTTTAAAACAATTGACCAAACAATATATCTATGTGTCATGTCATTCAACTTGAAGTAGCAAAGAATATACTTTATTTATATGTTTAGCATATAACGAGAAAATTGCAAAAAAATGACCTTTTTTGGTTTGGCCGTTTCTTCTTTCGTTGGTTCTCTGCTTCTCCTGAATGATGAGAGCTGGCCTTCAAATTTATAAGAGGAATCAGATCAAATATTATTTTCTAGGCTTTGTCGTTTTTCTTTGTTTTGCCTTTTTATTAGGTAAGAGTATTTAATATCTTTTTCTGATGTGGTACATATTTACTTTCTTTTTTGGCTTGCATGTGCTGGCTATGAAGAATGCAAGAAAACGTGGACGTGATTTTTAATTATGGGAATATTTGAGTCCGAGAACCTCAATTGGTCTATATTAAAAAACTGATACACATGTGGAAAAGGTGTGATGCCGACCTACTATCATATATTGATACTCTGTTTCAATTTAGATGAGGCAGTTTAACTCGACACGAAGTTTAAGAAAAAAAAAGACTTTTGAAACTTGTGGTCTTAAAAGGTTAAAGGGTAAAAGTTTTGTCGGGCCATGATATTTTTGTGGTTATAAAAACTTCTTATTAAGGGTAGAATGAAGAGTTTAAAGTTGAATTATTTTCAAATTTAAAAGTGTCATTTATTTTGGAATAGACTGGAAAAAAAAGTATCTCATCTAATTGAAAACGGAGGGAGTATCTGTCAAGAATATAAGGAAGAGGGTTTAGTGATGTGAAGCAGTTGTTAGTTACAAGGCCAAACTTTAAGCTAAAAGGGCCATGCTTCAGGACAATTACAAGTTAAATTATTTTGCTGGTTACGTACGATGATGTTATGTAATATCAATAGACATATAAACTGATTATCTTTTGTTGTTTTTGTGATGAATCAGTTATGCCAATGGTTTTACTGATTGTAAACAAAAATATATTTATGTGTCGAATCAGTAAAAGCAATTGTGGGTGCTTGACTTCCTTGAAACAAGTTGTGAGCAATTGCAAAGGCCAAATTTTATTGGCTGTTTGGGGCGGCAACTTTCCCTTTAAGAGGGAGTCTCTCGCCAAAAACAGAGAAAAGCAACAGAAGTTAGAGAGAGAGTAATTTATAAATTGTAGTATGTGAGATAAATAGTGAGTGTGATTAATATTGTATTGAGGTGTTTAAAATAAAGAGTATTATTCTTTCAAAATTGTAATAGTCTCTTGACACTACAAAGTTATAATATTATAGTAGTATTATATTGCTCCTCCCTCTAAAGTGCATTATGTTCTCGTAACACTATAATATATCCGAGTGGCATATTGTTAGGCTTCTCAATGCTACTTATCAATAACAACATGTCCAATTGCAGGCAGGGGAAGAGCTAGAATACAAGTACGTGTTTGGCCAAACCTAGTAATTTTAATATAAACCCTATATTTATCTTAAGAAATCTATTGAATATGTGCAAATTATTAATATACAACCCAGTAACTTAAACATACTAGATTCTCAAACCCAAAAATTTTAAATTCTAACTCTGCCTCTCATTGCAGGCCTTCATTCTTTGTTTCTTCTGAGAAAATTGCCTTCTGTAGTGACAAAACAAGTAAGTGAGAATGTGAAGAAACCATCACAAGAGTACTTGCAATTAGTTGTAGAAGATAAGTTTGAGTTTTGCCTCTCGACATCCTTGAATAGGATTACAGTCAAAACCTTTCTACAACGGTTTTATTTGTTCCGAAATTTTTTGGCTCCTATAGTGAAGCGTTGTTATAGAGGACATATATTATAACATAATACAATAATAGGTTACGAGAAAAACTCAGCTTTTATAGTATAATGACCCAACCGGTCATTTTGAGATTAATAGCCCCTATCCCCTATTAACTGCTTTTCCCATATCTATTTCTGCTATTGTGACTTGCCGGGATGATTGGTTTTGAGTTTCGGAATGTTTTGGGACACATAGTCCCTAAATGAGAGCTTAAGCCTTAAGATTTGGACCGTAGTCGGAACTATGTGAAGACGACTCCGAATAGAATTATTTCAACTCTGTTAGCTCCGTTGAGTAATTTTGGGAATAGGAGCGCGTCCGGAATATATTTTGGGGGTCTGCAGTAGATTTAGGCTTGAATTGGCGAAAGTTAGTTTTTCGGCGATTTCGGCCGATGGTGAAAATTTTGATATCGAGCTCGGAATGGAATTACGAAAGTGGATGTAGGTTCGTAATGTCATTTGTGACCTGTATGTAAAATTTGAGGTCATTCGAACGTGGTTTGGTTGGTTTCGGCATCGGTTGCCGAATTTGGAAAATTTAGAAGTTCTTAGGCTTGAATCCGAGGGTAATTTGATGATTTGATGTTGTTTTGAGTGATTCGAAGGTTCGACTAAGTTGATATGTTGATATATGACTTTTTGGTATTTTTGGTTGAGGTCCCAAGGGTCTAGGGTTGATTCCGAGTGGTTAACGGATGTGTCGAAGTTGGAATTTGCAGCTGGAGTTGCTGCTTCTATTAATTCCGCACCTGCGGAAGGGGGAGTCGCATGTGTGAGGTTGCAAGTGCGGAGGGAAGGTGCGCATATGCGAAGGAATGAGGGGCTGGTCAGTTTCCACAGAAGCATAGTATGAGCGCGCAGGGGCGCTTTCGCAGGCGCGAGAATTTGCTGCGCAGATGCAGAAAATGTGAGGCCAAGGATGGAGCGCAGGTGCGAAGGATTTGGCCGCACCTGCGAGCCTGCATGTGAGAGGCCTGGAGCGCAGGTGTGGAAGCTGAGGAATTAAGTGGAGTTCGTGGATGCGGCGCCTTGACCGCATATGCGGTCCCGCATGCGCGGAAAAAGAGCCCGCATGTGCGAAAAACCTGGGTAGAAACCATAAATAGAACCCTTCGCGAATTTGGTTCATTTCCACCATTTTCAAGTCGGTTTTTGGAGCTTTTGGAAGTATTTCTAAAAAGTGTTTCAAGGTCTGTCAGTTAGGTAAGTTTCTTGAGCCTAATACTCGTATATATGGTAATTTTTCCGTTGTTTAATTATTGTAATTAGTGAAAATGAGTGGTTAGGACTTGAAAATTTTGGAGAGTAATTTAAGGATTTGAAGGACCAAACGATGTCGGATTTTGACGAATTTGATATGGTTAGACTCGTGAGTGAATGATCTTTCTAGTTTCATGATTTGTTTCGGGTTTCGAGACGTGGTCCCGGGGGCCGGGTTTGAGCTTTGAGCCAATTTCGGGTTTTGGCCTAATATTTGTAGTTTTTCTTGTGAAATTTTTCCATTAGCGCGTATTGATGGTATTGTACTGTTTTGAATAGATTTGGGCCATTTGAAGTCGGATACTCGTGGCAAGAACGTGATATCAGATTGATTTGAGCGGTTCGAGGTAAGTGGCTTGCCTAATCATGTGTTCGGGACTTCCCCCTTAGGATATCTTGATATTATTTGGTGTGTGGGCATCGTGTACGTGAGGTGACGAGTACCTACATGGGCATTTATTTCAAAAATCCCGTTTTTCCTTTCTAAATCATAATTTTTTTTATTTATATATATATATATATATATATATATATATATATATATATATATATATATATATATATATATATATATATATATATATTAAATTACACTAATACGTTTAATTGTGAAACTTAGACTAGAGAAGCATGGTTACGTATTTTAACTGCCTAATTGACATTCTGTGCGTCATGTTTAGTTAAGTCCTTATTTGCCTTAGACTAGAGAAGCAGCCTTGGGGTTAGCGCGTGTTGCTGATTCTAAGAGACTTCAAGGTACTTCTGCTTGCGTCCGCAGAACTTCAGAGTCCCCTTCTACTCCCTCGCCTAGAGACTTCTTTATTATCTTCAGACTTTTGTATAGAGCTACATAGATTATAGCAGCTTGGGACTTAGTGATATTCCGGGTCTTGGAAAATTATTTTGTATATACCAAGTGGTGCTACTCTTGGCTATTCATGATATGCTGTTTATTTTTTAAAAAATGTTGTGTTTTTCTTATATTTTTCGCAATATTAGGCTTACCTAGTCATAAAGACTAGGTGCCATTACGACACCTTACGGAGGGTTAATTTGGGTCGTGACAAGTTGGTATCAAAGTACTAGGTTCGTAACAGTCGCGAGTCACAAGCCGATTTATTAGTCTCGGAGATCGGTGCGGAGACGTCCGTACTTATCTTCGGGAGGCTATGTAACTGTTAAGAACAATCATATTTCTTTGATTTCCTTGTCGTGCGAGTTATTGACACCGAACATTCTAAGATTCTATTATATTCTTTCTCACAGATGGTGAGGACTCGCAATGGGAGGACCGATAATCAGGCACCCGAACCCCCTGCCAGAGCCGCCAGAGGTCGGGGTCGGGGTAGAGGACGACCATGCGGTGCATCCCGAGCACCTGCGAGTGCTGCGTCAGAGGATCCCCCAGCAGCTCCAGCTGGAGGGCCAGCGCCGGAGATCCCTATTGCTACTCCAGCCCTCCAGGAGACTTTAGCTCAGTTCTTGAGCATGTTCAGCACTCTGGCTCAGGCTGGACTATTTCCGATAGCTCCCGCTACATCTCAGGCCGGGGGAGGGGCACAGACTCCCGCAGCCCGCACTCCTGAGCAGAGGGTCCAGGTTGATCAGGCCCTAGAGTATAATCCTATGCCCCTAGTGGCTCCGGTTCAACTTGAGATCAGGGTAGTTGCTTCTGAGGCAGAGCAGCTAAGACTTGAGAGATACAAGAAGTACCACCCACCTACTTTCAGCGGACTAGCTTCAGATGATGCTCTGGGTTTTCTGGAGGAGTGTCATCGTATTCTCTGCACTATGGGTATTGTGGAGACGAGTGGGGTTTCTTTCACCGCTTTCCAGCTGAGGGGAGCAGCATATCAGTGGTGGCGTGCCTATGAGCCGAGTAGTCTGGACGAGGTAGCCTCACTCACTTGGACTTAGTTTTCAGAGATGTTCTTGCGTGAGTATGTTCCTCAGAGCCTCAGGGATGCTTGGCGCGCAGAGTTTGAGTAGTTGCGTCAGGGTTCTATGACAGTGTCGGAGTATGCAGTCCGTTTCAGTGGGTTAGCTCGCCATGCACTGGCTCTGGTTGCTACAATCAGAGAGAGGGTTCGTCGCTTCATTGGGGGACTCCACCCTAGTATTCGGACCAGTATGGCCAGGGAGTTGGAGATGGACATCACTTATTAGCAGGCAGTGAGCATTGCCAGGAGAGTGGAGGGCATGTTTGCCCGGGACAGAGAGGATAGAGAGGCTAAGAGGTCTCGAGAGACTGGTCATTATTCAGAAGCTCGTGCACCAGCAACACACTATGGTAGGGGTTTTGTGAGTCGCCCTATTCATTCAGCTCTTTCAGCAACCAGCGGTGTTCCAGCTCCCCCTAGACCTCAAGAACCCTATTATGCACCACTAGTATCCAGTATGCCTCCTACTCGAGGTGCTATTACCGGCCAGTATAGCAGGCTAGGCCCGAGTCAGTCCCAGTCGTCGCGTCCTCCGAGAGGTTGTTTTGAGTGTGGTAACACTCGTCACCTGGTTAGAGATTGCCCCAGAGCCAGGAGGGGTGCACCTCTATAAACTTATCAGCCTCTACGTGCTCCACCGGGTCCTCCGGCCATTCTTCCAGCACCAGCTTCTACCCCACCTCCTCAGCCAGCCCGAGGTGGAGGTCGGGGAGGTCGAGGTCGCCCTAGAGAGGGAGGCCAGGCCAGGTACTATGCCCTTCCAGCCTGTTCAGAGGTCATTGCTTCAGATTCAGTTATCACAGGTAGCGTCCATGTCTGTCATAGGGATGCATCAGTATTATTTGACCCAGGCTCTACATATTCATATGTGTCTTCTTATTTTGCTCCATATTTGGGGATATCACGCGATTCTATGAGTTCCCCTATTTATGTATCTACTCCCGTGGGAGATTCTCTCATTGTGGACCGTGTATATCGGTCGTGTTTGATTGCTCTTAGTGGTTTTGAGACCAGAGTCGATTTGTTATTACTCAGTATGATAGATTTTGATGTTATCTTGGGCATGGACTGGTTGTCGCCTCATTATGCTATTCTTGATTGTCATGGTAAGACCGTGACGTTGGCTATGCCAGGCTTGCCGAGATTAGAGTGGAGAGGTACCTTAGAGTATACTCCCCGCAGAGTCATTTCATTTCTTAAGGCTCAGCGAATGGTTGAAAAGGGGTGTGATGCGTATTTGGCCAATGTGAGAGATGTCAGTATTGATACCCCTACAGTCGAGTCAGTTTCAGTAGTGAGGGACTTCCCTGATATGTTTCCAGCTGATCTTCCGGGCATGCCGCCCGACAGAGATATTGATTTCGGCATTGATTTGTTGCCGGGCACTCAGCCCATTTCTATTCTTCCCTACTGTATGGCTCCTCCTAAGTTGAATGAGTTAAAGGAGCAGCTGCAGGAGTTGCTTGATAAGGGTTTCATCAGGCTCATGTATCACCTTGGGGTGCTTCAGTCTTATTTGTGAAGAAGAAGGATGGTTCTATGCGTATGTGTATTGATTATCGGCAGTTGAACAAAGTTACAGTAAAGAACAAGTATCCTTTGCCTCACATCGATGATTTATTTGATCAGTTACAGGGTGCAAGGGTGTTTTCCAAGATTGACTTGCGTTCTAGCTATCATCAGTTGAAGATTCGGGAGCCGGACATCCCGAAGACTGCTTTCAGGAGCAGATATGGTCATTATGAGTTTCTTGTCATGTCATTTGGGTTGACCAATGCCGCAACAACCTTTATGCATTTGATGCACAGTGTGTTTCAGCCTTATCTTGATTCGTTCATCATTTTATTTATTGACGACATCCTGGTATATTCCCGGTCTCGGTAAGATCATGAGCAGCACCTGAGGACTACACTTCAGACTTTGAGAGAAAAGAAATTGTATGCAAAATTTTCAAAGTGTGAGTTTTGGTTAGACTCAGTGGTATTCTTGGGTCATATAGCATCGAGTGAGGGGATCCAGGTGGATTCGAAGAAGATTAATGCAGTGCAGAGTTGGCCCAGGCCGTCCTCTGCTACGGAGATCCGGTGTTTTCTTAGTTTGGTGGGGTATTACCGTCGCTTTGTAGAGGGATTTTCATCCATTGCAGCACCTATGACCAGGCTGACCCAAAAGGGTGCTCCGTTCAGGTGGACCGGGGAGTGTGAGGAGAGCTTTCAGAAGCTTAAGATAGTTTTGGCTTCAGCCCCTGTATTAGTATTGGCTACAGGTTTGGGGTCCTACACTGTCTATTATGATGCCTCAAGGATTGGCCTTGGAGCGGTATTGATGCAGGATGGTAGGGTGATTGCCTATGCGTCTAGACAGTTGAAGGTGCATGATAAGAATTATCCGGTTCATGATCTCGAGTTAGCAGTTATTGTTCACTCCCTGAAGATGTGGCGTCATTATTTGTACGGTGTTCCCTGTGAGATTTACAGTGATCACCGGAGTTTGCAGTACTTGTCCAGGTAGAGGGACCTTAATTTGCGTCAGCGGAGGTGGTTGGAGCTACTTAAAGACTATGATATCACTATATTGTACCACCCGGGGAAGGCCAATGTAGTGGCCGACGCCTTGAGTCACCAGGCAGAGAGTTTGGGGAGTTTGGCATATCTTCCGGTAGCTGAGAGGCCCTTAGCCTTGGATGTTCAAGCCATAGCCAGCCAATTGGTGAGATTGGATATTTTAGAGCCTAGCCGGGTATTAGCTTGTGTGGTTGCTCGGTCTTTTCTTTATGACCATATCAGGGAGCACCAGTATGATGATCCTCATCTTCTAGTTCTTCAGGATAGGGTTCGGCAAGGTGATGCCAGAGATGTGACTATTGGTGATGACGGTGTGATGAGGATGCAGGGCCGGATTTGTGTTCCCAATGTAGATGGACTTCAGGAGTTGATTCTCGAAGAGGCCCACAACTCGCGGTAGTCCATTCATCCCGGTGCCGTGAAAATGTATCAGGATTTGAGACAACACTATTGGTGGAGAAGAATGAAAAAGGATATAGTTGGGTTTGTGGGCAAGTGTCTCAACTGTCAGCAGGTTAAATATGAGTATCAGAGACCGAGTGGATTACTTCAGAGGTTAGAGATCCCAGAGTGGAAGTGGGAGCGGATCACCATGGACTTTGTGGTTGGACTTCCTCGGACTTTGAGAAAGTTCGATGCTATTTGGGTGATCGTGGATCGGCTGACCAAGTCAGCCCATTTCATTCCAGTCTTGACTACATACTCTTCAGAGAGATTGGCTGAGATTTATATCAGGGAGATTGTCCGCCTTCACAGTATTCCAATATCTATCATTTCAGACGGAGGTACACAGTTCACATCCCGGTGTTGGCGAGCCGTACAGCAGGAGTTGGGTACTAGGGTAGAGTTGAGCATAGCCTTTCACCCTCAGATGGACAGGCAGTCCGAGCGCATGATTCAGATTGTTGAGGATATGCTCCGCGCCTATGTGATGGAGTTCGGAGGGTCATGGGACCAATACTTGCCACTTGCAAAGTTTGCTTATAAGAATAGTTACCAATCCAACATTCAGATGGAACCGTATGAGGCCTTGTATGGTAGGCGGTGCCGGTCCTCAGTGGTATCGTTTGAGCCGGGCGAGGCCCGATTTTGGGTACAGATTTGGTCCAGGATGCCCTGGATAAGGTGAAGGTGATTCAGGAGAGACTTCACACAGCCCAGTCCAGAGAGAAGAGTTATGCGGACCAGAAGGTTCGTGACTTGGCAATTATGGTTGGTGAGCGGGTCTTGCTTCGGGTATCGTCTTTGAAGGGCGTCATGAGGTTTGGGAAGAAGGGCAAGTTGAGCCCGAGGTTCATTGGTCCTTTTGAGATATTGCGGCGAGTTGGGGAGGTTGCTTATCAGCTTGCCTTACCTCTCAGCCTAGCAGGAGTTCACCCGGCATTCCACATGTCTATGCTCCGGAAGTATCACGGTGATCCGACTCATGTATTGGATTTCAGCTCAGTCCAGTTGGACAAGGATCTATCTTATGTTGAGGAGCCAGTAGTCATTTTGGACAGGCATGTCAGAAAGCTCAGGTCAAAGAATATTACTTCAGTAAAGGTCCAGTGGAGAGGCCAGCCGGTTGAGAAGGCGACTTGGGAGACCGAGCAGGATATGCGCAACCAGTACCCTCATCTTTTCACAGTTTCAGGTATGTCTTTATAATCGTTCGAGGACGAACGATTGTTTTAAGAGGGGGAGGATATAACGACCCGGCCGGTCGTTTTAAGAGTAATAGCCCTGATCCCCTATTAACTGTTTTCCCACATCTATATTTGCTATTGTGACTTGCCGGGATGATTAGTCTTGAGTTTCGGAGTGTTTTGGGACACTTAGTCCCTAAATGAGAGCTTAAGCCTTAGGATTTGGACCGTAGTCAGAACTGTGTGAATATGACTTTGAAATGGAATTTCGTCGACTCCATTAGCTCCGTTGAGTAATTTTGGGGATAGGATCGCGTTCGGAATGTATTTTGGGGGTCTGTATTAGATTTAGGCTTGAATTGGCGAAAGTTAGTTTTTCGGCGATTTCGGTCGATAGTAAAAATTTTGATATCTAGCTCGGAATGGAATTCTGAAAGTGGATGTGTGTTCTTAATGTCATTTGTGACCTGTGTGTAAATTTTGAGGTCATTCGGACGTAGTTTGGTTGGTTTCGGCATCGGTTGCCGAATTTGGAAAATTTAGAACTTCTTAGGCTTGAATCCGAGGGTAATTTGATGATTTAATGTTGTTTTGAGTGATTAGAAGGTTCGACTAAATTGGTATGTTGATATATGACTTGTTGGTATTTTTGTTTGAGGTACCGAGTGTCTCGGGGTGATTCCGAGTTGTTAACGGATGTGTCGAAGTTGGAATTTGCAGCTGGAGCTGCTGCTTCTGTTAATTCCGCACCTGCGGAAGAGGGAGTCGCATGTGCGAGGTTGCAGGTGCGGAGGGAAGGTGCGCAGATGTGAAGGAATGAGGGGCTGGTCAGTTTCCGCAGAAGCGGAGTATGAGCGAGCAGGTGCGCTTTCGCATGCGCGAGCATTTGCTGCGCAGATGCAGAAAATGTGAGGCCAAGGATGGAGCGCAGGTGTGAAGGATTTGGCCGCACCTGCGAGCCCGCATGTGCGAGGCCTGGAGCGCAGGTGCGAAAGCTGCGGAAGTAAGTGGAGTTCGCGGATGCAGTGCCTTGACCGCATATGCGGTCTCGCAGGCGCGGAAAAAGAGCCCGCATGTGCAAAACACCTGGGCAGAAACCATAAATAGAACCATTCGCGAATTTGGTTCATTTCCACCATTTTCAAGTCGGTTTTTGGAGCTTTTGGAGGTATTTCTGAAGGGTGATTCAAGGGCTATCAGTGAGGTAAGTTGCTTGATCCTAATACTCGTATATATGGTAATTTTTTAGTTGTTTAATCATTGTAATTAGTGAAAATGAGGGGTTAGGGCTTGGAATATTTGGAGAGTAATTTAAGAATTTGAAGGACCAAACGATGTCGGATTTTGACGAATTTGATATGGTTAGGCTCGTGAGTGAATGAGCTTTCTAGTTTTGTAGATTTTGTCGGGTTTCAAGACGTGGGCCCGGGGGCCGGGTTTGAGCTTTGAGCCAATTTCGGGTTTTGGCCTAATTTTTATAGTTTTTCTTGTGGAATTCATTCCATTAGCGCGTATTGATAGTATTGTACTGTTTTGAATAGATTTGGGCCATTTGGAGTCGGATACTTGTGGCAAAAATGTGATATCAGATTGATTTGAGCGGTTCGAGGTAAGTAGCTTGCCTAACCCTGTGTTGGGGACTTCCCCTTTTGGATATCTTGATATTATTTGGTGTGTGGGCACCGTGTACGTGAGGTGACGAGTACGTACACAGGCTATTATTGCAAAAATCCTGTTTTTCCTTTCTAAATCATAAATTATTTTTTTATATATTAAATTACACTAATACGTTTAATTGTTAAACTTAGACTAGAGAAGCATGCTTACGTGTTTTAACTGCCTAATTGACATTCTGTGCGTCATGTTTAGTTAAGTCCTTATTTGCCTTATCTGTGTCCAGTATAAACTGTATAACTCGATGCCATACCTGCCATTTCATCTTGCGTTACATTTTTAAATTGGGACTGCAGACGTATTCTGGGAGATCCTCCCTATACTGCATATTTACTTTGGGACTACGGACGTATTCCGGGAGATCTTCCTGTACTGCGTATTTACTTTGGGACTACGGACGTATTCCAGGAGATTCCCCTGTACTGCATATTTATTTAAAACTACGGGACGGTATCTCGAGAGATTTTCCACTGTGTTTACCTTGTTCTGAGCCGAGGGCTCCCTTAATTGTTAAATTTTCGAGAATTTCTTTAACTCTGTTACCGTAAAGTTTACTTATATATTTTACTGTTTAATTAATTATATTTACTCCGATAGGGCCCTAACCTGACCTCGTCACTACTGGACCGAGATTAGGCTTGGCACTTACTGGTTACCATTGTGGTGTACTCATGCCCTTCCCTGCGCATGTTTTCGTGTGCAGATCCAGGTACGAGCTATCAGCCTTGGGGTTAGCGCGTGTTGTTGATTCTAGGAGACTTCAAGGTACTTCTGCTTGCGTCCGCAGATCTTCAGAGTCCCCTTCTACTCCCTTGCCTAGAGACTTCTTTATTATCTTCAGACTTTTGTATAGAGCTACATAGATTATAGCAGCTTATGACTTAGTGATATTCCGAATCTTGGAAAATTATTTTGTATATGCCAAGTGGTGCTACTCTTGGCTATTCATGATATGCTGTTTATTTTTTTAAAAAAATATTGTGTTTTCCTTATATTTTTCGCAATATTAGGCTTACCTAGTCGTAAAGACTAGGTGCCATCACAACACCTTACGGAGAATGAATTTGGATCGTGACATATAATGAATGACTATTATATAGGAATGTTTTCATATAGGTTTGACTGTACATATCCTATCAATTGTGTAACTTTCGCTTTTTATATTGTTCGTTTCTTGATTGTGTTTTGTAATCCATTGAGACGAGAAAGGAACAAAGAAAAGAAAGAGGAAACTAAAGACGATAACACATTATTGAATAAAAAATGATGCATCTATCATCTATCATCTATCATCTATCATCTAAGATTCTCAAATGATGAAAAGGAGACAATTTGAAAATGACTGGGTTGTCTCTCCCAAAGAAAACAAGTTTGTTGTAATATCCTAAGTAAAATGTTAACAAACACAATAAAATTGTAATAATTAGACTGCAACCTCAACTCAATCAATATTCGTATCGGAGCATAACTCTCTCTCTATATATTATTTCCTTACTATGTTCGATATTGTATTGACACTCGATTAAAAGTTAAATTTGCATCAAACGGTATTACATTTGGGGATAAAGTTCTCCCTAACAAAAGCGACTCCACACGCAAAATTCGACCTTCGATTTAAGGATAAATGATTATTTACTACCTTATCACAATCCATATTGATTATGCATGTTCGCATGTATATATCCGTAGTGACATAAGAGAACAGGGGACTCATATTCCCACCAAGCCCCCATAGTAGAAAATAAATCATTATAAGATCTATTAAATAATGAATTAATAACTATTTTAATGGGACGCTTATGTATCTCTATCCTAGTTTTGAACATAATATTGGTTTATTTCATATTAATTTTAAGTTTTGAGGAACTCATTTTTCGACAGAAGTTTGACCAACTAGCTTGTTGGATAACACATAATTCGGAAAAACAGATCCAAACACATGACAAAACAATAAAAATACTTTTAAATTAACTAAGTAATTAATTATATATGCCGTAAGAAGCGTATGAAAATGCATCAGAAAATATAATTATTTTTTTGTGCATATTGTTCATCTTTAAATACTTTTTGTTTCTTTAGATTCTTCAAAGTATTGTCGTCCAAAGGAAAAAGTTTGTCCAATTACGAAACATTACTCAAATATTTCAAATCATTTGTCATGCGTACGTGGTGTGTTCAACGTCAGCATAAAATGGCCCACAGATATGCCTTTACACCTCGAGATAAGGTAGATGTTGCCTTAAAGGAGAAGTTCATATAATACAGACAAGCGCCAGATCTGTTGGCCCTACGCACGGATTGAAATCTTTGAGATATTATCCGAAACAGGTTGTGAAGAACTGCATATTCACTATTATTGTCACAATTTAATTTTTCTTATAGATCGTGATAACGTCCAACGACGCCTCTAGGCAAGCCAATGATGAACTAATCGTGTTTTTATTCCTTTTTAATAATTTCAAAGTGATTGATTCTTATTTATTAAATAGGAGAGAAGTGAAAAATTATAGTAAAGTAAAGCGTACGCTAATGAAAGAGTAAATACGGTGAAATAAATACTCAAAACCATAAAGTGTCTACTAGCATGTTTCCAAATTAAAACTCGGTGTCATAAGTGTCTGAGCAACTAGTAGAATATACAAACACCAATGCTACTGTCTGAAATAAGATAGACAGAAAGTAAATACGAAAGAAAAACTGTGGGTGCTGTAGAACGGCCTCAAAGAGCAGCTCACCACTAAGTATCGGGGTAACGAGGGTGCGCGCCTGAATGAACGCCAGATGCACCTGCCTCAGATCCCGCGCAATTAGTGCAGAAGTGTAGCGTGAGTACATAAACAACATGTACCATGTAAGTATCCACTCTAACCTCAAAGAAGTAGTGACGAGGGGTCGACATCGATACTTACTATTGGCCAATAAATTTAAAATACAGAAACTCTGAATAGGCATGGAATATGTGAATAATAATAATAACACAATAACAAGTAGTAAATAAATGATTCTTTAACTGATAATCAACTTAAAAGTCTCCAATTGACACCTAATAACTTTCACAATTTCGGCCATTAAATAAATTATAACCTCTCAAGCCATAAAATAATATCAAGTGTAATCAGGCTCCGAGTATCATCACGCGCGATTTATGGCGAGGCCGTACGACCCGATCCAAAATAATGTGTGTACTGTCTAGGGTCAAACAGCACGAACCATAGATGCATCTATTATACTGCTGAGGCGAATGGCCCGCTCCCATGAGAGTAGAGAAGTTTACCTCGCTCGCGGAAGTACTTGCGACGCGAGAAGACGTGGATTTCTCAAAGTTATTATGTATTCCCCAATTCTTCCAAAAATAAGAAATCTAAATCGAAAATTACAACTTTAAAATCCCTAGTCTCAACTCTATTTCAAGACAATTAATATGCATAATACACACAATAGTACAATTAAAGGTATGATATGGATCTAAGTCTACCTGGACATCTCATGGAATGTAGCTACGCATATACTCTCGTCACCTAGTGCGTACGTAATTACCCCTTAGGCATCGAGTCTTATGTGCCATTTGAGAAATGTGAAAAGTAGTGTACGCGAGGTGACGAGTACGTACTCGGCTTATATGTGTAAATATTTATTGAGTTAAAGTCTTGAGCATATTGTGTGATAAATTGAGTAATTGTTGGTATATATTTAATCATCTATTTGTCGTGCCTAAATCCTTGTTGTTGTTGAATCTGTTGTTATATGAAAATTTGATGTGATTGTTACTTGATTATTTATGTAATTTTGTGAATGTGTTGGTTTGATAATTATTGGAATTGAATTTTATTATGGATTTTTTCTCTGCAAATAATTAATTAAATGAGCTTCAGAAGAGGTGTTTATATAATTATTAAAAATTTGAATTTAATGAATACTTTGCTTTATGTTGAGTAGTTTTTATCTCTATTGGTTGTTTTTGGGTATTGTGCACATTGTGTGGAGCTTTTGGATATTTATTGTAAAATTAATTGATTTTGTTATATCCTTGGAATTTGTTGTGGCCATTGAGAAAACTGTAATGTGAATTGATTTTGTTATGTTGCCGTGATAACTTGCCATGTAAATTGTTGTGTTGTGTGAATTATTATTTTGAGGAGATAAGGGTGGCATTTCACCGTTGATATTATGTAGGTATAAGGGTGGCATTTCACTGTTGTTGTGTTGTTAGAATATTGTCTAGGCGGAGCAATAAAGATGGCAATATGAGCGATAAGGGTGGCTATTGATATTGTCTGAACGGAGCGATAAGGGTGGCTATAGGAGCGATAAGGGTGGCTATTGTGAGGGACGATATGTGATGATGTGGGGTTGTGGTGTTGATGATTTTCATGTGATGTTGTGATTTTCTTGTGTTTATTTTTATACCTTGTGCAATTTATCTTGTTGTTGGTAAATTGATAACAATCTGATTTATGTTGAAATTGAGAGCTTGTGGCTATGGCCAGGCGATTATAAAATGAAATGTAGGCACGAGGTGCCATGAATAAATAATGAGGATATTTGGCACGTGAATTGTCTGTGCAGTTGTGATATGAAATGAGGGCACGAGGTGCTGTGAAAACATGAAAAATGGGTTGAGATCTGTATTTACGAAAAATATGAAAATGGGCTGAGACCCGTATTTTTATGATTTTGAAATGAGATGTCACATTGTGACTTTTAATTGAAAGAATTATATTCAAAATATTTATTTGGAAGGATTTTTATTCAAAAAGAATTATATGAAAGAATTGTATTTGAAAGATATTTATTTAAGGAAATTATATTTTAAGATATTTATTGAAAGGATTTTATATTCGAAAGATGTTTATTTGAGGAAATTATATTTGAAAAAGAGTTTTATTCGGAAGAATTATGTGTGAAAAATATTTAATTGAAGTACTTGATTTAAGTGGGTGTAAATGTATTTATCAATTATTGAGCGATATTAATGGTGATTTTATTGTCTTACTGTGCACATCACTGATTATTTTATGTTTTCCTTGTTGTAATTTGTTTCCTATTATTTTGTATATTATATTGCACAGGTAATTAGACTGGTGAGTGTCTTGATTGTACCTCGTCTCTACTCCACTGAGGTTAGTCTTGATACTTACTGGGTACCGACCGTGGTGTACTCATACTACACTTCTGCACATTTTTGTGCAGAGCTAGGTATTGGAGACATCGGACTTGAGCAGAGTTAAAGCGGGATCGTAAGGATTCAAGATAGAGTTGCTTAGTCGTCGCAGTCCCTTAGAGTCTTTTTATTTCATTGTACTGTTATATTGTAATCAAACAATATTGTATATTCGTTTCTCATGATCATTTCATGTATTCAGTTAGAGTTCGTGATTCAGTACTACCAGTCTTGGGAGGTTGTATATTGTAATTATTTCCGCTGTTAGTTTCTAAAAAAAATAGCTTCAAAATGGAATTAAAATCGGCTTACCTAGTCTTAGAGACTAGGTGCCATCACGATG
This sequence comes from Nicotiana tomentosiformis, assembly GCF_000390325.3. Taxonomy (NCBI): domain Eukaryota; kingdom Viridiplantae; phylum Streptophyta; class Magnoliopsida; order Solanales; family Solanaceae; genus Nicotiana; species Nicotiana tomentosiformis. The sequence goes on along the minus strand of NC_090815.1, from coordinate 18,500,418 downwards.
CCTGTGATGGAATTTTGGGCCGTGACACTCACGAACTCAAATATATAATTTTTACCCAATTCCATAATCATCTTCGTGGTTATATCCTATTTTTATCAAAATCTCATTTTTTTCAACTAAACCCATAATTTCCACAATTTTACATGTTAAAATCTATCCACAATCTATGTATTAAATTTACATTGGGTAGAAATTACTTACCTTCAATAGCTAGGTGAAAACCCCTCTCCAAAGAGCTCTAAAATCGTCCAAGAAGTGAAAGAAATGAACGAAAATAGCCTAAGTCCCGACATTAAATGAACCTCACCGCCTTCAGTGGTTTACACACCTGCGGCTCCGCTTCTGCAGAAAAAATCATCGCATGTGCATGCGGACCATGCCCGGGTCTTCCATTCTCGCTTCTGCGGGCAGAGCATCGGTTCTACGAGCCCACTTTTGCGGCAAATGTGTCGCACCTGCGAATCCAGGCTCGCTGGCACCCTTCGGCTTCTGCGATCGACTTCCTCGCACCTGCGCGTTCGTAGGTGCAACTCCTGCTCCACTTCTGCGACCACTGGCCAGTCCACGCCAGGCCGCTTCTACGGTCATTGGCTCGCTTCTGCGAGCTCGCACCTGCGGCAAATTCTTCGCAGGTGTGATTGCACCAGAACCCCTACTACTTCAGGCCTCCTTCCAAGTTCCACCATGTTCTGCACATCGTCCGAATAGCAACCGAGGCCCCCAGAGCCTCGTCCAAACATACCAACAAGTTCGAAATCATAAGACGGACTCACTCGACCCCTAGATACTTACTGGATACATGTTGTTTATATACTCACATTACACTTTTACACTAATTGTGCAGGATCTGAGGCAGGTTCATTTGACGTTCATTCAGGTGCGCACCCCCGTTACCCTGAGGCATAGTGGTGAGCTGATCTCTGAGGCCGTTCTACAGCACCCGCAGTCTCTCTTTTGTATTTACTTTATGTCTATCTTATTTTAGATAGTAGCATAGGTGTTTGTATATTCTACTAGTTGCTCGTACACTTGTGACACCAAGTTTTAATTTGAAAATATGCTAGTAGACATTTTATGGTTTTGAGTATTTATTTTACCGTATTTACTCTTTCATTAGCTTACGCTTTACTTTACTACAATTTTCCACTTCTCTCCTATTTAATAAATAAGAATCAACCACTTTGAAATTATTACAAAGGAATAAATACATGACTAGTTCACCGTTCGCTTGCCTAGTAGTGACGTTGGGCGATATCACGACCTATAGGGGAAATTGGTTCGTGACAATTCTCCCAGACTCAACTTGTGAAGTTACATTGAATTTGTTTTTGTTGTTAATAATGTGCATTAATCAACTACAGTTTAATAATAACAACGTATGTGAAGACATGTGTCATAACACTGTGTAAGGGTAAGTTTTACCAGATAAATTAACATCAACATCCAACAAGAACAACTCGCTTATCAGTAAAGACAATTCAATCCCTTCGTCGGAAATTACACTATATAATACTTATTTATTCGTTGCTTGGCCAAACACTTTTATTCTCTAAAGTTAGTGCTTTTTAAAATTGCAAAGAATATATTTTATTTATATGTTTAGCATAGAACTAGAAAATTGCAAAAAAAAGAAGACATTTTTTTGGTTTGGCTGTCTTTCGTTGGTTCTCTTGCATCTCCTGAATGATGAGAGCTGGCCTGCAAATTTATAAGAGGAATCAAATCAAATATTCATATTATATAATACAGATAATCGAAAATATCGGATATGCGAGACCTTGTCCCCCCCCCCCCCCCCCCCTTTTTTTTTTTTTTTCCAACACATTGTTTTGCCCTTTCAACACAAAATATTGTTGGCCAATAATGAGAGAAGATAATGGTTGACTCAAGTCAATGGTTATTTTCCTCGTTTTCTTTGTTTTGCTTTTTTTATTAGGTAGGAGTATTTAATATCCACATTGGAACGACAAAATCTGAATTCGCGAAAAAGTCTCGCATTAAAAGTACAACGCTCCCTAATTCGTTCCTAGTATCATGCCGTTGGGATATATACTATTAATCATATATTTTGATTTGGATATAGTATTTATTATAGAACAATTATTTATTAAATTTTAATAAAGTTTTAAATAGATCATATATTCGTTATTATCCTTTACTTATATAATAGATGATTTAGTGTATAGAGTTTAGCATATACACGGAAGATTAAATCATCGGTTCTTATAAGTATAAAGATCATGTTCACACTCTAATGATGGAATTGGACAAACCATCAGGAATGATTGTAGTACAAGATTAAATATAATTTATCTTGATTATGTGAATGGTTTAATTCCAATTTCTTGTGCTAGTACATTTTGTATGTATTGAACGAACCAAATAGAGATACGTATTTTATATTGACTTAATAAAATAACTTCTCTAGCCACTAATCATACCTATACTCTTAATCTTGGTATAATTAGTATTAGTTGTGCATATTATTTATTATTTTAATTTATTAAAAGGCGCGATTCTTTTGTGGGTCAATATGCCTGGTAAATTGGACAATGATGATATACATTAGCAAAATAATAGTTAGTTGAAGAAATCTATATCTCAGTCTAGAGATAATACATCTTTATGAAAGCTTATAAGTTTTCATGTGTAAATCCTACAGGTGAATTTTATATCTGTCACATGAAATAAGTTAAGCAAAAATCTAAAGGAAATAATCAATGAATTAAATTGTCAGTAATTTAATTTATTTGATTAGCATCTGAATCTTAACATGAGGAGTAAAATAAGTTTTAATGGAAGAATTTCAAAATTGAACTGAGGAGTGCAGTTACAAATTTTTAGTGGAATAATTCGTAATTTATTATGGTAGTATTAATTTGGATATTTCGAATTAAGTCCATAATAGGAAGTCTCGTTAATTAAATACCGCGATCCATGTTGTGCCCGAATAATTAGGAATTAAATGGAATCATATTTCTTGGTAGAAAAGGAAGAACCAACAGGTTTAGAAAAATATTTTAAACCTTTAAATCTGTGGCTATATAACGAGGTCTTATTCCATAATGAAGCTATGGTTTTTACTATATGATTTTCCTAGGAGAAACTCGTCCACACGAGTTTTGCCAATTCCGGTTATTATTTGGGTCACACTGCAGAAGACTGTGGAACTGGAGGATGGTCTCGTGAACGGTGTTTGCTCTCACTCGAAGGCTCTTTTCTCGTTCGCGGTCATGCTTCAAGAGATAAGTATCGATTTTATGTTTGATTAAAATCTGTGATTATGTGTTGTCTATATTACATATAAGTGATCTTGGCTATTTATTTTCGCTATTTATACCTGTTTCCCATCAATTTGTATCAGAGTCTTCTTGCATCTAAATAGATAACGCATATGATATACACATATGAGGGATTATGTATGTGGGGGTGTTGAGTTGTTGACCTACTGTTTTTGCAAAATTAGTTTTGTAATTTTATAAGACGTGAATGAAGTTGTTGTTTGTTCTCGTTTTCAAGAGTAACGGCGGTAATGTCTTCCACGTGAATTTTAGTTGCCTTTCTTTATTAGATTGAAGATGAAAAGGATAAAACGTTGCCGCTAAGGTTTTCGTTTTAAAAGGAACGTGTCGTTGGCAAGTCTTTTCTCTTCATGTGATTAATTGGAACTAAAAGAAAACAAAAGGAGGGTCGCTGGTTGTTGTTTCTGTCGGCGATGGCATAGAAGTGGATTTAATCCACTGTTTTGCTATTTTACAAAGGTTGCAATTTGCAACAGTGGCGGCCAGCACTACTAGAAATCCGAGAAAAATAGACCAAGCCATACCGACCAACGTTGGTCGGTCAACAAAAGCGATCAAAAAACCGTTCATAACGGACGGAAACTACAAATAAAATATTTTATATTTTTTAAAAATTATATACCGACCAAAGTTGATCGGTATATTGGTCAAATATTTGACCGTAGTGGTCAGACTTGCTTAGTCAAAGCACCTTTTTAATTACCGACAAACAATAGTCGGTAATGTGGACCCACATTTTTAAATTTTAATAATTATATTATTATTTAAAATATTTTATAAAATTTATAGAATTTATAGTTGAGTTTACTGACCAAAATTGGTCGGTTATTGTAGGGTAAGATTTTACCGACCAACTTTGGTCGGTATATGTAATTTCTGAAAATTAACCGACCAAAGTTGATCGGTTAATAGGTCAAACATGGTCAAAATTTTGAATCACATTAATATTCACTATCTAAATAATATAAATATAATCTGTTAACACTTTATTGTGTAATACAAATAATGAATACACTAACATATTATCACGACCCGAAATCCACCTGGTCGTGATGACACCTAATCCAACCCGCTAGGTAAGCCAAACATCAACTATTCAATTCCAATGAAATTAATAAGGCAATTAATTAAAAGACAATATATGAAACTAATACATTTCTCCAAAGAACTGGTAGTACAAATCATGAGCTTCTAAGAATAGAATTTACAAAGTTGAAATGAAATAATTACATTGTCTGTTTGAAAAGTACATAAACTGAGTTTTACAGATCTAAAGCTACCATGAACAAGAGGGGCAGCTACAACCGGGACGCAAGTACATCTTCAATCCAGCTCCCATCGATCACAGCAACATCAACAACCAATATTAGTACGCAAGGTGCAGAATTGTAGTATGAGTACAACCGACCCCATGTACTCAATAAGTAACAAACCTAACCTTAGGTTGAAAGTAGTGACGAGCTAACACAAGGTCGGGTCCAATACCAATATCCCATAACAGTTCATAACAATATAATACAAGCAATAAAAGATGTATCTCACAAGTAAAATGCTCAGCTCGTTCACAGTTCCAGAAAATAGTCATGCTTTTCAAGTATCTTAGTGAAAACCCAAATCTTTTACCGAAAATACCAAAAACACGAGTAAGTTTGAAAACTGTAATTTTTCCAAATATCCTTTCCACAATAAATAAGATATTTCATTTTCTTTCCAGCTAACAAGTGTGGAATACCTCTCTATGCCCACATATCAATGTGTGTAAAAAGTCATGGATGGCGTGATACTGTACAACATGATGAAAAATGTATCTCTATGCCTATATATCATGTGTGCATGTCAATGCCATGTATCTCAGAGATAAATCATGTACTCACACTCTCAGAGTACTCAATCTCACTGTCTTACACTTTTCAATCATCATGCTCATCCACTCGCTACTGTATATGGCCCATACAGCCCAGGAAAGATCCATCCCGGAATATATGAATCACTGACTATCAGTCACTCAGTACCGATGAAGGACAATCCGACCCCACGGAGAAGATCCATCTCCAGGTATATAAATGCTTCGGACAAGATTTATGTCCAGGGAAGATCCATCCCTCAATATAATCAACCGCGCTCACTGGGGGTGTGCAGACTCCGGAGGGGCTCCTATAGCCCAAGCACTATCATAAGCCAGATCCAGGCATAAATCAATATAGCATGCTGCGGCGTACATTCCGATCCCATAACTGTCACTCATAATCAGGCTCTCGGCCTCACTCAGTCATCAATCTCTCCAGTCTCACTCACGGGCTCACAATGTCATGAAACTAGCCCAACAACAATGATATGATGTATCAATAAATAACAACTGAGACTAAGATATGATATGAATGCATGAATATTACTGAGTACAAAATATCAATGAAATCAGTGAGATGACAGCAAGAAACGACCACTATGGGTCCTAACAGTATCAGCATAAAGCCTAAACATGATATCTAGCATGATTGATAGCTCAATTACTTTATCACATGGTGAAAATACGGATATCAATAAAATAGGGCCACTATTCAGTGCCATGGAAACAACAAAGTCCCAATTCACATGGTGCACGCCCACACGCCCATCACCTAGCATGTGCGCCACCTCAACACAAATCACATAACACATATTTCGGGGTTTCATACCCTCAGCTCCAAGATTAGAAGAGTTACTTACCTCGAACAAGCCAATTCCAACACCGAGTAAGCCAAGCGATGCTCCAAAATGCCATCCTGCGCATTCCTACCTTCGAACGGCTCGAAACTAACCAAAAAAAACTCAAGTACATCAAACAATGCTAAAGGAAACAATCCCGATCGAAAAAGATCAAATCTTAAATCAAAAATCCAAAATCGGACAAAAGCCCAACCCGGGACTGCACCTCGGAACCCGACAAAATTTACAAAATCCAAATACCCATTCAATTACGAGTCCAACCATACTAGTTTCACTCAAATGCGACTCCAATTTCCTCTTTAAAATTCACAATCCAATTACCAAAAACGAAGATGGATTCATGAAATGTAATCAAAACCGAGTAGAGAACACTTACCCCAATCTTTATGAAGAAATTTGCTCCAAACATCTCTCCATTCTGAAGTCTATAGCTCAATATGTGATAAAAATACTAACCCTCGAACTTATAACATTATGCCCAGCGATTCCGCATTTGCGGACAGATCGTCGCATATGCGGTAAAAACTTTGCTTCCACGAAAATAGCCTTGCCCAACAACCCCCGCACCTACGGATATCAAGTTCCGCTTCTGCGAAGATTTTCGCACCTGCGCTTCCAATCTCGCATTTGCGCGCACGCAGGTTCGCTACAAAAATCTACTTTTGCGGTCTTCCTCACCCAGCCTCTTCTCACTTATACGACACCTTTGTTGCACCTACGACCATCGCACCTGCGAGCCCATTTCTGCTGGTGCGAAAATACCAGAACCAGCAATCTTTAACAATGTAATATGCAACGAAATTAATTTGAACCTTGTCCGAAACTCACCCGAGCCATTCGGGACCCCGTTCAAATATACCGACAAGTCCCATAACATAACACGGACCTACTCGAAGCCTCAAAACACACATAACAATATCAAAACGACGAATTGCACCTCAAATTGAAATCAATGAGCTTTAAAACTTCAAACTTCCACAACCGATGCCGAAACCTATCAAATCACGTCCGATTGACCTCAAATTTTGCACACAAGTCACATTAGACATTACGGACCTGCTCCAACTTCCGAAATCGAAATCCTATCCCAATATCAAAAAGTCAATTCCTAGTCAAACTTTCCAAAATTTGAACTTTCGCCATTTCGAGCCAAATTCAAACACGGACCTCCAATGCACAATCCGGACACGCTCCTAAGTTCAAAATCACCCAACGGAGCTAACGGAACCATCAAAATTCCAATCCGAGGTCAAATGCTAAAAGTCAAACTTGGTCAACTCTTTCAAATTTAAAGCTCCCTAGTTGAGAATCATTCTTCGAAATCAGTCCCGAATAACCTGAAAACCAAAACCAATGATTCACACAAGTCAAAATACATTATACAGAGCTAATCACGCCCATAAACTACCGAGCGAAGTGTAAATGCTCAAAACGATCGGTCGGGTCGTTACACATATATTATAACAAGCTATATATAGTTAAAGTAGTACAACGAAGTGTGTGTGTGTGTGTATATATATATATATATATATATATATATATATATATATATATATATATATATATATATATATATATATATATATATATATAGCCACATACATATAAGAACATGAAGTGCTAGGGCCACAGGGCCGCATTATTTGGGGATAGACTTGTGACGAAGCAATAATCTAATTAGTATATATAATTGATCATCATCAAATATATTTGTTTGTAAATTTTTTTATCGACTTATAAATTACTTAGATGCATCGATGAATATTAAAAATAAAACGTTTCGACCTATATCGATGAATATTAAAAACAAAACGTCTCGACCTATATCGATTAATCTATGTCATGCATTATTAGTGATGAATGAATGAAAAATAGAAGAATTAATACTAAACATCTTTGACATGTATATATGGATCACAAATTGAATCACATTAATATTTACTATCTAAATAATATAAATGTAATCCGTTAACACTTTATTTTGTAATACAAATAATGAATACGCTAACATATAATATAACAAGCTATATATAGTTAAAGTAGTACAACGAAGTGTGTGTGTGTGTATGTGTGTATGTGTGTGTATAGGTATATCCACATATATAAGAACATGAAGCGCTAGGGACATAGGGCCGAGTTCTTTTGAGGATAGTCTTATGAAGAAGAATGCGAAGCGCTAGGGCCATAGGACCGAGTTCTTTTGGGGATAGTCTTGTGAAGAAAAATACAAAGCGCTAGGGTCATAGGGCCGAGTTCTTTTGGGGATAGACTTGTGAAGAAGAACACGAAGCGCTAGGGTCGACTTCAAACGACTAAACATATTTAAAATAGAATAATATATTGGTTTATCAATTGATAAAGTTTTCATACGTGGTAATGTATGTGATTGATCATCAATTATAATATACTGTATGTGAGTGAAATTACTCATATACTTAATTATAACTTAAAAAATTAACTTAGATAGATGCTTATAATTTATTAAAAGTAATTAGTCAATATAATTATTTATAAATATTATGCTTAAAGTTTATAATTATTTATAGTATATATATATGTGAATAAAGTAAATGCTTATAGTTTATAATAATTTTTTATAGTTTATAATATTGTAAGAAATAAAAACACAAAAAACAATTAAGTTTTTTTTTAAAACTAACCGACCAAAGTTTGTCAGTTAATAGTCAAAATACAATCAACGCCTGTCACTTAGTGTACCGACCAAAATTATTGACCAACGTTGGTCGGTAATTCTAATTTCAGATCCCAATTACGAGATTTCTCCCCATTTTTCTTACTCTCTTATCAAAATTTTCTAACTCCTCACTTTCTTCTCCCTCACACACACAACACCCTTCTCCCTCTCCTTCTCTATTTCCCTCACATAATCCCATTCCCCACCCCACGTCGCCACTCCCCCCGTCGTCGCCGTCGCTGCTGCCGCTGCTACTCACTCCACTGCTGCCCCCTCCTTCTCCACCTCCTAAAAATTCTATGTTTGAATTAAAACTTATATAATTTTTGTATAAATTTAATGTTTTTGTTAATTAGTTATGAATTAGTTAATTAGTGTTTAAATTGATTGTTTAACTTTCCATTTTATTAAAATATAAGGTTTAGGTCTTGTTTTAATTAAATTGAATTGAATTGAGTTGATTACATACGGTGTAAATTGAATGTTTGAATTTGTATTGACTTGAAAAGTTTAGTTAGGAATAGAAATATTAACTTTGAATTGAATTTGAGTTTTTAGGATTTGTTCTTGTGAATTGAACTTTTAGGGTATGAACTAAATTTTTAGGGGTAAGTGTTGAACTTTTTGGACATCGCTTATGTTTTGTGAGGTTAATTGAATTGTTTAGGGTAAGGGTTGAACTTCTAGGATATGAATTGAACTTTTAGAAGTAATGGTTGAACCTTTTGGATATGAATTGAACTTTTAGGATATAAATTAACTTTTTGGATGTTGTTGGCGGTCCAAAATGGGGGAAGGTATACGAGCTTCCTACGAAACAATTCCATCGCTATAGGTGTGGAATGCAAGGAATAGGAACTTCCTCACAGGGCGAGGAACTTAATAGGGAGAGCCTCTCGCCTATGCCGTAGACAGTGACAAAGTTTACATCCAAGCTAGAAGCGGCCAAGGAAAGAGAAAGGCTTAGAGATGCTCAATTCCTTGGTATGCAAGCTCAAATCAGAACTCTCCTTTATACTGGAGCTTTTTCGTTGCCCCGGTCTCGTGAGTCATCGCCAGAGGCTTGACGTCCACGTGATCATTCCTCCCGTCTTACTCGTGATTGTTCCTCTCATCCTCCCCGTGATTGTTCTTTCTGTCCTCCACAAGACCGTTCTCTGTACCATCTTATAGATGAAAGTTCATCAGATGGTGATGATGTTGTAGAAAACACCCCTTGAATAATACTTTGATATACTTTGAACTAGACTAATAGAACTAGTTTTGAATTAGATTGAACAATTTTGAACTTGTTGTAATTAATTTTTTCTTGGTTTTGGATTATGATGTTCAATTGAACTTTAATTTGTTAGTTTTAAAGTATTAATTGGATGTTCAGTTATTGTTGTTGTTGTTGGATATTTGGTTGGATTTATGGTGACTTAGGGGTTGTGTGTGGTGAATTGGTGGTTATTAGATGTGAATTGGGATTATTGATACGCTGTTTTTATTTGGCAGATAGTGTAGCTACCAAAACAAGCATTTTTTGCCAAAATTAAACCCAGAAAATTGACCAACCTTGGTCGGTAACTAATAAAAAAACTATAAATTGCACATTACCGACCAATATTAGTCGGTTAATGTACAATGAATTCCCAAAAATTCCAACATTACCGACCAAATTTGGTCGATTTGTTGCCTGCCCTGTCCAGTTTACCGAGCAATTTTGGCCGATATTTTTAAATTTTAATTATTTATAAAAATATATATTTTCCATTACCGACCAAAGTTGGTCGTTATTTTTAAATTTTAATTATTCATAAAAAAATATATATTTTCCAATACCGACCAAAATTAGTCGGTAGGAAAAATTAATAAATTTAATACACCGACCAAGTTTGGTCGGTAAAATTAAATTAATAAAATAATCTTCCGACCAATTTTGGTCGGCAAGTCAATTAAATTGTCAGATGGTCGTGTAGAGCATACCGACCAATGTTGGTCCGTAATTTCTGAACAATTTTGGTCGGTATGTCCTTCCGGCCTTCAAAATACCGCCCACATGTGAATGGTCGCATTTTGGAAGGTTATTGGCCATTACCGACCTACTTTGGTCGGGTTTTTTGGACGGTTTTTTTCGAATTTCTAGTAGTGCAGGTTCTTTTGACAATAGTTAAAGACTCATTTTTAAAAGGTAAGTCAAAGATTCATTATTTAGTCTTGTAATAAATTTTCTTGTTCAAGACTTTGTTAACCTTTCAAAGTACTTTGCCTGATTAGTTAGATTCAAATTGTTTATGATAATTATAATGTGAGACTATATCTAGCAAAGTGGGTTTTATGAGATATTGAATGTTCTCGTAAAGAAGCCTTGGTAGTACGTATACCTGATGGTTCTTTATCACTGTGAATTGATAATATTTAAATTTTCAAACTCAATAGATTTAATAAACCGGGAAGCTAGATTCCTTCTTCTTTTGGCATTAGTATAGGAAGGAAATAAAGTTTTATTTTGGCCTTTACTTCACGTGAAGTTGCCATAATGAAAACTTTTATTTGTTACATATGGAAGTTTTTCTCCTTTGCGGCTAGTGCTGGACGGTTTTAGAAAGTTTTAGTTTTTTTCTTCTTTTGTCCAATAATTATATGAGCTTATTACACGTGTATATTAATTTGTATAGATTTAGAATTCATGATCAATAAAAAGATGCTGCAAAAGTGGTTTGTTTATTTGAAATCAATGAAAATTCTTAATACTTAATTTATATATGTGAGATGATATTATACATGGTTACAATTTATGATGAATAAATGCTTATCACTAAGGTGATTTATTTATTTAAAATCATTAAAATTCTTAGTAGTTTATACATGTGCGATGATATAGTACATGGATTGAGAGTTATGATTAATAAATAGGATCTATTGAAGTAGTCTATTTATTTGAGTCATTTAAAAGGTGCTCAATGTACCATGTGAAAATTGTCTTTGAAAGTATATGCTAGTGGTGGAGTTTACCTATTGGAAAATGATTTACCATTAGATACTAGTAATACTATATTCATGAGAAGAGATATTAAGTATTTCACCCTAAGGGATGAAAAGTAATATCTTGGATTCTCATGTATATAAATCAAGAGGGCAATTTGTTGCACGAGGAAATTTTGTGTATCTTACCCGAAATAAAGGATATAATGTCGTGATGACCCGATAGATTATTTTTAATTTTAACCTTCCTTTCTGTGTTCCGAGACCTCGAATAGCTCCATTCAGCCTTCCTCGACTTGTATGCGCAGTCCGTATCTTTTTTCAGAAAATCTTCATGTGAAAAATTGATAAAAATGAGAAATAGTGATTTAAAACTCATTTGAGTTAACTTCGGTCAACGTTTTGAGCAAACGGACCCAAATTAGTATAATCATATTTAGAAGTCCCTAACTTGAATTAACGCCATTTGACGAAAACTAAAAATTTAAAGGTTTAAAGAATTTCTAAATTTGGCCATAATTGGATTTTTATTGATACCGGGTCCCGATTTGGATTCCGAGAGTTAGATTAGCTTTGTAACAATATTTATGACTTGTGTGCAAAATTTGAAGTCATTCCTAGGTGCGTAGGCATGTTTTTCGTTAGTTTTTGAAAAATAATAAAAGGTTTGATTTTATAATGCATGAATTTCTAAAGTTTGACCCTAGTTTAACTTTGTAGTTAGCGGACCCGGAATTTGGTTTTGAAAGTTTGTACAAGTCCATTTCGCTATTTGAAACTTTTCTGCAAAATTTGGTGCGATTCAGAATTGATTTGATAGGATTCTGACGCATGGTTGAAAATTTTGAAGTTCCTGAAACTTCTTTGAAAATCCATATGTTTTGGCATTCAATTCTAAATTCTAGGTGTTATTTTAGTTTTTTGATCGCGCGAGCAAGTTCGCATCATATTTTAGGACCTGTGTATATGTTTGGTTGAGGTTCGGAGAGGTTGGGGCGAGTTTTGAATAAGTTTGAGCAATTCAGTACTTTGGGCCGCGAAACCTCGCATCTGCAGGTTTGTTAGTCTGACTTCATGAGTTTATATCTTTTAATCTATAATGAATTTGGAGATGATCTAAAAATAAAAATTGTATTGCCCTTTGAGTCTAGTTTCTAGAAAGGTAAACCATTCATCATTTGGACATTTGTACAGAAAATTATAATATATTTACTGAAGACTGGTACTGAAGGTTTTGGCCTGGAAAATTGTTGGAGCAGGCCGCCTCTTTAAAATGAAACCTTCCTGGAAATAATGAAACAGGTCGCATTTTAAAGATGCGACCTGCATGGGCAGAATGCTTAAGTTCGGAGTTCGACATTTTTGCTCATTTATTTAGAGTTTTACACCTCAGTTTTGGGCGATTTCAGAGGGATTCTTCACGAGTTTGAGTTGGGTTTGATTGGTTTGTAGTCTAGTTCAAAAAAAAAGGTCATGGTCGAATGATCGCTTGAGTTGCAAAGCAAAGTAAGTGTCATGGTTAACCTTGACTTGAGGAAATAGGACCCTTAAACTATGTGTTACGTGAATTTCATATGTAGCGGCGTATAAGTGAAGTGACGAGTGTCTATACGTCATCAAATTTCTTGTTTCCATGTTTTTTTGTATTTCATTAATTGATTTATATCATGACTTAATTATTATACTACTTGATTCCCTTATCTTCATTGCTTAATATTATGCCTTGATTCCATGCCTTAATTGATACATGCTTATTTTATTTTTGTGTCATAATTGCTACTTGACATTTAGCATTTTATATATTAAATTACCCATCTCCCCCCTAATTCCACACTTATTTATTACTTGTCCCTATTTGTTTCCGACATAAATCATAATTATTGTATGCGGGTACACTAGGATAGATAAGATTAGTAATGATGATATTCGGGAGAAGGTGCATGTGGCTCCCATTGATGACAAGATGCGGGTAGCGAGGCTTAGATGGTTCGGACATGTTCAGAGGAGAAGCCTAGATGCTCCGGTACGAAGGTGTGAGCAGCTGATTGTGGAGGGCACGAGAAGAGGTAGAGGGCGGCCTAAGAAGTATTGGGGAGAGCTGATCAGGCAGGATATGGTAAGACTCCAGATTTTTGAGGACATGACACTAGATAGGAAGATGTGGAGGTCGAGTATTAGGGTTATAGGTTAGGAGGTAGTTGAGTCATACCTTACTTCGTACTATTGTGGGACTAGCCATGTAGGATTTTTGTCTAAGATAGCTAGTGGCAATGTTGAGGCTTACTATTTTGCTTTTCAGTGCATGTCCTATTTACTAGCTATCGCTTTTTCTTTGCATCTTTCTTCTAGATTTTATGGTATTCCTATTGTTCTTATGATTGTTGTGGTGATACTAATATTTACTAATATTCTCTCCCTTTGCTTTGAATCCTTCTTCTGGATTTCATGGTGTTTCTATTTATCCTATGATTGTTGTTGTAATACTAATATTGTCTCCTTTTTGTTCTTTTGTCTTTTTATTTTTTTTGAGTCGAGAGTCTTTCGGAAACAGTCTCTCTACTCCTTCAGGGTAGGGGTAAGGTCTGCGTACATACTACCCTCCCCAGACCCCATTAGTGAGATTTTACTGGGTCGTTGTTATTGTTGTTGTATTTGTAATGACCCCGCCGGTCGTTTTGAGAATTAACGTCCCGTTCGATAGCATAAGGTCTTGAGCAGCTCCGTATTATGTGTTATGATGTGCATGCTTAGTGGAATTCAGATTCGGATGATTTGGGATTGATTTGGAAGAATGATTCATATTTTAGAAGCTTAAGCGGTAAGAGTTGATCGGATTTTAACTTTTGTGTAGACGACTTCGAAATGACATTTAGATGGTTCCAATAGCTTCGTACGGTGATTTTGAACTTAGGCATGCGTCCGGATTTGGTTTTGGAGGTCCATAGGGTAATTTGGAGTACTTCGGCGAAAATTGAAAAGTTGAAGTTTTGTAAGGTTGAGAGGTTTGACCGAGAGTTGACTTTAGTGTTATTGGGGTCGGAATGCAATTCCGAGAATTGGATTAGCTGCGTTATGTCATTTGGGACTTGCCTGCAAAATTTGACATCATTCCGGTTTGACTGGGTATGTTTCAGCATGAGTTTTTGAAGTTGGAAGATTTGAAAGTTCATAAGTTCGATTCATGGTGCGATTTGTAGTTTCAGCGTATTGATGTGATTTGATGCCTCAAGTAGGTCTGTATTGTATTATGGAACTTGATGGTATATTCGGACGGGGTCCCGAGTAGCTCGGATGAGTTTCAGATGAGGTTCAGATTGCTTTGGCAATTTTGGTCAACGCTGGTGCTAGGCAGTGTTTTGGTGTATCCGCATCTCCGGAGGTTTGATCCTAGATGCGGAGCCGCTTCTGCTATGTTTTTATCGCTTCTGTGGTGTTGAGGCCTTGGGGGGAGCTTCGCTTTTGCAGAGTAATTGTCGCAGATGCGATGGCCTCTTTCGCGACCCTTTGATCGCAAATGCGAAGATGTCCGCTTCTGCGGCTGTTTGTGAGCTTCTGCGGAGTTGCAGGTGCGACTCATTGTTGCGCAGGTACGGTCACTGGGCTGTCTAGTTGGGTTCGCAGATGCGAACGTTTTCTTTTAAATGCGAGAGCGCAAATGCGCTTCCTTGTCCGCCAAAGTGAAAGTTCTGGGCAGAATCATATAAGTCGAGGGTTTGGCCATTTTCAACATATTTTTAGTTGTAGACCTCGGTTTTGAGAGATGTTTTGTGGGTTTTTCAAGTAACTCATTGGGGTAAGTGTTCTCTACCCGAATATTATTATATTTCATGAATCTATTGCTATTTTCATCATTTAATTAGTGAATTAAGTTGGAAATTTGGGGAACATTTGTAGAAATCTTTCAAAATGTATAATGATGATTTAAAGGACGAATTGATGTCGAAAATTGATAATTTTGGTATGGTTGAACTCGTATCGGAATGGGTGTTCGGGTTTTGTAGATTTTATAGAGTTCCGAAGTGCGGGCTAGGGGTTTGACTTTTGGGTTGACTTTTTAGTATTAATTAAAGATCGAAACTTTATTATCCGGAATTATTTTCTATGAGTTTTATATATGGATTAAAGTTATTTTGGCTAGATTTGAGCCGTCTGGAGTTCGTTTCACTCGAGAAGTTCACTTTAGAGTTACGTATCTTGCCTAACTTTATGTGGGAAACTACCCCTTAGGATTTGAGTCTTCGGTTCTAATTGTGCCATGTGAAGTCCGTGTACTCGAGGTGACGAGTACGTGCTCGGGCTTATTTGTGCAAATTTGATTGTTTAGGGATCTTAGGTTCTTATGTTCATTAGATATGAAGTTGTCTTGTTAGGTTGAATCCCTCATTTATTAGTTTCACCTCTACGTGTCTTAAATTAGAATTAATTACTTCATGTTCCACTCCTATTGCCTATTTGACTCTTATCTGCCTTAACTGAAGTTGTTGCCTCTTCTATTGCTATTCTATCCTTCCCTAATTCCGTATCCTTAATTAAAGTTATTACTATCTCTTTGCAATTGGCTATACGTAATTGAGGTTATTATTATCCTTTTTGTAAGTAGCTTATCCTTAATTGACTATGTTGTATCTCTTTCGTAATTGATCAACCCTAAATGAATTTTAGTTATCCGTTATCATAGTTTACTCATCCTTATTTGGAATTATTGACTCATGTTACCTCCCTTGTTGTCGAATTGTACTTTTATGGAATCACTATTACATATTATTTCTCCCTTGTTGAGCTATTCTTGTTGAGACTAGTATTCTCTGTTGTGTCTTTCTTTGTAAGCTTGTTTTACTGTTTATTTGTGTTTTAAGGTTCTTGAGTTGATCTACTTGTCGTATTCTTGTGTTATTGTTGTTGTTCTACTTAGTATTGTTGAGCTGAGGGCTATGAGCTGTTGTGGTACTAAAACTGTTTCGAGGAAATGTTGTGGGATATGGGCACATGTTGTGAATGTCATTTTATTGCGTTGTTATGTTTTGGCGCATGATATTGTTGGGAGGATTTGTTTGAGTGTTTGCACGAGGTTTCTGCCATGCTATTATTACTATTGATGTTGCACATGCGGCGTGACAAGGCGGGCTATATCTATGTATTTGCGCACGTGGCGGGACAAGGTGGGAACATTATTATGCGCATACGACTAGACAAAGTGGGTATTTACTTTATTATTGTGTATGTGGCGAGACGAGGCGAGCTATGTCTAGAAATGATATGTTATAAGTTATGATGGCCTGGGAGCATTATTGTTGATATTTGTGTAGTGGCGTTAATAACTTGTGTAAGTTTTACATTGTGCAAATCGTGGGAGATCGTTTCTTATGTGCTGTTCTTTTCTCTACTCTTATTCGTTGGCCCGAACTGTGATAGAACACTTGCACAAGCATACAAGTAATTTATCACCCTATCGGTTTAAGAAGATGAACACTGATGTTACTGACCATTTATACGTACTTCGTCTACTTGTCTTCTATGTGAGAATTATTCTATTGGCACATAAGTCGTCCATGCAGTTATCAGTTGTAAAGAGGGCACAAGATGCCAAGTGATTAGGGTTCACGAATTGGGACCCGTGAATTGTTATTTTTCGAGGTTTGGTACCTCGTTGAGATTATTGGATAAACTTGGTGTGAGAGCGGTTATTCCTATTGAGTTGCTACTTGTGTTTTTCCCTTATTTGGTTCCACCGGATTTAAAGTGTGTCCAGCTTACTCTATAGTGTTATTACTTGTTATGTGTAGTTGCTAATTGTTGCTTCTAGTTCCTCTTGCAAGCATTGTATTATTGTTGTTATCATGTCTAGCTTTATAGAGATATTTTACCCTACTATTTCTACACCTATACTTGTCCAGGTTATTTAGTCCAGTAGGTGTCTTGACTGTCCCTCGTTACTACTCCACCGAGGTTAGTCTTGATACATACTAGGTACCGCTGTGGTTTACTCATACTACACTTCTGCATATTTTGTGCAGATCCAGTAATTTTTGACTTGGTCGATCGCAAACTAGTTGTACGGATCTTGCTGTGGAGATTCAAGGTAAACCTGCTGCCGCGTTCGCAGGCCTCGGAGTCACCTTTTGATATTGTACTTGCTCTGTTTTATCTCTATTTTGAAACAATTGTATTTGTAGGTTTTCTAGCAAACTCACTAGAGCTTATGACTTGTACTACCGGTTTTGGGATTGTAAGTGTTGTATAGAGATTTCTATTTCTAATTTGTCATTCATTGGTTAAATTTTGTTATTAAATTTAGCAAGTGTTAGGCCTACCTAGTCTTAGAGATCAGGTGCCATCCCGGCATCCTACGGAGGGAAAATAGGATCATGATAAATTGGTATCAGAGCTCTAGGTTCATAGGTGCTACGAGTCATAAGTGAGTTTAGTAGAGTCTTGCAAATTGGTACGGAGATATCTGTACTTATCTTTGAGAGGCTACAAAACTATTAGGACAGTTTTACTTCTTCATTTCCTATCGTGCAAGTTCATTGATCTCGGAGTTTGAGCTTTTATCATTCTATTATATCACAATTGGTGACGACACGAGCTGCAGTTACTGATGATGTTGCCCCCGGAGCAAGTGTCGCTAGGGGCAAAGGCAGAGGCCGCAGAAGAACACATGCCGTAGCTAGGGTACCTACCAGAGCAGCAGTTGAGGAGCCGCCAATAGCTCCAGTTGTGGAACAAGTACCAAAGGCGCCTACTATTACCCCTGGACTTCAGGAGACTTTAGCATAGTTCTTGAGCATGTTTGGTACATTGGCTCAGGCGGGGTTGATTTTGGTTGCGCCAGCTACTTCACATACAGGGGGGAGGAAATCAGACTCCCGCCGCCTGTACTCCAGCGCAGCGAGTCCACGTTGGTGAGATTCCAAATGTCATGGAGACACAACTTGTGATCCTAGTTCAGCCCGTGGTTATGACAGCAACATCTGAGGAAGAACAACTTAGACTTGCTGTAATGACCCGACTTGTCGTTTTAAGAATTTAGACCTTGTTCAGCGACTTAAGATCTCGAGCAGCTTCATAATGCATATTATGACTTGTGTGTGGTCGAGTTTGGTTATTGGACGATTCAAGATCAAATTGGAAGAACAATTCTTATTTAAGAAGCTTAAAAGAAAAGAGTTGACCGGAAAGTTGACTTTTTAGCAAAAAGACTCCGAAATGGAATTTTAATGGTCTCAATAGCTCCGTATGGTGATTTTGGACTTAGGAGTGTGTCTGGGTAATTATTTTGAAGTTCGTAGTTGAATTTGGCTTGAAATGGAGAAAATAAGAAATTGAAGGTTTTGAAGTTATATCGGGGACGGAATCCGATTCTGGAAATTGGAGAAGGTTTGTTATGTCATTTATGACTTGTGTGCAAACTTTGAGATCAATCAAACTTGATTTGATAGGTTTCAGCATCGAATTTAGAAGTTGAAATTTCTAAGTTTCATTAAGTTTAAATTAAGGTGCGATTCGTCGTTTCGATGTTGTTATATGTGATTTGAGGCCTCGAGTTGGTCCGCAATATATTTTGGGACTTGTTGGTATGTTCAGACAGGGTCCCGAGGGGCTCGGGTGAGTTTCGGGGTGGTTTCAGACCATTTTTATGCCATTTTTAGTTGTTGGTTTTTGGACACAGAGGTATGCATCGCGATCGCGGACAATCGGTCGCAATTGCGAAGAGTAATTTTGTTGTTTGGACATTGTGAATCGCGATCGCGGAAGCTTTTTCGTGATCGCGTAGAGAAAAATTCTGCTACACTGACCTGACTTTGGAAGGTTATATCTCGCAATCTATAAAGAATTTGGAGATGTCCCAAAACTAAAAGTTGTAGCCCTTTGTGTATCGTATTCAAAAAATCAAATCATTTGGCATTTGGAGTTGTGTATAAAAGGTTATGATGGATACGCTACATGTTGTCTGGGAAGAGTTTGGAAATCGCGAAGAGGAAATTGCTGCTGCACAGGGCTGATTGTGGAAGCTTATATCTCGAAATCTATAAGGAACTGGGAGATGTGCAAAACATGAAAGTTTAGACCTTGATGTTTTGTTTTCAAAAAGTCAAACCATTTGTCATTTGGAGTTATGTACAAAACGTTATGACCATTATACTAGAGGATGTCTGGAAGAGCAAATTTTGAGCAAATTTTGAGCTGGAAAATTTTGTGCTTCGCAATCGCGAAGCATTTCCCAATTGAAGCGCTTTTTGAGGTGATTTTTGGGAGAGTTTCAAGGGAAACATCAGTGTAAGTATTCTTAACTCAATATTTGTCAAATTACTCGAATCCATAGTTGTTTTTAACATTTAATTGGTGATTTAAGTTGGAAAATTGTGAAAACCCTCTTGGATTAATTTGAAGATTTGAGGGTCGAGTTGAGGTCAGAATTTGGTAAAATTTATATGGTTGGACTCGTGGTTGAATGGGCGTTCATATTTTGTAACTTTTGTCGAGTTCCGAGAGGTAGGCCTCACATGTGATTTTTGAGTTAAATTTTAGATTTTTGTTGAAACATTAGTACTTTCATATGGAATTAATTTCAATAATTTGTATTGACTGAATCGATTTAATTGTGACTAGATACGAGGCTTTCGGAGGCCAATTCGCGAGGCAAAGGCACAACGGAGTAAAGAATTTCACGGTTTGAGTTAAGTACCTTGCCTAACCTTGAGTGGGGGAAATAATCCTTAGACATTGATTCTTATGTGGAAATTGTGTAATTGAAAACCATGTACGTGAGGTGACGAGTACGTACTTGGTTTATATGTGCAAATTATATCGGTTAAAATTCGTAGACGCCTTTATGTATTAAATAGGAAATTGTTGGCACTTATTAAATCTTTCATTTGTCATCCCTCATTCCTTGTTTGCCGAGATTATTTTTATATGATAATTTGGTATGATTGCCACTTTGATTTTTATGTGAAATACCGTGTTTAGTTGGGTTGACATTTATTGGAAATAATCTCATTTTGGATTCTTTATCTTTAAATAATTATTAAATAACTTTAAAATGAGGCATGAACATATATTTATCAAACATTTGGACTAAAGAAGGCGTTGTCCTATATTGAGTCACTTTTTCATCTCTGTTGTTATTTATAAGGTTTTATATACGTTGTGTGGAGCCTTGGGCTATTTGTTTTGAAATTAATTAATTTTGTGGTATCTTTGGAGTTGGTTGTGGCAGGTGGGCAAATTGGGATCTGAATCGTTGTATTGTGTTGTCATTTAAACACTCTCCTTGATGTTATTTATGCTTCCTACCTTGCTTGTTGATGATATACATGTGCTTGGTAAGGAAGAGTGAAAATCACGATGGGTGATGTCGTGCCATTTGAGAGTGTAAAGCACGAAGGGTGATGCCATGCCATTTGAGAGTGTAAAGCACGAAGGGTAATGTCGTGCCATTTGAGAGTGTAAAGGACAAAGGATGATGTCATGCCATTTCAGTTATATTATCTTGTGAGGAAAAGTATAAAGCACGAAGGGTGATGTCATGCCATTCTTAATATGAACGAAGGATAATGCCATGCCATTTCATTTGTATTCTCATGTGAGGATGAGAGTAAAAGCACGAAGGGTGATGTCGTGCCATTATTTTTATATTATCATATGTTCATGGCACGAAGGGTGTTTCTGTGCAGGCGAGGACAAGAGACATACATTATATTGTGTTATATTTTCGTTGTGTATACATTCATGCCTTTATCTTGAGATGTTATTGTGCACCTATGTTTTCTATGTGACTTGTAGTCGTTGTTGCTTCATGTGTGCCTCTCACTTTATTTCTTTTATATATATATATATATATATATATATATATATATATATATATATATATATATATATATATATATATCAGGTGAGAATGAGACAAGTGCGCAAAGGTATTACCGTGCTATTCGATGTGATATGTCGAATATATTTCTCACACCAGAAAAGTTAAATGAGGTGTCACATGGTGACTTTTACTTGAAAGAATTATATTCGTAAGATATTTATTTGAAGGAAGTATATTCGGGATATATTTAATTGTACGGATTACATTCTAAAGATTTTTATTTGAAAAATTATAGATAAATAATGTATATTTTGAAGGACTTGATTAATTGAATGTACTTGTGTTTATTATTCGTTTGAGCAATATTTATGGTGTTCCTGTTGCCTTGATGTTTATATCACTAGTTGATTATTGTTGCTATCACTGCTATTTGTCTTTCTATTTATTTAGTTTGCTATATTGCACAAGTTATTTGACTAGTGAGTGTCTTGATTGTACCTCATCACTACTGCACCGAGATTAGTCTTGATACTTACTGGGTACCGACTGTGATGTACACATACTACACTTCTATACATTTTTGTGCAGAGCCAAGTATTGGAGATATCAGATTTGCACAGAGGTTACAGTGTGATCGCAAGGATTTAAGGCTAGAGCTGCTTGGTCGTCGCAGCCCCTTGGAGTCTTTCCATTTTATTGTATTGCCAACTCTTACTCGAACAGTGTTGTATATTCGATCCTTGAGATCATTGCATGTAATCAGTTATAGTTCGTGACTCAATATTACCAGTCTTGGGAGGTTGTTATAATTATTTTCGTTGTTGGTTTTGACAGTTGGGGTTAAATTATATGTTAAAAAATGGCTCCAAATGTAATTGTAATCGGCTTACCTAGTCTTAGAGACTAAGTTCCATCATGATGTCGGTGGTCGGATTTTGGGTCGTGACACTTGCGAGGTTCAAGAAGTATCACTCTCCTACTTTCAGTGGTTTGGCTTCAGAGGGTGCACATGGTTTTCTAGAAGAGTGCCACCACATTCTCTGTACTATGGGTATTGTGGAGACGAGTGGGGTTGCTTTTACTACATTCCAGCTTAAGGGAGTGACATATTAGTAGTGGAGAGCGTATGAGTTGGGTAGCCCGGCCGATGGGCTAAGTTTTCAGACATATTCCTTAGTGAATTTGTTCCTCAAACCCTTTAGGATGCATGGCGTGCGAAGTTTGAGCAGCTACACTATGGCACTATGTTAGTTTCAGAGTATGTCGTTAGATTCAGTGATTTCTCCAAACATGCACATGCTTTGGTCGCTATAGTTAGAGAGCGAGTTAGTAGGTTCATTGAGGGGCTTAGACATGATATCCGATTCATCATAGATTGGGAGTTGGAGTCAGATGTTCCATTTTAGCTGGTGATAGTGATCGCTCACTGATTAGAGACCATGTAGGACTAGAAGAGAGAGGACATGCAGGGTCAGGAGAGAGAGGATAGGGAGGCTAAGAGGCCTCACAGACCGGAGAGATCTACTTGTCCTTATTTTGGAGGCAGGGTACGGAATGGTAGAGGTTTTGTGGGTCACCCAGTTCAGTTTGCACTTCAGGCTTCGCACGGTGTTTCAGGTACCCATGGGTCTTAGAGTACTCGTACCGCACAGTTTCCACAACCACATCAGTAGAGAGGTTGCTTTGAATGTGGAGATACTAGCCACATGGTGAGAGATTGTCCTAGACTCCAGACATATGTGTCAGGGTATTCAGGCTATGAGTTCGGTTCCAGCTGCTGATGCCCCTGCACCGCCATCTTGGGGTAAAGGTCATGCGAGTAGAGGGCGCCCAAGAAGGGGAGGCCCCGCCCCTTGACGTGCTTTCTGTGGTAGGGCTGAGGCCACTGCACCAGATGATATCGTACAAGTATGGTTTCGATTTGTTATAGAGGAGCATCATTCATATTTTGTTTCGGTTCTTCTTATCGGGGTGAGTCCTCCTATTTTGCTTCACATGAGGGTGAGTTTCGTGATTTAGTACTCTGCTTATGTGTTTACCCCTACTGAGAGATTCTATAATGGTAGCTCATTCTTACCGTTTTGTTTTTATTCATTATTTAGAGTTAATTCATTATTGAGAATTATGAGACTACAAGTGACTTTCAGTTCCTCATTTCGTTGGGCTCGCGTCTGATTAGCTAGTTGGTGAGGCAATAGCTTACCAAGGCTATGATCAGTAGCTAGTTTGAGAGGATGATCAGCCATACTTGTACCTTTTGTCCTTGAGAATTGGCTGGGTATAGCGGGAAATAGTTTGACGATCTAGTGCTGAATAATTATCTTCGTATTCCAATCCATACGAAAGGCCCCCTTTCTTTTGGCGGGTAATGTCACACATTTCTAAATCAAAATTTAGCAGGAAAATGGGATGAAGCCCTCCAGAAAGCTTGGTACGGGACCGATTTCCTTATTCAAGCCGGTATTGTTTGAGTAAGTAGTAAGTAAGTGAGAAGTGGTGAATTGGCCAGGAGGAATAAAGCTTATTTCAAGTACTAATAAAAGCATTCATTACAAAATCTTGTGCTCACTTATCCCATGTATAAGATGTTTTCCCTGAGACTATGTGATTTTCGGATTGTTGGTTACGATTTGTGGTTTAGATATTCGACTAGTATGGGAGTTCAGTATGTGTTGTGATTTTTGTGGGCAGACTTGAATTAGTGGAAGGTTTCCGTTGGTATGATGTGTATTCTACCTGCGATTCAGAGCTGAGGATGGGATCCTCGCGTCTTCATGTGATTTGATACGTTTGAACCGGGCTGCGAGCCGCGGTGGAGTTATATTAGGATGAGATCCTTATGATTTATTCATATGCTTTGATTCTCCCATGTGAAATTGGTTCGTAGTATGGTACTGATAGGGAGGGGCGCATGTCGATCTTGTTTGATAATTCTCTTACGTGTTGCTTCTTACACATTCAGTCATATTCGTGTTGTTCTTATTGGGTTTTAGCTTTCGAGGTGTGTGCCCAGGTGGCGTTAGATGTGACTTGTTGATTTGGGTGTATAGTTATGACGTTTTCATATTTCTTGCATCATTGTCAGTGTTGTGAAAGTTTGAAATAGGATTCTAACGGATATGAGGCTAATTATCTATATGAGATTTGATTATGGGCAGCCACTAATGCTAGAGTTGTTGTTAATGGCATATGTATGATATGTTACGATGTGTGGTTGTACCGTATGAGTGTAGGTACAAGTTGTTGCAGCTGGTTGAGGTTGGTACCATGTGTTGATGTGGGAATCGGGTCTTTTGGGAAGGACTTGATGGTGCGAAATTTGGTTCTAGTGTGGGTGGAAGGAATAATCTTCAGCGGAGATGGTGTTGTCGAGCCTATGTGGATTGGGGTGATGTGGGATCACCCGCGAGTGTATGTATGGTAAGTTCACTTAGTGATTTGATGACTTCAGAATGGGTCCTGGCACGTTCGAGGACGAACATTTGTTTAAGAGGGGGAGAATATAACGACTTGATCGATCGTTTTGAGAATTAACATCCTTTTCGGTGGCATAAGGTCTCGAGCAGCTCCGTATTATGTGATATGACGAGCGTGCGTAGTCGAATTCAGAATTAGAAATTCAGATGATTTGGGATTGATTGGATAAAAGGATTCTTGTTTTAGAAGCTTAAGCGATAAGAGTTGACCAGAATTTGATTTTTGTGTAGACGACTCTGAAATGGAATTTTCATGGTTTCAATGGTTTCGTACGGTGATTTTGGACTTAGGCGTGCATCCGAATTTGGTTTTGGAGGTCCGTAGGGTAATTAGCAGTATTTCAACGAAAATTGAAAAGTTGAATTTTTGGAAAGTTTTGAGGTTTAAACGAGAGTTGACTTTGGTGTTATCGGGGTCGGAATGCAGTTCCGAGAGTTAGATTAGCTCTGTTATGTCATTTGGCACTAGCCTGCAAAATTTGACGTCATTCCGGTTTAATTTGTGATGTTTCGGCACGCGTTTTGAAAGTTGGAAGATTTGAAAGTTCATAGTGCGATTCATAGTTTGATTCGTAGTGCGATTCATAGTTTTAGTGTTGTTTTATGTGATTAGAGGCCTCGAGTAGGTCCGCGTTGTAGTATGGAACTTGATGGTCTATTCGGAAGGGTCCCGAGTAGCTCGGATGAGTTTCAGATGAGGTTTAGATCATTTTGGCAATTTTGGTCAAGGCTGGTGTTGAGCAGTGTTATGGTGAATCCGCATCTGCGGAGGTTTGATCGCAAATGCGGAGACGCTTCTTTGCAGTTTCTGTCACTTCTGCTGTGTTGAGTCCTTGGGGGAGCTTCGCTTTTGCGGAGTAATTGTCGCAGATGCAATGACCACTTCTGCGGCCCTCTAATCGCAAATGCGAAGATGTTCGCTTCTGCGGATGTTTGTGCGCTTCTGCGGAGTCATAGGTGCTACTCATTGTTGCACATGTGATCCACTGGGCTAGCTAGTTGGGTTCGCAGATGCGAACATTTTCTCACAAATACGAGAGTGCAGATGCGCTTCCTTGTCCGTAAATGCGGAAGTTCTGGGTATAATCACATAAGTCGAGGGTTTGGCCATTTTCAACATATTTTGAGTTGTAAACCTCGATTTTGAGGGATGTTTCGTGGGTTTTTCAAGAAACTCATTGGTATATGTGGTCTCTACTCGAATCTTGTTATATTTCATGAATCCATTGCTATTTTCATCATTTAATTAATGATTTAAGTTGGAAATTTGGTGAAACTTTGTAGAAATCTTTCACAATGCAAAATGATGATTTGAAGGATGAATTAATGTTGGAAATTGATAATTTTGGTATGGTTGAATTCTTATTGGAATGGGTGTTCGGGTTTTGTAGATTTTACCGGGTTTCGAGGTGCGGGTCCTGGGTTTGACTTTTTAGTTTTAATGAAAGATCAAAACTTTATTATCCGGAATTATTTTCTATGAGTTTTATTTACGGATTGAAGTTATTTTGGCTAGATTTGAGCCGTACGGAGGTCATTTCACTCGAGAAGTTCATTTTAGAGTAACGGTCTAGCTTCTTTGAGGTAAGTATCTTGCTTAACTTTGTGTGGGGGAACTACCCCTTAGGATTTGAGTCTTTGGTGATAATTGTGTCATGTGAAGTCTGTGTACGCGAGGTGACGAGTACGTGCTCGGGCTTATTTGTGGAAATTTGACCATTTAGGGCTCTTAGGTTCTTGTGGTCATTAGATATGAAGTTGTCTTGTCAGGTTGAATCCCCATTTACAAGTTTCACCTCTACATGTCTTAAATTGGAATTAATTGCTTCATGTTCCACTCCTATTGCCTATTTGACTCTTATGTGCCTTAACTGAAGTTGTTGCCTCTTCTATTACCATGCTATCATTCCCTAATTGCTTATCCTTAATTGCAGTTATTATTATCTCTCTGTAATTTGCTATCCTTAATTGAGGTTATTATTATCCTTTTCGTGAGTTGCCTATCCTTAATTGAATATGTTGTATCTCTTTCGTAATTGCTCAACCCTAAATGAATTTTAGTTATCCGTTATCATAGTTGACTCATACTTATTTGGAATTATTGACTCATGTTACCTCCCTTGTTGTCGAATTATACTTTTGTGGAATCATTGTTACATATTATTTCTTCCTTGTTGAGCTATTCTTATTGAAATAAATATTCTCTATTGTGTCTTTCTTTGTGAGCTCATTTTACCGTTTCTTTGTGTTCTAAGGTTCGTGAGTTGATCTACTTGTTGTATTCTTGTGTTATTGTTGTTGTTGTTCTTGTTCTACTTAGTGTTGTTGAGCTGAGGGCTATACGTTGTTGTGGTACTGAAACTGTTTCGAGGAAATGTTGTGGGATGTGGGCATATGTTGTGAATGTCATTTTATTGTGTTGTTATGTTTTGGCACGTGATATTGTTGGGAGGATTTGTTCGGGTGTTTGCACAAGGTTTCTGCCATACTATTATTACTATTGATATTGCACATGCGGTATGACAAGGTGGTCTATATCAATGTGTTTTCGCACGGGGCGAGACAAGGTGGGAACATTACTATGCGCGTGCGGCAAGACAAGGTGGATATTTACTTTATTATTGTGCATCTGGCGAGACAAGGTGGGCTATGTATGGAAATGATTTGTGATGACTTGTGATGGCTTGGGGGCATTGTTGTTGTTGATATTTGTGTAGTAGCGTTCCTAACTTGTGTGAGTTTTACTTGTGCAAATTGTGGGAGATCGTTTTTTATGTGCTATTCTTTTCTCTACTCTTATTCGTTGGCCCGAACTGTGATAGAACACTTGCACAAGCATACAAGTAATTTATCAGCCTATCGGTTTAAGAAGATGAACACTGACGTTACTAACCATTTATACGTACTTCGTCTACTTGTCTTCTATGTGAGAATTGTTCTATTGGCACATGAGTCGTCCGTGCAGTTATCAGTTGTAAAGAGGGCACAAGATGCCAAATGATTAGGGTTCACGAATTGGGACCCTTGAATTGTGAGTTTTTGAGGTTTGGTACCTCGTGGAGATTATTGGATAAAATTGGTGTGAGAGCGGTTATTCCTATTGAGTTGCTAATTGTTTTTTCCTTTATTTGGTTCCACCGAATTTAAACTGTGTCCAGCTTACTCTATAGTGTTATTACTTGTTGTGTCTAGTTGCTAATTGTTGCTTCTAGTTCCTCTTGCATGCATCACATTATCGTTGTTATAATGCCTAGCTTTATAGAGATATCGTACCCTGCTATTTCTACACCTATACTTGTCCAGATTATTTGGTCCAGTAGGTGTCTTGACTATCCCTCGTCACTACTCCATCGAGGTTAGTCTTGATACTTACTGGGTACCATTGTGGTGTACTCATAATATACTTCTGCATATTTTGTGCAGATCCAGGTATTTCAGAGTTGGTCAATCGCTAGCTAGGTGTACAGATCTTGCTGTGGAGACGTAAGGTAAATCTTCTGATATTGTACTTGCACTGTTTTATGTTTATTTCGAAACAATTATATTTGTAGGTTTTCTAGCAAACTCAGTAAAGCTTATGACTTGTACTACCAGTTTTGGGATTGTAACTGTTATATAGAGATTTCTATTTCATGTTTGTCAGTCGCTGGTTAGATTATTCTATTAGTTTAGTAAGTGTTAGGCCTAACTAGTCTTAGAGATTAGGTGCCGTCACGGCATCGTACGGAGGCAAAATAAGGTCGTGACATTATTGAAGTAGTTTCACGTATAACTATTGTTAATTAATATTATTTGGGGAGCGGGATGCACGCTGCAACAGAAATAAAAATGATGATATATTCTAGGAGCGGGTTGCACGCCGCAACAGAAATGAAATTAAATTGAAAAGGCAGAATAAGGATGGATTATGATATTGATCAATGATTATATAGAGGGGTCGGGTTGCGTACCGTAACAGATTTATTAATGATTATATTATGGGATCAGGTTGCCTGTCGCAACAAAATTGAATAAAAGTTTGTATTGTGGGATCGGGTTTCACGCCGTAACAAAATTGATTGAAAGATTATATTGTGGGAACGGGTTGCATGCCGCAACATATTGATAAAAGTAATAATTGATTATGACAGCTGAATTGACCTCGATTGTTGATATGAGTTACCCGCCATACTTCTATTCCTCTCTTCCATTATTATTATTATTATTATTATTATTATTATTATTATTATTATTATTATTATTATTATTATTATTATTATTATTATTATTATTATTATTATTATTATTATTATTATTATTATTATTATTATTATTATTATTATTATTATTATTATTATTATTATTATTATTATTATTATTATTATTATTATTATTATAATAATAATAATAATAATTATTATTATTATTATTGTATACAGGTTAATGTAAACGACCTCCCTTAGCCTCGTCACTACTTCGTCGAGGTTAGACTCGACACTTACAGAGTACATGAGGTCGGTTGTACTCATACTACACTCTGCACTTCTTGTGCAGATACTGGAGTTTGTCCCAGTGGCGTACCGTAGACTTGCTCGGATTCACGTCCCCAGAGGATACTTGAGGTATAGCTGCACGAAGTCCGTAGTTCTGAAGTCCTCTTCTACATTATCTTCGCTATGTATTTTCTTTCAGACAACTTTATTTTCATTCAGACCTTTATCTGTATTATTCTAGTAGTTTGTGCACTTGTGATACCAGTTCTGGGATGGTATGTAACCATCGATATTATTTTGGTTTATTCACTCTATTTCAGATTTATTCCAGTTAGTTGGTTTCTTTATTATTATGTAAAATTGAACTGTTAAAAATGGCTAAAATTATTCTAACATTGGCTTGCCTAGCAAGTGAAATATTAGGCTCCATCACGGTCCTAAAGGTGGGAATTTTGGGTCGTGACAAATGTATGTTCTGTGCTCATGGGACAATAATAAGGAGAAAGATAGTATGATCATATTTATTTTAATCCATGAAAATGCCTAAAATGGTTATTCTCCGAATTTGGTCATAGATTTAGAGGTCATGATTTTGACGAACTCCAATTGACCTTAATGTCACAGACCAAAATCTGCATGTCGTGATGGTGCCTATCTCAATACTAGGCAAGCCGAAAACCTTAGTAAACCACTCCCAAGACCACGTGTCACTGAGTACATGAGCGTTTAAATGATAACATAGTCTGACTAATAAAACAATGTCTGAAATATAGAACAATACAAATAACTGAAAGGAAAGAGAGTCAAGGTCTGCGGATACCAAGAAGTTACCTCGATAGTCTCCAACAGATAAACTCCAAAATCTAGCAGCCTCCATATCCGGAAGTACCTGGATCTGCACACGAAGTGCAAAGTGTAGTATGAGTACAACTGACTCCATGTACTCAATAAGTAACAAGACTAACCTTTGAGATGAAAGTAGTGACGAGCTCAACAGGTACAGTCTAGGATAGAAATAACAGTACATAAATATAGGCATGCTTTCAAGTTAAACAGTTAAACTCAGTACATGTAAAATAGATCAATCCTGAATGATATGAGAAATATGACATCTCTATATCTACATGCCAATGTACATGATGTATATGATGCACCTCAGTGGAAACCTCGTGTACTCACAATCTCAAAATACTCAATCACTTAGTACTGTATATGGCCAATCCAGCCTAGGGAAGATACATCCATTATATATATATATATATATATATATATATATATATATATATATATATATATATATATATATATATATATATATACATCAACTGACAGTCAACCACTCAGTACTGTATAATGCCAATCTAGCTCAGGGGAAGATCCATCTCCAATTGTAAAATGATTCTGACAATATCCATGTCCAGGGAAGATACATACCTCAATATAAATGCTTTGGGTAAGATCCATGCCCGGGGAAGATCCATACCTCAATATAAATGCTTCAGGCAAGATCCATGCCCAAGGAAGATCCATCCCTCAATATAAAATCAACTTCGCTCACTGTGGGGGGTGCAGACTCCGGAGGGGTTCCTCAGCCCAAACACTATAATAGCCAAATCAAGGCAGAAATAAATAAAATATGATACGGCGTGCAGCCCGATCCCATAAATATCACTCAAAATCTCTAGTCTCTCGGGCTCTCAATGATATGAAAATCAACCCGACATGATGATATGGTCTATCAATGAATGGCAACAAGGACTGAGATATGATATGCAAATGATAGATGTGACTAAGTACTAAATTTTAAATTTAAACAAGTAGCTCGATAGCAATAAGACCTCTTTGGGTCCCAAAATATCGACACGTAGCCTAAACATGATCTTTAACATGAGTCTCAGCTCAATTTCCTCTAACATGTGGAGGATGTGTAGATAATGACATGATTATTTGATTATGCAACTCCACGGAATAAATTAAGACATAATTTCTATGGTGCACGCCTGTCACCTAGCATGTGCATCACCTCCAAACAATTCATATAACATAAAATTCAGGGATTCATACCCTCATAACCAAGTTTAGAAGTGTTACTTACCTCAAACAATGGAAGTTCTTTATTCCAATATGCCTTTGCCACGTGAATTATCCTTTGAACACCTCGAATTTAGTCACAATTAATTCGATAGAGTCAACAGAAATTATAGAAATTAATTCCATATGAAAATACTAATTTTCCAACAAAATCTCAAATTCAACTGAAAAAAACACCATTGGGGGCCACGTCTCGGAACCCGACAAAAGTTACAAAATATGAACGCCCATTCAAACACGAGTCCAACCACACCAAATTTACCAAATTCCTACATCAACTCGACCTCCAAATCTTAAATTCTTATTTTGAAATCCCTAGGCCCAAATCCTCGAATTACACCTCAAAAATACGTAATCTAGTTAGAATACTTCAATGATAATTCAATATTATTGACTAACAATGATCACAAGTGACTTACCTCAAGATTTTCGGTGAATTCTCTCTGAAATATCGCCTCAACCTGTGTTGGAAATGTCCAAAAATGTCAAAATCCTGCAACCCCTCTGATTTTATTCTGTCCAGGGCTTTTCACATCTGTGGCTCACTTGGTCAGATATGCAGTCACGCAGATGTGAGGGATTCGACGCTTCTACGGCTCAGGGCGCTTCTGCGGACAACAGTACGCTCTGCGACGAGGCTGTCCCTTCCCTTTTTCTGCTTCTGCGATGGATGTGTTACTTTTGCGGACTCGCTTATGCGAGGTTTCGTCCGCTTCTACGGACCTCACGCTTCTGCGATGCTAAGCTTGCACCTGCGACTAAATTTTCGTAGGTGCGATTGCACCAGAAGGCCAAAATTTTCATATTTTTCCTTAAGTCCAAATTTGATCTGTTAACCATCCGAAACTCACCTGATGCCCTTGGGACCTCAATCAAATATACCAATAAGTCCCAAAATACCATAAGAACTTAGTCGAGGCCTCAAATCACATCAAACAATGCTAAAAACACGAATCATACCCCAATTCTAGCTTAATGAAACTAAGAAATTCCAACTTCTATATTCGATGCCAAAACCTATCAAATCAAGTACGATTGACCTCAAATTTTGTACACAAGTCATAAATGACATAATGGACCTATAAAATTTTTTAAAACTGGATTCCGACCCCGATATAAAAAAGTCAACTCCCCGATCAGACTTCCAAACTTTAAATTTTCTATTTTTGCCATTTCAAGCCTAATTTAACTACGGACTTCCAACTAATTTTCCTGACACATTCCTAAGTCCAAAATCACCATACGGAGCTATTTTAATCATCAAAACTCAATTGCGGAGTTGTTTACATATAAGTCAACATTTGGTCAAGTATTTCAACTTAAGCTTTAAATCTTAGAACTAAGTATTCCAATTCATTTTGAAACCTCCCCGATAAGTCACATAACTATAATTGAACACAAGATAAGTAGTAAATGGGGGAACGAGGCTGTAATATTCAAAACGACCGGCCGGGTCGTTACACTTAAATTTGGTAGGTCCATCAAAAATGACTTGGTGAAAAACACTCACTTCTATGCAGTGAATCACATTGTTTTCTGGTATTCCGAGGTCTTTTAGATGGGGGTTTAAGCAGTTTATTGGATTAAATAAGCTTTAAATATAAAAACTATTCTTTATATATCAGTTTTATTTATGTTAAATCTGGAACATGATTACACATGATGATTTAACTTAATATGATATATGGAAAGAATGTAAATCACATTGGTTGAATCTTAAATTGGCCTAAAAAGACTAATTCGAATTTGGTCTAGTTTTGGTGATCATCATCTCCAATTGACTTGAAATTTAGTGGGTTCATTGGAAGTGACCTAATAAGAAATACTCACTGCTATTCAGTGAATTATGTCGTATTTCGGCAGTTCATATTTAGATGGGGTTTTTGGCAGTTTGCGGGATTAAAATGTGATTTAGATATGAAAAGTCATTCCTTTTATGTCAGTCTTTTTTTGTTAAATCTGGAACATGATGACGCGTGTTTATTTTACATGAACTGATATATGGTTGGAATGTATGCCATGTTTTAAATCCCCAAAAATGCTTAAATGGTAGCATTTCCAATTTGGTTGTTGTTTTGAAGATCATGACTTATATGATCTCCAATTGACCTGAAATTTGGTAGGTCTATCGGAAAACCCTGGTAAATAGTACTTGTTGTATGCAGTAAATAACATTAATTTAGTGTTTCATGATTGTCTAGGTGGATTTTTGAACATTTTGTAAGTTTTTAAACTTAATCCTTAGAGAAAATTCCATGGTTGTGATCAAGTGGTGATAGAAATTAATCCCTATGGTTTCCACTATCTATTTATAGTGAGATATTAAATTTATTGTAATGACCCGGGTTACTTGATTCGGGTCTGGAAGGATTTCAGAGTGAAATGAGACACTTAGTCTCATAATTGAAAACTTAAGTTGGAAAAGTTGATCGGATATTGACTTATGTGTAATGATCCCCGACAATTTTTGCTAAGGAAATTAAGGTTATCTGGTGCCGAGGTAGATTAATTAGTACAAAGGTTGTAGAACAATGCACTCGGGAGTAAAGGAAAATCTCTTCCAGAAAAAATCATTTATGCGGCCCACTATCCGGTTGTAGAATCACTCTGCGGACCGCATAATGGTCGCAAAGTGAATCAGAGGTGGGGCAGCTTAGAGGAAGATCTGCGGTGCATTATGCGATCACAGACCAGTTTTGCGGTGCATTATGTGACTGCTGAACAGGTCTGCGGGCCGCATAACTACCGCAGACCCAGGCAGGCGACCCCTAGTTTTGGTAATCAATTTTTGCGGCCGATATGCAGACCGCATATCAATTCTGCGATAGAATATGCGACCGAAGAGTTTGTTCTATTCTTATAAAACACTATTGGGGGTCATTTTGAAGGGTTTCATCTGATATTTTAGAGAAAGGTGAGAGCATTTTAGAGAGAGAAAGTGAAGACCTAGTCATTTGTCCATCAATGCTTGTTCAAGGTTTGATGATTTCACAAGGATATTGCTAGGGCTTCAAAGAGGTAAGAATTTCTTTTCCCAATTCTTTAATTTCGAGTTTGGAGTAAAAAGATGGGTGATTTAGAGTATGATTCTTGAGTGTGAGAGTATTATTTATACATACACATACCAATAAGATTTGTGGAAAGATGTTTGAGTTCAAATTGGTAAAGATTGGGATGAAAATGATAGAAATCTTCAAAGACTTTAATTGAAGATTTGAGGGTCGAGTTGATGTCAGATTTGGATAAAATTTGGTATGATTAGACTCGTGGTTGAATGGGCTTTCGGATTTTGTAACTTTTGTCGGGTTCAAAGACGTGAATTTTTGGATTTATTAAAAACTTAGTATTTCCTCATGGAATTAATTACAATAATTGGTATTGACTGAATCAAATCAATTGTAGCTAAAAACGAGGCTTTCGGAGACCAATTCTCTAGTAAAGGGCATAGCAGAGTAAAGAATTGCACGATTTGAGGTAAGTAACAGTTCTAAATTTGGTCTTGAGGGTATGAAACCCCGGATTATGTGTTATGTGATTGGTCTTGAGATGACGCACATGCTAGGTGATAGGCGTATGGGCGTGCACCGTAGGAATTGTGACTTGGTCAAATTCCATGGAACTGTGTAGTTGAATAATCTATTGATATCCGTACATTCTCTCGTGTTAGAGAAAATTGAGCTGAGACTCGTATTAAAAATCATGCTTAGACATATGTTGTTATTATTGGTACCCACTGGGGTTGTTTTTGTGATTGAATTATATGTTCAAATTGTAATTTCACACTCAGTAATGTCCATTCATTTCATATCATATCTCAGTCTCTATTGCTATTTATTGATACATTATATTATCATTTTGGGCTGATTTTCATGACATATTGAGCCCGAGAGACTGGAGAGGTTGATGATTGAGTGAGGCCTAGGGCCTAATTGTGAGGATATTAATGGGATCGAGCTGCGCACCGCAGCATGTTTCATTGTTATACGCCATGATTGGCTTGATATAGCGTTTGGACTGAAGGAACCCTTCCGGAGTTTGTACATACCCCCTGTGAGCGCAGGTGCCTACTGAGTGCGAGTGCCGAGTGCTGAGTGATTGAGAGAAATGAGTGATTGTAAGGAATGAGTGATTATGAGGAAAGAGTGACTGTGAGGTTAGAATGAATGGGAGGACTGAATGACTGTTACTCTGAGATGTTGCATTGATTTTATTATTGATGCATTTCAGCTGTCATACATCACTGTTTTTGGAAAACTCTGAAAGACATTATATCTGTTTCAGTCAAATTTGATATGAAATTGTTGTGGAGTTTTAAATGTCGAACTTGAAAGCATGCCTACCTTTTTATGTTGGAAAGTATTGTACTTGGACTTAGCTGTGAAGCTTCAGTTCTTATTTATTATTGTTGCTTGCTGAGTTGGTTGTACTTATACTACACCCTGCACTTCATGTGCAGATCCAGGTGATCCCAGATATAGTAGGTGTTGATCTTTCATACTGTTGATTTTTCGGAGATTCAGAGGTAGCTGCCATGATTCGTAGACCTTGTCTCTCCTTCCCTATCCTTTTGTTTATTGTATTTGGTCTTAGATTATTATAGACCATGATTTCCGGAATTGTAATATATAGATGCTTGTGTACTTTATGACACCAGGTTTTGGGAGTTTTTGTATCAGAATTTGCAAGATTTTTGGTATTGTATTTAAACATTATGTTTTCAAACTTAAAGAGAATCGTAGGTTATTGATGTTGTCGGCTTGCCTAGTATTGAGATAGGTTCCATCACGACAGGTGAGATTTCGGGTCTTGACATTTATGCGTTGACTTTAGGTCTTCCTCCATATTAGATAAATTTATTATGAACTCACAAAGTATAATTA
The DNA here is from genome assembly GCF_000390325.3 of Nicotiana tomentosiformis. Taxonomy (NCBI): domain Eukaryota; kingdom Viridiplantae; phylum Streptophyta; class Magnoliopsida; order Solanales; family Solanaceae; genus Nicotiana; species Nicotiana tomentosiformis. Next base: position 18,464,015 of record NC_090815.1, on the reverse strand, counting down.
CTAGTTATTGATAACATGTATTGACTTTAGATGTTGAATCAAATTTGTAATTATAATGCAACCATGATTAAGTGGTGATTGGTTTAACCCCTATGGTCTCCACTATCTTTTCATTGTGAGATAATAAATTTATGCGCCAATCTTATGTAATGACCCGACCGGTCATTTTGAGTATTACAGCCACGTTCCTCCATTTACTACTCAATTTATTCTTTACAATTATTGTATGACTTGCCGGGGTAATTGGTTCGGGTCCGGAAGGATTTCGGAGTGAAATGAGACAGTTAGTCTCATAATTCAAAACTTAAGTTGGAAAAGTTGACCGGATGTTGACTTATATGCAAACGACCTCGAATTTGAATTATGATGATTCCAATAGCTCTGTATGGTGATGTTGGACTTAGGAGCGTGTCCGAAAAATTATTTGGAGGTCCATAGTGGAATTAGGCTTGAAATGGTGAAAGTTGAAATTTTGGAAGTCGACCGGGGAGTTGACCTTTTGATATTGGGGTCAGAATCCGATTCTGGAAATGTGAATAGTTCTGTTATGTGATTTATGACTTATGTGTAAAATTTGAAGTCATTCTGGATTGATTTGATGTGTTTCGGCACAAGATATAGAATTCCAAAGTTCAAAGTTCATAGATTTTGATTTGAGGTACGATTCATCGTTTTGATGTTGTTTGATATGATTTGAGGCCTCAAGCAGGTCCATGTTATGTTATGGAACTTGTTGGTGTATTTGGTTGAGTTTCCAAGGGCCTCGGGTGATATTTGGAAGATTAACGGATCAAATTTGGACTTAAGAAAATGCTGGAAGATTTCAGGTTCTGGTGTGATCGCACCTGCGGTAATTGACTCGCAGGTGCGACAAGGCAGTCGTAGAAGCAAAGGGAGAAAAAATGGCCCAATGTGCGCAGAAGCGCGACCGCAAATTGACTCGCAGGTGTGAGCTTCGTCTGCAGAAGTGAATGTCGTAGATGCGAATTTTCCACTGCATATGCGGAAGTCGTTGGGCAGAAGCCTTAAATTCGGGGTTTCGCTATTTCTAGCCATTTTCGGATTTTGGAGCACGGTTTGGGCGATTTTGGAGAGGAATTGTTCCACACAACTTGGGGTAAGTGTTCTTGACTCCCTTATGATTATATTCCATGAATTAATCTTCGTTTTCGGCATTAGATTATTGATGTTTCAAGAGAAATCGGAGGAATTTTCTACAATTTCATAAAATGCATTTTTGAGATTTGAACACCGATTCGGAGTTGGATTTGAGTGAAATTAGTATGGTTGAACTTGTAATTGGATGGTTTGTCGGATTTTGTGAGTTTCGTCAGATTCTGAGATGTGGGCCCCACAGGCAATATTTGGAGTGTAATTTCAGATTTTGTTGGAAAATATTTGTATTTTGATATGGAATTAATTCCTATAATTATGTGGACTTAATCAAATTTATTATGGCTATATTCGAGCCGTTCAGAAGTTGATATGCACAGAATGGAATTTTTGGAGCATTGTTTAGCTTGCTCGACATTGGATTCGTCTTGTTCGAGGTAAGTAACTCTTCTAATCTTGGAGCTGAGTGTATGAAACCCCAGATTTTTATATTATGTGATCGGCTTTGAGGTGATGCACATGCTAGGTGGAGGGCTTGTGGCCGTGCACCGTAGGAATTGTGACTTGGTCAAATTTCATGGAACTGTGTAGTTGAATAATATGTTGTTATTTGTACGTTCTCCATGTAGTAGAGCAATTGAACCACAAATTATGTTTAGATTATGTGTTGGCACTGTAGGGACCCACATAGGTCGTGCACATGTTGAATTATTTGTTAAATTATTGTTTTGAACTCACTCACAATTTACTTGTTTATTTTATCTCAGTCTCTATTGTTTATTATTGATGCATCATATTATTATTGTTTGGGCTGATTTGCAAGATCATTGAGTGTCCGAGAGACTGGAGAGATTTATGACTGAGTGAGGCCAAGGGCCTGATTGTGAGATATTATATTATAGCACATGATTTGTCCGTGCAACACGTGAGTTGTCCGTGCGGATCCATATATTATACTATAGCACTTGAGTTGTCCGTGCAGCACGTGAGTTGTCCGTGCGGATCCAGATATTATATTATAGCACGTGAGTTGTCCGTGCAGCACGTGAGTTATCCGTGCAGCACGTGAGTTGTCCGTGCGGATCCATATATTATACTATAGGACGTGAGTTGTCCGTGCAGATTATAGCGCTTGGGCTGTAGGAGCCCCTCCGGAGTCTGTACACACCCCTAGTGAGCGCATGTACCTACTAAGTGCGAGTGCCGAGCGATTGGGAGGATTGAGTGACTGTGAGGACTGAGTGACTGGGAGGACTGAGTGACTATGAGGACTGAGTGATGGGGAGGACTGAGTGAATCGACACTCTGAGAGTATGCATATGGTTTTTATAATTGAGATACATTGCATTGACATACACACATGACATACGGGCATAGAGATGTATTTTTCCTCATGATGTATGATATCACGTTATTCATGACTTCTCACACATGTGGACATATGGGCATAGTGATGCATTTGTTTTACACTGGCTATCTGGAAAGAAAATGAAACATCTTGATTATTATTGGAAGTATTTTTGGAAAAATTACTGTTTTCAAACTTATTCATATTTTTTGCAACTTCGATACACGATTTGGTTTTTCACTGATGTACTTGAAAGGCAGAACTATTTTCAAAAATCATGGTTTAAGCTGAGCATTTTATCTTTGAGTTACTTATTTTATTACTTGCATTTTGTTGTTATAAATTGTTGTTGGTTATTGGAGTTAGACTCTGACCTTGGTACAAGCTCATCACTACTTTCAACCTAAGGTTAGGTTTGTTACTTATTGAGTACATGGGGTCGGTTGCATTCATACTATACTTCTGCACCTTGCGGGCAGATTTTAGATGATGATGTTGTTGTACTCAACGGGAGCTGGTATTGAAGACGTACCTGCGTTCCGGTTGTAGCTGCCTCTTGTTCTTGGTAGCCTTAGAATTATAAAACTATGTTTATATACTTTTCAAATAGATGATGTATTTACTTCATACCGGCTTTGTATATCTCAACTCCAAAATGACATTATGTAGTTTGTCGTATCACTTGTCAAAAATTTCCTTTGGTCGTGATAAGATATTAATTTAAAGGATGACATATATGTACCATTTTCTATAAGGAATTTAATTTCGATTTTTGAGAAAAATAAGAGATAGATATCTGGTTTATTTTCAAATATCTCTTGTGTTATTGATCTTGATAAACATTTTACCTCTTGTGGTATATTGATGCATGACCTTGTTATTGTTAATTTCTCTCCTGATTTGAACAATATTAGTCTACTTTATAAGAGAAAATGTTCTTAAAAATTGAGTGAAACTTATCTGTGCACTTACGTCTTAGTCATAAATATTTGGATAGGATTTCAGTTGGTCAATGATGAACCTTAAGGTTCATTGAAAGTAGAGGCCCTACCAACTTATGGATCTTGTTTAGAAGGAAATATGACTAAAAGACATTTCTGCTCCAAAGGAAAAAGAGTTGGTGATAAGTTATAACTAATCCATTTTTTATTGTACTGTCTAATGAATATATAGGCAAGAGGTGGTTTTGACTATTAGTAGGGAGAAGTAATAGGACTCTTATGGAGATGTTTAGATTATTGGTGAATTACTTTGATTTATTTATTTTCGTTATGGTTATGCCTTAGAAACTGCAATTACATTCTGATTTTAGTTCTTTCTAAGTCAGTATCTTGGACGCCATAGAACTATGGACTTAACATAAGTCCGGTCTTCGGCAAGTTCGGATATGGAATTATCCAATATATATATACTGAAAGGGAAATAGGATAAGATAAAATCAAGGATAATGTTTGCGCGCTTATTGGATATCCAAGGAAATGAAAGGAGGTTTATTTTATTTTCCTAAAGAAAAGAAGGCAATTGTTAGCACAAATACCAGTTCTCTATAATAGTATTATTTAATAAACTATGTTTCTAGAAGTAAACTAGTTTTACAGGAACTAAGAAAAGAAATAACAAATGAATCATCTGAAAATTCAAACGCTCAAGAACATACAACTCTATGTGTCAGAATTGACGTTCTATTGCATTTAAATAGTGGGAGAAATATTAATAGACAAAAAGAAATTTACTACCTTTAAGTATTGGGAGTGATGTTAAGCAGAGAACACTATAGGAAGAAGTCATTAATATTTCAATACCATAAGGTAATGAAGATAATATTAGTAGTATTTCGTCGTAGTGGGAGAATGCTAAGGAAAATCATAGTTTGGTATGTACTCTTGGGAGATTTTCATAACAAAGATCCGTGAAGAGCTTAATACCAAACTAGTTAGTTACGACAAAGCACTACTAGATAAAGATTGCATTTGAAAATAACTTGGCAAGTGCCTTTTAGCAAAAGCTTATTGGTAGAGACTTTTGATAGACTTGCAAAAGCATAACTGTGAAAGTTATAGATGCATGGTTATGAGTCTAAGTGGGAGATTGTTAGGGCATATACTATTAACCATGCATTTAGATATAATTCTAATAATTGTCATGGTTAAAAGTCTAAGTGGGAGATTGTTGGGATATATACTATTAACCATGGATTTTGGTTTGGATATAATATTTATTATGGAATAATTATTTATTCAATTTTAACAAAGTTTTAAATAGATCATATATGCATTTGTGTCCTTTACTTATATAGTAGATAATTTAGTGTATAGAGTTTAGCTTATACACAATAGATTAAATCGTCGGTTCTTATAACTATAAAGATCATGTTCACAATCTAATGATGGAATTGGACAAAACATCGGGAATGATTATAACACAAGATTAAATATAATTTATTTTGATTATGGGAGTGGTTTAATTCTGACTTCTTGTGCTAGTACATTTTGTATGTATTGAACAAACCAAGTAGAGATAAGTATTTTATATTGACTTAATAAAATAACTTCTCTAGCCACTAAACGTGCTTATACTCTTAATCTTGAAATAATTATTATTAGTTGTGTATATTATTTTTAATCACAAAGATCACAAATCATGATACAAATCACAAATCATGATCACAAATCAAGATCAGAAATCACAAAGATCAGCCCAAATAAAGATAACATAATGCATCAACAAATATCAAGAAAGACTGAGGTATGATACACAAGTAAAATCATGATTGAGCACAAGATAGAAATTAGCAATTAATTCAATAAGTATGTGCCCTCTGTGGGTCCCAACAGTATTATCACATAGCCTAAGCATGATTTCTAACATGATTTATAGTCAAATTTCCTCAACACATAAAGAGCATATAGCTAACAACAAATTATTTAACTTTACAAATTCACGGGACGGACCAAGTCATAATTTTCGCGGTGCACGCCCACACGCCCGTCACCTAGCATGTGCGTCACCTCCAAAATAATCACATGATACCAAAATCCGGAGTTTAATACCCTCAGGACCAGATTTAAAATTGTTACTTACCTCAGAGCGTGAAATTCTTTACTCTGCTATGGCTTTGCCTCGCAAATCGGCCTCCGAATGCCTCGAATGTAGTCCCAAATAATTTGTTTCAGTCAATAAAATTTATTTTAATTAATTCCATAAGAAAATATTAATTTTCCATAAAAATCTGAATTTTAGCTCAAAAATCGCCCGTGGGGCTCACGTCTCGAAACTTGACAAAAGTTATCAAATCCGAAAGCTCATTCAACCACGAGTCTACCCATACCAATGTTACCAAATTCTGACCTCAAATTGATCCTCAAATCTACAAATCTTATTTCCAAATTTTTAAGTTCCAATCTCCGATTTACACCTCAAAATCATGTAATCTAGTCGGATTATTTGATGATAATTCAATATTATTGAGTAGAAATGATCACAAGGGACTTACCTCAAGTTTTCCTTGAAAATATATCAAAAATCGCCTCTCCTCAAGCTCTAATTTGTCAAAAATGGCGAATGGGATGAAGTCCCTATTTTTATAATTCTGCCCAGACAATCTCGGTTCTGCCTAGATCTTGGCCTTCGATCTTGGCCTTCGATCGAAGTCCTCGATCCTAGGCCTCGATCCCGGCCCTCGATCCTAGTCCTCGATCCTAGGCCTCGATCATGGCCCTCGATCCTAGGTCTCGATCATAGCTTCGATCCTGATCCTCGATCATGGCCCTCGACCCTGTGAAAATTCGGGATTCGGATATTCTAAAGACGTCATTCAGGAATCGTTATGGCCACTATGAATTTCTTGTGATGTCTTTTGGGCTAACCAATGTCCCAGCATCATTTATGCATTTGATGAATAGTGTATTTCAACCATATCCTAGCCCTCAATCCTAGGCCTCGATCGTGGCTTCGATCCTGATCCTCGATCATGGCCCTCGACCCTGACCCTTGATCGGGTTAGTTGGTTCGGGTCCGGAGGGAATTCGGAATGAAATGAGACACTTAGTCTCATAATTGAAAATTTAAGTTAGAAAAGTGAACTGGATATGGACCTATGTGTAAAAGACCTCAGATTTAAATTTTGATGATTCCAATAGCTCTGTATGGTGATTTTGGACTTAGGAGCGTGTCCGGAATATTATTTGGAGGTCCGTAGAGGAATTAGGCTTAAAATACCGAAAGTTTAATTTTTGGAAAGTTTGACTGGGGGGTTGACTTTTTGATATCGGGGTCGAAATCCGATTCTGAAAATTTGAATACCTCTTTTATGCCATTTATGACTTGTGTACAAAATATGAGATCAATCGGACGTGATTTGATAGGTTTCGGCGTTATTTGTAGAAATTAGAAATTTCAAAGTTCAATAGGCTTGAATTGGGGCGTAATTCATGGTTTTAGCATTGTTTGAGGTGATTTGAGGATTCGACTAAGTTCGTATGATGTTTTAGGACTTGTTGGTATATTTGGTTGAGGTCCCGTGGGCCTCGGGTGAGTTTCAGATGGTTAATACATCAAAAATTAAACTACAACAGATGCTACAATTTCCTTCTGTTGGAAATTTCTTCTGCCAGGTTCGAGCCCAGAAATCTCTCAGAATCGAGCATAGATCGAGCCTAGAAATCGAGCCCAGATCGAAGCCATGATCGAGCCCAAGGTCGAGGGCCACGATCGAAGCCATGATCGAGCCCAGGGTCGAGGGTCACGATCGAAGCCATGATCGAGCCCATGGTCGAGGGTGACGGTAGAAGGCAGGGTCGAAGACACGATCGAAGGCCAGGGTCGAGGGCCATGATCGAGGATTAGGATCGAAGCCACAATTGAGGCCTAGGATCGAGGATCAGGATCAAGGGCCAGGATCGAGGCCTAGGATCTAGGACCTCGATCAAAGGACAAGATCGAAGGACAAGATCGTAGCAGAACCGAGGTTGTCTGGGCAGAATTATAAAAACAGGTACTTCATCCCATTCGCCATTTTTGACAAATTGGAGCTTGAGGAGAGGCGATTTTTGATATATTTTCAAGGAAAACTTGAGGTAAGTCACTTGTGATCATTTTTACTCCATAATATTGAATTATCATCGAATAATCCGACTAGATTACATGATTTTGATGTGTAAATCGGAGATTGGAACATAGAAATTTGGAAATAAGATTTGTTGATTTGAGGGTCGAGTTGCGGTTAGAATTTGGTAAAATTGGTATGGGTAGACTCGTGGATGAATGAGCTTTCGGATTTTATAACTTTTGTCGAGTTCCGAGATGTGCGCCCCACAGGCAATGTTTGAGCTAAATTTGGTTTTTTATTGAAAATTAGCATTTTCTTATGGAATTAATTCTAATAAATTTTATTGACTGAACCGAATTATTTGTGACTAGATTCGAGGCATTCGTAGGCTGATTTGCGAGGCAAATCCATAGCAGAGTAATTAATTTCACGCTCTGAGATAAGTAACAGTTTTAAATCTGGTACTGAAAGTATTAAACCCCGAATTTTGGTATCATGTGATTATTTTGGAGGTGAAGCACATGCTAGGTGACGGACGTGTGGGCGTACACCGAGGGAATTGTGACTTGGTCCGTCCCGTGAAACTGTAAAGTTGAATAAATTGTTGTTAGCTATATGCTCTTTATGTGTTGAGGAAATTTGACTATAAATCATGTTAGAAATCATGCTTAGGCTATGTGATAGTACTGTTGGGACCCACAGAGGGCATATACTTATTGAATTAATTGCTAAATTCTATCTTGTGCTCAGTCATGATTTTACTTGCGTATCATACCTCAGTATTTCTTGATATTTGTTGATGCATTATGTTATCTTTGTTTGGGCTGATCTTTGTGATTTATGAGAGCTCGAGAGACTAGAGAGGTTGAGGACTGAGTAAGGCCGAGGGCCTGTCGGTGAGGTAAGGATATTATGGCATGTGAGTTCTCTGTGCAAGATATTATAGCACGTGAGTTGTCCATGCAGATTATGGAGCTTGGGTTGTAGGAGCCCCTCCGGAGTCTGTACACCTCCAGTGAGCGCTGGTACCCATTGAGTGTGAGTGTTGAGGGCTGAGAGCCGAGTGGTTGAGTTGTTGTGGTGAGTTGAGTGATTGTTGCCTGAGAGGCTGTACTTGCTTTGCAATTGTTATTGCACTTGATTGCTATCTGTCATTGTTGTGAAATCTCTGAAAGATTTTTTTATCCGGATTACATGAAATTGATCTGTATAAAATTAATTTGACTTAAACTGCCGGATTTGGATGCATGTCTATTCTTTGCTGGAATTACTGAAAACGAACTGTAACTGTGTAACTCGTCATTATCTTCAGTTCCTTAGTTATTATTGTTACTTGCTGAGTTGGTTGTACTCATACTACACCCTGCCTTTCGTGTGCAGATCAAGGTGTTCCCAGAAATAGCGGGTGTTGATCATTTCACGCAGTTGGTTTTCAGGATATTTTGATGTAGGTGTCATGTTCCGCATACCTTGGTTCTCCTTCCCTATCTCCTTGTTTTAATGTATGTGGTCTCAGACTATTATAGATCGTATTTTCCAGACTTATATTTATATTAAATGCTCATGTACTCAGTGACACCGGATTTTGGGAGTATTTATATATGTATTTGTGAGTTTTTCTTCTGCTAAATTTAGATATTTTGTTTTCAAACTCAAAAGATATGGGAGTTTATTGAGAGTGTCGGCTTGCCTAGTATCGAGATAGGCGCCATCACGATAGGTGAGATTTTGCGTCGTGACAAGTTGGTATCAAAGCCTAAGTTACATAGGTCTCACGAGTCATAAGCAGGTTTAGTAGAGTCTTGCGGATCGGTACGGAGACGTCTGTACTTATCTTCGAGAGGCTGCAGAACCCTTAGGAAAATTTCACTTTCTTGTATTCTGTCGTGATAATTTGTTGATTCTGGAAACTAAATTTCTACTATTCTATTCTCTCACAGATGGTGAGGACACGTACTACCGGATTGGACGGTCAGCCACCAGTGCCACCGATTAGGGCCGTGAGAGGCCAGGGCCGAGGCCGAGGTAGATGTCGAGGTGTAGCTCATACCACAGTCGAACCAACACATGTAGTACCACCAGTTGCTTCAGCTCAGGAGCATCTTCCGGATATAGCTGAGCCGACAGGATCAGCTCAGGCACCAGCTGTGCCCATTGAGATTCCAGGCCTTCAGGAGACTTTGGCCTAGATATTGGCAGCCTGCACTGGTCTGGCTCAGTTGGTTTTGGCTCAGGCCGGGGGAGGTACTCATACCCCTGTTGCACGTACTCCAGACCAGGTAGTACAGGGACTTCAGATACCGGGGGCACTACCAGCCTAGCCGGTTGTAGCCGCTCAGGCCCCGGTACTTCCTGTTATGGCAGATGATAAGAAGAGAAGACTTGAGAGATTTGAGAGGCTTTGACCTCCACCTTTAAGCAGTGCTGAGTCAGAGGATGCCCAGGGTTTTCTGGATAAGTGTCAGCGGATGCTTCGGACAACGGGTATTCTAGAGACCAGTGGGGTATCATTCACTACTTTCAGTTTTTTGGGGCTACCTTCAGATGGTGGGAGTCTTACGAGAGGTGTAGGCTGGTCGGTACAACACCCCTTACTTGGCAGCAGTTCTCCGGTCTATCCTTGGAGAAGTTCGTGCCTAAGTCCCGCAGAGAGGAGCTACGCAGGAAGTTTGAGCAGCTTCGTCAGGGTGATATGTCCGTGACACAATATGAGATGAGATTTTCAGAATTTGCCTGTCATGCTATCTCGTTGATTCCCACAGATAGGGAAAGGACCAGGCGATTCATAGATGGCCTCACTTTTCAGCTGCGATTACTCATGACTAGAGAGAGTGTGTCTGGTGCTACTTTTGATGAGGTTGTCGACATTTCTCGTCAGATTGAGATGGTTCGTAGCCAGGAGCGGGTTAAGAGGAGGCTAAGAGGCCTCGTGGTTCCGGTGATTTCAGCAGTGTTCCTTCAGGCGGTCAGTTTTACCGCGGTAGGGGACGTTCTTACAAACACACTCAGGCAGGTCGTTTAGCTCATTATGGTGCATCAGCTAGCCACAATTCTTACAGTGCTTACTCAAGCCAGTCTTCATTCAGTGCACTACTAGCGCATAGTTCCCATCATGCCACGTATGCTCAGGCTTCTACAGGTAATTCTTCGGGTTATCAAGAGCAGCAGTTCCGTCAGAGGAGGGGTTGTTTCGAGTGCGGAGAGTTAGGTCATTTGAAGAGAGATAATCCTAGGTTGTTGAGTGGGGCTCCACAACAGAGTTCTCGACCAACGGCACCAGCTCCAGCAGTTACATCACCCGCCCAGCCAGCTCGGGGTAGGGGTTAGCATCTAGGGGTCACCTAAGAGGGGGAGGCCAATCAGGAGGCGGACAGACTCGATTCTATGCTTTTCCTGCCAGGCCAGATGTTGTTTCCTCAAACGCAGTGATCACACGTATTGTTTTAGTGTGCCACAGGGAGGCTTTTATATTATTTGACCCTGGTTCCACTTATTCATATGTATCATCATATTTTTCTCATTATCTGGATATTCCTTGTGAGTCCTTAGTTTCACATGTTTCTGTATCTACACCGGTGGGCGATATTATTACTATAGATCGTGTGTATTAGTCATGTGTGATAACTATTGGGGAACTAGAGACTAGAGTTGATCTCTTATTAATCGGTATGGTTGATTTTGAAGTAATACTGGGTATGGATTGGTTGTCTCCATATCATGCTATTCTGGACTGTCACGCAAAAATTGTGACGTTAAAGATGCCGGGGTTGCCAAAGGTTGAATGGAGGGGTTCTCAAGATCTTGTTCCTAGAAGGGTAATTTCTTATTTGAAGGCCCAACATATGGTTGGAAAGGGATGCTTGTCATATTTGACCTTTGTGAGAGATGTTGATGCAGATGCTCCTATTATTGATTTAGTACCGATCGTGTGAGGCTTTTCAGATGTATTTCCTGCAGACCTGCCGCGTATGCCACCCGACAGGGATATTGATTTCAGTATTGACTTGATGCATGGCACTCACCCCATTTCTATTCCTCCATATCGTATGGCACCAGCTGAGTTAAAAGAATTGAAAGAGCAACTTCAAGAACCCCTTGAAAAGGGGTTTATTAGGACTAGTGTGTCACCTTGGGGTGCATCGGTTCTGTTTGTGAAAAAGAAAGATGGTACTATGCGGATGTCCATTGATTATAGGCAGTTGAACAAAGTTACAATCAAAAATAAATATCCATTGCCGCGTATTGATGGTTTATTTGACCAGCTTCATGGAGCGAGGGCATTCTCCAAAATTTATTTGAGGTCTGGGTATCACCAGTTGAAAATTCAATTTCGGATATTCTAAAGATGGCATTCAGGACTCGTTATGGTCAATATGAATTTCTTGTGATGTCTTTTGGGCTAACCAATGCCCCAGCAGCATTTATGCATTTGATGAATAGTGTATTTCAGTCATATCTTGATTTATTTGTCGTGGTATTTATTGATGATATTCTGGTGTACTCACGTAGCCAGGGGGAGCATGCACAACACTTGGGTAGTGTATTACAGAGGCTGAGAGATGAGAGACTTTATGCTAAATTCTCTAAGTGTGAGTTCTGGCTTAGTTCGGTGGCATTCTTGGGACATATAGTGTCTAGTGAAGGAATTAAGGTGGATCTAAAGAAAATAGTAGCAGTTCAGAATTGGCCCAGACCATCCTCAGTTACTGAGATTCGGAGTTTTCTCGGCTTGGCCTGTTATTATTGTCTCTTCGTGGAGGGATTATCGTCTATTGCATCGCCTATGACTAAATTGACCCAGAAAGGTGCTCCGTTCAGGTGGCCGGATGAATGTGAAGAGAGCTTTCAAAAGCTCAAGACAGCTTTGACTACAGCTCCTGTATTGGTGTTGCCTACAGGTTCAGTGTCTTATACTGTCTATTGTGACGCGTCACGGATTGGTCTCGGCGCAGTACTTATGCAAGACGGTAGGGCAATTGCCTATGCGTCCAGATAGTTAAAGGTACATGAGAAGAATTATCCAGTCCACGACCTTGAGTTAGCAGCTATTGTTCATGCCTTAAACATCTGGCGGCATTACTTGTACGGTGTCCAGTGTGAGGTATATGCAGATCATTGGAGTCTACAACATTTGTTTAAACAAAAGATCTTAATTTGCAGCAGCGAAGGTGGTTAGAGTTGCTTAAGGATTATGATATTACTATTCTCTATCACCCCAGAAAGGCCAATGTGGTGGCCGATGCCTTGAGTCGTAAGGCAGAGAGTTTGGGCAGCTTAGCATACTTACCGGTAGCAGAGTGGTCCACATCTTCTTGTCCTTAAGGACACGGTTCAACACGGTGATGCCAAGGAAGTCACTATTGGACATGACAGTGTATTACAGATGCAGGGAAGGCTATGTGTGCCTAATGTAGATGGTTTGCGTGAGCTGATTCTCCAGGAAGCTCACAGTTCGCGATACTCTATTCATCCAGGCACCGCGAAGATGTATCAGGATTTGAGGCAGCACTATTGGTGGAGGCGGATGGAGAAGGATATAGTTGGGCTTGTAGCTCGGTGTCTAAATTGTCAACAGGTGAAGTATGAACATCAGAGGCCGGGAGGATTGCTTCAGAGACTTGAAATTCAAGAGTGGCAATGGGAGCATATTACCATGGATTTCGTAGTTAGGCTCCCACGGACCTTGAGAAAGTTTGATGTTGTTTGGGTGATAGTAGATCGGCTGACCAAGTCCGAACATATTATTCCACTTGGTACTAATTATTCTTCAAAATGGTTGGCTGGGATTTATATTCGCGAGATTGTTCGCCTACACGGTGTGCCGGTGTCTATTATTTCAGATCGGGGAACGCAGTTTACCTCACAGTTTTGGAGGGTAGTGCAGCGAGAATTGGGCACACAGGTTCAGTTGAGTACAACATTTCACCCTCAGACGGGCGGACTGTCCGAGCGCACTATTCAGATACTGGAGGATATGCTATGAGCTTGTGTCATTGATTTTGGGGGTTCTTGGGATCAATTTCTGCCACTCGCAGAGTTTGCTTACAATAATAGCTACCAGTCAAGCATTCAGATGGCTCCGTATAAAGTTTTATATGGGAGACGGTGTCGGTCTCCGGTGGGTTGGTTTGAGCCTGGTGAGGTTAGACTATTGGGTATTGATTTGGTTCAGGATGCTTTAGAGAAAGTCAAAATAATTCAGGAATGGCTTCGCACGGCACAGTCTAGACAGAAGATTTATGCTGCCAGGAAGGTTCATGATGTTGTTCACATGGTTGGGGAGAAGGTTCTGCTCAAGATTTCACCCATGAAGGGTGTGTTTAGGTTTGGGAAAAAGGGCAAGTTGAGCCCTCGGTATGTTGGGCCTTTTGAAATACTTAAGAAAATTGGGGAGGTTGCTTATGAACTTTCTTTGCCACCTAGCCTATCAGGTGTTCATCCAGTGTTCCATGTATCCATGCTCCGAAAGTATGTCAGGGATCTGTCTCACATTCTGTATTTAAGTACAGTACAACTGGACGGTAATTTGACTTATGATGTGGAGCCGGTGGCTATTTTAGACCGGCAAGTTCGAAAGCTGAGGTCAAAGAACATAGCATCAGTGAAGGTGCAGTGGAGAGGCCAGCCAGTCGTAGAAGCTACTTGAGAGATGGAGTAGGAGATGAGGAACAAACATCCACACTTATTTGAGACTCCAGGTATTATTCTAAACCCGTTCGAGGACGAACGTTTGTTTAAGAGGGTGAGAATGTAACGACCCGGCAGGTCGTTATGAATATTATAACCCCGTTCCCCCATTTATTGCTTAATTTATGTCTTGCAATTGATTTATGACTTATCAGGTTAGTTGGTTCGGGTCCAAAGGATCGAGGGTTACGATCGAAGTCATGATCGAGCCCAGGGTCGAGGGTCACGGTCTAAGGCATGGACGAAGACATGATCGAAGGACAGGGTCGAGGGCCATGATCGAGGATCAAGATCGAAGACACAATCGAGGCCTAGGATCGAGGACCAGGATCGAGGGCCAGGATCGAGGACCTCGATCGAAGGCTAAGATCGAGGTAGAACCGAGGTTGTTTGGGTAGAATTAGAAAAACAGGGATGTCACGACCCAAAATACAACAAGTCGTGATGGCACCTAACCCATCCCGTTAGGTAAGCCAATTTCCAACTAACCAATTTCAATAATAACTATTAAAGCAATTTAAGTGAATAAAAATCCTGATCTTATACAATCCCCAAGAACTAGTAGTACAAATCATGAGCTTTTAAGAATAGAGTATACAAAGCGGAAATGAAATAAATACATAGTCTGTTTGAATAGTACATAAACAGAGCTTTTTTAATTTAAGGCTACCATGAACAAAAGGAAGCTACAACAGGAACGCAGGTACATCTTCAAAACGGCAACCATCGAGCACAGCAACAACATCAGTCAACATCTGCACGCAATGTGCAGAAGTGTAGTATCAGTACAACCGACCCCATATACTGAGTAAGTAACAAACCTAGCCTTAGGTTGAAAGTAGTGACGAGCTTCTACCAAGGTCGGGTCCAAATCCACTAATCCACAACAGTTAATAACGACATAAAGCAAATAATACCAAAAGTAACTCAGAGATAAAATGCTCAGTCACATCATGATTTCAGCAATAATAGTTCTTCCTTTAAAGTACATCAGTGAAAACCCAAATTTTTGCCAAAGTTACCAAAAATGTGAATAAGTTTGAAAACAGAAAATTTTCCAAAATCCTTTCAATAATAAATAAAATATCTCATTTTATTTTTAGATAACCATTGTAAAACAAATGCATCACTATGCCTATCTGTCAACATGTGTGAGAAATCATGAATAATGTGATACCGTACAGCATGAGAAAAACACATCTCTATGCATATATGTCACGTGTGCAAGTCAATGCAATGTATCTCAGAGATTGTACTCATGTACTCACACTCTCAGAGTACTCAATCTCATTGTCTCGTATTCTCTCTCAATGTGCTCAGCACACTCAATCATTAAGCGCTATACAATACCTGCTGCGGCGTACAACCCGATCCCTGTTTATAGTCGACTGCGCTCACTGGGGTGTACAGACTCATGAGGGGCTCTTGCAGCCCAAGCGCTATAAGCACGGACAACTCACGTGTTGCACGGATAACTCACGTGCCATAATATAAATATCTGGATCCGCATGGCCAACTTACGTGCTGCATGTCCAACTCACGTGCAATATTAATATAAGGATCCGCATGGCCAACTCATGTGCTGCACGGCCAACTCACGTGCTGCACGACCAACTCACGTGCAATAATAATATAAGTATCCGCACGGCCAACTCACGTGCTGCACGGCCAACTCATGTGCTGCACGGCAAACTCACGTGCAATAATAAGCCAATAAGTGCTGCTGCAAGCGGGCAACCCCGATCCATATGATAGTAATAATATATATAAAGCCAACATGGCCTGCTGCGGCGTGCAGCCCGATCCCAAAAGTACTCTCACAATCAGGCCCTCGACCTCCCTCAGTCATCAATCTCTCCAGTCTCTCTCTCATGGGCTCACAATGTCATGAGAATAACCCAAAATGATGATATGATGTATTAGTAAATAACAACAGAGACTGAGATACAATATGCAATAAAAGGAATATGACTGAGTATATTTTTTCATTTTAAAATAAATATTTCACAATAATATGACCTTTGTGGGTCCCAATAATACTGGCACATAGCCTCAACATGATTTTTAATATGCTTTTGAGCTCAATTTCTTTAACTCATAAAATCGCATGAAAAATGCCAAGATCATTTAACTACAAAATTCCACAGAAATAATTATGTCATAATTTCATTAGTGCACGCCCACACGCCCTTCACCTAGCATGTGCGTCACCTCCCAACAATTCACGAAATACATATATTGAGGGTTCATACCCTCAACTCCATGATTAAAAGAGTTACTTACCTCGAACAAGCCAAATCCAATGTCGAGCAAGCTAAGCAATGCTCCAGAAATTCTATTATGCGCGTATCAACTTCCAAATGGCTCGAATCTTGTCACAATTAATTTGATTTAGCTCACAAAAATTATAGGAATTAATTCCATATCAAAATACTAATATTTTCCAAAAATCCAAAATTACGCCCCAAAAATCATCTGTGGGGCCCACGCCTTGGAACTCGACAAAAGTTATAAAATCTAGAAGCCCATTCAACCAGGAGTCTAACCATACCAATTTTACCAAAATCCGACCCCAACTCGACCCTCAAATCTTCAATTTAAACCAAGAGGGTTTTCAAATTTTCCCAACTCAATTCACCAATTAAATGATAAAAACAACCATGGTTACGGGTAATTTAACCAATATTGAGTTAAGAACACTTACCCCGTTGTTTCCCTTGAAAAACTCCTGAATATCGCCTCTTCCCAAGCTCAAATCCGGCAAAAACTGTTTCAGAACTTAAACTCTCTGTCCAAACCTCTCTTCTTCGCGAACGTGACAGGTCCCTCGCGTTCGCGAAGCACAACTCGACTGCCCACAAATTTAACCCTTCACGAGCGCGACAGTGGCTTCGCAAACGCAAAGCTTAGAAAACCTTACCCTTTGTGAACGCGACTACGGCTTCGCAAACGCGAAGCTTTACTAGCTCAGACCTTTGCGAACGCGACCGCCACCTCGCGAACGCGTAGAACAAGGACCCGGGGGTCCCCAATAGCCTCACTCCTCTTCGCGAACGCGACACCCGCCATGCGTTCGCGATGCACACACATACCATACCTTCGCATTCGTGGATGCGAAGAACAACACCTCACACTCAGAAAACTATCTTCGCGAACGCGAGGGCCCACTCGCGAACGCGAAAGAGAAAATCAGAAAACTGCAACAGTAGATATTAGCAATCTCACCAAGACCAAAAATGATCCGATAACCATCCAAAACTCACCCGAGCCCCTCGGGACCTCAACTAAATATACCAACGAGTCCAAAAACATCATACGGACTTAGTCGAACCCTCAAATCACCTCAAACAACACTAAAACCATGAATTACACCTCAATTGAAGCCTAATAAATGTTGAACTTTCAAATTATATATCTTATGCCGAAATACATCAAATCAATCTGGAATGACTTCAAATTTTGCACACAAGTCACATTTCACATTACGGACCTATTCCAATTTCCAGAATCGGATTCCGACCCCGATGTCAAAAAGTCAACCCCCGGGTCAAACTTCCCAAAAATTCAACTTTCGGCATTTCAAGCCTAATTCCACTATGGACCTCCAAATAATTTTTCGGATACGCTCTTAAGTCCAAAATCACCATATGAAGCTATTGGAATCATCAGAATTAAATTCCGATGTCGTTTACACATAAGTCGATATCCGCTCACTATTTTAACTTAATCTTTAAACCTTAGAACTAAGTGTTCCAATTCATTCCAAAACCTTACTGGACCCGAACCAATTGCCCCGGAAAGTCACACAACAACTCTAAAGTACAATTTGAGCAGTAAAGGGAGAAATGGGGTTGTAATACTCAAAACGACCGGCCGGGTCATTACATTCTCCCCTACTTAAACATACGTTCGTCCTCGAACGTGCCAAGAGTTGTTTCCGAGCCATCAAATCACTGTTCCATCTTACCACACATGTACCCGGGGGTGAACCCACGTCATCCTATTCCATATGAGCTTGACAATACAATATAACTGAAAACCATTAATTTAACCTTAGCCCATAAACCTTAGAGTTTAATTTCCAACCTTTAGAATTTCTTTCAAGACACAAATCTTACATTTACACACCGTATAAGTACGAACAAGTTGCATCGAACTATAACTATAACCACGGATATAATCAACCAACATATTACATAACCCGCATGCTTATAGAACCATTCCTGACCACAATGACTACTCCAAAACCAACCAAATATTAGTATTAAACCCATATCGAACCAAACCTCATCCCAAAACCTTCGTACATTGTTGATAATAAAAGAAACATGCAAAATTTCATGACCACATACCAGATAAACAAGTCACGGAGCTCTCTCGCCCCAACCAGAACCATAATCACTTTTTGAGTTGACTCTCAATATTATACCCCCGAATATACCGAAATCAAACCTGATACTACCCATTCTAGGTCCAATGACCTTATATTACTAAACACAACTGTTCCATAGACATACCGCACCAATATAACTCAGAGACGCAACCCGTGCAATCCGTGCACCAATAAGAAACAATTCAAATGTACCCAGTCATGGAAAATGACTCAAATGAGAGAATTGCCCCGCCAGATTAACAAGTACCGCCATAACGAAATGCTGAAGATTCATCATACACCGTAGAACCATCACCCGATTCTAACACAAGGTTCATACCTTAACATAACTCTGCTACAATGCGTGACCCAATCCAAACGCTGGTCCATAATATATATCTCGAGCCACCCCGCTCAAAATCAATAACCACAAAGAGGTAAAGGACAAAAATGCCACACAAAACCTGAAAGAACATAACCATTACACAATCGCTCATGCAATACCCAAATATTCTCAAATGCCGCTATAAAGCTTAAATAGAATTGCACCATCTGTGCACATAACTAATGAATCACAACTCCTCGTAGCATAAAGGAGTAATTCACAGATCATTTCAGAACACGGATAAGTTCAACATCAACCGAATGACACATCCCTCAATAATAGCAGTATGGAGCCAACCATTCCGGCTCGGTGTAGAATACACATCTTAATTGGGACTACCTATGGACCCCAAATCAAGTCTCGTCACCACAATAGATAAATAACGCTCCGAAAATTCATCGCGACTAATTCATAATACATGATATCATCAGATTCGCTTCGGTCATGACATCACAGTCCACAACCACAAAACAATTTGCTCCTAAGAACTCCCAGTCTCCAAATCCATAGAACACACAAATTACTATTTCTGATTCCATCAAATATAAATCTCTTTAACTCAACCAAGCCACGCAGGTCGCCAAACCCAAGAGTATTTCCAAAAAGCACATGTAGAAACCCCCCACATCATAAGCACTCAAAGAATCGATCATATCCACTACCATACTGATCCAACCTACTACCACGCTGTCATATTTCTCCAAGTCCCTTCCGAATTTGTCTTGAAATTGATACTTCTCCTTGCTAAAACACCACGATCTTAAACAACAACTCACCCCACAAACCTTAGCATAGAACCACAATGCCCTACGACCCATAAGCTACTGTATTCTTCTTAAGCACCTTCAAAAATACCACAATTGTAACACTCGCTCTGAAAATACCTTATGTGAATTTGAAATTGTTCTCCTCACCCTCCTTATACTAAAACATAGAATCCATAGTCATACAGAATTTTCGCAAGTCCAGGCACCATCCAGTATAAATCTCAGGTTTTATCCATACACATGTCCAGAGAAATTCTCAATTGCTATATAAAATTCTCAAACCCACTAGAATTTTCTCGGGAGTCACCCACTTTGCTCAAATCTAATTGTACCGCCAAAATGGGTCAAAAGACACCTGCCCCATTAGCACAACAACACTCAAAGAAGTAACTCTTCTTTAATACCCTCAATCAAATTCATACTCCGTGCGTACTACATATTTTAAAAATAACAGCTCACTCATCCCATGATTTTCACATACTCATAAAGTACAATATAACCTGTATCCAAGAATTCGTTTACTCAAGTCATTCTCGAACTCCATCTCTGCAAGTCATAGCTAATCCACAAGTATGTCTCAGACCAGAACTAAAATTTAATATATAACCATGAAAGTTAGCCATCTGCAGCAGGCTCCCCCACTTGGCTCAAAGCTATAGATCATTTCATTCAATAAATCACAACACCCATACCGTATTACTGCCATGATACTACAATGAGTTCAGCAAAATAATTTCTCAAGTTCATGAAACACCAACCATAAAATACCTCAATCATCCGCTAAGCATGTATTTATTTCTCTTGATGGTCAATTCAACTTTTTTAACCAATTTCAAATTCAAATCTCAACACATACCCTTCGCTGGTAAAAAAGAAACTCTCCACTCAACATTATAAGGAACGCACCTACGTAGATTACTCTGCAGGAGATAACCCACCTGCTCAGCCTCAAATTGGCATATTGTTATACCCTTTCGCAACCACAATTACTATGCAATCACTTAATCTTTTTGAGTACAAACTCATTAACAAGACATGAGAATTTGATTTGTCCCACAGTTTAACGACATGAAAGATCCTTCAACACACTCATAACCCGAGACTATAAGTCACATCTAGACAGAAATTAAGCACCCAATAGTCCTTTTCACATCCCAACAAACTCATCTGGACACATTTTGTAGTCACATCATGCTCATCATATAGTTATTCCACCGTTCATCAAGCCACAAATTCCACTGTAGGGTCATCACCGGACATATGAGTCAAATTGTACAAGTTATAACTGAAGCTACCGAGCTTAAGCTGTGGTCTAACCATGGCCTCAAGTCCTCTAGACTATCCCATCACCAAAACATAGAATACACATATCCAACATCGTCCATGGAATCACAAGCCGGCGATGCACAGCTGATACTGAGCGCTCATGTGCGCATACGAATACGTAGAAGGAATTCAAAGAATTATATTTCAAGCTGAATCAATCTCGCACGATAAGAAGAGAAAGATGGGAAGTATATAAATCCTAAATGTCATGTAGCCTCTAGAAGATAAGGATGGACGTCATCATACCGATCTGCAAGATTCTACTAGACACTTGCTCATGACTTGTAGAACCTATGGACCTAGAGCTCTGATACCACCTTGTCACGACCCAAAATCCAACTTGTCGTGATGGCACCTAACCCATCCCGTTAGGTAAGCCAATTTCCAACTAACCAATTTCAATAATAATTATTAAAGCAATTTAAGTGAATAAAGATCTTGATCTTATACAATCCTGAAGAACTGGTAGTACAAATCACGAGCTTCTAAGAATAGAGTATACAAAGCGAAAATGAAATAAATACATAGTCTGTTTGAATAGTACATAAACAGAGCTTTATTAATTTAAGGCTACCATGAACAAGATGCAGCTACAACAGGAATGCATGTACATCTTCAAATCCCGCAACCATCGAGCACAGCAACAACATCAGTCAACATCTACATGCAATGTGTAGAAGTGTAGTATCAGTACAACCGACCCCATGTACTGAGTAAGTAACAAACCTAGCCTTAGGTTGAAAGTAGTGAAGAGCTTCTACCAAGGTCGGGTCCAAATCCACTAATCCACAACAGTTAATAACGACATAAAGCAAATAATACCAAAAGTAACTCAGAGATAAAATGCTCAGTCACATCATGATTTCAGCAATAATAGTTCTTCCTTTCAAGTACATCACTGAAAACCCAAATCTTTTGCCATAGTTATCAAAAATGTGAATAAGTTTGAAAATAGAAAACGTTTCCAAAATCCTTTCAATAATAAATAAAATATCTCATTTTCTTATTAGATAACCATTGTAAAACAAATGCATCACTATGCCCATCTGTCAACATGTGTGAGAAATCATGAATAATGTGCTACCGTACAACATGAGGAAAACACATCTCTATGCATATATGTCATGTGTGCATGTCAATGAAATGTATCTCAGAGATTGTACTCATGTACTCTGACTCTCAGAGTACTCAATCTCACTGTCTCACATTCTCTCTCATTGTGCTCAGCACACTCAATCATTCAGCATTATACAATACCTACTGCGGCGTGCAGCCTGATCCCTGTTTATAGTTGACTGCACTCACTTGGGGTGTACAGATTCTCTTGAGGGGCTCCTACAGCCCTAGCGCTATAAGCACGGACAACTCACGTGCTGCACGGACAACTCACGTGCCATAATATAAATATCTAGATCCTCACGGCCAACTCACGTCCTGCACGGCCAACTCACGTGCAATAATAATATAAGGATCCGCACGTCCAACTCACGTGTTGCACGGACAACTCACGTGCAATAATAATATAAGTATCCGCACGGCCAACTCACGTGCTGCACGGCCAACTCATGTGCTGCACGGCCAACTCACGTGCATTAATAAGCCAATAAGTGCTGTTGCAGGCGGGCAACCCCGATCCATATAATAGTAATAATATATATAAAGCCAACATGGCCTGCTGCGGCGTGCAGCCCAATCCCAAAAATATCCTCACAATCAGGCCCTCGGCCTCCCTCAGTCATCAATCTCTCCAGTCTCTCTCTCATGGGCTCACAATGTCATGAGAATAGCCCAAAATGATGATATGATGTATCAATAAATAACAACAGAGACTGAGATACGATATGCAATGAAATGAATATGACTGAGTATAAATTTTCATTTTAAAATAAATATTTCACAACAATATGACCTATGTGGGTCCCAATAATACTGGCACATAGCCTCAACATGATTTTTAATATGCTTTTCAGCTCAATTTCTTTAACTCATAAAATCGCATGGAAAATGCCAAGATCATTTAACTACAAAATTCCACAGAAACAATTATGTCACAATTTTTATAGTGCACGCCCACACGTCCGTCACCTAGCATGTTCGTCACCTCCCAACAATTCACAAAATACATATATTCAGGGTTCATACCCTCAACTCCAAGATTAGAAGAGTTACTTACCTCGAACAAGCCAAATCCAATGTCGAGCAGGCTAAGCAATGCTCCAGAAATTCCATTATGCGCGTATCAACTTCCAAATGGCTCGAATCTAGTCACAGTTAATTTGATTCATCTCACAAAAATTATAGGAATTAATTCCATATCAAAATACTAATATTTTTTGAAAATTCGAAATTACGCTCTAAAAATCACCCGTGGGGCCCACGTCTCGGAATTCGATAAAATTTACAAAATCCGAACCCCCATTCAACCACGAGTCCAACGCTAACAAAATTACTCAAATCCGCAATTTAAACTAAGAGGGTTTTCAAAATTTTCCAACTTAATTCACTAATTAAATGATAAAAACAACCATGGATTCGGGTAATTTATTCAATATTGAGTTAAGAACACTTACCACGTTGTTTCCCTTGAAAAACTCCCAAAAATCACCTCTTCCCGAGCTCAAATCCGTCAAAAACAGAAAATGGGACGAAGTCCAATTTTCAAAACTTAAACTCTTTGTCCAGACCTCTCTTCTTCGCGAACGCGACAGGTCCCTCGCGTTCGCGAAGCACAACTTGACTGCCCACAAATTTAACCCTTCGCGAATGCGACCGTGGCTTTGCAAACGCTAAGCTTTGCAAAACTTACCCTTCGTGAACGAGAATGCGAAGCTTTACCTGCTCAGACCTTCGCGAACGCGACCGTACCTCACGAACGCGTAGAACAAGGACCCGGGGGTCCCCAATAACCTCACTCTTCTTCGCGAACGCGACACCTCTCACGCGTTCGCAATGCACACACATACCATACTTTCGCGTTCGCGTCCTCCCCTTCGCGGATGCGAAGAACAATACCTCACACTCACAAAACACTCTTCGTGAACGCGAGGGCCCACTCGCGAACGCGAAAGAGAAAATCAGAAAAATGCAGCAGCAGATATATGAGCAATCTCACCAAGGCCAAAAATGATCCGATAACCATCCAAAACTCAGCCGAGCCCCTCGGGACCTCAACCAAATATACCAACAAGTCCTAAAACATCATACGGACTTAGTCGAACCCTAAAATCACCTCAATTCAAGCCTAATGAACTTTGAACTTATAAATTCTATATCTTGTGCCGAAATACATCAAATCAATCCAGAATGACTTCAAATGTTGCACACAAGTCACATTTCACATTACAGACCTATTCCAATTTCCAGAATCAGATTCCGACCCCGATATGAAAAAGTCAACCCCCCCAGTCAAACGTCCCAAAAATTTAACTTTCGGTATTTCAAGCCTAATTCCACTATGGACCTCCAAATAATTTTTCGGCGCTATCCGAAGTCTAAAATCACTATACAGAGCTATTAGAATCATCAGAATTAAATTCCGAGGTCGTTTACACATAAGTCGACATCCGGTCATTATTTTAACTTAAGCTTTAAACCTTGGAACTCAGTATTCCAATTCATTCCAAAACCTTATTGGACCCGAACCAATTGCCCCGGCAAGTCACATAACAATTGTAAAGTATAATTTGAGCAGTGAAGGGGGAAATAGGGTTGTAATACTCAAAACGACCGGCCGAGTCATTACAAGGGACTTCGTCCCATTCGCCATTTTTGACAAATTGGAGCTTGAGCATAGGCGATTTTTGATATATTTTCAAGGAAAACTTGAGGTAAGTCCCTTGTGATCATTTCTACTCCATAATATTGAATTATCATCTAATAATCCGACTAGATTACATGATTTTGAGGTGTAAATCGGAGATTCGAACTTAGAAATTTAGAAATAAGATTTATAGATTTGAGGGTCGAGTTGAAGTCAGAATTTGGTAAAATTGGTATGGGTAGACTCGTGGTTGAATGGGCTTTCGGATTTTATAACTTTTGTTGAGTTCCGAGATGTGGGCCCCACGGACGATATTTGAGCTAAAATTCGGATTTTTATGGAAAATTAGCATTTTCTTATGGAATTAATTCCAATAAATTTTATTGACTGAAACGAATTAGCTATGTGCTCTCTAGGTGTTGAGGAAATTTGACTATAAATTATGTTAGAAATCATGCTTAGGCTATGTGATAGTACTGTTGGGACCCACTGAGGGCACGTACTTATAGAATTAATTGCTAATTTTATTTTGCTCTCAGTCATGAATTTACTTGTGTATCATACCTCAGTCTTTCTTGATATTTGTTGATGCATTATGTTATCTTTGTTTGGGATGATCTTTGTGATTTCTGAGAGCTTGAGAGACTAGAGAGGTTGAGGACTGGGTAAGGCCGAGGGCCTGTCGGTGAGGTAAGGATATTTTGGCATGTGAGTTGTCCGTTCAACACATGAGTTGTCCGTGCAGATTATGGCGCTTGGGCTGTAGGAGTCCCTACAGAGTCTGTACACCCCAAGTGAGCGTGGGTACCCTTGTTCACTTCAGAGATTCTAAATTTTTGTATTCTATTCTCTCACAGATGGTGAGGACACGTACAAGCGGATCTGATGAACAGGCACACACGCCCCCTGCTAGAGCCGCGAGAGGCCGGGGGCCGGGCTAGAGATCGAAGATGCCCACGTGGTGCAGCTAGAGCACCCGAGCAAGCTGCTACAGAGGAGTCACCAGTAGCTCCAGTCGGAGCACAAGAACCTGATACGCCTACTAGTACTACTCCAGCACTTCAGGAGGAGGGATGCAGACTCCCGCCACCCACACTCCAGAGCAGCGAGTTCACATTGGTTAGGTTCCAGGTGTCATTGCGACACAGCTTGTGGTCCTATTTCAGTAGGTGGTAGGGATTGCTTGCCGGGTAGAAGATGGGTGGGTCCAGGCGAGAGAGGACAGATGAGGTCAGGAGAGAGAGTACAGAGAGGCGAAGAGACCTCGTAGACTGGAGAGATCCATTGGTCCTTATTTTGGAGGCTGGGTACGACATGGTAGAGGTTTTGTGGGTCAGGCAATTCCATTTGCATTTTCGACTTCGCATAGTGTTTTAGGTGTTCATGGGTCTCAGGGTACCCGTACCGCACAGTTCCCATAGCCACGTCAGTTGCGAGGTTGTTTTAAGTGTGGCGACACTCGCCATGTGGTGAGGATTTGCCCCGGACGTAGGAGGGGTGCACCTCTACAGATTTTTCAGGCACAACGTGCTCCACCGGGTCCTCAGGCTATGATTACAGCACCAGCTACCGCCCCACCTGCTCAGCCAACTCGAGGTGGAGGTCGGGGAGGTCGCCCTAGAGGGGAAGGCCAAGCCAGATATTATGCATTTCCTACTCGTACTGAGGCAGTTGCTTCTGATTCTGTCATTATAGGTATTGTTCTAGTCTGTCATAGAGATACGTCGGTATTATTTTACCCAGGCTCTACATATTCTTATGTGTCCTCTTATTTTGCCACGTATTTGGGCGTATCTCGGGATTCTTTGAGTTTCCCTATTTATGTATCTACTCCTGTGGGAGATTCTCTTGTTGTGGACCACGTGTATCAGTCGTGTTTGATTTCTCTTAGCGGTTTTGAGACCAGAGCCGATTTATTATTGCTCAGCATGGTGGACTTTGATATTATTTTGGGCATAGAATGGTTGTCGCCCCATTATGCTATTCTTGATTGTCACACTAAAACCGTGACGCTGGCTATGCCAAGTTTACCGTGATTAGAGTGGAGAGGTACCTTAGAGTATACTCTCAGCAGAGTTATTTCTTTTCTTGAAGCTCAACGAATGGTTGAGAAGGGGTGTGACGCGTATCTAGCTTATGTGAGAGATATCAGTATTGATACCCCTACAGTTGAGTCAGTTCCAGTAGTGAGGGACTTTCCAGACGTGTTTCCAACTGATCTTCCGGGCATGCCGCCCGATAGAGATATTGATTTTGGCATTGATTTGTTGCCGGGCACTCAGCCCATCTCTATTCCTCTATATCATATGGCTCCTCCTGAATTGATGGAGTTGAAAGAGCAGTTACAAGAATTGCTTGATAAAGGCTTCATTCGGCACAGTATGTCACCTTGGGGTGCTCCTGTCTTATTTGTGAAGAAGAAGGATGGTTCTATGCGGATGTGTATTGATTACCATCAGTTGAACAAAGTCACAGTGAAGAACAAGTATCCATTGCCTCATATTGATGACTTATTTGATCAGTTATAGGGTGCCAGAGTGGTTTTCAAGATTGACTTATGTTCAGGTTATCATAAGTTGAAGATTCGGTAGCCGGATATCCCGTAGACTGCTTTCAGGACCAGATATGGTCACTATGAGTTTCTTGTCATGTCATTTGGGCTGACCAATGCCCTAGCAGCCTTTATGCATTTGATGCACAGTGTGTTCTAGCCTTATCTTGATTCCTTCGTCATTGTATTTATTGATGACATCCTGGTATATTACCGGTCTCGAGAAGATTATGAGCAGCACCCGAGGACTGGGCTTCAGACTTTGAGGGAGAAGATGTTGTATGCAAAATTTCCTAAGTGTGAATTCTGGCTTGATTCAGTGGCAT
Organism: Nicotiana tomentosiformis; assembly: GCF_000390325.3. NCBI lineage: Eukaryota > Viridiplantae > Streptophyta > Magnoliopsida > Solanales > Solanaceae > Nicotiana > Nicotiana tomentosiformis. The sequence continues at coordinate 18,436,333 of NC_090815.1, read as the reverse complement.
TCTTGGGCCACCTAGTGTCTTGTGATGGGATCAAGGTAGATCCGAAGAAGATTGAAGCAGTGCAGAGTTGGCCCAGGCCGTCCTCAGCTACAGAGATCCGGAGTTTTCTTGGTTTGGCGGGCTATTACCGTCGCTTTGTAGAGGGATTCTCATATATTGAAACACCTATGACCAGGCTGACCCAGAAGGGTGCTCCGTTCAGGTGGACAAAGGAATGTGAGGAGAGCTTTCAGAAGCTCAAGACAGCTTTGACTACAGCCCCAGTATTGGTATTACCTACAGGTTCGGGGTCTTATACTGTATATTGTGATGCATCGCGGATTGGTCTCAGTGCGGTGTTGATGCAGGACGGTAGAGTGATTGCCTATGCGTCCAGATAGCTGAAGGTGCACGAAAAGAACTATCCTGTCCATGACCTTGAGTTAGCAGCTATTATTCATGCCTTGAAGATATGGAGGAGTTATTTGTACGGTGTTCCTTGTGAGATTTACACCGATCATCAGAGTTTGCAGCATCTGTTTAAGCAGAAAGATCTTAACTTACATCAGCAGAGGTGGTTGGAGCTACTTAAGGATTATGATATCACTATTTTGTACCACCCTGGGAAGGCCAATGTGGTGGCCGATGCTTTGAGTCGCCAGGCAGAGAGTTTGGGGAGTTTAGCATATCTACCAGTAGGAGAGAGGCCATTGGCGTTGGATGTTCAGGCCTTAGCCAGCCAGTTTGTGAGATTGGATATTTTTGAGATGAATCGAGTATTGGCTTGTGTGGTCTCTCGGTCTTCTCTTTATGATCGTATCAGGGAGCGTCAGTATGATGACCCCCATCTGTTTGTCCTTAAGGACATGGCCCAACACGGTGATGTTAAGGAGGTCACTATTGGAGATGATGGTGCATTAAGGATGCAGGGCAGGCTATATGTGCCCAATGTGGATGGTTTGCGTGAGTTGATTCTCCAGGAGGCTCACCAAACGGACCAAAGCGACCTGAAGTAATGGGGTAGCAATGAACCCCTTCGGAACCTGACTAGAAAAATATATCAGGACTAGAAAAAACATTATTGGTGAAGGATAATGAAGAAGAACATAGTAGATGATGTGGCTCGATGTCTTCATTTCCAGCAGGTAAAATATGAGCATCAGCGACCAGGTGGATTGCTTTAGAAGTTAGAGATTCCGGAGTTGAAATGTGAGCAGATCACTATGGATTTTGTTGTTGGACTCCATGGACTCAGTGGAGATTTGATGCAGTTTGGGTGATTGTGTATAGATTGACCAAGTCGACTCATTTCATTCATGTGATGACTACCTATTCTTCTGAGCAGCTAGCTCGAATCTACATCCATGAGATCGTCAAGCTTCATGACGTACTAGTATCTATTATCTCTGACCGGGGTACGTAGTTTACATCACGGTTCTGGAAAGCGGTACAACATGAGTTGGGTACTAGGGCTGAGTTGAGCCCAACATTTAACCCTCAGATGGACGGGCAGTCCGAGCGCACTATTCAAATATTAAAGGATATGCTTCATACGTGTGTGATAGATTTTGGGGGTGCTTGGGACAAGTTCTTGCCACTTACGGAGTATGCTTACAATAACAGAGATCAGTCCAGCATTCAGATGGCACTGTATGAGGCTCTGTATGGTAGGCGGTGTCGGTCCCTAGTGGGTTGGTTCGAACCCGGTGAGGCCAGATTATTGGGTGCGGACTTGGTTTAGGATGCCATAGAAAAAGTGAAGGTGATTCAGGATAGACTTCGCACAGCCCAGTCCAGACAGAAGAGTTATGCGGATCGGAAGGTTCGCGATATGACATTCATGGTTGGAGAGCGAGTCTTGCTCTGGGTTTTGCCTATGAAAGGCGATATGAGGTTCGAAAAGAAGGGCAAGCTGAGCCCAAGGTTCATTGGTCCAATTGAGGTATTGCGTCGAGTTGGGGAGGTTGCTTATGAGCTCGTCCTGCCTCCCAGTCTAGCAGGAGTTCATCCGGTATTCCATATTTCTATGCTCCGGAAGTATCACAACGCTCCGTCCCATGTGTTGGATTTCAGCTCAGTTCAATTGGACAAGGATCTATCTTATATTGAGGAGCCAGTGGCTATTTTAGATAGGCAAGTCAAAAAGCTAAGATTAAAGAACATTGCTTCCGTGAAGGTTCATTGGAGGGGACAACCGGTCGAGGAGGCGACTTGAGAGACCGAGTTGGATATGCGCAGCTGTTATCCTCATCTTTTCACCACTTCAGGTATGTCTCTATGCTCGTTTGGGGACGAATGATTGTTTTAAGAGGGGGAGGATGTAACGACCCGGCCGATCATTTTGAGAGTTAGAACCCCGAACCCCTATTAACTGCTTTCCCCATATCTATTTATGCTATTGTGACTTGCCGGGATGATTGGTTTTGAGTTTCGGAGTGTTAGTCCCTGAATGAGAGATTAAGCCTTAGAATTTGGACAGTAGTTGGAACTATGTGAAGACGGTTCCGGAATGGAATTATGTGAGTTCCATTAGCTTCGTTAGGCGATTTTGGACTTAGGGACGTGTCCGGAATGTGTTTTGGGGGCCCGTAGCTCATTTAGACTTGCAATGGCGAAAATCAAATTTTTGGAGATTTGGACCGGTAGTGGAAATTTTGATATCGGGGTCGGACTCCGATTCTGGAAGTTGGAGTAGGTCCGTAATGTTGAATATGACTTGTGTGCAAAATTTGAGGGCTCAACTAAGTTCATATATGAAGTTTCAAGTTCTTTAAATTTGAATTGGAGGGTGATTCGTGATTTTTGCGTTAGTTGATGTGATTTGAGGGCTCAACTAAGTTCGTATGGTGTTTTAGGATTGGTTGGTATATTTGGTTGAGGTCCCGGATGGCTCGGGTGAGTTTCGAGTGCTTAACGGATCAAAAGTTGGATTTGTGTTGCTGCTGAAGTCTTCAGGCATCAGGCATTTTCGCACCTGCGGTGGAGAGACCGCATGCGCGTGATTGCACGTGCGGAGAGGAAAGCGCAGAAGCGGATTTGGGATGTGTATTCAGGGGTCACAGGTGCGAAGGGAAATGCAGGCGCGGAGGATATCGCAGAAGCGGACAATAGTCCGCAAGCGCGCACTCGCAGGTGCGGCCCTTTTTCAGTAGAAGAGGACCTAGCCCTCCTAAGTCATTTCCGCACCTGCGAAGGAAATTCCGCAGGTGCGGCCCAAGGTCCGCAGCTGCGGAATAACTGGGCAGAAAAAGGGCAGATTCGAGGGTTTGATGTTCACTTCACAAATTTGATTGAGAGCTGGGTAGAAGGCGGAATTTGGAGATATTTTCGGAGGAAGTTTTTGGGTAATGATTCTTAACTCCCTTATGGTTATATTCCACTAATCTATGCTTGAATTCATCGTTTAAATTCGGATTTGGGGTGAAATATTGAGAAAAGTTCTTAGGCCGAATTTTGGTGTTTTGATCAATATTTTGGTGTCGGATTTTAGTAAATTTGATATGGTTAAACTCGTGAGTGAATGAGTTTCGTATTTTATGACTTTTACCCGATTCTGAGAAATGGGCCCCACAGGTGATATTTGAGTTAAATTTCGAAATTTTTGTTAAATATTGATTTTATTAATTAGATGAGTCTATTATTGTTGTATTTATGATACGTAATTTCTTTTGGCTAGATTTAGGCCATTCAGAGCCGGATATTCGTGGGAAAGGCATTGTGACCGATTAATTAAGCTTGGTTCGAGGTAAGTGGCTTGCCTAACCTTATGTGGGGTAACTCCCCTTAGGATTTGTTACTGTTTTTGATATATGAGCACCGTGTACGTGAGGTGACGAGTGCGTACACGGGCTATTGTTGCAAAACTCCGTTTCATTTAGTAAAATACATGTCTTCCTTAACTGAGCTACACTAGCATATGTAATTATCCTATTTAGTTTAGAACAACATGTCTACGTGTCTTAATTATTTATGTGAATCTGTGCAGCATGCTTAATGAATTTCCTGTTCCTTCCTTGACTTGTACTTAATCTAAATCGTAAGAATTCGTGATGTAGTTGTATTTCTATTGTTTGCTCTGCATATTTACTTTGGGACTACAAAACTGTATTCCGGTAGATCCTCATGTTTTGCATATTTACTTTGGGACTACGGAACGGTATTCTGGTAGATCCTTCTGTCTTGCATATTTACTTTGGGACTACGGAACGGTATTCCGGTAGATCCCCCTGTCTTGCATATTTACTTTGGAACTACAGAACAGTATTCTGGTAGATCCCCATGTCTTGCATATTTACTTTGGGACTACGGAACGGTATTCCGGTAGATCCCCCTGCACATTTACTTTGGAACTACGGAACGGTATTCCGGGAGATCCCCCTGCTCATTTACGTTTGGGACTACGAGATGGTATCTCGGGAGATCCCCTACTGTGTTTCTGTGTACTGAGCTGTTACCTTCTATGATTTCATTGTTGTTAAATCTCAACCTTTTTTTTATTGCGGTATCACACTCTATATTGTTTTATTATATATTTACAAGTAGGGCCCGGACCCGACCTCGTCATTACTCGACCGAGGTTAGGCTTGGCACTTACTGGGTACCGATTGTGGTGTACTCATGCTACTCTCTGCACATGATTTTCGTGTGCAGATCCAGGTGCACCTCATCAGCCGCACTATCAGTGAGCCGGGACAGTTTTGGAGACTTCAAGTTATATTTGCCGCGTCCGCAGACCTCGGAATCCCCTTCTACTCTTTCCCATGTCCATTATCTTCTGTATTTTTTTTCTTTGTTAGACTCTGATGTATAGAGACACTAGATCTTTCCTTCCATAGTTTGTGATTCGTGATGTTTCGGATTTTGGGATTTGTTGTGTATTTTTGAATAGTTGGTTAAATTTATATTTTTATTTTATTATTCCGCAAAATGTTAGACTTACCTAGTTGTAGAGACTAGGTTCCATCATGACGTCACACAGAGGGAAAATTGGGTCGTGACACTAAGCTATGAAAATTTTCGGAACTGGATTTCGACCCCGATATCAAAAAGTCAACTCCCCGCTCAAACTTCAAAACTTAAATTCCTTTTTTAGCCATTTCAAGCCTAATTTAACTACGGACTTCCAAATAAAATTCCGAACACGTTCCTAAGTCCAAAATTACCATACGGAGCTATTGGAACCGTCAAATCCCGATTTTGGGGTCGTTTACTCAAAATGTTGACCAAAGTCAAACTTAGCATTTTAAGGCCAACGTAAGGAACCAAGTGTTCTGATTTCAACTCGAACACTTCCAAATCCCGAACCAACCATCCCCGCAAGTCATAAATTAATAAAAGCACATACATGGAGTTTTATTTAGGGGAACGGGGTTCTAAAAGTCAAAATGACCGGTTGGGTCATTAAATTCTCTACCTCTTAAACAAATGTTCGTCCTAGAACGGGTTTAGAATTGTACCTGGAGTGCTGAATAAGTGTGGATATTTTCTCCACATGATTTCCTCGGCCTCCCAAGTCGGTTCCTCGACTGGTTGGCCCCTGCACTGGACTTTTAATGTAGAAATCCTCTTGGACCTCAACTGGCAAACCTATTTATCAACAATGGCAACTGGCTCATCTTCATAACCCAAGCTATTATCTAGCTGAACTGTGCTGAAGTCTAACACATGTGACAGGTCGGCATATGATGATCCGAAAGGCCATATTATGTTTTAGAACTCGAAACTATGCTCTTAATCCTTAAAAATCCCATTTTTACCCTCCTCGATTTGCGTGCACAGTCTGGGCAGGTTTCCGGAAAGCTATTATGTTGAAAATAGATAAAAATTAGAATTTATGCCTTAAACGTTGATTTTAGTTGCCTTCGGTCAACATATTTGGTAAACAGGCCCGGATCCATATTTTGACACTCCCGGTGGGTCCGTATCGAATTATGGGACCTGGGCGTATGGCCGGAATCAAATTCGGAGGTCCCTAGCTCAAGTTATGAATTTTTGATGAAAATTAAAAGTCTGAAAATTAATTATTTTTACGAATTGATTGATGTTTGGAATTGTTAGTGTCGGGTCCGTATTCTGGTTTCGGACCCGGTACAGGTTCATTATGATGTTTAAGACTTATCAGTGAAATTTGGTGAGAAACGGAGTTGATTTGACGTGATTCGGATGTGCAGTTGAGAAGATATGAATTTTAAAGGGTTCTTGAGAATTTCATTTGAATTGGTGCTAAATTCATAGTTCTAGGTGTTATTTTGGGGATTTGATCGCGCGAGCAAGACTGTATGATATTTTTAGACTTGCGTGCATGTTTGGTTTGGAGCCTCGAGGGCTCACGTGCAATTCGGGCGATGCGCGAGTTGAGTTCAAACCTCAACAAGGCTGCTGATGCACCAAATCTGGTGTGCCCGCACCTGCGAGCCTTTGGTCGCAGGTGCGAGCGATAGCCCTGCAGGTGCGACCCAGGCCTTGACTTCATTTTTCCGCAGATGCGGAATTCTCTCTGTAGGAGCGGGACCGCAGAAGTGGAACCCTGTCCGCAAGTGCGGCCCCAGTTTTCCCAGTCCTTTTCCGCAGAAGTGCACGTCCTGTCCGCACGTACGGATGGGCAGGTGCGACCATAGCACCGCAGGTGCGAAGGTCGCGGGGCAGTGAGTTCATTTAATCCGGACTCCAGCCATTTTTCTTCTCTTTACAAAAGGATAGGAGGCCTAGGGCGATTTTTCAAAGACATTTTCTTCCCCAAATCATAGGTAAGTGTTCCTTAACTTGTTTCTTTCAATCTTTTACTTCATTTTACAAGAATTCCACCAAAAATCTAGAGTTTTAATGGTAGAATTAGGGGTTAGGGTAGAAACTAGAAATTTCGAAAATTTGAGGATTTAGACCTCAATTTGAGGTCAGATTCCAAAACTAATTATATATTCGGGCTCGGGGGTGAATGGGTAAGTGCATTTTGATCCGAACCTCGGATTTTGACCAAGCGAGCCCGAGGTCGTTTTTTCAACTTTTTGGAGGAAACTTTGGGAAATTTAATTTATGCAATATAATTGATTTCTTTAGCAATATTTGATATTATTGAGTCATTTTTGAATAGACACGAGTGGTTTGGAGGTGAATTCCAAAGGAAGAAGATGTGATTGAGAATTAAGTGGCCTTTGGAGCGAGGTAAGTGTCGTGTCTAACGTTGGCTTGAGGGAATAGGTATCATGTGTTCATTTGCTACATGTTTGGTTGTTAAATCCAATGTATAGGTGAAGTGACGTGCATCTATGCGTCGTTGTCGAGTCATAGCATGCGAGTGAAATTCTATTCTTGTCTATTTTATAGCCTTAAATTCTACTATCCATGCTTAGCGGGTTATTTGAAATGTTGGGTGACTCATAGCTGGTTTCACTAAGATTTGGTAACTTTCGATTATTGATTCATGGTTGAGATTACATTGTGTTATTGATTATGGGTAAAATACTGATTTCTTTGTGAAACTCTTATCTATCCGTTGTTATTGATTCTGTGATTGGTGAGGAGGAATGTAAAGCACGAAGGGTGATGTCGTACATGGATTATTTATATTGTGAGGAAGAGTGTAAAGCACGAAGGGTGATACCGTGTATATATTGAGAGGTTTAAAGCACGAAGGGTGATGCCGTGTATATTATGAGAGGTTTAATGCACGAAGGGTGATGCCGTGCAGTTTTTCTTGCTGTTTAATTTGCTCAATTAGTTTAAGGATTTTCGGTTTAATTCTATCTTTTCATTATTATCACTCTTTATATTGTATTCCCCCACTGTATGTCCCTTCCCATTATTTCTGCGTTATTTTCTTTATTTACTATTGTTGCCATTAGCATGATTATACTGTTCAGGTTATATGTGGGTGTCTTGTCCTAGCCTCGTCACTACTTCGCCAAGGTTAGGCTCAACACTTACCAGTACATGGGGCCGGTTGTACTGATACTGCACTTTGCACTTTCTATGCAGATTTTGATACCGGCTCGGGTTGATCGAGATTTTGCTATTGGTCCGCTGTCCGAAGACTCATGGTAGATCTATCGGCGTTCACAGACATTGAAGTTCCCATCTATCTTTTCTATTCTACTGTTCCTTTCATTCAGATAGTTGTATTTCTTTCAGACTATTACTTGTAGTAAATTTTAGAATGCTCGTGAATTGTGACTCTAGATCCGGGTGGTAGTAATTAATACAGTTTTATGATATTCCATACTTATTATATTTCTTCTTAGTTAATTATTGTTAATTACTGAATGGAAATAAGGACTTTTTTTAATGATTCTCTAACGTTGGCTTGCCTAGCAAGTGAAATGTTAGGCGCTATCAGTGTCCCGTCGGTGGGAAAGCTTGGGTCGTGACAGTTGGTATAACATCACTAGGTTGCCTAGGTCTCACGATTCACGAGCAAGATTAGTAGAGACTGGAGGATCGGTACAGAGACGTCTGTGCTTATCTTCCAGAGGCTGCGAAGTTTAGGAACAAGTTTCACTTCTATTCTTCTCTGTCGTGCGAATTTGCTTTCTCAATACTGATTGAACCCTTCTACTCTTATTCTCTCATAGATGGCGAGAACACGCACCGCTTCCTTAGCTGAGCAGCAGCCAGAGCCTCCAGTGACAGCTCCTACGCGGGGCAAAGGTCAAGGTCGAGGCCGTGCCAGAGGCCGAGGGGTTCCAGCAGTGGAGCCTCAGATAGAGCTTAACGAGGAGTGTCCAGCCCAGACTGTTCCTACCAGACAAGCTCAGGTTCCGAAGGGGTTTATTGCTACCCCATTACTTCAGGTCGCTTTGGTCCGTTTGGTGGGGCTTATGGAGAGTGTATCCCAGACTGGCGTATTTACCATGGCACCAGCAGTCTCTCAGGCTAGAAGAGGAGCCTAGACTCCTACCACTCCCGCTCCAGAGCAGATAGCTCCCCAATTTCAGGCTCCAGCAGCTCAGCCAGTCGGATTAGTTCAGCCGGTTATTGCGGCACAGGTCGGAGGTGGGCCAGCTATGTCTTCTGAGGCTTTATGGATATTAGTCAGGTTTATCAAGCTCTTTCCTGTTCACTTCAGTGGTGCTCCTTCAGAGGATCCCCAAGAGTATCTTGACAACTGTCACGAGGTCTTACTGAACATGGGTATAGTGGAGACCAATGGGGTCGATTTTGCTGCATTTCAGATGACGAGCTCCGCCAAAAAATGGTGGAGAGATTACTTGTTGACCAGACCAGCTGGGTCGCCTGCTCTTACTTGGGACCAGTTCTCTCAGCTCTTCATAGAGAAGTTTTTGCCTATCACATTGAGAGAGGAGCGTCGCCATCAGTTTGAGCGTCTCTAGCAGGGCAGTATGACTGTTACTCAGTGTGAGACCCGTTATGTGGATTTGGCCCGCCATGCTAATCTTCTGCTTCCCACCGAGAGAGAGAGAGAGATAGGGTGAGGAGGTTTATTGATGGACTTGCTCAGCCTATCAAATTGCAGATGGCTAAGGAGACTGGGAGTGAGATTTCTTTTCAGGCGACTGCTATTGTCGCTAGACGAGTCGAAATGTTTCTTACTCAGGGAGGTCAGGGGTCTGACAAGAGACCTCGTCATTCCGGTGAGTTCAGCGGTGCCTCATCTAGAGGCAGGAGTACTTTTGGTAGAGGCCATCCTCCCAGGCCGTTTCATTCAGTGATCCAGACATCCCATGGTGCCTCAAGTTGTCGTGGCCCTCAGATGCATTTTTTCGACCAGCTAGCCTATAGTGCACCATCAGCTCCTATTTGTGCACCTCCACTCCAGAGTTATCAGGGTGGTTATTCAGGTCAACAGGGTCAGTTTCAGGGCTAGTAGTCACAACATCCGAGGTTATGTTATACTTATGGTGATCCGAGGCAAATTGCTAGATTTTGCCCTCGGGCAACAGGCAGCTCACAGCATCAGAGTTCTCATGCCATGGTTACGACACCAATTGCTGCACCACATGCTCAGCCAGCCAGGGGCAGGGGTCAGGCAACCAGAGGTAGGGGCCAGACAGTTAGAGGTGGAGGTCAAGCCGTTAGAGGTAGAGACCAGCCAGCTAGAGGCCGTCCCAAGAACGTAGTTCAGGGTGGTGGGGTCCAGCCCCGGTGTTATGCTTTCCCAGCCAGGCCTGAGGATGAGTCATCTGATGTTGTTATCATAGGTACTATTTTAGTTTGCAGTAGAGATGCTTCGGTTCTATTTGATCCGGGATCTACTTACTCCTATGTGTCATCCTATTTTTCTTCCTATTTGGTTGTGCCCTGTGATTCTTTGAATGCTCCTGTGTATGTGTCCACACCAGTGGGAGATGCTATTATTGTAGATAGTATTTATCGTTCGTGTGTGGTCACCATTGGGAGTCTTGAGACTCGTGTAGATCTCCTACTCCTCGACATGGTTAATTTTGATGTCATACTGAGTATGGATTGGCTGTCACCTTATCATGCTATATTAGATTGTCACGCCAAGATGGTGACTTTAGCCTTGCAGGGGTTGCCTCGATTAGAGTGGAGAGGGAATCTTAGCCATTCTGCCAACAGGGTTATCTCTTATGTGAAGGATCGGCATATGGTCGAGAAGGGGTGTTTAGCTTATTTGGCTTATGTTCGCGATTCAAGTGCGGAGGTTCCTTCCATAGATTCAGTGCCGGTTGTTCGTGAGTTTCTAGAGGTGTTTCCTACAGACCTGCTGGGGATGCCACCCGACAGGGATATTGATTTCTGCATTGATTTGGCTCCGGACACTCGGCCTATTTCCATTACGCCATAATGCATGGCCCCGCCAGAGTTGAAAGAATCGAAGGAGCAGTTGCAAGATTTTCTTGATAAGGGCTTCATTAGACCTAGTGTCTCGCCCTGGGGTGCACCTGTGTTGTTTGTGAAGAAGAAAGATAGATCGATGATGATGTGTATAGATTATCGGCAGTTGAACAAAGTCACCATCAAGAACAAATATCCATTGCTGAGGATTGATGATTTATTTGATCAGCTTCAGGGTGCCAAGGTGTTTTCAAAGATTGATTTGAGATCTAGCTACCATCAGTTGAGGATTAGGGCATCCGATGTTCCTAAGACAGCTTTTCGGACTAGGTATGGGCATTATGAGTTTCTAGTGATGTCATTTGGGCTGACAAATGCCCCAGCAGCATTCGTGGATTTGATGAACCGGGTGTTAAAACCCTACTTGGATTCTTTTGTGGTTGTCTTTATTGATGATATCTTGATCTACTCCCACAGTCGAGAGGAGCATGAGCAGCACCTTCAGATCATTCTTCAGACTCTGAAAGATAGTCAGTTATATGCTAAGTTCTCAAAATGCGAGTTTTGGTTGAGTTTAGTTGCTTTCTTGGGTCACGTTGTATCAGCATCCTAAGAAGATTGAGGCAGTCCAGAACTGGCCTAGACCCACATTAGCTACAGAGATCCATAGTTTCCTTGGTTTGGCGGGCTATTACCGTCGATTTGTTGAGGGTTTTTCATCCATAGCATCCCCGTTGACCAAATTAACCCAAAAGGTTGCCCCGTTCAGGTGGTCAAACGAGTGTGAAGCGAGCTTTCAGAAGCTCAAGACAGCTTTGACCACGACACCGGTATTGGTATTACCCACAAGTTCAGGATCTTATACAGTATATTATGACGCATCTCGTATTGGTCTGGGTGCAGTATTGATGCAGGGTGGCAAGGTTATTGCATATGCTTCACGGAAGCAGAAGGTTCACGAGAAGAATTACCATGTTCATGATCTAGAGCTGGCAGCCATTGTTCACGCACTGAAGATTTGGAGGCACTATCTTTACGGCGTGCCATGTGAGGTATTCACTGATCATCGGAGCTTGCAGTATTTGTTCAAGCAGAAGGAACTCAATTTGAGGCAGAGGAGGTAGTGGGAGCTATTGAAAGACTATGATATCACCATATTGTATCATCCCGAGAAGGCTAATATGGTGGCCGATGCTTTGAGTAGAAAGTCAGTCAGTATGGGTAGCCTTGCATATATTCCAGTTGGTGAGAGACCGCTTGTATTGGATGTTCAGGCCTTGGCCAATCAGTTTATGAGGTTAGATGTTTCTGAGCCCAGCCATGTCCTAGCTTGTACAGTTGCTCGGTCTTCTTTGTTTGAGCGCATTAGAGATCACCAGGATGATGATCCTCATTTACTTGTCTTTAGAGACACAGTGCGGCACGGTGGTTCCAAGCAGGTTACTGTTGGAGATGACAGAGTTTTGATGATGCAGGGTCGTATTTGTGTGCGTAATGTGGATGGACTTCGTGAGTTGATCCTTGAGGAGGCTCACAGTTCTTGCTATTTTGTTCACCCGGGCGCTGCCAAGATGTACCAGGACCTGCGGCAGCATTATTGGTGGAGGAGGATGAAGAAAGACATAGTTGCCTATGTAGCTTGGTGCCTAAATTGCTAGCAGGTAAAGTGTGAGCATCAGAGACCTGGTGGTTCACTTTATAGGTTAGAGATTCTTGAGTGGAAGTGGGAGCGTATCACTATGGATTTTGTTGTTGGACTCCCACGGACTCAGAGGAAGTTCGATGCAGTTTGGGTCATTGTGGACAGGCTGAGTAAGTCAGCGCATTTCATTCCTGCGACAGTTACTTATTCCTCGGAGCGGTTGGCAGAGATTTACATTCGTGAGATCGTCCGTCTTCACGGTGTGCCCGTGTCTATCATTTCTGATCGAGGTACGCAGTTTACCTCGCACCTTTGGAGTGCAGTACAGCGTGAGTTGGGTACGCGGGTTGAGTTGAGCACAACATTCAATCCTCAGACGGACGGACAGTCCGAGCGTACTATTCAGATCTTGGAGGATATGTTCCGCGCTTGTGTCATAGACTTTGGAGGTTCTTGGGATCAGTTCTTTCCCCTTGCAGAGTTCGCCTACAACCACAGTTCTCAGTCGAGCATTTATATGGCTCCCTATGAGGCATTATATGGTAGGCGGTGTCGGTCTTCAGTAAGGTGGTTCGACCTTGGATAAGGTCAAGATTATTCAGGATTGACTTCGCACAGCTCAGTCCAGGCAGAAGAATTATGCCGACCGTAGAGTTCGTGATATTGCATTCATGGTTGGAGAGAGAGTGTTACTTCGGGTATCACCCATGAAGGGTGTAATGAGGTTCGGAAAAAAGGGCAAGTTGAGCCCTAGGTATATCGGACCTTTTGAGATTCTGAAGAGAGTGAGAGAGGTGGATTACAGGCTTGCGTTGCCACCTAGTTTAGCAGTTGTTCATCCGGTATTCCATGTCTCCATCCTTCTAAATTATCACGGCGATCCGTCCGATGTGTTAGATTTCAGCTCTGTCCAATCGGACAAGAATTTGACTTACGAGGAACAGCCTATTGCAATTCTAGCCTGACAAGTTTTCTAGTTGAGATCAAAGAGTTACCCTTTAGGTCGAGTGCAGTGGAGAGGTCAGCCTATTGAGGCAGCTACTTGGGAGTCCGAGTCCGACATACGGAGTAGATATCCCCACATTTTCACCAGCCCAGGTACTTTTCTATGTCCGTTTGAGGACGAACAGTTGTTTTAGAGGTGGAGAATGTGATGACCCAAAAGGTCATTTTATGTTTTAGAACTCGAAATTGCGCTCTTAAGCCTTAAAATCTCATTTTTACCCTTCTCGATTTACGTGCACAATCCGGGTAGGTTTCCGGAAAGTTTTTATGTTAAAAATTGATGAAAATAAGAATTTATGCCTTAAAAGTTAATTTTAGTTGACTTTGGTCAATCGTTTTGGTAAACGAGTCCAAATCCATGTTTTGACAGTCCCGGTGGGTCTGTATCGAATTATGGGACTTGGGGGTATGCCCGGAATCGAATTCGGAGGTCCCTAGCTCAAGTCTAAAAATTAATTTTTTTTAAGAATTGATTGACGTTTGGCATGGTTAGTGCCGGGTCTGTATTCTGGTTCCGGAGCCCGGTACAGGTTTATTATGATATTTAAGACTTGGCTGTGAAATTTGGTGAGAAACGGAGTTGATTTGATGTGACTTGGACGTCTCGTTGAGAAGATATGAATTTTAAAGTGTTATTGAGAATTTCATTTGAATTGGTGCTAAATTCGTAGTTCTAGGTGTTATTTTGGCGATTTGATCGCGCGAGCAAGTCCGTATAAGTTTTTTAACTTGCATGCATGTTTGGTTTAGTGCCATTCGAGCGATGTGCGAGTTGAGTTCAAATCTCAACAAGGCTGTTGGTGCACCAAATCTAGTGTGCCCGCGCCTGCGAGCCTTTGGTCGCAGGTGCGAGCGATAGCCCCGCAAGTGCGACCCAGGCCTGGACTTCATTTTTTCCACAGATGCGGACTTCTCACCACAGGAACGGGACCGTAGAAACCGAACCCTGTCCGCAGGTGCGGCCCCAGTTGGCCCAGTCCTTTTCCACAGAAGCGCACGTCCTGTCCGCACGTGCGGATGCGCATGTGTGACCAAATCACCGTAGGTGCGAAGGTCGTTGGGCAGTGAGTTCATTTAATCCAGACTCCAGCCATTTTTCTTCTCGTTTCAAAAGGATAGGAGGCGTAGGGAGATTTTTCAAAGACATTTTCTTCCCCAAATCATAGGTAAGTGTTCCTTAACTCGTTTCTTTCAATCTTTTGCTTCATTTTACAAGAATTCAACCAAACATGTAGAGTTTTCATGGTAGAATTAGGGGTTAGGGTAGAAACTAGAGATTTCAGAAATTTGAGGATTTAGACCTCAATTTGAGGTCGGATTCCAAAACTAATTATATATTCGGGCTTGGGGGTGAAAGGGTAAATGCATTTTGGTCCGAACCTTGGATTTTGACCAAGCGAGCCCGAGGTCGAGTATTCAACTTTTTGGAGGAAATTTTTGGGAAATTTAATTTATGCAATATAATTGATTGTTTTAGCAATATTTGATATTATTGAGTCATTTTTGAATAGACACGAGTGGTTTGGAGGTGAATTCCAAAGGAAAAAGCTCTAATTGAGAATTAAGTGGTCTTCGGAGCGAGGTAAGTGTCGTGTGTAACTTTGGCTTGAGGGAATAGGTACTATGTGTTCATTTGCTACATGTTTGGTTGTTAAATCCGATGTATAGGTGAGGTGACGAGCATCTATGCGTCATTGTCGAGTCATAGCATGCGAGTGAAATTCTATTCTTGTCTACTTTGTAGCCTTAAATTCTAATATCCATGCTTAGCGGGTTATTTGAAATGTTAGGTGACTCATATCTGGTTTCACTGAGATTGGTAACTTTCGAATATTGATTCAAGGTTGAGATTACATTGTGCTATTGATTATGCATAAAGTACTGATTTCTTTGTGATACTCTTATCTATTCGTTGTTATTGATTCTGTGATTGGTGAGGAGGAGTATAAAGCACGAAGGGTGATGTCGTGCATGCATTATTTATATTGTGAGGAAGAGTGTAAAGCACGAAGGGTGATGCCATGTATATTATGAGAGGTTTAAAGCACGAAGGGTGATGCCATGTATATTATGAGAGGTTTAATGCACGAAGGGTGATGCCGTGCCATTCTATTTATTTATTTGGTGAGATTGAGAGTAAAAGCACGGAGGGTGATGCCGTGCAGTTTTCCTTGCTATTTTATTTGCTCAATCCGTTTAAGGATTTTCGGTTTAATTCTATCTTTTCATTATTCTCAGTCTTTATATTGTATTCCCCCACTGTATGTCCCTTTCCATTATTTCTGAGTTATTTTCTTTATTTACTGTTGTTGCCACTAGCATGATTATACTGTTCAGGTTATATGTGGGTGTCTTGTCCTAGCCTCATCACTACTTTGCCGAGGTTAGGCTCGAAACTTACCAATATATAGGGTCGGTTGTACTGATACTGCACTATGTATTTTCCGTGCAAATTTTGATACCGGCTCGGGTTGATCGAGATTTCGCTATTGGTCCGCTGTCCGAAGACTCAAGGTAGATCTGTCGGCATTCACAAACCTTGATGTTCCCATCTATCTTTTCTGTTCTACTATTTCATTCATTCAGACAGTTGTATTTCTTTCAGGTCCCGTCGGTGGGAAATTTTGGGTCGTGACACGGCATGATACTACCGGAGCATAGATACATGGAAAACTGGATGAACTCCTGATAGATTGGGAGGTAAAGCAAGTTTGTAAGCAACCTCCTCAACTCGTCTCAATACCTCAAATGGGCCTACAAACCTTGGGCTCAACTTCCCCTTTTCCCCAAATCTCATGATTCCCTTCATCGGCGAAACTTTCAAGAGAACGTTTTCACCTACCATAAAAGATAAGTCGCGCGCTTTCTAATCCGCGTAACTCTTCTGTCTAGAATGTGCTGTACGAAGTCGCTCCTGAATCAACTTTACCTTTTCCAAGGCATCCTTCACCAAATCAGTACCATATAACTTAGCCTCACCGGGCTCAAACCATCTGATGGGCGAACGACATCGCCGACCATATAAAGCCTCAAATAGAGCCATCTCGATATTGGATTGGTAACTGTTATTATAAGCAAACTCAGCCAAAGGCAAGAAACGATCCCACTGACCTCTAAAGTCAATCACACATGCCCTCAGCATATCCTCCAAAATCTGAATTGTCTGCTCTCACTGCTCGTCGGTCTGCGGATGAAAGGCTATGTTGAGCTCTACACGGGTCCCCAATTCACTCTGTACTGCTCTCCATAAATGTGATGTAAACTGAGGGCCTCTATCTGATATGATGGAAATTGGCACACCGTGCAACCGAACTATCTCCTGAATATATATCTGGGCCAACCTCTCTGAAGTATACGTAGTCACAACAGGAATAAAGTGTGCCGACTTGGTCAACCTGTCAACAATGACCCAAATTGCATCAAAGTTTCGCAAGGTCCGTGGCAACCCAACTACAAAGTCCATAGTGATACGTTCCTATTTTCACTCTGGTATACTCATCTGCTGAAGTGGGCCACCTGGCCTCTGGTGCTCATATTTAACTTGCTGGCAATTTAGACACATAGCTACATACTCAACTATGTCCTTTTTCATTCGTCGCCACCAATAATGTTGCCTCAGGTCACGATATATATTCGTAGCACCTGGATGAATAGAATACCGAGAACTGTGTGCCTCCTCTAGGATCTTTTTCCTCAGTCCATCCATATTAGGAACACATAGACGATCCTGGAGTCGCGGAACACCATCCGCACCAATAGCAACTTTCTTGGCACCACCCCGTAGTACAGTTTCTCTAAGAACCACTAAGTGTGGATCATCATACTAGCGAGCCTTGATCTGTTCAAATAGTGAAGACTGAGCTACAACACATGCAAGAACTCGACTAGGCTCTGAAATGTCCAATCTCACAATTCGGTTAGCTAAGGATTGAAAATCGAAATCTAATGGCCTCTCCTCTGCTGCAATAAAAGCCAAACAACCCATACTCTCTGCCTTTCTACTCAAGGCGTCTGCAACTACATTTGCTTTGCCTGGATGATACAGGATAGTAACATCATAATCTTTTAGTAACTCAAGCCATCTGCGCTGCTTCAAATTTAGATCCCTCTGCTTGAACAAATGCTGCAAACTGCGATGATCAGTGTAAACCTCAAAAGACACCCCATGAAGATAATGCCTCCAAATGTTAAGAGCGTGAACAATCGCAGCTAACTTCAAATCATGCACTGGATAATTCTTCACGTAGGACTTTAGTTGACGTAAAGCATATGCAATAACTCGCCCTTCCTGCATCAATACACAACCCAAACCAACACGTGAAAAGTCACAATACACTGTATACATCCCCGAACCGGAAGGCAACACTAACACTGGTGTTGTAGTCAATGTTGTCTTGAACTTCTGAAAACTCACCTCACAATCATCGGACCATCGGAATGGAGCACCGTTCTAGGTTAATTTGGTCAAAGGTGCTGCAATAGATGAAAAACCTTCCACAAACCGATGATAATAACCTGCTAAACCCAGAAAACTCCTGATCTCAGTCGCCGAAGTGGGACGATGCCAATTCTGAACTGCCTCAATCTTTTTGGGATCAACTTTAATGCCCTCGCCCGATACAATATGCCCCAAAAATGCTACAGACTCTAGCCAAAACTCACATTTAGAGAAATTAGCATATAAATTTTGTTCCCGCAACGTCTGAAGCACCACTCTCACATGCTGCTCGTGCTCTTCCTTGTTGGGCGAGTTAATCAAAATATCATCAATGAAGACAATGACAAACGAATCAATATATGGTCTGAATAACATGTTCATCAAATCCATAAACATTGTCGGGGCTTTAGTTAAACCGAATGACATTACCAGAAACTCATAATGACCATATCTCATCCGGAAAGCAGTCTTCGGAACATCTGACTCTCGAATCTTCAACTGATAGTACCCCGACCTCAAATTGATCTTAGAGAACACCCTAACACCCTGTAACTGGTCAATTAGATCATCAATACATGGCAACGGGTACTTATTTTTAATAGTGACTTTGTTTAATTGTCGATAATCGATACACATCTGCATAGTACCATCCTTCTTCTTCAAAATTATCGGTGCACCCCAAGGCGATATACTCGGTATCACTAACCCTTCGGCTAGTAGCTCCTCAAGTTGTTCTTTCAATTCTTTCGGAGCCATGCGACACGGTAGGATACATATAGGCCGGGTATCTGGAGCCAAGTCAATACAAAAATCAATATCATGATCTGGTGGCATGCCTAGAAGATCTGAAGGAAATACATCGGAGAACTCTCGAATTACATGCACTGAATCAATAGTCCGAGTCTCTGCAGTAGTATCCCGAACATAGGCTAGATAAGCCAAATAACCCTTTTCAACCATATGTTGAGCCTTCATAAAATAAATAACCCGATTAAATGCACTAACAGACGAACCCTTCCACTCCAGCCTAGGCAATGCTGGAATAGACAAGGTAATCGTCTTGGCATGACAATCTAGAATAGCATGATATGGAGATAACCAGTCCATGCCTATGATGATTTCAAAGTCAGTCATCTCAAGCAGTAGGAGGTCTGATCTAGTTTCATAACTACAGAATATAATAATACAAGACCGGTAGATCCAATTCACAACAACAGAATCGCCCACGGGAGTGGACACATAAATAGGATTACTCACGAGAAACACCCAGAAATTGAGCAAATATAGAGAACACATAGAAATATGTAGACCTTGGATCAAATAATATGGAGGTATCTTTGCCGCAAACAGAAATAATACCTGTAATCACAGCATCTGAGGCCTCTGCACCTGGTCTGGCCGGAAAAGCATAGAACCGAGCTGGAGCGCCAACTGGCTGGCCTTCGCCTGGCTGACCTCCACCTCTAGGACGGCCCCTAGCCACATGTCCTCCACCTTTTGGTGGTCGGACGACTGGTGGAGCAACTGATGCAGTAATTATAGGTTATTGACCCTGCTGCACTGGTCTACCTTGAAGCCTGGGACAAAATATCTGCATGTGACTGGGATCCCCACACTCGTAATAACTATTCGGTACAATGGGCTGCTGACTAAGAATCTAGCCCCAGTGACTTGAATACCCACTGGAAGAACCCTGAATAGCAGGTAGGCGAAAAGAACTCTCTGGTATAGTACTGAAATAAGGCCGCACTAGAGGACCCCGAGGAGGTGGTGATGCTGGATATGGGGGCCTGTTGGACTGCCCTCTCACGAACTGACCTCTACCCCCAGACGGAGCACCTATGAAGTCTCCAGAATATCTAAACTGCTTATCTCTCATAACCTGCTCTCGGTTACGTTGACGCACACCCTCAATCCTCCGGGCTATCTCCACGACTAGCTCATAAGAAGTACCCATCTCAACCTCTCGGGCCATAGTGGCCTGAATGCCAATATGTAAACCTGTAATAAAACTCCGCACTCTCTCCACCTCAATAGGGAGTATCATAAGTGCATGGCGAGATAACTGAAATACTAGCTGGAATGAAATAGACAGAATAAAAATTTCAAAAAGAAGCACTGGTTGTTGCAGAATGACTCAAAAAGGTAGCTCACCACTAAGCCTCTGGATATCGTGGGTGTGCACCGATAGGTCGAACTATAGCACATGTCTCAGGTTCTGCACAAAAAGTGCAGCAAGTGTAGCATGAGTACGTAAACAACGTGTACCCAGTAAGTATCAAGCATAATCTCGAAGAGGTAGAGACGAGATGATCGACTTTGACACTCACTAAGGGTTAATAATAATAATTGAAATAAAATGTAGAATTATTTAAATCAAAATGTTTCATAGGGCTAACAATAATCTTATTTAACCAACAGAAATAATTAAATTCCTTCAAATGCAATAATTTCCAATCTATTAATTAAATTCACAAGTTGCAATTAAAATATCAAGGTATCGTGTAATTATTATTATTATTAGGCACGATTTCTGTCGAGGTCGTACTAAAGTGAAACGTTTAAGAAAGACAGAATAAAATCGTGTAATAAAATCGCATGACAGAATAAGAAAGAAATGATATTGTTCCTAAACTTCATAGCCTCTGAGAGATAAGTACAGACGTCTCTGTACCGATCCTTCAGACTCTACTAAGCTTGCTCCCGACATGCTACTACAGTGAAACGTCTGTGAAGGTTGTATCGCTTCTGCGGAAGAGACTGCTTCTGCGGTCGTTTGGTCGCTTCTGCGACATCACAGGTGCAAGAGAAATGTCCGCAGATGCGGAACTTTGCCTGGCAGCCCTACTTCGCAAATGCGAGATTTTTCTCGCAAATGCGTGGCCGCAGATGCGAAATATAGCCCGCAAATGTGAAAATGCTGGACAGAATACATAAAATTGGGTCTTAGCCATTTTTATTCATTTTTGAGTTTCAAGTCTAGGATTTGGGCGATTTCAAGGGGAATTTTCAGGACTTTGAATTGGGTAAGTGTTCTTTAACAAAAAGTGATTATATTTCACAAATTCATGTCTATATTCATCATTTACTTCGGATTTTGATGGAAGAAATCAGATTTTTTATAAAATCTTTCAAAAACGAAAAGTTAAGATTTGAAGGTCCATTTGATATCGGAATTAGATTATTTTTATATGGTTAAGCTCGTATCGGAACAGGTGTTCGGATTTCGTGATTTTTTCCGGGATTTGAGACACGGGTCTCACTGTCAAATATTTTAATGAATTTTGGATTTTTATCCGGAAAATTTGTAAATTCATATGGAATTAATTCCTATGATTAGTATTGAATATATCGAATTGTTTGTGAATAGATTTGAAGCTTTCGGAGACAAAAATTAAAAGGAAAAGTTGTGGTTGAATAATTGATTGGAATTTGCAAAGCGAGGTAAGTGTTGTGGTTAACCATGACTTGAGGGAATAGAACCCTTAAATTATTTGTTCTGTGAATTGCATGTGAACGACGTATAGGCGAGGTGATGAGTGTGTATATGTCGTCAAATTAATTGTTTGTCTGCTTACTTGAAAAATCATAAATTATTTTAAATCGTAAATTAATTATTATAATAATTGTTTCTCTCCTATTCTTTGTCAAATATTAATCCTTGAATTCCTGCATTAATTGTTACATGCTATTTGAATTATGTGTTTTAATTATTATTTGATATTTAGCATATTAAATATTAAACTGCCTATTTTCTCCCTGATTTCTATAATAATTTGCTATTTGTCATTGTTTGTTTCATAATTAAATAATAATTTTTGTATGTTTGTTGTCTTATAATTTTATATTAATTGTTGCATTTATTTGGGAAATTTCTTCTATAAGAATTGATTGAAATGGATATATTGGAGGATCGGGTTGCACGCCGCAACAGACTTATTAAAAAGTTAATATTGGAGGATCGGGTTGCACGCCGCAACAGAATTATTAAAAGTCAATATTGGAGGATCGGGTTGCACCCCACAACAGACTTATTAAAAAGTTCATATTGGAGCATCGGGTTGCACGCTGCAACAGACTTATTAAAAGTCAATATTGGGGTATCGGATTACACGCCGCAATAGACTTATTGAAAAGTCAATATTGGTGGATAGGATTGCACGCCGCAACAGACTTATTTAAAAGTCTATATATATACTTGATTGAATAAATATATGACAGACTTGATAAAAAGGAATATATATTGGGAGAGCGGATTGCACGCTGCAACAGAATTGAATGTGAATATATTGTGAGAGCGGGTTGCACGCTGCAACAGAATTGGTTGAAATGACAATTGGTTATGGCTTCTGAGTTGGCTTCAATTATTATAAATGAGTTATCTGATTTATTTCTATTATTTGTTGCTGTTACTAATATTGCGTACAGGTTAATGCAAGTGAACCGCCTTAGCCTCGTCACTACTTCGTCGAGGTTAGGCTCAGCACTTACCAGTACATGGGGTCGGTTGTACTGATACTACACTCTGCACTTCGTGTGCAGATTTTAGAGTTGGTCCCAGCGGCATACCATAGACTTGCTCGAATTTCAGCTATTCGGAGGAGACTTGAGGTATAACTGCATGGCGTCTACAGTTCTGAAGTCCCCGTCTATTTTACTTTAGTTGTGTGTTTATTTCCAGACAGCTTATTTTTATTCAGACCTTTATTTATATTATTCTAGAAACTCGTGCACTTGTGACACTAATTTTGGGATGGTATTTAGACACCGTTATTTGTATGGGTTATTTCACTGTATTTAAAACGTTGCTTCCGCATTTGTTTCTTTGATTATTAATAATTTAAAGATTGTTTAAAAATTGGTTAATATTATTCTAAAGTTGGCTTGCCTAGCAAGTGAAATGTTAGGCACCATCACGATCCAAAGGTGGGAATTTTGGGTCGTGACACTCATCTAGAGGCAGGAGTACTTTTGGTAGAGGCCATCCTCCCAGGCTGTTTCATTTAGCGCTCCAGGCATCCCACGGTGCCTCAGGTTGTCGTGGCCCTCAGATGCATTATTCCGACTAGCTAGCCTACAGTGCACCACCAGATCCTATTAGTCCACCTCCACTCCAGAGTTATCAGGGTGGTTATTCAGGTCAACAGGGTCAGTTTCAGGGTCAGCAGTCACAACAGCCGAGGTTATGTTATACTTGTGGTGATCTGAGGCACATTGCTAGATTTTTCCCTCGGGAAACGGGCAGCTCACAGCATCAGAGTTCTCGTGCCATGGTTCCAGCACCAGTTGTTGCACAACCTGCTCAGCCAGCCAGAGGCAGGGGTCAGGCAGCCAGAGGTAGGGGCCAGATAGTTAGAGGTGGAGATCAGGCCGTTAGAGGTGGAGACCAGCCAGCTAGAGGCCATCCCAAGGATGTAGTTCAGTGTGGTGGGGCCCATCCCCAGTGTTATGATTTCCCAGCCAGGACTGAGGCTGAGTCATCTGACGCTGTTATCACAGGTACTGTTTCAGTTTGCAGTAGAGATGCTTTAGTTCTATTTGATCTAGGATCTACTTACTCTTATGCGTCATCCTATTTTGCTTCCTATTTTGTTGTGCCCCATGATTCTTTGAGTGCTCCTCTGTATGTGTCCACACCAGTGGGAGATGCTATTATTGTAGATTGTGTTTATCGTTCGTGTGTGGTCACCATTGGGAGTCTTCAGACTCGTGTAGATCTCCTACTTCTCGACATGGTTTATTTTGATGTCATACTGGGTATGGATTGGCTGTCACCTTATCATGCTATATTAGATTGTCACGCCAAGATATTGACCTTATCCTTGCAGGGGTTGCCTTGATTAGAATGGAGAGGGAATCTTGGCTATTCTGCCAGTAGAGTTATCTCTTATGTGAAGGCTCGGCATATGGTCGAGAAGGGGTGTCTAGCTTATTTGGCTTATATCCGCGATTCTAGTGCGGAGGTTTCTTCCATATATTCGGTGCCGGTTATTCGTGAGTTTCCAGAGGTGTTTCCTACAGACCTGTCGGGGATGTCACCCGACAGGGATATTGATTTAAGCATTGATTTGGCTCCGGGCACTCAGCATATTTCCATTTTTCCATATCGCATGGCGCCGCCAGAGTTGAATGAATTGAAGGAGCAGTTACAAGATTTGCTTGATAAGGGCTTCATGAGACCTAGTCTCTCACCTTGGGGTGCACCTATGTTGTTCGTGAAGAAGAAAGATGGATCGATGAGGATGTGTACAGATTATCGGCAGTTGAACAAAGCCACCATCAAGAACAAATATCCATTGCCGAGTATTGATGATTTATTTGATCAGCTTCAGGGTGCCAAGGTGTTTTCAAAGATTGATTTGAGATCTGGCTACAATCAGTTGAGGATTAGGGCATCCGATGTTCCTAAGACAGCTTTTCGGAATCGGTATGGGCATTATGAGTTTCTAGTAATGTCATTTGGGCTGACAAATGCCCAGCAGCATTCATGGATCTGATGAAGCGGGTGCTCAAACCCTACCTGGATTCCTTTGTGGTTGTATTTATTGATGATATCTTGATCTACTCCTACAGTCGAGAGGAGCATGAGCAGCACCTTCGGATCGTTCTTCAGACTCTGAAAGACAGCCGATTATATGCTAAGTTCTCAAAATGCGAGTTTTGGTTGAGTTCACTTGCTTTCTTGGGTCACGTTGTATCAGCAGAGGGTATTCAGGTGGATCCTAAGAAGATTGAGGCAGTCGAGAACTGTCCTAGACCCACATTAGCTACAGAGATCCGTAGTTTCCTAGGTTTGGCGGGATATTACAGTCGATTTGTGGAGGGGTTTTCATCCATAGCAGCCCTGTTGACCAGATTGACCTAGAAGGGTGCCCCGTTCAGGTGGTCAGACGAGTGTGAAGAGAGCTTTCAGAAGCTCAAGACTACTTTGACCACGGCACCGGAAATTAGTGTTACCCACAGGTTCAGGATCTTATACAATATATTGTGACGCATCCCGTATTGGTCTGGGTGTAGTATTGATGCAGGGTGGCAAGGTTATTGCATATGCTTCACGGCAACTGAAGGTTCACGAGAAGAATTACCCTGTTCATGATCTAAAGCTGGCAGCCATTGTTCACGCGCTGAAGATTTGGAGGCACTATCTTTACGGCATGCCATGTGAGGTATTCACTGATCATCGAAGCTTGCAGTATTTGTTCAAGTAGAAGGAACTCAATTTGAGGCAGAGAAGATGGTTGGAGCTATTGAAAGACTATGATATCACCATATTGTATCATCCCGGGAAGGCCAATGTGGTGGCCGATGCTTTGAGTAGAAAGTCAGTCAGTATGGGTAGCCTTGCATATATTCTACTTGGTGAGAGACCGTTTGCATTGGATGTTCAGGCCTTGGCCAACGACTTCGTGGGGTTAGATGTTTCTGAGCCCATCCGTGGTCTAGCTTGTACAGTTGCTCGGTCTTCTTTATTTGAGCGCATCAGAGATTGGTAGGATGACGATCTGCATTAACTTGTCCTTAGAGACACAGTATGGCACGGTGGTGCCAAGCAGGTTACTGTTGGAGATGACGGAGTTTTGAGGATGCAGGGTCGTATTTGTGTGCCTAATGTGGATGGACTTCGTGAGTTGATCCTTGAGGAGTCCCACAGTTCCCGGTATTCTATTCATCCGGGCGCCGCCAAGATGTATCAGGACTTGAGGCAGCATTATTGGTGGAGGCGCATGAAGAAGGGCATGGTTGCCTATGTAGCTCTATGCCTAAATTGCCAGCAGGTAAAGTGTGAGCATCAGAGACCTGGTGGTTTATTTCAGAGGTTAGATATCCCTGAGTGGAAGTGGGAGCGTATCACTATGGACTTTGTTGTTGGAGTCCCATGGACTCAGAGGAAGTTCGATGCAGTTTGGGTTATTGTGGACAGGCTGACTAAGTCAGCGCATTTCATTCCTTTGGCAGTCACCTATTCCTCGGAGCATTTTGCAGAGATTTACATTCGTGAGATCATCCGTCTTCATGGGGTGCCCGCGTCTATCATTTCTGATAGAGGTACGTAGTTTATCTCACACTTTTGGAGGGCAGTTCAGCGTGAGTTGGGTATGCGGGTTGTGTTGAGCACAACATTTCATCCTCAGATGGACGGGCAGTCCGAGCGTACTATTCAGATCTTGGAGGATATGTTCCGCGCCTGTGTTATTGACTTTAGAGATTCTTGGGATCAGTTTTTTGCCATTAGCGGAGTTTGCCTACAACAACAGCTACTACTCGAGCATTCAGATAGCTCCCTATGAGGCATTATATGGTAGGTGGTATCGATCGCTAGTTGTGTGGTTCGAGCCGGGTGAGGGTCGGTTATTGGATACAGATTTAGTACAGGAGGCCTTGGATAAGGTCAAGATTATTCAGGATCGACTTCGCATAGCTCAGTCCAGGAAGAAGAGTATGCCGACCGTAGAGTTCGTGATGTTGCATTCATGGTTGGAGAGAGAGTGTTACTTTGGGTATCACCCATGAAGGGTGTAATGAGGTTCAGAAAGAAGGGCAAGTTGAGCCCTAGGTATATCGGACCTTTTTAGATTCTGAAGAGAGTGGGAGAGGTGGCTTACAGGCTTGCGTTGCCACCTAGTTTAGCAGCGGTTCATCCGGTATTCCATGTGTCCATGCTTCGAAAGTATCACGGCGATCCGTCCAACATTTTTGATTTCAACTCTGTTCAGTTGGACAAAGATTTGACTTACGAGGAGGAGCCGGTGGAAATTCTAGCCCCTCAAGTTTGCTAGTTGAGATCAAAGTGTTACCCTTCAGTTCGAGTGCAGTGGAGAGGTCAGCCTATTGAGGCAGCTACTTGGGAGTCCGAGTCCGATATGCGGAGTAGATATCCCCACCTTTTCACCAGCCCAGGTACTTTTCTATGTTCGTTTGAGGACGAACGGTTGTTTTAGAGGTGGAGAATGTGATGACCCAAAAGGTCATCTTATATTTTAGAACTCGAATCTGAGCACTTAAGCCTTAAAAATCTCATTTTTACCCTCCTCGATTTGCATGCGCAGTCCGGACAGGTTTCCGGAAAGCTTTTATGTTGAAAACTAATGAAAATAAGAATTTTTGCCTTAAAAGTTGATTTTAGTTGACTTCGGTCAATATTTTTGGTAAACAGGCCCGAATCCGTGCTTTGACGGTCCCGGTAGGTCCGTATCAAATTATGGGACCTGGGCGTATGCCTGGAATCGAATTTGGAGGTCCCTAGCTTGAGTTATGAATTTTTGATTAAAATTAAAAGTTTGGAAATTATTTGTTTTTAAGAATTGATTGATATTAGGCATTGTTAGTATCGGGTCCGTATTTTGGTTCCGGAGCCCGGTACATGTTCATTATGATATTTAAGACATGTCTGTGAAATTTGATGTGATTCGGACGTCCAGTTGAGAAGATAGAAATTTTAAAGTGTTCTTGAGAATTTCATTTGATTTGATGCTAAATTCGTAGTTCTAGGTATTATTTTAGCGATTTGATCGTGCGAGCAAGTCCGTATGATATTTTTAGACTTGCGTAGGCATGACTCGCAACAGACTTTGGAATTTGTGAGTGGAAAAAATAATTACAAAGTGACAAATAAAGAAGAATCATTTTTGTTAAAGCCATGTGACGATGGGGACCAATAAAGTACCCGACAAAGCTAGAAATAAAAAGTTTCTGAAGATGTTTGAAATCCGTTTCTAAATCCTCTCAAAGGCTTGGCTATATAAGAAGAGGAAAATTCAAGAACTAGACACAACCTGAAGAGCAATCAGAAGAAAAACACTCCATCTTTCACCATTTCCTCAACCATCCTTGCAAGTCTTTAATTCCAAGTCCACAACACTTTCGGGTTCACTGAAAGAGCAATCTTTCTCCTGTAAACATGTAAGTTTCTGTTTTTTTATCTATAAATTATGTTACTGTTTATTACCCCGATTTATTTAGTTTTTATTGTATGTCCAGATCTTATGTATTTAATTCCCTAGTTGTTAGTTTGTAAATAATTTAAAAATATTTACTCTAAGTATATGGTTATCTTTCCAATCTCTTAACAAATATGATGGATTTACCTGTAAATTCTTAGAAGAAACCAGTTAAGATAAGCCCAAAAATCACCAAAAAGGTATAAACGGGCATACCATGTTTAACTGAGGCCAGGGTGAGGTTAAAGAAAGAATTTTTAAGAAAAGATCGAGATCTTTAAACAATTGGAAAGAAGAGATGAACAGAGTAAAATAAAAAGAAATGGGTAATATCAGTTCATAATTTGATAAAATATTAACACGAGTTTATAAATTAAGAGAGAGAGTACCGAGTAGGATTTTACAACATAAAATTATCAACCTTTATATATATATATATATATATATATATATATATATATATATATATCACCCTCTAACTTAGTTATCAACCCGTATCAACCTCAATCATCATTTTCCACTTTTTACTAAGCCCTTCTTAGTATTGGTATATATATATATATATAAAACAGTGGGTCAAATCTCATACTTTGATTGAATTGCGGTTTGCCGTCTAACGATTACAAATTTACCATGTTGTTGACATTTTACTAAGGATATTACAACAAGCTTGTTTCCTTTGGGAGAGACCAACCCGTCTTTTTCAAACCTTTTCCAGACATCTTGAGTGATCTTTTCACAATTTAAAAGTGGTTCCTTTTCTCTTACCAATTTGTTAAATGAGATAAAGCTAGTTTAAAAACATTTTGAAATAAGATCATTTGAGAATCTTAGATTTAAAGCTCATAGATGATAGATGCAACATATTTTATTCAATAATATGTTATCGTCTTTAGTTTCCCTTTTTTTTTTTCCCTTTCTCGTCTCAATGGATAAATAAAACAATCAAGAAATGTGTTTATCTGAAAAACGGATAGAGTTAATTTTGTACGTAGTTCTAGGGGTATGTGGTATAACTTGACACAAATCGTAAGAATGAATAAAAATATCGAGTGTTGACTATAGAGAATAAAAAATAAGCAAAGTTGGGAAGAAGGTGATTTGTAGATTAAGCAAAATGAATCAATCTATGAAGCTAAAATAAAGGATAACTCTTCAATATAGAAGTGTATGATATCTCAGTTACAATGTATGAAACACTTGGTTTCTACAGAAATAATAACCAATCCCTTTATAGTTGAGGGATCCTACTTTAGGTACAATTAAAAATACATAGTGGGAGACCCATGATAAATCAGCTTTTCCATAATTTCTGCCAAGATTCTCTCCCCTAGTGCGGTTGCAACTGTTCTTGTCTATGAGCTCGATATTGACTCGAGCTCTCGATCTTGAATCGAGCTCGATTCTGATTCGGAGCCTTGTATTGATTCGGGGACAGTGTTGGTCGGTCTCTGCCTTGTAAGTTTGATAACTTCATCATAGTTCGATTTAGATTCGAGCTCGATATTGACCGGTCCTTAGGGCTCGAAGCTTGATGACCTGACTTCGGACTTCAACCTGATATTCGATCTAATGCGTTACCATTTCGACCAGTTTGTACGAAGGACTAACCGATTTTGACGGTATACAGATAGTCCCCTCATTTTTTGGGAAGGATGTAGCGAGAAACGACATAATTTTTCAATGGTACGATTAGATATATACTGACGTTTGCATCGAGTCCGATCATGACGTGCGTGATAGCTGTCCCGTCGGTTCAGTTTACCCAGGCAAGTAATGCGTGTCAGATGATGATCGGCCATTATCGAAATTGAACCGCCATTGCTATACCTATAAATAACTCCTTTTTCACTTTTAATCACTTTTACATCTTCAAACTCCAAATTTTCTAACTTCTTTCTCACATCTTTTAAATTCATTCGCAAATCTGTGACTCTTCTGTGCAAAATCTTTCTTCAAAAACACCAAATATTTGTTATCACCTTATATTCTCGATCTTTAACCCCAAAAAATGGAGAAAACATCAAAAACCATTCCTCAGAAAGAAAAAGCTTCTTCTTCACAGCTTGAAAAAGCTTCTTCTTCACAGCCTTCCGCCGACAAAACACCGGTGGAGCCACGGCCTGAGGAATGCGTTCCTGGGGCGTGTGTTCTTACGTCTGATTTTAAGGTCGACAAAGGCTCATCGGTTCCCGATCGATGTGAGCCAATATTGAGGTATATGTGTTCGATAACCGAGAGGCACCTCGAACATCTAAAGAAAGATTGCAATTGGGAGAACAAAGAAATAGTAATCCCGTCTTCTGAAGAAGATATCACCACTTACGTAAAAGGGTTTTAGGTGTGTATACTTACCCTTTCACGTTAGGTCCCCTCGATCCTGTTATTATTGATTTCTGTCGTTAATACCAAATAACCCTAGGCCAGATCGATCCTTCTTTTTGGCGGATCATTATTTTGATCTGTTACTTCGTGAACAAAATCGAGGGGATGCCTTTCATCCTCGACCATCTCATCCGATTGTACTGCCATCGCCTCTTTCGAGGCGGGTTAATAAAATTTCAGCATCGGGATACTAAGGTTCTATTCTCGAGTATATACGAGGATAGGGATCGAGGCTAGATGGGCAGGTTCGTTCGAGTAAAGACTTCAGACCTGATTCCGACTGAAAAGATGCCTTTTCCCGAGGAGTGGAACATGAAGCGTAAGTGTAATTCTGTTGTTATCTCCAACTATTTTTCCCTTTCATTCCTTTTCTCACTGATATCCCCCTTTTTGTGATGTGGCAGTTCCTTGGATGCCCGGTGCAGTCCCCGATCTCAAGAACTCGGTACGAGATCTAGCTTCGACCTCCATATACGTCGAGCGCTTGTGGCGTGATTTGTCAAAGGGCCGATGGGAGGCCAAATATCACGGTGAGACTCTTTCTCGTATCTTTGGTAGTTCGAACGAGATGCTTTCCATATGCTTAAATCAATTTTCCTGTATGTAGGTGTGGGCAAAGATGCGGTTTTGAGGCCCTCATCCGTCGAGGAAGAGGCTTCGGCCTCTGATCCAAAGCCGGTGAAAGATAATAAGAGAAAAAGGGCCTCCGCCTCTGAATATCCAAAACTGAAGACGAGGATGGCTCGTAAGCTGAGGAAGAATACCATTCCTTTGACTGTAGAATCAGTTCTGCATCTAAGGGATGAAGAAGAAGAAGAAGAAGAAGAAGAAAATGACGGGTCCGTGCTGGTGGCTCAAAATAAGAACCATCGATGCCCCAAAGGTAGCTAAATCGATGGTGATTTATAAAGCTCCGCCTCAAACTGAGGAGATATCGGAGGAAGGTTCAGGCAGAGTCCCCAAATCATTAGAGATCGAGGATGCTTCCCACCAAAGTCAACAAATGGTGGGTATATCGGAAGGGGCCGGTCCTGAAGCTCTCCGAACTGAGTAGAATGCCCCAAGCGAGTCGCTTGGGGAAATAGTAATCACAGACTCGCCTACTCTCCCTGCCTTTTCTGAAGGGGAGATTCGGGAAGCCCAAGCTTTGGTGGCCCTCGAGATGAGCCGGTCTCATGAAGGGCAAGACCCCATCTATGATTTGTTTACTTGGGTCGAGGATGTTGCTGACCCTAATGATGTGTCGGGCCTTTTCTGCGAAGTGCAACAAGCTCTGAATCGGGTAAGTTTTAAATCTCTTCGTTGATATTACTTTTATGTTTGCTATTCTTTTCTAACTTCTTTTCTTCTTTCTTCGCAGGCTGTGATGGTTCATCGAGAAGCATGTTCTCGGTCTCGAGATGAGCTGAATCGGTTCGAGGCCGACCTACGATGGGTTACGGAGGAGAGGAACGCCGTCAGACTCCTTTCCGGTCAAAGAGAAGAAGAAATCAAAGGCCTTCGAGCTGAGTTGGTCAGGTCTCATCAAGACCAGACCGACCTGACCGAACAGGTAATGATAATATTAAGAACTCATGGGCTTGATTCAGGATAGGAGGCTAATATTTCGATCTCATAGCTGCAGTAGAAATGCGAGACGATCGGGCAGCTTCGTGAGGAAGTGGATATAATAAGGGCGAAGACCATGGGATGGAAAGATGGCATGGACCATCTTGCTGCAAAAAAGGAAATTGTTCGGGCCCAATTATCATCGACTGCAAGCCACTTTCAAGGCATGAAGGAGAAGAGCTCGGTTCAAGCAAGAAGAATAGAGGAACTCGAGGCTCGGTTGGCCTCCAAACTTGTCAAGGCCAAATCTGATGCCGAAAAAGCAAAGTCCTATGAGGATGCATTAGTGACCGTCTATTGGGCGGATGCTGAAGCTGATCAGGTACAAGCAAGAGAGGCAGCCGAGATTGCCAACACTCGAGCACTTGAACTTGCTAAATGTCAATCTCGGAGGGAGACCCTCGAAGAGATCCATGCTCGAGGTTTCGATCTCACCGAAGAGATAAAATAAGCTAAAGAGCTTGAAGCCAATGTTGAAGCCTTGTCTTCCGATGATGATGGTGATGATGAGAGCAAGGGTGGGTCTGAGAGCGGGGAGGAGCCCGATGGAGAAGAGACTGCCCCCGTAGATAACCAAGAAACTTAGCCCTTAGTTTACATTTTGGCTTTTTGTACAGCGTCCTGTTTGGACATTGTAAATATTCTTGTATATATAAAGATATTTTCTTTTCCTGACTCGCCTCCGTTTTTTTCTCTGCCTTGAGAAGATTTTGTTTCATTCATGACTTATGAAGGTTTTCATAAGTCTTTAGGCAATTGGATCGAATTTGGATCTTGTAGACTTTATAACTCGAGATGATGTAGCCCGCAGTCTTA
The DNA here is from genome assembly GCF_000390325.3 of Nicotiana tomentosiformis. Taxonomy (NCBI): domain Eukaryota; kingdom Viridiplantae; phylum Streptophyta; class Magnoliopsida; order Solanales; family Solanaceae; genus Nicotiana; species Nicotiana tomentosiformis. The sequence goes on along the minus strand of NC_090815.1, from coordinate 18,403,770 downwards.
TTAGTTGAGTGAGTGATTCAAACTCGAAGTAATATTGCCCGTAGACTAAATGGTCAAGTGAGTGTTTGCTCGAACTCAAAATGATGTAGCCCGTAGGCTTAATGGTCGAGTAAGTGTTTCCTCAAATGCGAGATGATGTAGCCCGAAGGCTTATTAGTCGAGTGAGTGATTCAAACTCGAAGTAATGTAGCCCGTAAATTTAATGGTCGAGTGAGTGTTTGCTCGAACTTGAAATGATGTATCCCGTAGGCTTAGTAGTCGAGCGAGTGATTCGAACTCGAAGTAATGTAGCTTGTAGGCTTAATGGTCATGTGAGTGTTTGCTCAAACTCGAGATGATGTAGCCCCTAGGCTTATTAGTCGAGTGAGTGATTCGAATTCAAAGTAATGTGGCTCGTAGGCTTAATGGTCGAGTGAGTGTTTGCTCAAACTCGAGATGATGTAGCCCGTAGGCTTATTAGTCGAGTGAGTGATTCGAACTCGAAGTAATGTAGCCCATAGGCTTAATGGTCGAGTGAGTATTTGCTCGAACTCGAAATGATGTAGCTCGTAGGCTTATTAGTCGAGCGAGTGATTCGAACTAGAAGTAATGTAGCCCATAGGCTTAATGGTCCAGTGAGTGTTTGCTCAAACTCGAGATAATGTAGCCCATAGGCTTAGTAGTCGAGTGAGTGATTCAAACTCGAAGTAATGTAGCCCGTAGGCTTAATGGTAGAGTGGAAGTCCCCGAATTATGGGGTAATCATCGGCCCTAGAGCCTATTTGTGTAATAGGTCATGAAATAGAGGACGGGTTGTGAGACACGAGATATGGGTAATCATGTTGTTATACATGTGTTTATATTTTGTACTAGGGATCGAGCAATCTACATGAGCATGGTTCGTTTAGACCATTTGGCTCTTACAATGTTTCCTATCGGAACCCTGTTGTTATGAAGTAACTTTCTTGCATCGAACTTGATATATTTGAGGGTAATGCCCCACAAGTATTCGAGGTTGATTGTACAGAGGCCTCGGATACTGTTAAATCGTTCTACGTTAGCACAATCAATGGTTGCCTCATTAAAAACCTTGCCGAAAAACCCATTTGGGATAAAACTGGTCTAAGGGAAAAAGAGTGCAACGTGTGCTTTCAGACCTAAGGCTTCATGTTGAATGATCCATCCTTGTTCTTTGATTGAACTCCTGCAAGGGTTAGTTTCGAAATATAAATGAATATGGGAGGGTAGTACCATAGTAGTAGTATCGTTTTAAGTGTGACACATTCCAATTGCTTGGTAGTTGTTAACCGTTTATATTACCGAGTTTGTAGGATCCATTACCGATGTTTTCGAGCACTTGATACGGTCCTTCCCAGTTCGGACCAAGTTTTTCTTCGTTTGGATTTCGGGTGCTGAGGGTGACTTTCCTTAGCACTAAGTCCCCGATTTTAAAATTAAAATGGCAAAGATTGGTTCTTCGATTATAGTATATTTCGATCCGCTGCTTTTGGGAGGCTAATTGGACGAAAGCGGCTTCTCGTTTTTCATCTAATAATTCAAGGCTAGTATTCATAGCCTCGTGATTTGACTCTTCTGTTGTATATCGATACCTGGCACTGGGTTCCCCGACTTTGACTGGAATCAAGACTTCGGAGCCATATACTAAGGAGAATGGGGTTGCCCCCGTACTGGATTTTGATGTTGTACGATATGCCCAAAGAACTTCGGGCAAGGATTTCTCTCAATTTTCCCTCAGCGTCGTTCAACCTTTTCTTTAGGTTTTAAATGATAGTCTTGTTCGTTGATTCGAATTGTCCGTTTCCATTAGGGTGATACGGTGTTGATAATATCCTTTTTATTTTATGGTCTTCGAGGAATTTCGTCACTTTGCTGCCGATAAATTGTTTCCCATTCTCACACACTATTTCGGCGGGTATCCCAAATCGACATACGATATGATCCTAGATGAAGTCTATAACCTCTTTCTCTCTCACTTTATAGAATGCATGTGTTTTAACCCATTTAGAGAAATAGTCAGTCATAATTAAAATGAACGTAGCTTTACCTGGGGCCGATGGCAGAGGGCCAACAATATCCATTCCCCATTTTATGAATGGCCATGGGATAAGATTAAGTGAAGTTGCTCTCCGGGCTGATGGATTATCGGTGCAATCCTTTGACATTTGTCACATTTTAGAACAAACTCCTTTGAATCTTTGTCCATATCGATCCAATAATATCCTGCTCTGATTATTTTTGTACTAATGAATCGGCACCAGAATGATTTCCACAAGAACCCTCGTGAATCTCACGTAGGATGTAGTCGGTGTCTCCTGGACCTAAACATACTGCCAATGGTCCATTGAATGTCTTTTGGTATAATGTTCCATCTGTAGTCAACGTGAATCGAGCAACTTTGGTTCATCGGGCCCTCGAATGTTTAGGGTCCGATGGGAGATTTCCGTTCTCCAAGCATTCAATATACGTATTCCTCCAATCCTAGGTTAGCTTGTAGAATTTATCTCGGCATGACCTTCCTCGATCACGAACCTCGAGAGTTGAACGATAGTCTCCGAGCTGATCTCATCTTCCTCGACCGATGATCCCAAATTTGCAAGTGCATCAGCTTTACTGTTTTGTTCTCGAGGTATATGCTGTAAAGTCCATTCTTTTAAACGGTGCAAATTTACCTGTAGTTTGTCCAAATAACTTTGCATTCTATCCTCTCGAACTTCGAAGGTTTTGTTTACTTGATTTACCACCAGTAAAGAGTCACACTTGCCTTCAATGACTTATGTTCCCAAGCTTTTAGCTAGCTTGAGACCTGCAATCATGGCCTCATACTCGGCCTCGTTGTTAGTCAACCTAGTAGTTTTGATAGATTGCCTAATAGTGCTACCCATAGGCGGCTTTAAGATGATGCCTAGCCCGGATCCCTTTACGTTCGAAGCCCCGTCTGTGAAAAGGGTCCATACCCCCGATGATGTACCCGATTTCAACGAGAGTTCCTTTTCGACTTCGGGTACGAGGGTTGGCATGAAATCGGTCATGAAATCTGCTAAAATTTGAGACTTGATGGTCGACCGGGGTTGATATTCGATATCGTAGCCACTAAGTTCGACAGCCTATTTTTCCAATCGGCCTGATAGTTCGGGTTTGTGCAAAATATTACGAAGTGGGTAAATGGTTAATACGCATATGGGGTGACATTGAAAGTATGGTCTTAACTTTCTAGAGGCGTTTATTAGTGCAAGTGCCAATTTCTCTAAGTGTGGGTATCTAGTTTCTGATTCCCCTAAGGTTCGACTTACATAATAAACGAAAAATTACGTACCTTGCTCTTGTCGAACTATGAAACAACTTACCGCAATTTATGATACTGCCAAGTATAAGCAAAGTTTCTCGTCTGCCTTTGGAGTGTGAAGCAGTGGTGGGCTCGATAGGTATCGCTTCAATTCCTCTAATGCTTGTTCGCATTCCGGGGTCTATAGGAAATCGTTCTTCTTTTTTAGTTGAGAGTAAAATTTGTGACTTCGATCTGACGACCATGAAATGAATCGGCCTAAGGCAGCAATCCATCCCGTTAGCCTCTGTACGACTTTTACACTGTCCACGATGGCGATGTCTTCGATGGGCTTGATTTATCGGGGTTGATCTCGATACCCCGATTTGATACCATGAAGCCAAGGAACTTGCCTGAACCGACCCCGAAAGCACATTTCTCGGGGTTGAGTTTCATGTTGTATTTCCTTAAAATCTCGAACGTTTCCTGCAAATGAGCCAAATGGTCCTCTGTCCTCAGGGACTTAACTAGCATGTCATCAATATAAACTTCTATTGATTTATCTATTTGTTCCTCAAATATTTTATTTACTAGGCGTTGGTAAGTAGCTCCTACATTTTTAGCCCGAAGGGCATTACATTATAACAATACGTTCCATACTTGGTGATAAATGAAGTTTTTTCTCGGTTCTCCAGGTTCATTTGGATTTGATTATACCTGGAATAGGCATCGAAAAAATTAAGGATCTCGTGGCCGGTTGTGGCATCGATCATGCGATTGATGTTAGGCAGAGGAAAAGAATCTTTGGGTAATGCCTTGTTTAGATCCTTATAATCTACACACATTCTACGTTTCTTCCCTTTTTAGGGACTACAACTACATTGGCTAACCATTCGGGGTATTTCACCTCCCGAATGGACCCTATTTTAAGAAATTTAGTTACATCGTCCTTTATGAATGCGTGTTTTACCTCGGATTGGGGTCTTCTCTTTTGCTTCACCGATCTGAACCTAGGGTCCAAGCTTAGCCGATGCGTCATTATATCCGGTGGAATCCCTGTTATATCTAAATGGGACCAAGCTAAACAATCTATGTTATGGATAAGAAATTGAATAAGCCTTTTCCTGAGTTCGGGGGTTATTCCCGTTCCCAGGTATACCTTTCGTTCGGGCAAATGCTCGATTAGTATGACTTGCTCCAGTTCTTCAATCGTTGATTGGGTAGCATCGGAATCATCGGGGACCACAAAAGATCGAGGGATCCTTTGATCATCATCTTTGTCAATCTTCTGATTTTCTAGTTGTGTTGAAGCTGACGTCTGTGATTGCTATTTGGCATCTCGTTCCCCTTTTGAGTCCGACCCCTTTATTGACGAAGGTGAGGATATCGGAATTGCTTCTTCGACGACAAACATTTCTTTCGCGGCTGGTTGTTCTCCGTATACTGTTTGACTCCCTCCGATGTTGGTAATTTAAGAACCTGGTGAAGGGTCGAAGGTACAGCTCTCATATTGTGGATCCATGGCCTTCCAAAAAGGGCGCTGTACCTCATGTCACCTTCGATTATGTGGAACTTCATTTCCTGGATGGTCCCATCCACGTTTATCGGTAGAAGTATCTCGCCTTTGGTGGTTTCACATGCCATATTGAATCCATTTAGAACTAGTGTTGCGGGTACGACCTGGTCCTATAAATCGAGTTATTCTACAACCTTCGATCTAATAATGTTGGCCGAGCTACCTGGATCAATTAACACACACTTAACTTTAGATTTATTCATAAGTACGGATATTACCAGTGCTTCATTATGGGGTTTCATGACTCCTTATGCATCTTTACCATTAAAGGACAAGGTTCCTATGAGTGCGTAATCCTGAGTCCGAGGTCGCTTTTCTCTCATAACTGATGTCTTAGTGCGTTTAAGCACCGACCCCTGAGGGGTATCGACGCCACCGATGATCATGTGGATAATGTGTTGTGGTTCTTCCTGTTCGTTTTGTTTACCGAAATCCCTATTTTTTAAATGGTTTTTGGCCCTGATGCTTAAAAATTCTCGAAGGTGCCCTTTATTGAATAACTGGGCTACCTCCTCTCTTAGTTGCCTGCAATCTTCCGTTCTGTGGCCATGGGTGCCATGATATTCGCACATTTGATTGGGGTTCCTCTAGGCAGGATCGATCTGCATGTGTCAAGGCCATTTAATATCTTTGATGCGTCTGATAGCTGACACGATGGCAGATGCATCGATGCTGAAATTATACTCTAATAACCGTGGTGCTTCCTTAGGTCTGGTAGGCCTGTCGAACCCATTTCTGTTCATCAGCCCCCGAGACCCTTGACCTCGATCAATCTTTTTATTGCCTTGTCCGGGGTTACGTCTTGATTCATTGATCTTGTGGTTTCCACTATATGGTCGGTATCGATCCCTAATCGGACCTTGTTCTCGATTGATGTCCCTTCTACTAGCGAGTTCAGAATCCAACTGATCATATTCGACTCTAATTTTTGACTGGCACTGATTATGCATGTCGGCCTAAGTAATAGCTGGGTACTCGATCAGGTTATGCTTCAACCGCCGTGAAGCCGTCGAACTTCGTTCTTTCAAACCATGAGTGAAAGCCATAACAGCCCAATCGTTTGTGACTGGTGGCACATCCATTCGTTCCATTTGAAAACGAGATACGAACTCCCTTAGAATCTTGTTATATTTTTGTCTTACCTAGAATATGTCCGACTTCCTGGTCTCAACTTTTATGGCCCTGGTGTGCGCTTTTACGAAAGAATATGCAAGCATAGCAAAAGAATTGATAGAATTAGATGGTAAATTATGATACCATATCATTGCTCCCTTTGACAGTGTTTCACCGAATATTTTCTGTAATACGGATTCGATTTCATCATCCTCTAGGTTGTTCCCTTTAATGGCACATGTATAAGAGGTGACATGTTTGTTGGGGTCGGTAGTTCCGTTATATTTAGGAATCTCGGGCATGCGGGATCTCTTTGGGATCGGTTTAGGAGCCGCACTTGGGGAGGAAAGGCTTTTGTACGAATATTTTCGAATCTAAACCCTTCAATATCGGTGGTGCCCCCGGGATCTGATCAACCCTGGAGTTATATGTTACCACCTTTTTGTCGTTTGCCTCGATTCTCCTTTCTCCTGACTCTATTCGTTTGGTCAGTTCTTCGAACATCTTAGTAATTTCAGGATTAGTCCCCGATTCTTACTCATTTGACCTTACTACAACTGGCTCCATTTTGTGGATGATTTCTCGGGGTGGACTAGGTTGTAGTCTGTTCGGTACCTGGGTTTGACTCTGCAACTGAGCTATCACTACCTGTTGAACTTGCAACATTTAAAAAATCATACGCAAGATGATTCTGTTTACCTCAATGTTATTGGTGTCTCGAGGTGCAGATCGAGTACCACCATGAATGCTATTTCCAGGCTCAGAACATTGGTTTTCCTCAATAGCCACATGCGAATTAACGTCTAATGGTACTTTGACTTGGGCCCCAACGGCATCGACAAGCGGCCTTTTGGCCCTGGTTGTCAAGTTGTTTTTTTCTCCTTGAAGGCCAACTTCGTTGTCGATAGGTAAGGCCATTAATTGAGAGTTTATTGTTGCTAATTCGAAATCAAAGATACTTTCAACAACAAGTGTAAGAGGGTGCGTTTAGCAGATTCGTACCAAATAACTATTGTTATCCTAAGCCCCACGGTGGGCGCCAAACCATTTACCCGAAAAACGGATAGAGTTAAATTTGTACGTAATTCTAAGGGTATGTGGTATAACTTGACATAAATCATAAGAATGAATAAAAATATCGAGTGTTGACTGTAGAGAATGAAAATAAGAAAGGTTGGGAAGAAGATGATTTATAGATTAAGCAAGATGAATCAATCTATGAAAAAAATGGATTACTCTTCAATATAGAAGTGTATGATATCTCAGTTACAATGTATGAAAAAGTTGGTTTCTACAGAAATAATAACCAGTCCTTTTATAGTGGAGGGATCCTACTTTAGGTATAATTAAAAATACATAGTGGGAGACCCATGATAGTGCAGTTGCAATGGATCTTGTCTATGAGCTCGATATTGACTCGAGCTCTCGATCTTAATTCAAGCTCGATTCTGATTCGGAGCCTTGTATTGATTCAGGGACAGTGTTAGTCGGTCTCTACCTCGTAAGTTCGACAACTTCATCATAGTTCGATTTGGATTCGAGCTCGACATTGACTGGTCCCTAGGGCTCGAAACTTGATGACCTGACTTCAGACCTCAACCTGATCTTCGATCCAATGCGTTACCATTTCGAGCAGTTCGTACGAAGGACTAACCGGTTCTGACCGTATACAAAATGAACTATATAATTTGGTTTGATTGAAGTTGCTTCCTAACTGTTATAACTTCATCACGGTGTTACTATTATAATGAATTTGTTTTATTTTTATTTTATGTGCATTCAATTAATGCCTATGAAGTGTAGTAGTGTTAATGTATTTGTTCAAAATTGTATCTGTCTATGTAGGAGGCATTAGAGATGTCGGATGCATGCTTGGGCCTAAATACCCGGATTCCTTACCGTCCCTCCTGTGATACTCGGGCGAAGTACGGCAATAGTCACTTTTAAGCCCGCTATTTAAAATATATATGTAATTTACAATGTATTTAAAGATTAACCAATTCACCCAAACTTCAAAACTAAGTATCCTGGATTTGAAAATTCAGGACTTAGTGTCCTGAATTTTTAAGCTGCTAATTTGAAATTCAGGGCACTTTGTCCTGAATTTCTGAACTGCTAATTTAAAATTTAGGACATAAGATTTGAACTTCTGGTCATAATTTTTGAACTTTAAGACACGATGTCCTGAAGTTTGAACTTTGAGGTATAAACTCTAGGACGACGTGTCCTAAAGTTTGAGCGAAATTGGTTAATCTTTAAATACATTATAAACCGTGAATATATTTTTAACATGTTTAAAAGTGGCTAGCTAGTGTCACATCCACGTGATACTCCAATCGTCCCAGAGTTAGTAGGATGGTGTGGGTGTTTAAAACATGGCTATAAGTTTTGCCTTAGGGCTATTTGCTGGCTCGCTACGGGGATCAAAACGGACTGTGGGTGAGAAAATGGCAATACTGGTCTAAATGAACTGGTGCTATGATCACAATTGTGGAGATACGATCACAACATTAGTTATTTTTGCATGGTAACAGAGGAAGTTGTGATCACAACACATGACTCACGATCGCAGCAAGGCAAGGTTTGGGAGGGAGTAAGCCCAAGCTAAAAAATCACGATCCTGAGCCCGGTTGCTGCAATCGCCAAGGACCGCTATCACAGCTTTCTTCCTGGGATCTCAAATCTTCAGTATTGCTATCACTGCACAAGGCCTGCAATGGCAGCAAGGCTATTCACATGTGCAACTATAACGATTTATCACTTTTCTGGACTCCCACACCCCTAACTTGGTCCAAGAGGATGAAATCACTCCCCACTTCTTCTGAATTTCAAGGTAAGTCGTATTGAACTTGATTTAAGCTATTCCTATTATAATAACACGTGATTTAACTCTCAAATATTAGATTTTTGTTAGATACCCTATTCTGCCAAATTTTACCCAAGTACTAGGGTTTGAACTATTGAGGTATTTTGAGATATTTGACACTACCCAACTATTAGATACACTCTTTATAGATTATGGTTGGAGTATGATTATGCTGTGGGGATGATGTGAACGGGATGGATGAATCAAGATTCACTAGGTTTAATGAAAATGGTTGGATGACTATGGCCAATTCCCAAAACATGAATTAGCCTTCTGTTTGCATTAGTATTACAATAATTGTATACATCAATATTAACTCCTAAGGCTCAAATCCTACAAAACCTAAGACCTCCTTGAGCAATGGAGCTAGTTACAAGTTTGAACTGATCTGTAAATTCCTTTCTTCATCAACATTTAACATTGATGAATGGGCGAATTTGGAAACAAAATGAAAAAAGAAAAGGAGAAAAAAACTATCTTCTTAGCTTGCTTGAAGAACTTGAAATTGCCTGCTGTAGATATCTTAGAGTCTTTTGATGATTAAGGAATCCCATAAACCAGAACTCAAAATCATCCTCTGTAACTACTTGTATATACTTCTGTGATCGCTTTTTCATATTTTCACTCTCTTTTGCTTTCTTTGTTTTATTTATTGGGATCAATACCTGCAATTGTTAACCGGCCTATTAGATTATGCTTTACATGGATAGAAAATTAGAGATGAAAGAAAACCAGAGCAGAGGGGTACCTTGTAACGGATTTTAAGCAACTTTCCAGTTGGAGATAAGAGCTTTATTGATCGCTCACTGCAGAAAGCAATCTTATCAGTAGAGATGAAGAGAAGGCCTGCCATTGGACCAGCTGTCGTTGATAAATAGCATTGAGAAACCTTCAATAGCTTTTCATCATCTTTAACCTTAAACTTCTGCTTGAATATTCTTTCCAGCCCTCCTACTTGAAGAATTTTGGCCCCAAGGCTCAATTTTCCCTTCACAGTTTCTGTTAGCTTCGGGCTTAGGCTCACTGCACAATTTAAGTTAATTGTAATTTGAAATATACAAAAATCTAAGTGCAGTGCATGTTCAACCTTCCTTTCCTTTCTTTGTTTTTCCCTTTGCTTTCTGTCCATCTCTCTCATAATAGTTGTGTCCGGTCAGTTTGTGGGCACGTCAACTATATATTCCTGCTGGTACCTACAACCTCCCATGAACATAAGTACTAACGAGCCGTTTGGTACGTGGACTATATTATCCCAAGATTATCTGACTTAGACTAATTTATCTCACTTGGGAGATGGAATAAAATAATACCAAGTTTGATGGGACAAAGGTGGATAAGATGGGATATTTAGGATTAAATCTGAACTAAGTTTATACTATGTTTGGTTGACGGTATAAATTTATGCCGCATATCAAACGACCCTAATGCTACCCACCAGACGAGAAGAAATCACTTATCAAACTAAAATCACGTATCGTTTTTAGTTTTGCTTGAATTAAATCCTGGTCTCTCATGGTTTTAATCTGTCTTATTATTGCTGCATAGGTTTTGAAAATGTCTTTCTTTTAGTTGTCTGATCAATTACAGTAAACAAATCTCATTGCTGACTAATTTTGTTATCAAGATTTGGGTGCACATGTGGTGTTTCCAACTTTTGAGCTGTCAGATTTGCTTTGTGATGCAACCTGCTTTTGTAAGTAAAGCAAAAGTAAGAGAAACCTATGCGTTTTGATGTCATCTTTTCAAAACCTGAGCGATCTTTTTACTTTTTTATGCAAATCGACTCGCGTGTAATTCATTTTTTAACCATAATCTTATTTAGTATCTTCTAATGTTTAAAATCCCAATTGGTATTATCATAAGGCACTTTAACTTTTATGGATCCGAGTTGATAATTTTTTATATGTAAAAGGATTGAATAAGCATTTATTTGAAATAAAACTAATAGTTTGACTTTATACATGAATATTGTCAGTGACGGAGCCAGAATTTTCACTAAGGATGTGAAAATATAAAAAAGTACATCTATGAAAAAGTCATGAAGTGTCAATATAATATATATATATATATATACATAAAAGTTTTTTATCTATCTATACAACGTAATTTTCCTATGAAGAGGTTGAATTGTCTTTAGTGAGAAGCAAGTTGTTTTGGTTGGATGTTAATGTTATTTTATCCAGTAAACCTTACCCGCACAGTGTTATGACACATGTCTTCACATATGTTGTTATCATTAAACCGTAGTTGATTAATGCACATTATCAACAATAACAACAAATCCAGTATAATTTCATATATGAGGTATGGAAATAATAGTGTGTAGGCAGATTTTATCTCTATAGTGTGAAGTTAGAGAAACTGTTTTGGATAGAATGTGATTGCACATTAAAAGATTTCAATCTGTGCGTAGGGCCAACAGATCTTGTGCTTGTCTGTATTATATTAACTTCTCTTTTAAGGCAGCAGTTACCTTTTTTTCATCTCATCTTGAGGTGTAAAGGCAGATCTGTAGGCCATTGTATTCTGACTTTATGTTGAACCACGTACGCATGACTAATGATTTGAAATTTCTGAGTAATGCTTTGTAATTTGACCAACTTTTGCCTTTGGACGACAATAACTTGAAGAATCTAAAGAAAAAAAGTATTTAGAGATGAACTTTATGCACAAAAAATAAGTATATTTTCGGATGCATTTTCATACGCCTCTTTCGGCATAATTAATAAGTTACTTTAAAAGTATTTTTATTGTTTTGCCATGTGTTTGGATTTGTTTTTTCGAATTATGTGTTATCCAACAAGCTAGTTGGTCAAACTTTTATCGAATGTGTAAGTTACTCAAAACTTAAAATAATATGAAATCAACCTCTATTATGTACAAAACGAGAATAGATATACACAAGTGTCATAGGAGATAGTTATTAATTCATAATTTTGTAGATCTTATAATTATTTATTTTCGACTATGGGGCCTTGGGGATGAGTTCCCTTCTCTCTTATGTAACTACTTGCTAGATATATACAAATGGACATGCATAACTATTAGATAGAGTAGTAAGTACTTACTCATTCTTAAATCAGATGTCGAGTTTGGGTGTGGAGTCGCCTTTGTTAGGGAGTACTTTACCCTCAAATGTGAAACTTTCTGACTTCTGGTACAAATTCAACTTTTAGTCGAGTCCCAATACAAATATCAAACACCGGATAGAAAATATATCGGTCCCAATACGAATATTGGTTGAGTTGAGGTTGCGGTCTAATGATTGCAAATTTATTGTGTTAGTTAACATTTTACTAAGGATATTACAACAAACTTGTTTTCTTTGGGAGAGACCACCCCGTCATTTTCAAATTATCTCCTTTTCCACACATCTTGAATGATCTTTTCACAATTTAAAAGTGGTTCCTTTTCTCTTACCAATTTATTAAATGAGATAAAGCTTAGTTTAACGTTTTAAAATTTTGATATAAGATCATTTGAGAATCTTAGATTTAAAGCTCTTAGATGATAGATGCATCATTTTTTATTCAATAATGTGTTATCGTTAGGAGGTCATAGGTTCGAGCCATGAAAACAGTCTCTTTCAAAAATGCAGGTTAAGGTTGCGTACAATAGATCTTTGTGGTCCGGCCTTTACCGCGCATAATAGGAACTTAGTTCACCGGGCTGCCCTTTTAATGTGTTATCGTCTTTAGTTTCGGTTTTTTTCCCCTTTCTCGTCTCAATGGATTAAAAAAACAATCAAGAAATGAACAATATAAAAAGCGGAAGTTACACAATTGATAGGATATGTGCTCCTATTCAAGGATGTCGAGTGGCTGGTTTCTTCACATTCTCACTTGCTTTGTCACTACAGAAGGCAATTTTCTCATAAGAAACAAAGAGCGAAGGCCTATGAAAGCAGAGCCGGAATTTAAAGTTTATAGGTTCAGGAACCTAGTCCGTTTAATTTACTGAGTTCTAAATTAATAATTTGTACATACTCAATAGATTGTACATATTCAATGGATTAAAGTTACTAGATTCGACCAAACCCATAACATGTAAGTTCTAGCTCCGCCACTGCCCTGCAATTGGACCTGCTGTTGTTGATAAGCATTGAGAAACCTTTAACAATAAACCACTTAGATATATAGTAGTGTTACGGGAACATAATGCACTTTGGAGGTGTTTTTTTTTTTTGTCGGATATATAGCAGTGTTACGAGAACATTATGCACTTTGGAATTGTAATCTGTGATGGTTGTGCTTGTGCTCACCATATTCCAAAATTCCAATTTTATTTTTGAATTAATAAGGATTTAATTGGATGATTTTTAAGTGATAAAATTAAAATAGTGATTTTTGTGTGATAACAGATGATTTTTTGTCCACAACAGATGATTTTTTGTCCACAAGCATGGCAAATATTTTTTGTATACTTGATCACGCCCAACTATGCCTCCTTAAAGATCTAGCGGTGGTTGCAAATATAATCCAGTTTACAACTCCGAAGTCGAATGTCACAGGGTATTAACCTACTAATTACAACCACTAGTTCCGCACAAATTCAAGTATTCAACCTTCAGAAATATTAAATAACGATTTGAATGTTTACTAACTAAGAGCAAAGTAATTAAAATGCAGTAATTTATAACTAACAGAGTAAATATTGTAGACAAGAATTGCAAAAGTCTAGGGTTATGATTTCCCCTATTGTCGGAATCTCCCCCACCACGTTACCTATAAATTCATCTAAGTATTCTCTACCGATCCTTTGGGTGTCGTAGCTCTCTCTCGAGTAACTACCATAATTTACTAGACGTATTCTCTCATCCATTTTTAAAATAATTTTTAAATTTATTAATAACAAAGAACAATTGCGGAAGTAAAGTCTGAAATATAGTGAATAATACATAAAACAACGGTGTCTAAATACCATCCCAGAATTAGTGTCACAAGTGCACGAGTTTCTAGAATAATACAAATAAAGGTTTGAATAAAATAAAGTTGTCTGAAAACAAACACACAACTAAAGTAAAATAGACGGAGGCTTTAGAACTGTGAACGTTGTACAGTTATACCTCAAGTCTCCTCCGAGTAGCTGAAATTCGAGCAAGTCTATGGTACGCCGCTGGGACCAACTCCAAAATTTACACAAGAAGCGCAGAGTGTAGTATCAGTACAACCGACCCCATGTACTGGTAAGTGCTGAGCCTAACCTCGATGAAGTAGTGATGAGGCTAAGGCGAGTCACTTACATTAACCTGTACGCAATATTAGTAACAATAAAAAATAATAAAAATAAATCAGGTAACTCATTTATAATAATTGAAGCCAACTCAGCAGTCATAACCAATTATCATTTCCATTAATTTTCGTTGTAGCGTGCAACCCGCTCTCACAATATATTCATTTTCAATCCTCTCATATAATTATTTTTAATCAAGTATATATAATGTCTTTTAAATAAGTCTATTGCGGCGTGCAATCCGATCCCCCAAATATTGACTTTTAATAAGTCTGTTGCGGCATGCAACCCGATCCTCCAGTATGGACTTTTTAATAAGTCTGTTGCGGCGTACAACCCGAACCCCCAATATATTCATTTCAATCAATTCTATAACGTATATGGACTTTTTAATAAGTCTGTTGCGGCGTGCAACCCGATCCTCCAATATATTCATTTACCAATTATTATAAAATAAATTGCCCCAATAAATGCAACAATTAATATAAAATTTTAAGACAACAAGCATAGAATAATTATGATTTAATTATGACACAAACAATGACAAATAGCAATTTATTATAAAAATCAGGGAGAAAATAGGCAGTTTAATGTTTAATATGCTAAATGTCAAGTAGCAATTAATACACATAATTCAAATAAGAGTAACAATTAATGCAAGAATTCAAGAATTAATATTTGACAAAAAATAGGAGAGAAACAATTATTATAATAATTAATTCATATATGTCACCTCGCCTATACGTCGTTCACAAGCAATTCACATAACAAATAATTTGAGGGTTTTATTCTCTCAAGTCAAGGTCAACCACGATACTTAGCTCGCTTTGCAAATTCCAATCAATTACTCAACCACAGCTTTTCCTTTTAAATTTATCTTCGAAAGCTTCAAATCTATTCACAAACAATTCAATGTACTCAATACAAATCATAGGAATTAATTCCATATGAATTTACTAATTTTCCGGATAAAATCCAAAATTCATTAAAATATTCGGCAGTGGGACCCACGTCTCAAATCTTAGAAAAACATACGAAATTCGAACACCCAATCTGAGACGAATCCAACGATACAAAAATTATCCAATTCCGATGTCAAAGGGACCTACAAATCTTAAATTTTTATTTTTGGAAGAATTTTATAAAAATCTGATTTTTCTTCCATAAATTCACGGATTCATGATATAAATGAGTATAAAATCATGAAATATAATCAATATAGGATAAGGAACACTTACCCCAATGTTTTTCTATCAAAAATGGAAAAGAGTTGAAAATGGGTCGAAACCCCATTTCTAGAATTTAAGTTCTGTTTCTGGAATTTTTACCGTTCGCGAACGCGGTCAGTGCCTCACGTTCGCGTAGCACAAATTCCTACTGTCCAATTTTACTCTTCGCGAACGTGAGGGCTACTTCGTGAACGCGAAGCTTTGGCCTTCGCGAACGCGAAGGCAATTATCCTGGCCAGCCCCTTTCCCTTCGCGAACGCGAGGCTTCGATCGCGAATGCGAAGCTTCGCACCTCAAGCTTTCTCGAACGCATTCTCTCTGTCACGAACGCGAAGCAAAAAATGTGTCAGTCCTAATTTGCTCTTCGCGAACGCGAGACTCCCCTCGCGAACGCGAAAAAGGAAACCAGAAGTAGGTTTCTGCAGTTTCCTCAAGTCCAAAAATGATCCGTTAACCACCCGAAACCAACCCGAGCCTTCGGGGCTCCAAACTAAACATGCACCCAAGTCATAAAACATCATACGAACTTGATCGCGCGATCAAATTGCCAAAATAACACCAAGAACTTCGAATCGGATACCAATTCAAAGGAAATTTTCAAGAAAATTTTAAAACTTATATTTTTACAACCGGACGTCCGAATCACGTCAAATCAACTCTGATTCTCAGCAAATTTGGAAGACAAGTCATAAATATTATAATGGACCTATACCGGGCTTCGAAACCAAAATACGGACCCGAGGTCAATAAATCCAACATCAGTAATTTCTAAGAAATCATTAAGCTTTCAAGCTTTTAAATTTTCATCAAAATTCCATATCTCGGGCTAGGGACCTTGGAATTCGATTTCGGGCATACGCCCAAGCCCCAAATCATGATACGGACCTTCCAGAATTGTTAAAATACTGATCCGGGCCCATTTGCTCAAAATGTTGACCAAAGTCAACTTAGTTGAGTTTTAAAGCTTTATTTCACATTTTAATCCATTTTTCACATAACAACTTTCCGGAAAATTGTACGGACTGTACACGCAAGTCGATGAATGATAAATAGTACTTTTCGAGGTCTTAGAACATATAATTACTTATTAAATTTAAATATGACATTTTGGGTCATCACAAACAACTTTATCAATGAAGTTAAAATCCACCAAACATTCAGGACCCGTTTGGCTAAATATTTTGCTAAATAGATTTAGATTTTATTTGGCAAACACATGTTTGGCTATAGATTTTGCTTACATTTTGGCAAAATTCCAAATCCCAAAACCAGCTCAATAGCTGGTTTTGGGGCAAAATATCACTATTAGATTTTTTAACAATTGCCTTAAAGTTTTGTTTTTTATAAAAGAGCCCACTATTTATTATTTTGTAACAATGTTGCTTTATCTTCTCGGTCATCTGATAGTGTATCATGTAGTTTATTATAAAAATAATAATTTTGTACCAAATTTATTTATGTTCAAGACTATGGTTTGCGATAATATAATAAATGTTATTGATAATGGTACTGTTGGGTATTTGTGATAGTTTTTAGGACTTATGGGTTTAAGTCATGTTTCATGTTTTTTCAAAATAAATTTGGGAAGTATGTTTTGAAAACTAATGTCCAAACACATTTTCATCTTCAAACCAAACTTCACCCAAATTAGATTTTTCAAAACAAATTTGGGAATCTATGGCCAAACGCTAGCTCAGAGTTCGTGGTCGTGGACAAAGAGGAGGAAGAGGACGTGGCTACTACCAAGAAAATAATGGACAAAGGTATGACAAATCAAAAATTGAGTGTTATAATTATCATAAATTTGGCCATTACTCTTGGGAATGCCGTAGCAATATTGAAGAAAAAGCTAACCTTGTTGATGGCAAGAAAGAAAAAGAAGAGTCAACTTTGTTGTTGGCACTCAAGGAAGAAGACATGGATGATTGTAGCTCGTGGTATTTGGACAATGGAGCAAGCAATCATATGTGTGGATGCAAAGAGAAGTTTGTGAAGATCAATAATATTGTGAGAGGTAATGTGTCCTTTGGAGATACCTCAAAGATTCAAATCGAATGGATAAGTACGATTATGATCTCCTGTAAAAATGGCGGCCACAATTAATTCAAGATGTTTATTATGTGCCAAATTTAAAAAGTAATATTTTGAGTTTGGGACAACTTCTTGAAATGTAATATGACATCCACATGAAAAATATGCATCTTTGGTTTAGAGATTCAAGTGGAATTCATAATTACTAAAGTGCATATGACAAAGAATAGATTATTTTCTCTGAATCTTAAGACAATTGATGCAAAGTGTTTGAAGGCTAATGTGCAAGTTGAATCATGGTGTTGGCACATAAGATTTGGGCACTTGAATTTTGAAGCACTCAAATAAATGGGAGAAAAGAACATGGTTCATGGGATACCATCAATCAACCATCCAAATCAATTGTGTGAAGCTTGTATTCTTGGAAAACATGCAAGGAGGAGTTTTCCAAAGGAGGCCATGTCAAGATCAACCAAGCCTCTCTAGCTTGTTCACACTGATGTGTGCGGACCAATCAATCCACCTTCCTTTGGTAAAAGTAAATATTTTCTTCTCTTCATTAATGACTTTAGTAGAAAGACTTGGGTTTATTTCTTGAACAAAAAATTTGAAGCTTTTGCTGCTTTTAAAAATTTCAAAGTACTTGTGGAAAGAAAACGGCTATGAAATAAAAGATTTAAGGTCCAATAGAGGAGGCGAATTCACTTCAAAATAATTTAATAACTTTTGTCAGTCTCATGGAATTCGTCATCCTCTAACGGTACCTTATTCACCCCAACAAAATGGAGTTGCAGAGAGAAAGAATCAAACGATTCTTAATATGGCTAGATGTATGTTGAAAGCTAAAAATATGCCTAAGGGGTGGTGGTAAGTCGCGATGTTGAATTTGATGAAGAATTGTCATGGAATTGGGAAGCTCGGGAAGAAACTTCATATGGTTTTATTCCATACTTTGGTGATAAAGAAGAACCAGATGTCACGCCCCGAACTCGAGGAGTGCGACCGACGCTCAACCGAGTAAACACAGTCGAGCAAGCCTAATTTACATTAACCTCTCATCATTACTCATGCATGATTTACCATAACATAATTAAATCTTAACTTTCATATTGAATAAATTTGTCTCAATGGCCTAAAAATTCTCCTCACGATGGGTACATAGCTTTATAAATATTTGTAAATACCGTGAACATAGATACATGACAAAACTCAAAACTTTAAGTACATAACCCACAGTGTATATGGAGCTTCTATGATAATAGATACCTATATACATAAAATGAACTAGACCCAAACACCCAATAGAACTGTAGCGGGCTCACCATAAGATGGATAGTGAAGAAGATCCCTATCAAAGATCCATATCATCCTGTAGAAATATATATGCATCCATTAAAAGATGCATCGCCCCAGGCAAAAGGGATGTGAGTACATGTGGAATAGTACACGTATGTAAGGCAGTCAAAATAACGTATGAAAATATGATAACTCAAATATGAGACAAATAAAGTACATCAAGAAACTACGAAACATCCCATAGGATCACATTTCAAGTCTTATTATACTTGCATCATTCTAAACTTCTTTTAGGACCAACTGAGCCATATGAATTATACATGGAATACATAATATAGTGTAATTGTAACAACATGTACAAACAAGGACAATGAAAGTGGCACTTTCCTCTCTTATTTTTCACATATACATTTCATAGGCCGTTCTTAGTGTTCACATATCATATTATACACCTATGCGTCTCATAGACCGTTCATAGTATTACCTATGCAATACGCCTATTCAAGGGCCTGGAAATACAATATGAATATGATGAATCGTGGTAATAATACAAGGGCTTAGATAGCCATCAACGTCGAGCCAATTTACTAAGAGCGTCCATTAATCATTTATAGATATTATGTCAGGGATCCTCTATAACCACCTTCACACAAAGCGGCCATGCCGCCTCACCCCAACATATGCGGGGAGAGGTGTATCACGATACCACAATCTCTACACAAAACATCCCTTCCGCCTCACCCCAATATATGCGAGTGAAGGTGTATCACAATACCACAATCCCTACACAAAGCGGCATTGCCACCTCACCCCAATATATGCGGGTAGAGGTGTATCACAATACCATAATCCCTGCACAAAGTGGCCCTGCTGCCTCACCCCAATATATGCGGGTGGAGGTGTATCACAATACCATAATCCCCACACAAAGCAGTCCTGCCGCCTCACCCTAATATATGCGGGTGGAGGTGTATCACAATACCACAATCTCTACACAAAGCGGCCCTGCCGCCTCACCCCAATATATGTGGGTGGAGGTATATCACAATACCACAATCCCTACACAAAGCGGTCCTGCCATCTCACCCCAATATATGCGGGTGGAGGTGTATCGCAATACCACAATCTCTACATAAAGCGGCCCTGCCGCCTCACCCAATATATGCGGGTGGAGGTGTATCGCAATACCACAATCTCTACATAAAGTGGTATTGTCGACTCACCCCAATGTGTGTGGGTGGAGGTGTAATCCCAATCACAATACGATATATAAACTCAAAGCGACATAGTTTATCATTACATTTAAGGTCATAATTTCTCATAGCATTGGAATACTTCATGTTCATGCTCATTATAGAAAAACACAACTCATTACATTAACACATGCATGGTAAATCAATAAGTCGATTTCAATGGCACATGAGCCCAATTTCCTAAGGTTCATCATCATTTAGTATAGGACATCTCCCTTCCATCTCGTTATTCACTCACTTGACATCTTGAGGCCATTAGCTAAGTTCATGGCTCTTGGGGACTTAATGTCGAAGTCATTTACATTAATTATTTTAGTAGCATACATACTATGATTGAAACCATAGGGACATACAACACCTCATAATTCTCATTTTGGCAAAAATCCACATTTCATATTCATACCATCACTTACTTGTACTTGCCATGGGTGATTATAGGACATCAAGAACATTTAAAATTTCTAGGAACACCATAGCCTCTCCTTATGAGGGCGTAGGATCTTATAACAAATTGGAAACATAAGTACAAATACGTTCATCTCATAACCTTTCACACCATATAACACTTCACAATTACTTTCAACTACTTACAACATCATTATGTCATTGGCTCCCTTGGCCATACATATTATTCTTCATTAATGGAACTCTGGCCATATATCATATTTCGCACTTTTATTTCTTTACTTTCAAGGATTATCATCATAAACATCATCATATAGAATACTCTGGAAATATCTTTCCCCAAAAAGGGCAATACACAATTTCGACTTATGAATACGTGAGAACTCAAAGCCTATTGGAAATACCTACCAAACATAGCATTAGTTAGAACAATCACATTTGGACATGACTTGAGTACATAAGCTTTTGGATAATAATATTTTCGGAGTCAATTTGGAATAGTTGAATCAAGGCTCATTTCATAATATTTCACGCATCATTTCATTTCATTGGCGCTATTGGCCACAAGTATAACTTTCATTCTTGGCACAACGTCCACACTTTATCTAACTAACTCACTACTTTCACTTTCAAGAAGCTTTATAGATTATCGACAACTAATGATCTCTAATCACGACCTTTAGTACACCTATGAGCAATTAAGAGTCTTAAGCACATTGATATTTCTTACACAATTTGGCATAATAGCCTTCACTCGAAACACAACTTGAAGTCATAATATTTTTATACCCAACTCATACTTTGAACACATTCCCGAAGGATTACACCATATGATAAGAGCATCCGGACCACATTTTGAACATATACCTTTCAACACAAATCTTATTCGTAATAGTTGATTTACAAAGAATAACTTGGGACTTACAAGAACATCATGGGATTCAATTCTAAGAAAGATATTTAGACAACATACCTCAATTGAGCTTCCTTAAACTCTAAAATGTTCCGGAATTCTTAGACACTTCAATCTATTTTAGGAACATAACATATTGAACTAAAATTAGGAGGATGATCATGGTTCTAGCTCATTTGAGCATTTTATCAAACACTAGGTGTGCATTAAGGTTTCAAGATCCCCCTATGGTGGATTCCATCACCCCAAACCCATTATCTACCATTATTAGCTCAACAATATTCTTACACCCCTTGACAACACATGCATGCAAGATGAACAACTCCCATGCCCAAATAGTATCTTATTAATTACCCAATTCTAGATAAAATTCGATATTGAATCTTACCTTTAGGATGAAGACCTTGTGGGTTTTCCTTGTTAATCTTCCAAGATTTGAAGAACAAATTATTGAGGAACACTTTCCCACTCTAGGGAACTCTCTCACTCTAAAAACATCAAGTTTTAGCTCAAGAAATGGTCCATTGCATCTATTTAACAAAATGGGGTTGGGTTATAAAAAAACAAGAATTTGCACAGCCGTGCCGCATGGGGCACCGTGGGGCGCAGCGCGGCAGTGAAAAATGTGCCTAGAAACGAAATTTTGAAGTGTTTTGAAAATCCCCACAGGCGCCGCATGGGCCGGCGCGGTAGTGTCACATTCTGCCAGCTTTTGGTAATTTAGTCATAACTTCTTGTATGAGTGTCAAAATTAAAAACAGTTTGAAGCGTTAGAAACTAGACTCGAAGATATTATATTTGATTAGTTTTTCATCACATAAATCCTTATATGTATGTATATATGCTCGTCCAAAATTTGGTCTTGTGCGTACTCGTTTGGTACTTTAGTCTATCATATAATTTTCCAACTTGACTTAGACTTAGGCTTCTTCTTAGACCCCACTTCACTTATAATATGCCTCGTAAACTTATTATCATATCCAATTGATATACTTCATATTAATAGTCCTCGTCTGCACACAAAATAATATAATTAGCCCACATAAACTTTCTTAATAGCGCTTAAGTACTTCGCAATTTTCTGGGGTGTTATATTCTCCCCCACTTAAGAACATTCGTCCTCGAATGTTTTAAAAGTCACTTCTAATAATAGTGTTACCATACGTTTACCTCCAACTATTATGCATAGGCACTTATGACTACATGGGTGTTATACTTCCTTTCCAAAATCGCAACTTACTTATGGCCCTTAAAATTTGGCTATCTTTACAAATTCTTAAAACTTTTGGCAGAGTTTCCCCTATAACTAGGCCTATTCACATGTCATAGAATCCTAGAAATCAATACTAAACAACATATAGATAACACCACATTGCACCATATACATAAAATCAACAACTATGACTCTCGAGGCCCATTGTATGACCTTGCTTACCTTAGTCGTGTCCTTGACTTTTCCTTCCTCAATTACAAGGACAATTGGGCACCTCACACATTATGCCTATCATGAGCGTCATTCCTTTAATCCCTGGGCCTTTCTCATTTCGTAGCATGATGTGCAACATTCCTTGGTATTAACAAGGGAACTTCGAGACTAAAATGCACGATTGGGGATAGAAGAAGAGAAACATTTCCTAAATGTCATTGTAGCTTCCCTATTATAAGTGTGGCCGGCAACATACCGATAAGAGGGACTCTACTGACACACCTCAATGATACCTTAGGACTCCAAAACCATGCTCTGATACCAAGTTTTTCATGCCCCGAACTCGAGGAGTACAACCGGCGCTCAACCGAGTAAACCCAGTCGAGCAAGCCTAATTTACATTAAACTCTCATCATTACTCATGCATGATTTACTTTAACATAATTAGATCTTAACTTTCGTATTGAATACATTTGGATCAATGGCCTAAAAGTCTCCTCACGATGGGTACATAGCTTTATAAATATTTGTAAATACTGTGAACATAGATATATGACAAAATTCTAAACTTTAAGTACATAACCCACAGTGTACATGGAGCTTCTATGACATTAGATACCTATATACATAAAATGAACTAGATCCAAACATCCACTAGACTGTAGCGGGCTCACCATAAGCTGAGTAGTGAAGTAGAACCCTATCAAAGATCTATATCATCTTGTAGAATTATACGTGCATCCATTAAAAGATGCAACGCCCACGGAAAAAAGGACGTGAGTACATGTGGAATAGTACTCATATGTAAGGCAGTCAGATGTAAGGAAGTCAGAACAACATATGAAAATACTGTAACTCAAATAAGAGGCAAATAAAGTACACCAAGAAACTACAAAACATCCCATAGGATCACATTTCAAGTCTTATTATACTTGAATGTCACGACCCAAAATTCCCACCTTCGGACCGTGATGGCGCCTAACATTTCAATTGCTAGGCACGCCAACGTTAGAATAATATTAGCCATTTTTAAATAATTTTTAAATTTATTAATAAAAAAGAACAATTGCAAAAGTAAGGTCTTAAATGTAGTGAATAATCCATACAAATAACGGTGTCTAAATACCATCCCAGAATTGGTGTCACAAGTGCATGAGCTTCTAGAATAATACAAATAAAGGTCTGAATAAAATAAAGCGGTCTGAAAACAAACACACATCTAAAGTAAAATAGACGGGGACTTCAAAACTGCGGACGCCGTGCAGTTATACCTCAAGTCTCCTTTGGTAGCTGAAATCCAAGCAAGTTTATGGTACGTCGCTAGGACCAACTCTGAAATCTGCACAAGAAGTGCAGAGTGTAGAATCAGTATAACCGACCCCATGTACTTGTAAGTGTTGAGCCTAACCTCGACGAATTAGTGACGAGGCTAAGTCGGGTCACTTACATTAACCTGTATGCAATATTAGTAAAACAACAATAATAGAAATAAATCAGGTAACTCATTTTTGATAGTTGAAGCCAACTCAGCAGTCATAATCAATTATTATTTCAATCAATTTCCGTTGCAACGTGCAACCCGTTTCCACAATATATTCATTTTCAACTCTCCAATATATTTATTTAATCAAGTATATATATAGACTTTCAAACAAGTCTGTTGCGGCGTGCAACCCGATCCTCCAATATAGACTTTTAAACAAGTCTGTTACGGCGAGCAACCCGATCCTCCAATATAGACTTTTAATCAAGACTGTTGCGGTGTGCAACCCGATCCTCCAATATAGACTTTTAAACAAGTTTGTTGCGGCGTGCAACCCGATCCTCCAATATATTCTTTTAACAAGACTGTTGCGGCGTGCAACCCGATCCTCCAATATAGACTTTTAATCAAGTCTGTTGCGGTGTGCAACCCGATCCTCAAATATATTCTTTTACCAATTCTCATATAAGAAATTCCCCCAATAAATGCAACAATTAATATAAATTTTTAAGACAACAAGCATAGAATAATAATGATTTAATTATGAAATAAATAATGACAAATAACAATTTATTATGAAAATCAGGGAGAAAATAGGCAGTTTAATATTTAATATGCTAAATGTCAAGTAGAAATTAATGCACATAAATCAAGTAAGCATGTAGCAATTATTGCAGGACTTCAAAAATTTATATTTGACAAAGAATAGGAGAGAAACATTTATTATAACAATTAATTCATGTATTAAAACAAATTTAGGATTTTCAAATAATTATGCAAACAATTAATTTGACAACGTATAGACACTTATCACCTCGCCTATACGTCGTTCACATGCATTTCACATAACAAATAATTTAAGGGTTCTATTCCCTAAAGTCAAGGTTAACCACGGCACTTACCTCGCTTTGAAATCAAATTTTAAGTTTTCAATATACCCTTGCCTCGTGAATTAGTGTCCAAAATCCTCAAATCTAGTCATAAACAATTCAATATATTCAATACAAATTGTAGGAATTAATTCCATATGAATTTACTAATTTCCCGGATTAAAATTCGAAATTCATTTAAATATTCGACAATGGGACCCACATCTCAAATCTCGGAAAAACATACGAAATCCGAACACCCGTTCTGAGACGAGTCCAACCATATAAAATTTATCGAATTCCGTTGTCAAATGGTCCTTCAAATCTTAAATTTTCGTTTTTGGAAGATTTTATAAATATCTGATTTTTCTTCCATAAATTCACGGATTCATGATATAAATGAGTATGGAATCATAAAATATACTCAATATAGAATTAGGAACACTTACCGCATTTTTCCTGTGAAAATCGCCCAAATATTCGCCTTACCTAGCTCAAAATGACCAAAATGAGTAAAAATGGCGACTTCCGAATTTAAGGGCTCTGCCTAGTCTTTTTCGCATATGCGGACCAAATTTCCGCATCTGCGGACTCGCTTCTGCGAAGAGGAGTCCGCTTCTGCTCAAGGCTTCCCCTTCCCCCTTTCCCGCTTCTGCGACGCATGGGCCGCTTCTGCGATAGCCCATCCGCTTCTACGGACTGGTCGCTTCTGCGGCCAAGACTTCACATAAGCGAAGGCACCAGAAGCACCAAACTTTCAAACTTTGAGTTTTAAACTTTTCAATTTGTAAATCTTGTACCAAAACATATTAAATGAATCCGGAATGACTTTAAATTTGGCACACAAGTCCTAAATGACATAACAGAGCTATTCAAATTTCCAGAATCGGATTCCGGCTCCAGTATAAAAAAGTCAACCCCGTGGTCAAACTTGGAAGTCTTTATCCTTTAAAGTACTAGTTTCCGTTAAATGGTCATAACTTGAGCTAGGGACCTCCAAATTAAATTCTGGGCATACGCCCAAGTCAAAAATCACGATGCGGACCTACCGAAGCTGTCAAAACAGTGATCCGAGTCCGTTTTCTCAAAATATTGACCAAAGTCAATTTAGTTAAGTTTTAAGGCTCTATTTCACATTTTAATCCATTTTTTACATAAAAACTTTTCAAAAAATATACGGACTGCGCACACAAGTCGAGTAATGATAAATAGAGCTTTTGAGGTCTTAGAACACAAAATTAATAATTAAATTCAAAGATGACATTTTGGGTCATCACATTCTCCACCTCTAAAACAAATGTTCGCCCCCGAATGGAGTTAAAAAAAGTACCTGAGCTGGTGAATAAGTGTGGATATTTACTCCATATATCCGACTCGGACTCCCAGGTAGATGCCTCTACCGGCTGACCTCTCCAGTGCACTCAAACTAAAGGATAACTCTTAGACCTCAATTGTCGGACTTGCTGGGCTAGAATAGCCACAGACTCCTCCTCGTAAGTCAAATCTTTGTCCAATTGGACTGAGCTGAAATCTAACACATGGGACGGATCACCATGATATTTCCGGAGCATAGACACATGGAACACCGGATGAACCACTGATGAACTAGGTGGTAATGCAAGCTTGTAGGCTACTTCACCCACCCTTTAAAGAACTTCAAAGGGTTCAATATACCTAGGGCTCAACTTGTCCTTCTTTCTGAACCTCAATACACCTTTCATAGGTGAAACCCATAGCAATATTCTTTCTCCAACCATGAATGCAATATCAGGAACTTTATGGTCGGCATAACTCTTTTGTCTAGATTGAGCTGTGAGAAGTCGATCCTAAATAACCTTGACCTTATCCAAGGAAACCTGTACCAAATCGGCACCCAACAACCGAGCCTCTCCCGGTTCAAATCATCCAACTGGCGAACGACATCTCCTTCCGTATAATGCCTCATATGGAGCCATCTGAATGTTCGACTGGTAGCTATTATTACAAGCAAACTCCGCAAGTGGCAAGAAATGATCCCAAGAACCTACAAAGTCTATAACACAAGAGCGAAGCATATCTTCTAATATCTGAATGGTGCGCTATGACTGTCCGTCTGTCTGTGGATAAAATGTTGTACTCAACTCAACCCACATGCCTAACTCATGCTGTACAACCCTCTAGAAGTGTGAGGTAATCTACATACCTCGATCTGAAATAATAGACACGGGCACTGCCACTGGAATGAAATGTGCTGACTTGGTCAACCTGTCCATAATGACCCAAAATGCGTCAAATTTTCTCTAAGTCCGTGGGAGCCCAACAACAAAATCTATAGTAATACGCTCCCACATCCACTCAGGAATTTCTAACTTCTGATGCAAACCATCAGGTCTCTGATGCTCGTACTTAACTTGTTGACAATTAAGACATCGAGCTACATATGCAACTATATCCTTTTTCATTCTCCTCCACCAATAATGTTGCCGCAAATCTTGATACATTTTGGTGATACCTTGATGAATAGAATACTTGGAACTGTGTGCCTCTTTAAGAATCAATTCACGAAGCCCGTCAACATTAGGCACACAAATACGACCCTACATTCGCAGAACTCCATATTCCCCCACAACAACCTGTTTGGCATCACCGTGCTGCACCGTGTCCTTAAGGACAAGTAAATGAGGATCATCATACTGCCTCTCTCTGATGCGCTCATATAAAGAAGACCGAGCGATTGTACAAGCTAGAACCCGACTGGGTTCTGAAACATCTAACCTCACGAACTGATTAGCCAAAATCTGAACATCTGCAACTAATGGCCTCTCACCAACCGGAATATACGAAAGACTGTCCATACTCACAGCCTTTCTACACAAAGCATCGGCCACCACATTGGCCTTTTCGGGGTGATACAAAATGGCGATATCATAGTCTTTCAATAACTCCAACCATCGTCTCTGCCTCAAATTGAGATCTTTTTGTTTGAACAGATACTGAAGGCTACGATGATCAGTAAATACCTCACACGAGACACCGTAGAGGTAATGCCTCCAAATCTTCAGCGCATGAACAATGGCTGCCAGTTCTATGTCATGAACAGGATAATTCTTCTCGTGAACTTTCAAATTCTGTGACCCATATGCAATCACCCTACTATCTTGCATTGATACTGCACCAAGCCCAATGTGAGATGCGTCACAATATACCGTATACGATCCTGAACCTGTGGGTAATACCAACACTAGTGTCGTAGTCAAAGCAGTCTTGAGCTTCTGAAAGCTCAACTCACACTCGTCTGACCATCTGAATGGGATACCTTTCAGGGTCAGTCTGGTCAATGGGCTTGCTATTGACGAAACCCCTTCCACGAACCAACGATAATAATGTGCTAAACCCACGAAACTCCGAATCTCTGTAACTGAAGTAGGTCTAGGCCAATTCTGAACAACCTCAATCTTCTTAGGATCCACCTTTATGCCTTTTGCCGATACAACACTCCCCAAAAAGGCAACTGAGTCTAACCAAAACTCATATTTTGAAAATTTAGCATATAACTGATTATTCTTCAAAGTATGAAGCACACCCCAAAGATGCTGCTCATGCTCCTCTCAACTGCTGGAGTAAATCAAGATATCATCAATGAATACAACAACAAAAGAATCCAAATAGGGATTAAATACCCGATTCATCAAATCCATAAATGATACTGGGGCATTTGTCAACCCAAATGACATCACTAGGAATTCGTAATGCCCATACCGAGTTTGAAAAGATGTCTTAGGGACTCAGATGCCCTAATCCTCAATTGATGGTAACCAGACCTCAAATCAATCTTCGAAAATACCTTGGAACCCTAAAGCTGATCAAATAAGTCATCAATTCTTGGCAACAAATATTTGTTTTTGATAGTGGCCTTATTCAACTGCCGATAATCTATACACATCCTCATAGAGCCATCTTTTTTCTTTACAAATAATACTGATGCAACCCAGGGCGAGACACTAGGTCTAATGAATCCCTGATCAAGAAAATCTTGTAACTGCTCCTGCAATTCTTTCAACTCCGACGGGGCCATACGGTATGGTGGAATAGAAATGGGCTTAGTGCCCAGAGCCAAATCAATACAGAAGTCAACATATCTTTCGGGTGGCATCCCCAACAAATCTGCAGGAAATACTTCTGAAAATTCACGAACAACTGGTACTGAGTCTATAGAAGAAACATCCGCACTGGGATCATGAATATAAGCCAAATAGGCTAGACACCCTTTCTCTACCATACACCGAGCTTTCATATAAGAAATAACCCTACTGGCAGAATGACCGGGAGTTCTTTTCCACTCAAAACGAGGTAACCCCGGCATGGCTAGGGTCACTGTCTTGGCATGACAATCCAATATAGCATGATAAGGTGATAGCCAATCCATACCCAAGATGACATCAAATCTACCATATCAAGAAGTAGAAGATCCACACTAGTCTCGAGACTACCAATAATAACCACACACGATCGATAAACATGATCTACTATAATAGAGTCTCCCACCGGTGTAGATACACACAAAGAAACACTCAGAGAATCACAAGGCACAACCAAATATGAAGCAAAATAGGAGGACACGTAAGAATAAGTAGATCCTGGATCAAATAGAACTGAAACATCTATATGGAAAATTGGAATAATACATGTGATCACACTATCAGATGACCCGGCCTCAGGCCTAGCTGGAACAACATAAAATCGGGGCTGATCCCCACCACTTTGAATTGCACCCCTGGGACGACCTCTAACTGGCTGGCCTCCACCTCTAACGGTCTGACCTCCACCTCTAATGGCCTGACCTCCACCTCAAATGGCCTCACCTCCACCTCTAGCTGCCTGAACCCTACCTCTAGCTGCGGCGAAGCAACCGGTGCCGGTATAATGGCACGAGAATCCTGTCAAGATCTGTTACCCTCCAATCTAGGGCAATACCTCCTGATGTGACCAATGTTCCCACACTCATAACACCCATCCTAATGTCGTGTCCATTGAAGCTGAAGCTGATCCAAATGGGTCGGATAACCACTGTAGTAACTATGGAGTGGTGGTGCATTGATAGGAGTTGAATGTGTACTAAATCATGGCTTCCTAGAGTAATACATAATAGGGTCGTGACTCCCTGAAGCACCGGGAGAAGCATGAAGTGCTGAATAAAATGGTCTGGGAGGATGACCCATACCAAAATTACCCCTGCCTCTAGACGAGGCACCACCAAAACCACTGAACTAACGAGGCCTCTTATCAGACCTCTGCCCTCTCTCCTGTGCAAGAACCATATCTATCCTCCTCGCGACATTAGCAGCCGCCTGAAAAGAAATCTCACTTCCGGTCTCCTTGGCCATCTGAAGCCTGATAGGGTGAGTGAGTCCCTAAATAAACCTCTTCACTCTCTCTCCCTCAATAGGTAGTAAAAGGATAACATGACGGGCCAAATCCACAAAATGGGAATCATACCGAGTAACAGTCATACTGCCCTACTGTAGATGCTCAAATTGCTTTCGGTAATCCTATCTCAGTGTGATAGGAAGGAACTTCTCCAAATATAGCTGAGAGAACTGCTCACAGGTAAGTGCAGGCGATCCAACTGGTCTAGTCAATGTATAATCCCTCCACCACCTCCTGGCGGAACCCGTCATCTGAAATACAGCAAAATCAACCTCATTGGTGTCAACTATACCCATGTTCCGTAGCACCTCATGGCAGTGTTCTAGATACTCCTGTGGGTCCTCATAAGGTGTACTACTGAAGTAAACTGGAAAGATCTTGGTAAACTTATCCAGTCTCAATAAGGCCTCAAAAGACATGGCGGGTCTATCCCCGGTCTGTGCCGCAATAACTGGTTGAACTACCCCAACTGGCGGGGCTGCTGGAGCCTGATTCTGGGGAGCTATCTGCTCTGGAGCGGGAGTAGTGGGAGTTTGTGCTCCTCCCCTAGCCTATGAGATGGCTGGTGCTACTGGAAATATACCATTCTAGGCCATTCCTTCCATAAGACTCACCAATCGTAGTAGAGCGTCCTGAAGCACTGGAGTGGCTATGAGTCCTTCCGGGACCTGAACTGGTCCAACTAGTACATTCTGAACTGGAACTTCCCCCTAAAGATCCACCTAAAGTTCTACAACAGGTGTAGTTATTCAAGCTCTGGACTGAGCTTTACCTTTGCCTCTAGCACGACCTCGGCCTCTACCCTTGGCCATAGTTGCCACCGGGGGCTCTGGTCCCTGTCCATCCGTAGAGGTATTACGTGTTCTCACCATCTGCGAGAGTATAAGAGTAGAATGGTTCAATCATCGATGATATAATAAAATTGCACGACATAATAAGAAGAGATAAGTACAGACATCTCCGTACCGATACTTCAGACTCTACTAAGCTTGTTCGTGACTCGTGAGACCTATGTAACCTAATGCTCTAATACCGACTATCATGACCCAAAATTCCCACCTTCGGACTGTGATGGCAACTAACATTTCACTTGCTAGGCAAGCCAATGTTAGAATAATATTTGCCATTTTAAAACAATTTTTAAATTTATTAATAACAAAGAACAATTACGGAAGTAAGGTCTGAAATGTAGTAAATAATCCATATAAATAACGGTGTCTAAATACCATCCCAGAATTGGTGTCACAAGTGCACGAGCTTCTAGAATAATATAAATAAAGGTCTAAATAAAATAAAGATATCTGGAAACAAACACACAACTAAAGTAAAATAGACGGGGTCTTCAGAACTGCGGACGCCGTGCAGTTATACCTCAAGTCTCCTAAGGTAACTGAAATCCGAGCAAGTCTATGATACGCCACTGGGACCAATTCCGAAATCTGCACAAGAAGTACAGAGTGTAGTATCAGTACAACCGACCCCATGTACTGGTAAGTGCTGAGCCTAACCTCGACGAAGTAGTAATGAGGCTAAGACGGGTCACTTACATTAACCTGTACGCAATATTAGTAAAACATCAATAATAGAAATAAATTAGGTAACCCGATCCTCCAAAGTCTATAACACAAGTCTGTTGTGGCGTGCAACCCGATCCTCCAATATATTCTTTTAACAAGTCTGTTGTGGCGTGCAACCCGATCCTCCAATATAGACTTTTAATAAAGTATGTTTCGACGTGCAGCCCGATCCTCCAATATAGACTTTTAAACGAGTCTGTTGCGGCGAGCAACCCGATCCTCCAATATATTCTTTTAGCAAGTCTGTTGTGGCGTGGAACTCGATCCTCCAATATAGACTTTTAATTAAGTCTGTTGCGGCGTGCAACCCGATCCTCCAATATATTCTTTTACCAATTCTCATAGAAGCAATTGCCCCTATAAATGCAACAATTAATATAATTTTTTAAGACAACAAGCATAGAATAATTATGATTTAATTATAAAACAAACAATGACAAATAGCAATTTATTATGGAAATCAGGAAGAAAATTGGCAGTTTAATATTTAATATGCTAAATGTCAAGTAGCAACTAATGCACATAAATCAAGTAAGCATGTAGCAATTATTGCAGGAATTCAAAAATTTATATTTGACAAAGAATAGGAGAGAAAACATTATTATAACAATTAGTTCATGTATTAAAACAAATTTAGGATTTTCAAATAATTATGCAAATATTAATTTGACAACGTATAGACACTCGTCACCTTGCCTATACGTCGTTCACATGCATTTTACATAACAGATAATTTAAGGGTTCTATTCCCTCAAGTCAAGGTTAACCACGACACTTACCTCGCTTCGAAATCAGATTTCAAATTTCCAATATACCATTGCTTTATGAATTAGTGTCTGAAATCCTCAAATCTAGTCATAAACAATTCAATATAATCAATACAAATTGTAGGAATTAATTCCATATGAATTTACTAATTTCCCGATTAAAATCCGATATTCATTTAATTATTCGACAATGGGACCCACATCTCAAATCTCAGAAAAACTTATGAATCCGAACACCCGTCCCGAGACGAGTCCAACCATACAAAATTTATCAAATTCCGATGTCAAATGAACCTTCAAATCTTAAATTTTTATTTTTGAAAGATTTTATAATAATCTGTTTTTTTTCTTCCATAAATTCACAGATTCATGATATAAATGAGTATGGAATCATGAAATATAATCAATATAGAATAAGGAACACTTATCCCAATATTTCCACGTGAAAATCATTCAAACATTCGCCTTACCAAGCTCAAAATGACCAAAATGAGTAAAAATGACGACTTTCGAATTTAAGGGCTTTGCCCAGTCTTTTTTGCATATGTGGACCAAATTTCCGCATCTGCGGACTCGCTTTGCGAAGAGGAGTCCGCTTCTGCGCAAGGATGTTCCTTCCCCCTTTCCCGTTACTCCGACGCGTGGGCTGCTTCTGCGGTCGCGCTTCTGCGACAACCCATCCACTTCTGCGGATTGGTCGCTTCTGCGAGGCATGGCTAGCTTCTGCGATCTCGCTTCTGCGGCCAACACTTCGTAGAAGTGAAGGCATCAGAAATAGCAAACTTTCAGATTTTGCTTAAGTCCAATTCTTGTTTCGATTTCGATTCGAATCACACTCGAGGTACTTGGGACCCTGTCCGAATATACCAACAAGTCCCATAACATCATACAGACTTACTCAGAGTCTCATATCACGTCAAACAATGCTGAAATTACAATTCATACCTCGATTCAAACTTTGAGTTTTAAACTTTTCAATTAGCAAATCTCGTGCCAAAACATATTAAATGAATCCGGAATGACTTCAAATTTGCCACACAAGTCCTAAATGACATAACGGAGCTATTCAAATTTCCAGAATTAGATTCCGGCTCCGGTATCAAAAAGTCAACCCCGTGGTCAAACTTGGAAATCTTTAGCCATTAAATAACTAGTTTCCGTTAAATAGTCATAACTTGAGCTAGGGACCTCCAAATTAAATTCCTGGCATACGCCCTAGTCCCAAATCACGATATAAACCTACCGGAGCTATCAAAACACGGATCCGGGTTCGTTTGCTCAAAATGTTGACCAAAGACAACTCAGTTGAGTTTTAAGGCTCTATTTCATATTTTAATCTATTTTTTACATAAAAACATTACGAAAAATTATACGGACTGCGCACGCAAGTCGAGAAATAATAAATAGTGCTTTTCGAGGTCATAGAACATAGAATTAATAATTAAATTTAAAGATGACATTTTGGGTCATCACATTTCATCATTCTAAACTTCTTTTAGGACCATATGAACTATACGTGGAATACATAATATAGTGTAATTGTGACAACATGCACAAACAAGGCCAATGAAAGTGGCATCTTCCTCACTTATTTTTCACATATACATTTCATAGTCCGTCCTTAGATTCATATATCATATTACACACCTATGGGTCTGATAGACCGTTCACCGTATCACCTATGCAATACACCTATTCAAGAGCTTGAAAATACCACATGAATATAATGAATCATGATAACAATAAAAGGGCTTAGATAGCCATCAACGTCGAGCCAATTTACTATGAGCTTCCATTAATCATATATAGATATTAAGTCGGGGATCCTCTATAACCACCTTCACACAAAGCGGCCCTGCCGCCTCACCCCAACATATGCGGGTTGAGGTATATCACGATACCACAATCTCTACACAAAGCGGCCATGCCGCCTCACCCCAATATATGCGGGTGGAGGTGTATCACAATACCATAATCCCTACATAAAGCGGCCCTACCGCCTCACCCCAATATATGCGGGTGGAGGTGTATCACAATACCACAATCCCCATACAAAGCGGTCTTGTCACCTCACCCCAATATATGCGGGTAGAGGTCTATCGCAATACCACAATCTCTACACAAAGCGGCCTTGCCACCTCACCCCAATATATGCGGGTGGAGATATATCACAATACCACATTCCCTACACCAAGCGGTCCTGCCGTCTCACCCCAATATATGTGGGTGGAGGTGAATCGCAATACCACAATATTTACACAAAGCGGCTCTGCCGACTCACCCCAATATATGCGGGTGGAGGTGTATCACAATACCACAGTCTCTATACAAAGCGGCCTTGCCGCCTCACTCTAATGTATGCTGGTGGAGGTGTAATCCCAATCACAATACCATATATAAACTCAAAACGACATAGTTTGTCATTACATTAAGGTCGTAATTTCTCATATCATTGGAATACTTCATGTTCATGCTCGTCATGGAGAAACACAAGTCATTACATTTGCACATGCATAGTAAATCAATAAGTCGATTTCAATGGCACATGGGGCCAATATTCTTTCTTAAGGTTCATCATCATTTAGTATAGGACATTTTTCTTCTATTTCGTTATTCACTCACTTGACATCTTGAGGCCATTAGCTAAGTTCATGGCTCCTGGGGACTTAATGTCGAAGTCATTTACATTAATTATTCTAGTAGCATACATACTCTGATTGAAACCATAGGACATACAACACCTCATAATTCTCATTTTGGCAAACGGCCACATTTCATGTTCATACCATCGCTTACTTGTACTTGTCATGGGTGATCATAGGACATCAAGAACATTTAAAATTTCTAGAAACACCATAGCCTCTCCTCATGAGGGCATAGGAGCATATAACAAATTTGAAACATACGTACAAATACATTCATCTCATCACCTTTCACATCATATAACACTTCACAATTACTTTCAACTACTTACAACATCATTATTTCATTGGCTTCCTTGACCATACATATTATTCTTCATTTATGGCACTGTGGACGTATATCATATTCCGCACTTTTATTTCTTTACTTTCAAGGATTATCATTATAAACATCATCATATAGAATACTCTTGAAATATCTTTCCCCGAAAAGGGCAATACACAATTTCAACTTATGAATATGTGAGAACTCAAAACCTATTGAAAATACCTACCAAGCATAACATTAGTTAGAACAACCATATTTGAACATGACTTGAGTACATAAGCTTTTGGATAATTCTATTTTCGGAGTCAATTTGGAATAGTTGAATCAAGGATCATTTCATAATATTTCACACACCATTTCATTTCATTGGCGCTATTGGCGACAAGTATAACTTTCATTCTTGGCACGGTTTCCACACTTTATATCCCCAACTCACTACTTTCACTTTTAAGCAACTTTATTGATTATCGACAACAAATTATCTCTAATTACAACTTTTAGTACATCTATGAGTAATTAAGAGTCTTAAGCACATTGAGACTTCTTACACAATTTGGCATAATAGCCTTCACTTGAAACACAACTTGGAGTCATAACATTTTTATACCAAACTTATACTTTGAACACATTCCCGAAGGATAACATCATATGATAAGAGCATCAGGAACATATTTTGAACATATACCTTTCAACACAAAGCTTATTCGGAATAGTTGATTTATAAAGAATAACTCGGGACTTACAAGAGCATCATGGGATTCAATTCTAGGAAAGACGTTTAGCCAACATACCTCAATTGAGCTTTCTTAAACTCTAAAATGTTCTGGAATTCTTAGCAACTTTATTCTATTTTAGAAATATAACAAATTGAACCAAAATTAGGAGGATGATCATGGTTCTAGCTCATTTGAGCATTTTATCAAACACTAGATGCGCATTAAGGTTTCAAGGTTCTCCTATGGTGGATTCCATCATCCTAAACCCATTATCTACCATTCTTAACTCAACAATCTTCTTACACCGCTTGATAACACATGAATGCAAGATGAACAACTCCCAATATTATCTTACTATTTACCCAATTCTAGATAAAATTCGAGATTGAGGGTTAGGTCGTAGAATCTTACCTTTAGGATGAAGACCTTGTGGGTTTTCCTTGTTAACCTTCCACGATTTGAGCAAGAATTGAAGAACAAATTGTTGAGGAACACTTTCCCACTCTAGGTCACTCTCTCACTTTAAAGACATCAGGTTTTAGCTCAAGAAATGATCCATTGCATCTATTTAACGAAATGGGCTGCATGGGGCGCCGCGCGTCAGTGAAAAATGTTCCTAGAAAAGAAATTTTGAAGTGTTTTGGAAATTCCCACAGGCGCACCGCATGGGGCGGCGCGGTAGTGTCACATTCTAGCTTATGGTAATTTGATCATAACTTCTTGTAGGAGTGTCCAAATTATGAACGATTTGAAGCGTTAGAAACTAGGCTCGAAGATCTTATATTTGATTAGTTGTTCATCACATAAATCCTTATATATATGTAGATATACTTGTCCAATGTTTTGTCTTGTGCGCACGCGTTTGGAACTTTAGTCTATCATGTAATTTTCCAACTTGACTTAGACTTAGGCCTCTTCTTAGACCCCACGTCACTTATAATATGCCTCGTACACTTATTATCATATCCAATTTATATCAACTATATTAATAGTCCTTGTACGCATACAAAATAATATAATAAATGCATGTCAACTTTCTTAATAGCGCCTAAATACTTCGAAATTTTCAGGGGTGTTACACCAGAGACCGCGGAACCTGAAGAAAGTTCAAATGAACAGCCAAAAAGGACAAGAAGTATTCAAGAGCTCTACGAGGACACAAAAGAATTTACTAAGACAAAAGGTGGAGACAAGCCATGGAGGAGGAGATTGAGTCAATATAGCGAACAACACTTGGGAGTTAACAAGACAAAGAGGAATGTTGATGGAGATGTGTAGAGATACAAGGCATGACTTGTGGATAAAGGCTACAAGCAATGATAAGACATTGACTATAAAGAAGTATATGCACATGTTGCCCGTATGGAGACGATTTGTTTACTGGTTTCTTTGGCGGCACAAATAAAGTGGAAGATCCATCAACTGGATGTCAAGTCAGTCTTCCTGAATGGATATCTTGAAGAAGAAGTCTATGTTTAACAACCATTGGGATTCGTGGTCAAACACCATGAAGATAAAGTGTTGAAGTTGAACAAAGCTTTATATGGAATAGTTACATCGACAAGTATTTCAAGAAAAAAAGGGTTTACTCGTTGTCTCCATGAATATGCTCTTTACCTTAAAGTTCATACTAATGGAGATATCTTGCTTGTTTGTCTTTATGTTGATAATCTTATTTTCACGGGTAATAACCCAAGTTTGCTAAAGCTTTTAAGAAAGATATGTTCTGTGATTTCGAGATGACGGATGTAAGGCTCGTGTCATACTACCTGGGCCTAGAAGTGAAGTAGATGGAGGATGTGATTTTTATATCTCAAGAAAGCTATACAAAAGAGAAATTGAAGAAGTTCAGCATGCTCGATTGTATCCCCGTGAACACACCTATGGAGAGTGGGACAAAATTGTCCCAGTTTGATGAATGAAAAAAAATGGATCCCATGTGTTTCAAAAGTTTTGTGGGAAGTTTGAGGAACTTGACGTTTACAATGCCAGATATAGTCTTTGCACTTGGAGTAGTAAGTCGCTTCATGGAAGCTCATACATCCGCTCACTTGAAGCTCACTTGAAGAATTCTTCGTTACCTAAAAGGTACGATCGACTTTGGGTTATTTTATTCTTCTTCTTCAACCTTGTGGTATTTTATGATAGTGATTATGCGGGAGATATTAATGATAGAAAAAGCACAATCGATTTTGTGTTTTTCGTGGGTTTGTATTATTTCTTGGAGTTAAAAGAAACAATCAATTGTTACTCTCTCAACTTGTGAAGCTGAATATATATCAGCAAAGCTTGTACATGTCATGCTATTTGGATGAGAAGATTATTGAAGGAGCTCAATTTGCCACAAATTGAAGCTACAGAAATTTGTGTTGATAACAAATCCGCACAGGCACTGGTCAAGAATTTGATGTATCATTATCGAAGCAAGCATATTGACACAAGGTACCACTTCATCAAAGTATGCCTTGCTAAGAAATAACTTGAGCTCAAATATGTGAAATCTCATGACCAAGTTGCAGATATCTTTACAAAGCCTCTCAAGTTTGAAGACTTTAAGAGATTGAGATCAAGTCTTGGAATGAAAAATAAAAATAAAAATTAAGGGGAAGATTTATGGGGTCAGCCTCACTAAAATTAAGAAAAGGAAAAATAATGAAAGATTGTGATTGGAGGAAGTAAAAGAAATTGTGGGCGCCTGACTTCCTTGAAACAAGTTGTGAGCAATTTGCATTTTGCAATTGCAAAGGCCAAATTTCACTGGTTGTTTGGGGAAGCAACTCTCCCTATAAAAGGAAGTCTCTCAGTCCATCTCAAACACACCAAAAACAAAGAGAAGCAATAGAAGTTAGAGAGAGTAATCCACATATTGTAGTCTGTAAGATAAATAGTGAGTGTGAGTAATATTATAGTGAGGTGTTTAAAATAAAGAGTGTTATTTCTTTCAAAATTGTAGTAGTCTCTTGACACTACAAAGTTGTAATATTATAGTGGTATTATATTGCTCCTCCCTCCAAAGTGCATTATGTCCTCGTAACACTATAATATATCAGAGTGGCATATTGTTAGGCTTCTCAATGCTACTTATCAACAACAGCAGGTCCAATTACAGTCAGGGGAGGAGCTAGAATACAGGTTACGGGTTTGGCCAAACCTAGTAACTTTAATATAAACCATATATTTGTCTTAAGAAATCTATTGAATATGTGCAAATTATTAATTTACAACCTAGTAACTTAAACATACTAGATTCTCAAACCCATACACTTTAAATTCTAACTTTGCCTCTTATTATAGGCCTTCGCTCTTTGTTTCTTCTGAGAAAATTGCCTTGTTTAGTGACAAAGCAAGAAGTGAGAATGTAAAGAAACCATCACAGAAGTACTTGCAATTAGTTGTTGAAGATAAGTTTGAGTTTTGCCTCTCGACATCCTTGAATAGGAGTACAGTCAAACCTCTTTATAACAGTCTTGTTTGTTCCGAATTCTTTTGACTGCTATAGTGAAGTGTTGTTATAGAGGACATATATTATAATATAATATAATAATCGGTTCCGCGAAAAACTCAGCTTTTATAGTAAATGGCTATTATATATGAATGTTATTATAGAGAGGTCTGATTGTACATATCCTATTAATTGTGTAACTTTCGCTTTTTATATTGTTCATTTCTTGATTGTTTTTTTTAATCCATAGAAACGAGAAAGGAACAAAAAAGAAAGAGGAAACTAAAGACGATAACAAATTATCTATCTATACTATATTAAAAGCACGAAGGCCCTTAGCTAAATGTTGTTCGCCTTTTTTACCCTTTAAACATAGAGTTTATAATGGATAAAATAGTCATCTAATAAAATTTTCCTAATATTTAGGACATTGAAAACAACTAAAATCATAATTACTAAATCCTTCCTTGTTTCAACTATGTACAAAAAAGTCCTAAAATCTAGCACTTTAAAATTAATTAAGATTTTAATTTATAAATATTCTTTCCTTATTTAAAGTATGTTATCACAAACTATATTTACGAATCCTCATATTAAGACTTTGAAGTCAATTAAGATATTTATTCAAAAGAAGGTTTATCTATCGTATATTTATATTTTTCAATATTAGGAATACAATTATATTCCTTAACAAAATAATATCTCGACATACAATATTCTAGAGCAAAATTTAAAGTCTCAATACGACAAATTCCTTAACAAATAATATCTCGACATACAATATTCTAGAATTATGCAGATCGTGTGCGGATATATATATATATCATAGCGAAATTTATAAGTACCTTTTTGGTTGGATAAAATTGTAAATAGAAGTACAGTTTAATTTTACAAAAAACAAAATTGCCATATGACAAAAAATGAAAAAGAAGAAGAGAATAAGTAGAAACTTCTTCAATAACTATATCCCTAACAAGGAGCAATTGTCGTTGGTTTAAAAAGGGAATAGAAATTAGTTAAAAGTGATAATTGTACAGTAATAATTAGACTGCAGCCTCAATATTTCTTACACCATGTTCGATACGAATATTGAGACTAGATTAAAAATTAAATTTGCACCAGAAAGTATCACATTTGGAGATAAAGTATTCTCTAACAAAGGCGACTCCTTTCGCAAAGCTCGACCTCCAATTTAAAAATGAAAGAGTACTTACCACTTTATACTACCCATATTGCTTATGCATGTTCGGGTGTATATATATTTATAGCAAGTAGTGACATAAGAGAGCACGGGATTCATCCCCAA
Organism: Nicotiana tomentosiformis; assembly: GCF_000390325.3. Classification (NCBI taxonomy): domain Eukaryota; kingdom Viridiplantae; phylum Streptophyta; class Magnoliopsida; order Solanales; family Solanaceae; genus Nicotiana; species Nicotiana tomentosiformis. Next base: position 18,362,632 of record NC_090815.1, on the reverse strand, counting down.
TCCTCCATAGTCGAAAATAAATAATTATAAGATCTATTAAATTATGAATTAATATCTATTTCCTGTGATGCTTATGTATCTCTATTCTCGTTTTCTACACAAGAGAGGTTTATTTCATACTCCTTCCGTTCCAATTTATGTGAACCTGTTTGACTGAGCACGAAGTTTAAGAAAAAATAAAGACTTTTGGAATTTGTGGTCTTAAACAATTCAAAAAGGGGCCAAGAGTATTTGTGTGGTTATAAAAGCTTCTCATTAAGGGTAAAATTGTAAGTTTAAGCAAAATTGTTTTCAAATTTAGAGAGGGGTCATTCATTTTGGAACGGACCAAAACGGAAATAGGTTTACATAAACTGGAATAGAGGTGGTATTATTTTATGTTTTAAGTAACTTACTCATTTTTTCGACAGAAGTTTGACCAACTAGCTTGTTGGATAACACATCATACTATATTATAAGCATTAACACTTTTAGGCAGTGGCGAAGCTAGAAAATTCAACAAGGGTGTTCAAACCTTTGTCAGTGGGCTATGTAAGGGTGTTCAAAGCCTATTTTTAATCAATAACAAGTAATATTTACCTTATACGGAGTTTAAGTTTCCGGCGAAGGGTGGTCAGTTGACCACCCTTGATTGCACGTAGCTTCGCCCCTGCTTTTAGGTGAAGTTAGTTTACTAAAATGTCCTTTGAAAATTAAATGACAAAATTACCCTCTACCTAAAAATAAAATTATCTTCCATTAAATGATGTTTTGTATTTAGTGTTATGGTGGTAAATAATTCACAATATTCATGAAAGAAATAATAATTCCAATAATGGGTTGTCATGCGTTCAGATATTATTGTACACAAGACACTGTAAATTTTAATTAATTCATTATATTTTGTATGCTTTTCATGTTGGATTGAAGACAACTTTTTAGAAAATTGTATATGCATTCCGTGCAATGTCATTTAATAAGAAAACTTAGTTAGATTGTGGAATGAGAAATATACTTTAAGCCTCTCTGGAATACTTTATCTTATGCTTCCGCACGAATTCTAACGAATATAGTTTAAGTGGGAAGCCTCAAAGTTAAAGATTGAAAGATAAATAAATCATTCCTATACACACCAAACAACATGACCCTTAAATGCTATAAAAGGATCTGGATAATTTGAAAAGTTGCATGAGTAATTCATCAATTATAGACTAAATTCATTCAAATAAATTAATAAAATATCAAATTCATCTACTTAATGCAAATTATACATAATTGATTGTTCGTTCATATATATAATTTCGTTTCTTTTTTTTTTCCTAGAATCACTATATAACCATTTACTTTATCAAGATAAGGTAAAATAAACCAATCATCTTGTGAGGATGAAAAATTTGAAGCATCATAGATTCTTTCGGGACTGCTCAAAACCTAAAGATTAACTATGCAGACACAATAAAAAAGGTGAAAAGAGGAGAAAAATCAGGTGCAGCTTATAGGTAAATTATATTAGTTAATTAGAAATTAAAAATGTCAAGAACTATCCTACATCTCCACTCTTATTTAAACTCCACTGCAGTTATGGTAAATGAAGCTAAAGAAATAATAAGCAAGAAACAGAAAGAGGGTGGGATCTGGGAGGAGAGTGGATCAGTATAATGGGTTGAATATAAAAATATGTGTTTGTGTAAATGGAGGATTGTTGTCACGACCCAAAACCTAGCCCATCGTGATGGTGCCTATCTCAATACTAGGCAAGCCGACAATCTCAATAAACCACATATCTTTTAAATACGAAAACATAATGATTAATTTTAGCGGAAGAAAATCTCAAAAGTACAAATATAATACTCCCAAAACCCGGTGTCACGGAATACATGAGCATCTAATATGAATACAAGTCTAAAAAATATGGTCTATAATATTCTGAGACTAAATGCAGTAAACAAGGAGATAGAGAAGGAGAGACAAGGTCTGCGAAACACGGTAGTTACCTCAAAATCTCCTGAAAATCAACTGCGTGAAAGGTTCAACACCCGCTATGTCCGGGAACACCTGGATCTGCACACGAAGTGCAGGATGACAACCAACTCAGCAAGTAACAATAATAAATAAGGAACTGAAGATAGAAACGAGCTACACAGTTATGGTTCATTTCTAGTAATTCCAGCAAAGAATAGACATGCTATCAAATCTGGCAGTTTAATGTCAAATCAATTTCTATACGGTTCCTGTTCATGTAATCCATAGATAAATAATCTTTCAGAGATTTTACAGCAATGATAGATAGCAACTAAGTGCAACAACAAATGAAAATCAAGTACAACCTCTGAAGACAACAATCACTCTTTGGGCTCCCAGCCCTCATCACTCACTGGGCTCCCAGCCCTCATCACTCACTCTCAATGGGTACCCGCGCTCACTGAGGGTGTACAGACTCTGGAGGGGCTCCTACAGCAAAAGCGCTATAATCTGCACGGACAACTCACGTGCTACACGGACAACTCACGTGCCATAATATAACTATCTGGATCCGCACGACCAACTCACGTGCTGCACGGCCAACACACGTGCTATAGTATAATATCAGGATTCTCACGGCCAACTCACGTGCTGCACGGCCAACTCACGTGCTATAGTATAAAACAAGAATCTGCACGGCCAACTCACGTGCTGCACGGACAACTCACGTGCTATAGTATCAATATCTCATAATCAAGCCCTCGCCATCACTCAGTCATAAATCTCTCCAGTCTCTCGGGCTCTTAATAATCATGAAATCAGCCCAAAAAATAATGATATAATGTATCAATAATAACAACAGACACTGAGATAAAATGTGCAAGTAAAAGCTGAGGCTGAGTACATATAGCATTTAGCAGGTAATTCCACAAGTACGCGACCTCTGTGAGTCCCAACAATACTATCACATAGCCTAAGCATGATTTCTAACATGATTTACAGTCAAATTTTATCAACACATAGAGAGCATATAGCTAACAAAAAATTATTTCAACTTTACAGTTTCCCAGGACGGACCAAGTTACAATCCCTTCGGTGCACGCCCACACGCCCGTCACCTAGCATATGCGTCACCTCCAAAATAATCAAATGATACCAAAATTCGGGGTTTAATACCCTCAGGACCAGATTTAAAAATGTTACTTACCTCAGAGCGTGAAATTCTTTACTTTGTTATGCCTTTGCCTCGCAAATCGGCCTCTGAATGCCTCGAATCTAGTCACAAATAATTTGTTTCAGTCAATAAAATTTATTGGAATTAATTCCATAAAAAAATGCTAATTTTCCATAAAAATTCAAATTTTAGCTCAAAATCGCCCGTGGAGCCCCGTCTCGGAACTCGACAAAAGTTATAAAATCCTAAAGTCCATTCAACCACGAGTCTACCCATACCAATTTTATTAAATTCTGACCTCAACTCGACCCTCAAATCTACAAATCTTATTTCCAAATTTTTAAGTTCCAATCTCCGATTTACACCTCAAAATTATGTAATCTAGTCGGATTATTCGATGATAATTCAATATTATGGAGTATAAATGATCACAAGGGACTTACCTCAAGTGTTCCTTGAAAATATATCAAAAATTGTCTCTTCTCAAGCTCCAATTTGTCAAAAATGGCGAATGGGATGAAGTCCCTGTTTTTATAATTCTGCCCAGACAACCTCGGTTCTGCCTCGATCTTGGCCTTCGATCGAGGTCCTCGATCCCAGGCCTCGATCCTAGGCCTTGATCCTAGCCCTAGATCCGGGGCCTCGATCCTGGCCCTCGATCTTGGGCCTCGATCGTGGCTTCGACCCTGCCTTCGACCGTGGCCCTCGACCCTGGGCTCAATCATGGCTTCAATCGTGGCCCTCGACCCTGGGCTCGATTTGCGCTCGATTCTAGCAGGTTCTGGGCTCGATTCTGAGAGATTTCTGGGCTCGAATCTGGCAGAAGATATTTCTAACAGAAGGAAATTGCATCAGTTGTTGTAGTTCAATTTTTTGATCCGTTAACCATCTGAAACTCACCCGAGACCCTCGGGACCTCAACCAAATATACCAACAAGTCCTAAAATATCATACGAACTTAGTCGAATCGTCAAATCACCTCAAACAACGCTAAAACCATGAATTACGCCAGAATTCAAGCCTATTGAACTTTGAAATTTCTAATTTCTACAAATAACGCCGAAACCTATCAAATCACATCCGATTGACCTCAAATTTTGCACACAAGTAATAAATGACATAACATACCTATTCAAATTGTCAAAATTGGATTTCAACCCCGATATAAAAAAAGTCAACCTCTCGGTCAAACTTCCCAAAAATTCAACTTTCGGCATTTCAAGTTTAATTCCTCTATGGACCTCCAAAAAATCTTTCGGATACGCTCCTAAGTCCAAAATCACCATACGGAGCTATTAGAATTATCAGAATTCAAATCTGTGGTCGTTTACGCATAGGTCCATATTCGGTCCACTTTTCTAACTTAATTTTTCAATTATGAGACTAAGTGTCTCATTTCACTCTGAATTCCTTCCGGACCCGAACCAACTAACCCTGTAAGTCTTAAAATGACTGCGAAGTATAAATTGAGCAGTAAATAGGGAAACGGAGTTGTAATACTCAAAACGACCGATCGGGTCGTTACAATTGTGTATTTGTCACTTCTTGACCTTTTTTAAAAATAAATTTAATGCATAACGTACATGGAACTTATTTTGAATGTTAATAGGAGCAGTTGTATATATTTGGATTTTTTAATCTAAATCCGGATTATGGATTTTTATTTTAGTGAAGTCTAACAGATATTTGTTTCTTATATATATATATATATATATATATATATATATATATATATATATATATATATATATATATATATATATATAATCTATGTCGAACATGATTCAAATAGTTACCAGTCTACTGAAGTAGTTCTAATAGTCACAAGGATTGAAATTAGTTATATAATGGTTTAGTTCAGTAGAATATATATTAAGCCATTGTTCTCAGTTCTCACTTATAGACTTAATACTAAATTCCTACTTATTTTACCCATTGAAAAGATAGAACTATATTTGTTGCCGAAGAACCTTAGAGAACTTCACATTTATCCCCCTCTTGTTCATATTGCTCTAGTGAGTTGCTATATTCTCACATGTAGAAAAGAGTGGGTTGCTGTTGGGGTGACTCGAGCTCACAACCTCTTGGAGGGAAGGAGCCGAGAGTCTATTGGAAACAGCCACTCTATCCCAGGGTAGGGATAAGGTTTGCGTACACACTACCCTCCCCAGACCCCACTAGTGGGATTATACTGGTTTGTTATTGTTGTTGTTCATACTGCTCTCTAATTTCTCCATCTTTTTGCTTATTGTTGTTGTTGTTGTTGTCAAGAGGACAACTCATTTATATTTTTCTTGTGTATTTATAGAATTTTTATGTTAAGTTTATATATTTATATGATTTTGAAAAAGTTAATACTAATTGATATTAAACTAGACGTGCAACGTGCGTTCCCGGAACTAGTAATCTAAAAAACAAATCCAAACACATGGCAAAACAATAAAAATACTTTTAAAATAACTAAGTAACTAATTATGCCGTAATAAGCGTATGAAAATGCATCAGAAAATATAATTATTTTTTTGGGCATAAAGTTCATCTTTAAATAGTTTTTGTTTCTTTAGATTCTTCAAAGTATTGTCGGCCCAAATTCCAGAGATCTGCCTTTAGTAAAAATGGCGTGTGGTAGTCACTAAATAAGGTGGTGTTTATTTTTTATCTACTAATTCTAATGTTGAGCAAAAATAGCCACTACTCTATTAAAATTAATATGAAAAGACATTTTTACCCTTTCTTCTAATTCTTTTATTCCCAAACCCTTCTTTTATACGCTTCTCTCGATTTAAGTTCAGAGCCAAAATTTCATAAGCAAATTTTTGCTCCCTCAATATTGTTCCTGCATGCAACTCTTTGTGAGATTTTGTTCCTACCCAGCCACAACAATTCTCTGCGTATACTTTGTCCAACTTAATCTCTTCTCCTTTGTCATCTTCTCTGCATCGAACCAGCGAACTGGTATGTTTTCGATTTTGCTTTTATGCATTTTTCTTTTTGTATATCTCTAATCGTGATCAATGTTGTGTTTGTCATCAAGTATGTGTGAAATGTCCAAAATAATGATTATAGCTTGATTCGATGAGGAATAAGTAACGGATTTTTGTGAGAAAGTTATTGAGAACCTTTTGGTATTGAAATGTGTTTGTGGTTCAATCAATATATTGATTATGTAAGGACATCTGAGAAAACTAGTCCTAAGAATTTATAAGCTAACCGTGTTTAGAAATTTTAGTTAACTGTGCTTCTATTAAAGATGCATCTAATTAGGTCCTGGATTTTAGTTTTTTAGCTTAAATATTAAGGACATTTCAGAAAAATAGTCCTAAGAATTTGTAAGCTAATTTTAGTTAATTGTGCTTCTATTAAAGATGCATCTAATTAGGTCCTGGATTTTAGTCTTTAGTTTAAATATTAAGGACAATTCAGAAAAATAGTCCTAAGAATTTATAAACTAATTTTAGTTTATTTTTCTTCTATTAAAGATGCATCTACTTATGTCCTGGATTTTAGTTTTTTAGTTTAAATATTAAGGATATTTCAGAAAAATAGTCCTAATGTTTACGTTCTATTTCCTTCTTTGCAGTGTGCTAATGGAAGGAGATCGTGTTTTCGAGTTTGATGATTGGCGTAATTCGATGAGCTATTGGAAAGGAGATTTTCAGTATAAGGAAACAATAAAAAGTTTCTTGTCGAACACGCAATGGAAGAAGTTGAGGGATGGTGTTTTCTGAAACTTTTTCCGATTATGAGGTGTGAAGTTCTGTGGTAAACTTATTCATTGTGTGTTGCTTTTAGAAATTGTAAGCAATGACTCGAATTCAATGACATTCAATATTTTTTATCATGAAGTGAAGTTTACACGTGAAGCGTTCCAGATAATTACTGGGTTGAAATGTTCTTCTTCAGTGGACTTCAAAGTTTTGAGTGAAAGAGAGAATAGGCTTTCGAAAGTTTACTTCCCTGGAAAGGATAGAATCGAGTTAGGTGATTTGTGGAATTTTATTACTAGTGACCCATATGGTACAACTGCATCATTTGTAGGCAGCCATGACGATGCGGTGAAGTTGGCAATAATTTATTTTGTTGAATCTGTGTTGATGGGGAAGCACAATAATCGGAATGTGTCTGAGCGGGTAATGAAAATCGTAGATGACGATGAACTCTTCTCTTCTTTCAATTGGGGCTCTCTTTGTTATGAAAAGTTACTAAAATTATTGAAGAGTTGCTTGAAGCCCAAACAAAATACTTCAGACAATGAGAAAGAGAAAGAGAAAGAGAAAGAGAAAGAGAAAGACAGTTATACTATATTTGGCTTCCCTTTCGCCTTCTGTGTTTGGATTATGGAAGTATTCCTAATTTTTCAGAAAAAATAATTTGTGAACTTCAGAGAATGTGGATTCCCTCGGATGCTATGTTATTCAGATATAAAATCTCCACATTATGACACCATATGTAAAAAGTACTTCCATAATGAAAAAGTAAGTTAATAGGATTACTAACTATTTTTGTTTTATGTGTTTTAGTTCTGAATACTTATGTTTTTTTTTCTTATATGATAGTTGTATCAGTTGCTCGATATGGTACCATTTCTTTCTTCTAAAGAAGATGCGGAGCCCGCTAGTGTGCATTTGCCATTGTCTCAAGATCAAAGTTCAATACCTTCAACACAATTTGATGAAGTCTTGCTTAAGAAAATTGTTAACGTAGGTTTTCTGTCTTTGAATACCATTAGTTTTTTTATTTGCTTATTTTTGCTTAAGAGACTTTTTTTGTTTTTATGGTTTTTGATTCAGAGATTATTGAAGAAGTTCAAAAAGGATATGCAGGCAGAAAGTAATAGAATACATCAAAAAATAGCTTTATCAGAAAAAAGGATTCAAAATGACATCAAGGCAATATCCTTAGTTTATGTGCTTGTAACTCTAAGTTAAGGACACCATGTCCTTAATTTTTGAGCTTGTAACTCTAAGTTTAGGACTTCCTATCCTTAACTTTTGAACTTGTAACTCTAAGTATATGACTACATGTCCTTAACTTTTGAACTTGGAACTCGAAGTTCAGGACTACCTGTCATTAATTTCTGTTCTTGTAACTCTAAGTTAAGGACTACCTGTCCTTAATTTCTGTGCTTGTAACTCTAAGTTAAGGACCAAGTGTCCTTAATTTGTGAGCTTGTAACTTGAAGTTTAGGACTACCTGTCCTTAACTTTTTAACTTGTAACTCTAAGTTCAGGACTATATGTCCTGAACTTTTTAATAATCCTGAATTCATTCATTTCCCAATTCTCAAGACCTAAAACACAAGAGGCGATTTTCCAAAGACCATCTCTTCCCCAAATCTTAGGTAAGTGATTCTAAACTGGTTTCTTTCAATCTTTCACTATATTTTACAAGATTTCAACCAAAAATCTAAGGTTTTCATGGTAGAATTAGGGGTTTTGGATAGAAAGTAGGGATTTCAGAAATTTGGGGATTTAGACCTCAATTTGAGGTCGGATTCCAAAACCAATTATATATTCAGGCTCGGGAGTGAATGGGTAAATGGAATTTGGTCCAAACCTCGAGATTTGACCAAGCGGGCCCGGGGTCGATTTTTGACTTTTTGGAGGAAAATTTAGGAAATCTAAATTTATGCAATGTAATTGATTCCTTTAGCAAAATTTGATATTATTGAATCATTTTTAATAGATACGAGTGGTTTGGAGGTGAATTCCAAAGAAAAAGTTGTGATTGAGAATTAAGTGGCCTTCGGAGCAAAGTAGGTGTTGTGTCTAACCCTGACTTGAGGGAATTAAGAACCTTAGATTACTTACTAAGTGAAATTCATGTGAGCGGCGTATATGTGTGGTGACGAGTACTTATGCGCCGCCAAATTTACCTGTTTTCCATGTTTCTCAGTGTTACTTATATTGTCTCATTCCTATGCCTAATTGTGATATGTTATACCAGTGTTGTTCAATTTATAGTTCTTATCATGTTTATAAATTTTCTGGTGATAATTGAGTTTTTATTTTAAAGTTGAGATTGATGTTATGAAACTAAATGTTGAGGTAAGGTTTGTACTATCTATCTCCCTGTTGATATTTATGCATTGCATTATGGTATGGGACAGTGTTAATGCAAGAAGGGTGATGTCGTGCCATATTGTGAGTGTTAATGTACGAAGGGTAATGCCGTGCCATACTGTGAGTGTTAATGCACGAAGGATGATGTCGTGCCATATTGTGAGTGTTAATGCACGAAGGGTGATGCCGTGCCATAATATGAGAGTTAATGTACGAAGGGTGATGCCGTGTCGTTTCTATTGATTTTTTTGGTGAGATTGAGAGTAAAAGCACGAAGGGTGATGCCGTGCATTTTTTCTTACTGTATTCACTATTACTATTGATTCATGGTATATTGACTGCTTCGGTCATCATTCTATTGTTGTTCTTTATCTTGTATTCCCCTCCGGACATTTCCTGTTTAGTTCTTCATTTATGTTATTTGTATATATACTGTTAAATTGTACAGGTTAATTTGTCGGTGCCTTGCCTTAGCCTCGTCACTACTTCGTCGAGGTTAGGCTCGACACTTACCAGTACATGGGGTCGGTTGTACTGATACTGCACTCTGCACTTTCTGTGCAGATTTTGATACCGACTCGGGTTGATCGAGATTCTGCTATTGGTCCGCTGTCCGTAGACTCAAAGTAGATCTGTCGGCGTTCACAGACCTTGAAGTCCCCTTCTATCTTTTCTCTTCTACTGTTTCTTTCATTCAGACAGTTGTATTTCTTTCTGACTATTACTTGTAGCAAATTCTAGAATGCTCGTGAATTGTGACTCCAAATCCGGGTGGTAGTAGTTAATACAGATTTATGATATTTTGCACTTAGTATATTTCATCTTAGTTAATTATTGTTAATTACTGAATGAAAATAAGGAATTGGTTAATGATTCTCTAACGTGGGCTTGCCTAGCAAGTGAAATGTTAGGCGCTATCACGGTCCAGTCGGTGGGAAATTTTGGGTCGTGCAAGAACATAGTGTTCCAATTAGCAAATATGCAGTTGATGATCAATGTGATGATATAGATGTACATGTAGAAGATCATTATGAAAGCGATTATAGAGATGCGCATCTAGAAGATAAAACTGATATTGGCATCGAAATTGGAAAAGGTTAGATACAGTTTTTGAATTTGTTGTCATTGAAATTTATATTCAATAGCGTAATACATATAAACATTTTTGTGATTACAAATGTGTGTAGAATCTTTTAATGGAGTGGAAGTTCAAGATGGAGTGGAATGTCAAGACCAGGAAAATCTAAAATAAACAAGTGTAACAGAAATAATTTGTAAATCTAGAGTGCAATCTCAGGATTTAGAAAATCCATTGGGAACAAGTATAAGTGAGATTGTATGCAAATGTGTTGAAGGAATATATGATCTATCTACACCTCTCTCACTTAAAGAGAAATTTGGAAATCAAAATGATGCCAATCAAGGTTAGATGGAATTTTCATGATATGTTGAATGTTAATTTTAGTAAACTATTAGTAACAGGTATTAATGATAAATGTTACAGAATCTTTTGAAGCTGCATGGAAAGAAGATGGAGTGGACTATCAAGATGATAAAATTTCAAAAGAGAGAAGTGGAGGACAATCTCAAGACATAGAAAATACCCAAGGAATAAGCATAAGTGAGATTCATTGCAAATGTATAGAAGGAACATATGATATCTCTACACCTCTCTCTCTTACAGTCAATATTGGAAGCCAAAACAATGCTAGTCAAGATAATGATTTAACTGGCATGATCTTGACAGTTTCAAAAGGTTAGACGAAGTTTTTTTTTCATATTATACATGTTTATTTTAATCAAAGATTAGTAACAAGTACTAATTGTGTTAGATCTTGTAAATATTGTGCAGAATCTTGTGAACTTGCAATCGAAGAACATGGAGAACAGTTGGAAGATAGAGAAAATGCAATCAATATGTCAGCTCCATTGTCTTTTAAAGAAATACAAGAAGGCAGCGTGGCCAAGACAGGTATTGATTGTGTCCTTAATATTGTATTCATAATTCAAATTGTCAGGACATTTCAAAAATTATGTCCTTAGTTTTTGTCTCTTCATTTGACAATTTGTCCTAGAATTGATGACTTGCAGCAAACTAATGTATATGTAGTGTTGCTTGCAGAGCAAAACAAAGATGAAGTCGGTAAACAATATACTAGGAAAAAGAAGAGAGAGATAGTATTGGTTTTGATGGTCCATCATTTGCTATTCTTACTCCTACTCCTCCGACTACACAAATGAGCATTGATGAGGGTTTGTCTATGGAGGTTGAAGGAAATGTTGAAGAAGAGTTCGGTCGAGGGAAAAGGAATAAGAAGCTTAGTTGGCAATTGAAATCTCCTTTTGAACAGAAAAGAAAAAGAGGAACATTGATGGCGCACAATGAAAATACTCCCGAGTATACGGGCTGGATAAAATCAAAATATACTCGTACATGTATTTTTCACTATGCCAAAGATGATGAAAACTTATTGAAGAAATTCATTGGGTGGTTGGGCAAGGAGAAAAGGAAAGGTCGCAAAAAAGTGCAAGTCCCTAAATGTATTCATTATTTCTTAATTGCTTACATTTTTATCTTGAACATGTAATTTTAAATTCAGGACTAAGTGTATTGAGCTTCCAACTCTAACTTCATGACTAAATGTCCTAAAATTTTGAGGTTGTAACTCTAAGTTAAGGATTAAGTGTCCTTAATTTTTGAGATTGTAAGTCTAAGTTCAGGACTAAGTGTCCTTTACTTTTGAACATGTAACTGTAAGTTAAGGACTACCTGTCCTTAATTTTTGAATTTGCAACTCTAACTTCAGGATCAAGTATCCTTAATTTTAGAACTTCCAGTCTAAGTTCAGGACCAATTGTCCTTAACTTATGAGCTTGTTACTCTAAGTTCAGGAGTAATTGTCCTTTAATTTATGAGCTTGTAAGTCTAAGTTCAGGACCAAGTGTCCTTAACTTTTGAACTTGTAACTGTAAGTTAAGGACTACCTGTCCTTAATTTTTGAATTTGCAACTCTAACTTCAGGACCAAGTGTCCTTAATTTTTGAACTTCCACTCTAAGTTCAGGACCAATAGTCCTTAACTTATGAGCTTGTTACTCTAAGTTCAAAACTTTAATTTATGAGCTTGTAAGTCTAAGTTCAGGACCAAGTGTCCTTAACTTTTGAACTTGTAACTGTAAGTTAAGGACTACATGTCCTTAATATTTGAATTTGCAACTCTAACTTCAGGACCAAATGTCCTTAATTTTTGAACTTCCACTCTAAGTTCAGGACCAATTGTCCTTAACTTATGAGCTTGTTACTCTAAGTTCAAGACTAATTGTCCTTTAATTTATGAGCTTGCAAGTCTAAGTTCAGGACCAAGTGTCCTTAACTTTTGAACTTGTAACTGTAAGTTAAGGACTACCTGTCCTTAATTTTTGAATTTGCAACTCTAACTTCAAAACCAAGTGTCCTAAACTTATGACCTTGTTACTGTAAGTTCAGGACCAAGTGTCCTTAATTAGGAATTGAGGACTAACTTATAAACTTTCTAACTTTGATATTTTCAAAATTTTCAGGGGACAAACTGATATATATGTTGAGGATAATGGTGTGAGAAAGAATCCATATAAATTGTACCATCAAAAAATCAGTAGCAAAATGTTCTTCTTTGAGCTTTCAGATAGTAGCTTTGTACTTGATGATAAGGTTTGATAATTCACAAGGCATTTATTTTCTTTCTTCTTAATTTATTATTTTTTTATTATTTATGACTGATGGATTTTTTTTTCTTTTTTTTCCTTTTTATGAAGCATATTGACATTGCCCTATATTATTTGAGAAAGAATGAATGCTATCACCCTTGCGCCCATCCTTTTCGTTGCACAACTACCGATATACTTTTTGATAACTATATGCTACTTGTGTATAATGATTTCAATGAAGATGCTTCAGATGAGTTTTGGTGTGGTGATAATCAATTGGTTCTTACACCATATGTGTGGGGTGACAATTGTAGATGTGGAATTGCTTGGACAGAGGTTGACAAAATCTTTTTTCCATGTCTGCTTTCTTCAGAAGATAATGATGCTGTGGCACATTTTCTTTTAGGAGTATTGGACTTGAATGAGAGAAAGATTGATGTGTACGATTCCATATATAGTGAGCCATATGAGCAAGGAATGAAACACATTGAAATATATGCACGCGTGATCCCCCACTTGCTAAAGTTCTCACAGTTTGAGAAAAATCACAAGTGTTTTGGAAATGCATTCAACAAATTTGATATCCAGTGACAAAGATCACCACACCAAACTGGATCGTACGTGTTGTCATTTGCTATATTATTTATATGTACATTAGATTTATTTTATTAAAGATATTGTTTAATTGACTCCATATCTTACATTTTTCTTAGGACTGTTTGTGGTGCATTCCTAATCAAGTGTGTGGAGTTTTTGATGATGGAAAAGAATGTGGAAAAATTCCAACCTGAGGACATATCAAACTTCAGAAAAAAACTTGCAGCAAATCTTTGGGCACATGGAGAGTGGAAAAGAAATTCTGGTTATGATACACCACCAGAAAATGTTGGCGACGACTATGATAGTGAAAATGAAACTTCTTGCCCAAAGGAGTTGTAGTGTAGTTTTAAAGAAATTGAGTTGTAGTGGAATTGGTATAAAATTGCTGTAAAGAATCCATATGAATTCTGAAATATCCTGTAAATTATTCACAAGGCACTTTATTTTGTTTGCATAGCATAATGTTTTGGTCACAGCTATGCCAAATTATAGTTTCAGCAGTAATATGAAGGCATTGTGTTATTAATTTCTTTCTTTCTGTTAACTATTGATTTGTCCATTTTTTCACAGTTTTAAAGGGCCAATCTTTGATTAAATTGTCTTGAAGTTTATAGAAATTCAAAGCAATACACATTGATTGTTGTAGAACTTCAGGATCTGTTAACTACGTCCTGATTTGTTGAAGGATGAAAATAATATTCAGGACATATTTTTTTAAATGTCCTAAACTTCTAGAAATATAGACAATAAACTGAGATTTCCAGAAGTTAAGGACATTTTAGAAATTTATGTCCTATATATTAGATTCATACTTCAAATGTTCAGGACGTTTCAAAAAATTATGTCCTAAAGTCTACTTGTACCAATCTCATTTTAAAAATAAGATGTAGCAAGTTGTGTTTAGCAAGCTGCAGATGTCATGTGTTATAACTACCGATTTATCCATTTTAAATTGTCAGTCTTTTATTAAATCTGTAGAGATATAGAAAAAGATACATTGATTGTTATAGAACTTCAGGACATAATGTTCATAAACATCCTGATTTATTGAAGGATGAAAATAATATTCAGGACATATTTTTCTGAAATGTCCTGAACTTCTGGAAATCTAGACAATAATCTGAGATTTCCAGAAGTTAAGGACAATTTAGAAATTCATTTCCTTAATATTAGATTCATACTTGAAATTTTAAGGACTTTTAAAAAATTATGTCCTTAAGTTTTACTTGTACCAATCTGATTTTAAAAATAAAGATGTAGCAAGCTGCATGCGTCAAATTATATAAAGAAAAAGACTTTCTTGTTTACTTACGGCAAGAGTAAAATCCCATAAACAATAATTGGTCCGACAAAGGTAAATTGAACTCCCAGAAAAAGAAAAAGAAACAAAGAGCACGTAAGCACAAAGAAACTTTAAAAATTCAGGACATCTTTTATATAACCATCTGCTAATGTCTACTTGCTCAAATAAAAACAATCTAAATGAATCCAATTTATAGCAAAAACTTAAAAGAGTAGATAAACATAAGTGGATATATCTATTATTCTCTATGCTTCCTTGAAAATGGATGGACTGCCGGAGAATATATACAAGATGTCCTATTATGGCCAATTCTTCTGCAACGACCACATTTGAATGTTATTTTTGATGATTCGGTAGCTGGAATATGCCTTTTCTTCTGCCTTCTACCTGGCGGGACTTTGAAATCTAGAGGTTTAATAATTTATGACTTAACACTCTCTGGTACAATCCAAGAATCCGTATGTCCTACAGGATGTATTTGTCTTTCATATGTTTTTAGCCAAGATTCCTTTAAGTACCAGTTCGAGCAGAAATTGGACTTCTTGATGTTTCTCTTCTCGATAGCTGCAATTGCATGTATACATGGTAATTCATCAAATTGAAACTAAAAAAATTACATGTTCTTTTGTTTAAGTCCACCAAGAAAGTAATTCCTTCTTCCTCAACTCTTGAACGCCATGAATCAACAGGGAAGACCTTCAAAGTGGAAAACTATAAGTTAGTACATATGTTAAATTATCATTAAAATAATAAGCTAAAGTAAGAACATAATGCTTACATTTAAAGTAAAAGCTAAATCTATCTTTTTCTTCAATTCCTCTTCTACCCAACAAGAAACGTCATAAAAAGTTCCTTATGCTTCATTTCTTCTTTCATAAAACCAACGTTGTAGCTTCACTTGGATGAAATTCATTATTCTTAATATAGGCTGCTCCCTTGCTTCTAATAGCACATAATTCATTGACTCAACTATGTTTATTGTGAGCATGTCATATCTTCGTCGTGGACTACAAGAGCGTGCCCACCTTTCCAGTGGTTCTTCCATCAAGTAGTCAAAAGTCTTCTTATCAACTCTTTCTATATCTGACATGTATAGATCAAATTCTTTGTGACTGTATACTCTTGCAGCACTTTGGAAAAGTTTTATGACCTCACTTTTCACTTTCCATCGCTTTAGATTCTTCTCCAAATGATAGATACAAATCCCATGGTGGCTTTTAGGATATACCTTTGTGATACCATGTGTAATAGATTGATGCCTGTCCGATAAAAAAATTAAATTGTCACGGCTCCCAATTGCATTGTGAAGCTCACTAAAGTACCACTCATAGGAATTGTTATTTTCAGATTCTGCAATTCCAAAGGCTAGGGGGAATATTTGGTTATTTGCATCCTTTGAAATTGAAATCATTAAAACACCACAATATTTTGACTTCAAAAAAGTGGCATCAACAACAATCACTGGTCTACAATGATTCTAACCAGCTATTGATGATCCATATGCATAAAACATATAAAGAAACCTGAAAATACAGTTTAATAGGAGGTTAAAAATTCAGGACACCAAATCCTTAACATTTACACTGCACACATCAAAGTTAAGGACAACTTCTCCTTAACATTTTCACTGCACACATCAAAGTTAAGGACAACTTGTCCTTAACTTTTACAATGCACACATCAAAGTTAAGGACACCATGTCCTTAATGTTTTCACTGCACACATCCAAGTTAAGGACACCATGTCCTTAACATTTGCACTGCACACATCAAAGTTAATGACACCACACATCAAAGTTAAGGACACCATGTACTTAATATTTTCACTACACACATCAAAGTTAAGGACACCATATCCTTAACTTTTACAATGCACATATCAAAGTTAAGGACACCATGTCCTTAGCTTTTTCACTGCACACATCAAAGTTAAGGACACCATGTCCGTAACATTTCACTGCACACATCCAAGTTAAGGACACCATGTCTTAAAGTTTATAAAACAGACTAATAAACTCTTTTTGATTGTTTACCTATTGTTGTCGTCTATTATGTTAGTGTATGTTCCCGGGTTTTTACTTTTCATCATATACAAGTATGAAGACAATAATTCATAATTGTTTTCAGGAGTTCCTCTTATTAAAGCTGAAGCACGTTGAATAGCATGCCACGCCTTGTGATAACCAATGTCTAGTCCATGCAATTTTTGCATTTCTGCCATGACAAAGGCTGGTGTAACTTCAAACCTTGGGTCTCGAAGATTGTCAATAATGTAACTACTAATCAACTTTGAAGTTGCATGCCTTTGATCAACTTTCATAGTGTTAACTGAGCAGTCATGATTTTTCTCAATCTTTACTATCTTGAATAGTGTTGAATCTTTAATTCTGAAAGCACGCACACACCACCCACACCTATCATTATTGCATTTCAACGAATATCTTGTTGAGCTTGATCTAACAACCTTGAATTCAAAATGTCCTTTAATTGCTATATTCGAAAAACAGTTAATTATACTCTTCTTTTTGTCAAATATTGATCCCACTTTTATTTCATCCAACGAAGCATTTTCTCTTAATATCGTAGTTGGGGATTCTGTTTGTTTCGAATTTGAGCTTAGTCTAGTTAGTTGAGTTGAGGTTTTTTCAGCAACTTCTTCTATTACCGATGCACTCTCTAAGACTTGAATACCCAAAGCTTGTTCGTTGTCAATATCTATAATGCTTTGTCATTCTACTTGAATACAATCAAATGTTTTGAAAAACCTCTTCAGTTATTGGTTGAGCTTCAACCACATCTATTTCCATTATCTGTTGGCATTTATCTTGATTGTCTTGTTGAGTTTCTGTATTGACATGTTCAAAGGTGCTTGTAAACCAAAAACTCTTTTCGAAACATCAACAATGAAACGACAGCCCTTGAAGAGTGAATGACTTTTTAGTAACTCTATACATGTGTGAAGATCTAAATCTTTGGATACAAGCATTTCCTTGCTTGTTCCCAGGTTGATATCAAACCATATCATTGCTTCAAACTTGTCTCTATCCAATTCAATAACTTGAAAGACCTGGTTAATAAAATCTTCAAATTGAATTGCCTCAGGTACTAGAACAAGCTTTGTTTGATGATCCATATATTTATAGTCTGCTATTCATCTACCATTAAAAGCATATATAATACATATTTTATCCATCCCGCAAGTCAAAAAAATGGAAAATTCAGGACATATTTATACAGCAATCGTGAAGTTAAAGACACAATATCCTAAACTTTATCAATACAAGTTGCAAAACATAGGACACTATGTCCTTAATATTTAGAACAATAATCAAGAAGTTAAGGACATCATGTCCTAAACTTTATCAATACAAGTTGCAAATACAGGACATTATGTCCTTAATATTAACACAGTAGTCATGAAATTAAGGATATCATATCCTAAACTTTATCAGTACAAGTTACAAAAACAGGACACTATGTCCTTAATTTTTACACAATAGTCATGAAGTTAAGGAAATCATGTCCTAAACTTTACTAATACAAGTTGCAAATACAGGACACTATGTCCTTAATATTTACACAGTAGTCATGAAGTTAAGGACATCATGTCCTAAACTTTATCAATACAATTTGCAAATACAGGACACTATGTCCTTAATATTTAGAACAACAGTCATGAAGTTAAGGACATCGTGTCCTTAACTTATCAATACAATTTGCAAATACATGACACTATGTCCTTAATATTTAAAATAACAGTCATGAAGTTAAGGACATCATGTCCTTAACTTATCAATACAATTTACAAATACATGACACTATGTCCTTAATATTTAGAACAACAGTCATGAAGTTAAGGACATCATGTCCTTAACTTTATTAATACAAGTTGCAAAACACAGGACACTTTGTCCTTAATATTTTTAGAACAACAGTCATGTTAAGGACACCAAATCCTTAACATTATGTCCTCAATATTTACAGAACAATCATAGAGTTAAGGACGCAATGTCCTTAATGTTATCAATACAGAAAAGAAAAAAAATCAAATTCCTAGCATCTTATTCTTCAGTAACGAAATAAAAATCCACACAAACACACAAAAGCATATAGAGATATCTGAAACTTTAGAACTTACTGTAATTTTATGGTGAATTTTGGACAAGAAATTTGAATTCTCGAGTTTGAAATCGGAAGAGAAGCTTCTGCTATTTTGGACGATCACAACAATTCTCTGCACATAAGTTTGAGCTGCTGCTGATCGTAAATAAGGAGCGTAGGTATCAACGAAATCCTTATAGCAGAAGGGTATTTTCGTCCGGACGGGGTAAAAGTTTATTAAAGTAGTGGCTAAAGACTAAAGACATTTAAAACAGTGACATAAAAGTAAATACATGTGTTTTTACTGGCTATCTGTGCACATCGCCCCTGCATTTACACCTCAAGATGAGATGAATAAAAGGCAAGATAAGGTAGTTGCTGCCCTAAAAAAGAAATTAATATAATCCAGACAAGCACAAGATCTGTTGGCCCTACGCACAGATTGAAATCTTTGAATAACTACTATTCTCCTCATACCCACTTGTAAAATTAAGTTGAATTTATTGTTATTGTTGATAATGTGCATTAATCAACTATGGTTTAATAACAAAGTATCTGAAGACATGTGTCATAACACTATATACGAGTAAGTTTTAGCAGATAAAATAACATCGACTTCCAACAAGAACTTTCTTCTCAGTAAAAACAATTCAACCTCTTCGTCGGACAATTATACTGTATGGATAGGTAATTTTTTTATTTTATATATACACTACATATTGACATCCCTTGTCTTCTTCGTGGGTTTACTCCTTTATATTTTGACCCTTTTAGTGAAAATTCTGGTTCCGCCACTAACAATATCCCTGTATAAAGTCAAACTATTAGTTTTATTTCAAATAAATGTTTGTTCAATCCTTTTACATCTAAAAAATTATCAACTTGGAACCATAAAAACTAAAGTGCCCTGTGATAATACCAATTGGGAATAAGCATTTATTTGAAATAAAACTAATAGTGTAATTTGAAAGTAGGTTTGCTCAACGTACAAAAGTAGGTTGCATCACAAAGCAAATCTGCCAACTCAAAAGTTAGAAACACCACATGTGCACCCAAATCTGGATAACAAAATTAGTCAGCAATGAGATTAGTTTACTTTAATTGACCAGACAACTAAAAGAAAGACATTTTCAAAACCTTTGCAGCAATAGTAAGACATAGGTTAAAACCATGAGAGAGCAAGGTTTAATTCAAGCAAAACTAAAAATGATAAGTGATTTCTTCTCATCTAACTATTGGTGGATAGCTTTAGGGTCATTTTATCTCACCTTATCCCATCAAACTTGGTATTATTTTATCCCACTTTCTAGGTAGGATAAATTAGTCTAGGGATTATAATTCCGAGATAATTTAGTCCACGTATCAAATGGCCCCTTAGTACTAATGTTGATGAGAGGTTAAGAATAATTGAGGTGCCCACAAACTGACAAGGACACCAATATTATGAGAGAGATAAATGGACAGAAAGCAAAGGGAAAACAAAGAAAAGAAAGGAGAGGTTGAACATGCACTGAACTTAGAATTTTGAATATTTCCAATTACAATTAACAAAAAGATTATGGAAGACACTGAAACTTTTAAAAATCTCAGCCAACATTCCATCTTCCAGACAACCTTTTCTTCTTGGTACAAAAGAAAATTCTAAAAAAGCACATCCATTATCTTTTATGTTTGTTGATGACCCAAAGGTGACTCATGCAACAATTAGTTAAAAGATTCATCTAACTTCTCCTCAAACCCCTATATATAATGATACAAGAAATGTTCTTAAACCATCAACCAAAACTTAAAATATTTCTCACTGACCATCACAATTCACAATACAACAATATTCCACTGCAGAATCAGAATCACAATGAAGAACTTACTCAGTGGAAATGTGGTGAATATTCCAATGAATTCAGCTGTATGCTCATTTGAAAAGCAGCCAGAAAGACTATTATCCCTATCTCCTTGCCAAGACCATATTCCATCTGCAACTTCAAAGATTTTATCTAAATTAAAGCAAAGTGAGTATTTCCGCTGTCTCTTGACGAAGAATAATCAACTCGTTCTTGTACTATTGCTGAGTATTAATGACCCTTGAATGAAGAAATCTTAAAGATGAAAATATTCTTGAATATGCAGGAAAATCTGTGATTGGTAAGATGACCAAACTGGGAGAAAGGATGGACTGTCTTGCACAAGGTATTCGCGAACATGGTAAGCACTTATATAGTTATATTTTTTATATACAACATTAAAAAAAGGGTTTGAAATTGAAGATGAAAAAGAGTATTTGATTCAGTTGTGTTTGGACATGAACGAACTTGGAAAAAAAATGATGTTTAGTGTCTTATAACCAATTTTCACTTGACATACTCATCAAACAAGTTTTTCAATATTGGAAATACTGGCAATCAAATTTCAATTTGCATATAATGATTTCAGTAGTTGCAAGTGAAGCATGGCCAAACTCAAAGAATGTAAATCTAAAGAACACAGATAAGTGAGTCATGATGTACAAAACCATGCCAAAAAGCACTATTTACATGTATATACGATAGAAAGTATTGATTGTATTGACGTTAATGTTTCAAATTTAATTGTGCAGTGAGCCTTAGCCCGAAGCTAACAGAAACTGTGAAGGGAAAATTGAGCCTTGGGGCCAAAATTCTTCAAGCAGGAGGTGTTGGAGAGAATATTCAAGCAGAAGTTTAGTGTTAGAGATGATGAAAAGCTATTGAAAGTTTCTCAATGCTATTTATCGACGACAGCTGGTCCAATGGCAGGCCTTCTCTTCATCTCTACTGATAAGATTGCTTTCTGCAGTGAGCGATCGATAAAGCTCTTATCTCCAACTGGAAAGTTGCTTAGAATCCGTTACAAGATACCCCTCTGCTCTGGTTTTCTTTCATCTCTAATTTTCTAGCCATGTAAAGCATAATCTAATAGGCCGGTTAACAATTGTAGGTATTGATCCCAATAAGTAAGACAAAGAAAGCAAAAGAAAGTGGAAATATGGACAAGCAATCACAGAAGTATATACAAGTAGTTACAGAGGATGATTTTGAGTTCTGGTTTATGGGATTCCTTAATCATCAAAAGACTCCGAGATATATGCAGCAGGCAATTTCAAGTTCTTAAAGCAAGCTAAGAAGATAGTTTTTTCTCTTCTTTTTTTCCTCATTTTGTTTCAAATTCGCCCATTCATCAATGTAAAATGTTGATGCAGAAACGAATTTACAGATCTGTTCAAACTTGTAACTAGCTCCATTGCTCAAAGGAGGTTTTAGGTTTTGTAGGCTTTAAGCCTTGGGAGTTAATACTGATGTACAGATTTATTGTAAAACTAATGTAAACAGAAGACTAATTCATGTCTTGGCCACAGTTGTCCAACCAAAATTCTAAGATTTGAGAGTTAAATCATGTGTTATTATAGTAGTAATAGCTTAAATCAAGTTATAGTTGTTGGACCGAGTTTGAGGTGTGGGAGTTGAGAAAAGTGATAATTGTTATAGTTGCACATCTGAATAGCTTTGCTGCGATCGCAAGCCTTCTGCAGGGAACGCAGCATAGGAAGAAAGCCGTGATCCCGGTCCTTGGGGCACATTCGTAATTTTGTGAAGCTGAGCTCAATACCTCAACAGCCACATAGAGTGGTGGTTGCAGCAACTAGGCCCACGATCGTGATTTTTGAGCTTGGGCTTACTGCCTCGCAGACTTGCTTTGCTGCGATCGTGAGCCATGTGTTGTGATCGCAACTTCCTTTGTTACAATGCAGAAATCACTAATGTTGAGATCACGGCTCCCTTATTATCATAGCACCAGTTCATTTTGAACAGTGTTTCGCTTGCTAGAGCAGCAAATGTAGATCCACCAGATGAGCAGATTCCGATGTGGTTGAGCCGGTGGGACCAGCTTAGGCATCGGTTGTGTTCATTCTGATTTCAAGCCTTCAGGAGACTTTGGCCCAGATATTGACCGTATACACTAGCCTTGCTCATGCGGTTTCTGTTTAGTTTATCCCCATATCGAGTGAGTGAACAGTCTTAAGGCGACACTTATAGCCATGTTTTAAACACCCACACCATCCAACTAACTCAATTTAGTCCCAAGCATGCATCCCATATCAAATGCCTCCTACATAGCCATATACAATTAGCAACAAATACAGTTAATGCTTTTACACATCATAGGCATTAATTGAATGCACATAAGAAATAAAAAAGAAACAAGTTCATTATAATAGTAACATCCTGATGAAACTATAACAATGGAGTAGGAAGCAACCTCAATCAAATCAAATTATCAAATTGAATTCACTGCTTCACGTGCTTCACATATATATATGTTCATAAGCCTTATTATATTTTAATTTAATTATAATACCTTTCTTGAGATTTTTTTTCCTTTAACATGTATGCTCTTCGTTTTGCACATAATAGAGGTTCATTTCATTTTATTTTAGTTTCTCTGTAACTAAACTCATTTTTCTACAAAAAATGACCAACTAGCTTGTTGGATCGTATAATTCCGAAAACGAAAGAAAACACATTGCAAAACTCTAAAATAATTCTCTCTGGGCCAATTTATTGTTAGGGGTTTGCCTTGAATTTCTAATATATTAGGACTCTCTTCCGGACGGAGTGAAAAAGACTCCTAAAAAGACAAATCTCCTTCATATGCATTATCCTTTTCGCGAAAGAGAAGTTTTACACTTCTACAAATTGAAGATACCTCCTCACAACAATAATAAGACATCCTCCACAATATAGTCATTAAAAAAGTTCTGTTTAGTGGGAGATTATTCTCTCAATAGTTTTTATATTTTCTTTTATATTAGTTTTATTATATATAAGTCAACTGACCAAAACACATTATAACATTCTCTTTAGTATAATTTTATTTTTGCCGTCTGATTGTCGTCGCCAAGGATTGCTTTATTAGCTTCCACATGACGACTTGTTATTTTTTTGTGCCTCATTTTGAATTTTTTTTAATTTCTATAGATATTTCAAAGTAATGTTGTCCAAAGACAAAAGTTGGTCAAACTATGGAGAAAATGAGTTAGTTTACTGAAAACCTTTAAATCACATGTCTCTGCGTGTTGCGTTCCACATAGAGTCAGCATGAATGCCTATTCTGCCTTTACACCTCAAGAGGAGATTAAAACAAATAAACACAAAGCAAGATAACTGCCGTAAAAGAAAAGACACTATATAAATCCAGACAAGCACCAGAATTGTTGACCCTACATAGCAGATTGAAATATTTGAATGGCTATTTTTTTCCTTAGCCTGATTTACAAAGCAACAATTCTAAATGGATGACTCACTCATGTTTCAAAAGGGGATTTGAGTCAGGTGGCGGTCATGGATCACCACTAAACTGTTATCTTGTCAACTTTAATCATATAAAACTAATCAAACTAACTTGGGATAATTTTTGAATATTCGAGAAGGATTCTTTTAGCAATTTAAAGTTTAGAGTTATTACAACATCCCTCTAGAGAGTAGAAACTATTAATTTTAGTTTAAACAAATGCTTACTCATAAATCCTTATCTATATAAAAATTATCGGTCGATTTGTATGGAAAGAAGTAAAGTCGATTTAGGGTGAATTAAGCAACCATGACTTAAATATTCAATACTCTCTTACTTTTGCTCAACTTACAAAAGTAGGTTGCATCATAAAGCAAATCTGCCAACTCCTCCTCAAACACCTATATATAATTCTACAAGGAATGTTCTTAAGCCATCAACCATTCTATGTCAAATTTCTAAAAACTTAAAAGATTGATCTGACATAAAGAGAAGAGGGATGAGAATCATTGGGCTTGATGGCAAAAGAACAAAGGGATGCCATTTTAATGGATATTTGACAATGATAGACAACTCTAAAGAGTAGTTGACAGCCATTTAGCCAATAATTGACATTCGCATCTGTAGTCCAAAAATATTGGTAATATTAGGTTAAATATGCCAAACAAGGGAAAAGGGGTCTATTTTGTGCCAATCTTTTACCCGAGTGGCATATAATTTGTCAAAGCTTGTCCAATGGCAGGCCTTCTCTTCATCTCTACTGATAAAATTGCTTTCTGTAGTGAGCGATCAATAAAACTCTTATCTCCAACTGGAAAGTTGCTAAAAATCTGTTACAAGGTACCCCTCTGCTCTGTTTTCCTTTCATGTGTAATTTTCTAGCCATGTAAAGCATAATCTAATAGGCCGGTTCATAATTGTAGGTATCGATCCCAATAAGTAAAATAAAGAAAGCACAAGAGAGTGGGAATATGGAAAAGCGATCACAGAAGTATATACAAGTAGTTACAGCGGATGATTTTGACTTATGATTTATGGGATTCCTTAATCATCAAAAGACTCTGCAGCAGGCAATTTCCAGTTCTTCAAGCAAGCTAAGAAGATAACTTTTTCTCCTTTTCTTTTTCATTTTGTTTCCAAATTCGCCTTTCATCAATGTAAAATGTTGATGCAAAACGAATTGGATCTGTTCAAACTTGTAACTAGCTCCATTTTTCCGAGGTTTTCGGTTTTGTAGGCTGAGCCTTGGGCGTTAATATGTACAGATTTATTGTAAAACTAATGTAAACTGAAGGCTAATTCATGTTTTGGGACTTGGCCATAGTCATCCAACCATTTTCATGAAACCTAGGGTGAATCTTGATTCATCCATCTCCTTCACATCATCCCCACAGGTCACAGCATAATCATACACCAACCATAATCTATAAAGAGCTCAATTCCTCAACAGCCCCATAGAGTGGCGGTCTAGCAACCGGGCTCACAATCGCTATTTTTGAGCTTGGGCTTGCTGTCTCACGGACATTGGCTGCTGTGATCGTGAGTCATGTGTCGCGACCACAACTTCCTCCTCTGTACTGAGCTAGACTATGCAGAAATCACTCATATTGTGGCTTCCTTACTATGATCACAACACTAGTTCATTTCGACCATTGTTGCTCTTTTCTCACCCACAGTCCATTTTGATCCCCGTAGAGAGCGAGCGAACAATCTTAAGGCAATACTTGTAGCCATATTTTAAACACTCACACCATCCAACTAACTTAATTTAGTCCCAAGTATGCATACAACATCTCAAATGCCTCCAATATAAAGAGATACAATTTTGAAAAAGTAGTTCGTTATAATATCCTTATTTTTTTTAAAAGTAAGAAGTTGTATTAATAAGGCATCCAGAAGATGCTGATTACAAAAGATGGCAAAAGTGTACAGTGTCTAAGAAGACACTGAATTAGCTCATGTACAGTGTTTAAGCTAGGATCAGGGAGCTAACAAAATCCAAAATATTATTCACACTATTAACAGGAGTATGGAAGTTCCAACTAAACAAACTAACTAAACATAGCTTTTAAAGAGTGTATTGGAGTTGAGATTCCATCAAAACATATGTGGTTCCTTTCATTCCATAAGCACCAAAAAATTGCAGATGAGATCATTCTCCAGATCCTCTTGATGGCTTTATCAAATCTAAAAAACTTCCTGCTAACATATGCATTTTTGATGTGGAAAGGCATCACCCATGCTGAGCCAAAAATAGAGTAGAAGAAATTCCAAATGTCACCTGTTATTGGGCAATGGAGAAATAAATGGTTGACACTCTCTCAATTTTGCTGGCATAGATAGCATTTATTAAATAGTATAATACCTCTTCTTCTTAGGTTATCTTTTGTTAAGCAAGATTCTCTGAGAGCTAACCAGGTGAAGCAAGATACTTTGAGTGGTTGTCTAGTCCTCCAGACATGTTTTCAAGGCTAGTCCTCAAGTATCCCATTCTGTGAACATATGAGATTATAGATGGCTTTGACTGTGTACTTTCCTCCTATTGAATTGACCCAGATGAGTCTTTCAGGTTGATGCTCTTTAATTTTGCATTCTTCCAATGTGGACAATATTAGAAGCAGATCATTCATTTCCCAGTCTTGGAGGTTTTTTCTGAATAGAGGATTCCAAGTGTTCCCCTCCCTGTTGTGAGCATTCAATGAATTGTAACAACCAGCTATCTGATACAACCCAGGATATGATTCTCTCAGTGTTGTGTGACCTATCCATATGTCCTCCCAGAATTTTACATGAGAGCCATTGCCAACTTTGTATGTTATTTCTCGGAAAAAATCATGTTTCCCACCTCATGTGGGGCATTGTTTTCTTTGGTGCACCACTGGTTTTGAGCTCCATGCTTTGTCGTAATGACATCCTCCCAATAGGCAAGTTCAAGCTGCCCATACCTCCATAGCCACTTCATTAACATGTTTTTGTTATGGAGCTTTAGGTTCCTGAGTCCCATTCCCCCATCATATTTAGGCCGAATAACTTTGGCCCATTTCACCAAAGGGAATTTGTGAGTTGTGTTGTTGCCCTCCCATAGAAACCTCCTTCTCAATCTTTCTAGTTGTTTCAGAACTGAGCTTGGCATAGGGTATAACGACATACAATAAGTAGGGATGCTGTCAAGAACACTGATAATTAAAGTGAGTCTGCCACCCATTGAGAGATACTGCATTTGCCAAGCTGAAAGTCTCTTTTCTACTTTTTCTACAACATCACTCCATACACCGATTGATTTATATTTAGCACCCAAAGGTAAACCTAGGTATGTAGTGGGGAGAGATCCTATTTTACAACACAAGAACTCGGCCAATTCTTCTAGGTTGGAGACTTCATTGATTAGGTATATGGTGCTTTTAAGCATGTTGATCTGTAATCCAGAAATGCCTTCAAAGATGAGCAAAGTGAGATTGAGATGAGATACTTGGAGTCTCTCTGCTCCACAAAAGATCAGTGTGTCATCTGCAATAGCAAATGGGAGACAGTGACTAAATTAGCTGGATTTCTTCCCACTTGAAACCCCTGTATCCAATTCATCTCCTTGGCTTTGACCAGCATTTGTGTAAGGCCTTCCATGGCCAGTAAAAGGAGGAATGGAGAAAGGGGATCTCCTAGCCTGAGGCCTTTTTGTGGGGGAGAAAAGACCTACCGGACTCCTATTCACCAGCACATAATAGAGAAAAAGACCCTCTATAATCCCTCAAAATTTTAATAGCCCATATTTTTTCTCCATTGACACAAGATGTTCCTCTGGCCCAAACGTATTATATCTAATAGCCCGAAATGTCTATTTTATATATTTTTGTGTATAGTGACAGTCTATTTTGTATAGTCGCAGTCTATTGTATATAAATTGTATAGTGACAGTCTATTTAGTATAGATTTTATATAGTGACAGTCTATTGTATATATTTTGTATAGTGACAGTCTATTTAGTATATGTTTTGAATATATTTTATAAAGTGACAATCTATTGTATATAAATTGTACAATGATAGTCTATTTTATATATTTTCTGTATAGTGATAATCTATTTTGTGTAGATCTTCCACCACATTCGTGCCTTGTATACTACCACTTACCAAGACATAATTGGAAAATCAAATGACCAATTGCATATCTGAATTTAAAAGTTATAACCAGAATTGTATTCTTCTTTTCATAAATTTCCTTTTCTTTCTATTTTGATGAAACCATGTAAGCCAAAAAGGATTATAGCTTGTCAGGAAAATAATAAAAATAATTATATGGTCCCTCATAAAATTTGCCAATTGGCAACATTGGTGATTGATGTAATTCTTCTTAATTCATACTTCTAATGTTTTCAGTGGGAGGATTATTTAATGACACTAAAACCCAAAATTCTTGCAAATGAAAAATAATGTAAATGGTTATACGTGTCCTCTGGCTAATTGTCATGCTTCACGGTTAAACAAACAAATAAAAAGAGCAAAATTCTGAAAAGCAAAAATCCCCAGCTACTTGTTTCACTGAAAAGCAGAACAAGCCTCAAGATTTCACCAGAAAATTCATAAAACCCCAAGATGTTTTTCTGCAAGATTTTACCTTTAACCAATAAAGCAAACATCTTTATAATCCTCATATAAAACTACGTCTTCCACCCCCTTCTGCTCCGATCATCTTGTTGATCATTCTTATTTTGTGGGATATTTGAAATTTTTGGGAAAAAATAGAAAATTTGTTGAAGAAAAACATGTTTTTTCTTATAAATTTTCCTTACTCCAATTGATGAGAAACCTGGGAAAGAGAAAGGACATAGTTAAATCCTTTGTTTGTCAATATAGGTGGGCAACTATCCATTCCGACAAACTCCAGTTTGTCAATTTCGGTGGCTAGCCGCTAGAATTATTTTTGGGCTATAAAATATATATTATAATTTTTGGCTACCGGATATTATAAGTTTGGCTCGAGTGACTATAAATGAATTTTTCTCCACATAATACTTTACTGAACAAATGTTGAAATAAATTCACCTAATCCATTTGTTACCAAATCTCATCATCTTCAGCATGTTGATAAGGTATGACCAGTTTTGATTGATCAAAATCCTTCTCAATATCGAGTTTGCACAGTAAGACAGTTTTCATATTTTTGATTCTCCAATCCAAAACTTCATTTGCAATCAAGGATGCATCTGTGATTTGTCTATTTTTGATGAAGGCACTTTGTTGACCAGAGCCTAGCTTCCCAATAACTCTTTTCATTCTTTCAGCAAGGATCTTCGCCACCAATTTATAGACATTACTTATTAGACTAATTGGTCTGAAATCCTTAAGCTCAACTGCACCTTTCTTCTTTGGGATGAGTGTTATGAATGAAGTATTACAAGATCTAACCATATGACCATGTTGGTGGTCATGGTTAAGGGCTCCCATGAAGTCCAACTTGAGAACCTCCTAGCATTTTTGAAAAAATACCATGGTGTAACCATCAGGGCCTGGTGCTTTGTCTGAGGCATAGGAATTTAAGGCTTCAAGGACCTCTAGTTCCTCAAAAGGAGATTATATGTCCTCTCTATCATTTGAGCTGAGTGTGTGTAAACCTCTAAATTCTACTAAAGGTCTCCATGCTTCCTTCTCTATGTACAAATTTTGAAAGTAGCACAAAATTTCCTCCTTGATTAATCCTTTATCTTCAATTATCTCTTCTCCCACCTTGAGTAGATCAATACAGTTACCCCTTCTTCTTAAGTTTGCCATTTTTTGAAAGTACTTTGTGTTCCTGTCTCCATCCTTCAGCCATAGACACCTGGACTTTTGCCTCCAGGAGGTTTCCTCAGCAATTGCCAATTGTTCAAGTTCCAATTTTAAGTTGAATGATTTCATCTTTTCCTCTGGTGTTTGAACTCTATGCTTTGTTGTTTGCTCTAGTAATTGCAAATCAGCAAGAGCTTTGTTCCTTTTGGTTTTCACGTTACCGAAGACTTCTTTGTTCCATCAAGTAAGGTCCTTCTTTAGGCTCCTTAGTTTTTGGATAAGGATGAAATCTAGGTTGCCAGTAACTGAATAAGATTGCCACCATCCCTTTATCTTGTCCAAAACCCCTCTGATTTGAGCCACATATTCTCAATTTTGAAATAAGAAGGTGTAGTTTCCCAATCTCCACTCTCCAAAAGGATTAGCTTATGATCTGAAATTAATCTAGGCATAGCAATTTGGTACACATTCTTGAAAATTTCATTCCATTCAATTGAGAATATGTAACGACCCGGCCGGTCGTTCCGAGAGTTATAGCCCCGTTTTCCCCATTTCTGCTTCTTTATATGTTGTTTAGCTGTGTTGTGTTATACCAGGTTAGTTGGTTCGGGTCCAGAGTGGATTGAGACACTTAGTCTCCTATTTAGAAGTTTAAGTTGGAAAAGTCGACCGGATGTTGACCTATGTGTAAACGATGTCGGATTTGAAATTTTAAGGTTCTGTTAGCTCCGCTAGGTAATTTTGGACTTAGGAGTGTGTCTGGAATGTGATTTGGAGGTCCGTAGTGGAATTAGGCTTGAATTGGCAAAAGTCAAAAATTTGGCGATTTCGGTCGGCAATGAAAAATTTCATATCGGGGTCGGAATGGATTTCCAGGAGTAGGTTCGTGGTGTCATTTGTGACGTGTGTGTAAAATTTGAGGTTATTCGGACGTGGTTTGGTTGGTTTCGGCATCGGTTGTCGAATTTGGAAGTTTAGAAGTTCTTAGGCTTGAATCCGAGGGTAATTTGGTGTTTTGATGTTGTTTTGAGTGATTCAAAGATTCGACTAAGTTTGTATGTTGATATATGACTTGTGGTATTTTTGGTTGAGGTCCCGAGAGCCTCGGGGTGATTTTGGGTGGTTAACAGATTTGTTGAAGTTGGAAAATGCAGCTTAAGTTGCTGCTACTGATATTTCTGCACCTGTGGAAGGGGGAGTCGCAGGTGCGAGGTCGCAGGTGCGTTTGGGGTAGCCGTAGATGCGAAAATGGAAGGCCAAGGCTGGGAACGCAGGTGCGAAGGATTGGCCGCCGGTGCGAGGCCTCGAGCATAGATGCGAAAAAGAAGAGTTGAGCCGGTTCCGCAGAAGCGGAAGTGTTGCGCAGGTGCGCGCCCGCAGGTGCGGAACCTGGGGCGTAGGTGCGGAATTTGAGGACTTAAGTGGTTCTCGCAGGTGCGAGGATTCAATCGCACGTGAGGTTCCGCAGGAGCAGACATTTGGCCGCAGGTGCGAATGTGCTGGGCAGAAAACCTCCAGCTCATGGTTTTGTCTTTCATTTTCAATTTTGGGCTTGAGGAACTCGGGAGAGGGGAGATTTTTTGAAGGTTTTCAAGGAGCAACGTTGGGCTAAGTGATTCTAACCCATAATGGTATAAATTTCGTGAATCTATAGCTTTGTTCATCATTAATTAGTAGGATTTTTGAAGTGAAATAAGGGGTAGGGCTTGGGATATTTGGAGAGTAATTTAAGGATTTGAAGGACCAAACGATGCCGGATTTTGATGAATTTGATATGGTTAGATTCGTGAGTGGATGAGCTTTCTAGTTTTGTAAATTTTGTCGTATTTCAAGACGTGGGCCCGGGGGCCGGGTTTGAGCCACTTTCGGGTTTTGGGCTAATTTGATAGTTTTTCTTGTGGAATTCATTCCATTAGCATATATTGATGGTATTGTACTGATTGTGAATAGATTCGGAGCTTTGGAGGCCAAGTAGAGAGGCAAGAGCATCGCGGGGTAGAGATTTGACCGGATTGAGGTAAGTAACGATTGTAAATCTAGTCTTGAGGGTATGAAACCCCAGATTTCGTATCATTTACTATTTTGAGGTGACGCACATGCTAGGTGATGGGCGTGTGGGCATGCACCGTTGGAGATTGTGACTTGGTCCATCTTGTAGCAACTGTAAAGTTGCATATTTTGTTGAAACTATATGATACTTTTGAGTTTTAGAAATGAGTTTCTATAAATTGGGCGGAATGTCATATTTGGGCCTTGTGCCAATGCTGTTTGGACCCTTAGGGGCCTTTTTCTTACTATCCTCTCATTGTTTTTGATTGAAAATCTATACTCAGTAATGGTTATACCTATTTACTACATAACTCAGTTTTATTACTTTGTTTTGATGCATATAAATGTTGTTTTGGGCTGAGCACCCTGTTTTTACTGAGAGGTTTATGACTGAGTGAGGTCAAGGGCCTGATTTGTGAGGATATTTATGGGATCGGGCTGCACGCCGCAGTGTGTTTGATATAGGCCGAGGGCCTGAGTGATTTATGCCATGATTTGGCTTGATATAGCACTTGGGCTGAAGGAGCCCCTCCGGAGTCTGTACACACCCCTAGTGAGCGCAGGTACCTACTAAGTGCGAGTGTCGAGTGCTGAGTGACTGGGAGGCATGAGTGATTGTGAGGTATGCCCGAGTGGCAGGAGTGATTGTGAGGTATGCCCGAGGGGCTGTATATGAGTGATGTTTTGCCCGAGGGGTTGTTTATGATTTCATCATTTGTTTTGCTCACCTTTGCAATGAGCCTTTGTTTGAAACTGTTGAAAAATATCTTTAAATGATTTTTTACTGGAACTGGGTTTTAAAAGAGATGATTTGATTCAAACACTAGTTTTTTTAGCATGTTGTATTTTTATCGAGATTTCATGATATGAACTTTATATGCTTTGTTGCTCGTCACTACTGCTCAGTCTTTATTTACTGTTGTTACTTACTGAGTTGGCATACTCACGTTACTCCCTGCACCTTGTGTGTAGATCCAGGTGTAGCTGGATACGGTAGCGGTTATTGATTATTCTGGCTGCAGATTTTCTCGGGGATAGCAAGGTAGCTGCTTGGCGATCGCAGCCCCTGCTCTTCTCCCTCTTATCTTCCTTTAGTTGTATTTAGCTATTTTCCAAACTATGTTAGTCTCAATATTGTCAGATAAATTATAGTAGATGCTCATGACTAGTGATACCCCGATGTCGGGCTTTTCTTTCCGCACTTTTGTCTTGATTTGAACTCCTTTACGAAGGGTTTTATGTTAGATAGCCTTGAAATTATCTTTGAAATGAAAATATCGGTTTGTTTTGGAAATAAGTCGGCTTGCCTAATTCCACGATAGGCGCCATTACGACAGGGTTAGTTTGGGTCATGACAGAATAGGAACCTATCAATCCTTGATGCTTGTAGAGAAGCCTCACCTCTTGACCATGTGTATAAAGTTCCCTGAAGTGGTGGATCAATCAGACCTAACTCCTGGATTGTGTCTGAGAATCTCCACATAACCCTGGATCTTCTTACGCTATTTAATCTCTCACTTTCAAATCTGTAGACTCCACCAAATACCCAATTGTCAGACCACAACCCCCTGATTACTCAAGTTCGTGCCAAAGAACAGTTCTTTCAGGGTTGGTGTGAGGATCATACACCCCTGTGAATACCCAATTGAAATCTTCTAATAAACTTTCAAATCTGTAGGAGATTGAAAAGTGTAATGACCCAACCGGTCATTTTGACTTTTAGAATCCCGTTCTCTAAAATAAAACTCTCTGTATGTGCTTTTATAAATTATGACTTGCAGGGATGGTTGGTACGGGATTTGGAAGTGTTCAGGTTGAAATCGGAACACTTGGTTCCTTAAGTTGGCCTTAAAATGCTAAGTTTGACTTCGGTCAACATTTTGAGAAAAAGACACCGGAATAGAATTTTGATGATTCCGTAGTGAAATTAGGCTTGAAATGGCTAAAATAGGAATCCAGTTTTGAAAATTTTCATAGCTCCATTATGTCATTTATGACTTGCATGCAAAATTTGAGGTCAATCGGACTTGATTTGATAGGTTTCGGCATCGAATGTAGAAGTTGGAAATTCTTAAGTTTCATTAAGCATGAATTGGGGTGTGATTTATGATTTTAGTGTTATTTGATGTGATTTGAGGCTTCAACTAAGTTCATATGTTATTTTAGGACTTGTTGGTGTATTTGGTTGAGGCCCCAAGGGCCTCGGGTGAGTTTCAGATGGTTAACGGGTCATAAGTTGGACCTAAACAGTTGTTGCAAAAGCTGCTGCAATATTTATGCTGGAAGTGCAGAAAAACCGAGCCCAGAAATTGAGCCAGAAATCGAGGCCGAGATCGAAGGCCGGGGATCGAAGCCATGATCGAAGGCAAGGCTCGAGGGCCATGAACAAAGCCAGGCTCGAGGTCCATGATCGAAGGCAAGGCTTGAGGACCATGATCGAGGCCCAGGATCGAGGTCCATGACCGAGGCTAGGATTGAGGGCCATAAAGATCGATGCTCGGGATCGAAGGCTGCCTGGGCAGTTATATAAAATAGGGGACTTCATCCCATTTGCCATTTTTGACGAATTGGAGCTTGAGGAGAGGCGCTTTTTGATAGATTTTCAAGGAAAAACATTGAGGTAAGTGATTCTAACTCGGATTTGGACAATATACACGAATATATTATTGTGCTCACTATTTAATTAGTGTTATGAGATTGAAATTTTAGAAAATTATAGAAATCTAGTAGAAACGAATTTTTGAGATTTCGGTGTCGATTCGGAGTCGAATTTGAGTGAAGCTAGTATGGTTGAACTCGTAATTGAATGGGTTATCGGATTTTGTGAGTTTTGCCGGATTCCGAGATGTGGCCCCCCACAAGCAATTTTTGAGCTAATTTTGGATTTATTGAAAAATGTAGTATTTTCTTATGAAATTGATTCCTATAATTTTTGTTGACTGTATCGAATTAATTATGACTAGATTCGAGTCGATCGGAGTCGAAAATCGAGGAAAAGGTATACTACTTGATTAAATTGGAGCAAGTCGAGGTAAGTGACTTGTCTAACCTTATGTGTGGGAAATTTCCCCTAGGATTGGTATTGTTGTGATAATTGCAATGTGTTGAAGGTCGTGCACACGAGGTGACGAGTGTGTACACGGGCTAAATATGGAAGATTATGTCTTTAAATTGTGTTGAGCGTTGTTGCATATAAATTAAATTATTTTATTCTGTTATACTCATCATCATTAATATATTTTCGTATTTTAAATTTGCCTGACTTGTTACTGCTAAGTATTTTACTTCTTTATTTGAAACTCTATTTTCTTTTGTTCTGTGCATTACTTGAAGGATGAATTTCTTAATTTAAATATTATTTTTAAAATGAATTATTTTACATTTAAAAATTTAATATTTAGACAAGGTGTTAAATTTGTAAAATATTATTTTTGCTGAATATTTTATGAGATTTTCGTACTCATTGTGATGGAGCCGTGAGCTCTTTATTATGGAAAAATATTGTTGTTGATTTATTTTGGCATGAGCCGTGAGCTCTTTATTGTGGAAAAATATTGTTATTGATTTATTTTGGCAAGTTGAAATATTTGGGCACTTGAGGTGCAAATTGTGATATTGATACGCATGCGGTGGTATAAGGTCTGGGTGTGAAAACGCATGCGGTGAGATAAGGGTGGCTTGATATGCGTGGCTAGTAGGGAGAACTACTAGAAGTCATGCGGTGTGATAAGGATGACTAAAATACGGGATGCTATTTCGGAGAAAAATATTTTCTTTAAAACTAAATTGTGAAGGCTCCCGCGGTGAGACAAGAAAATTAGATATTGTGAATTTATTTATGATTTGGGACTACGAGGCAGTACCTCGGGAGTGCCCTTGTTGATATTGATTTATGGCCGCAGATGCCTTTGATTATTATTGTGATTTTCTTGAAATTGAAAAGAGTTTTGTTTTGTTTCCACGATGTATTATTTGCCATTATTTGGTGTAATTAAATAGTGACACACTACTTGATTCATTTTCATTGTCATTTTATCTTATTATATTGTTAAACATTTTACCTTGTTATTATTTATTTTCCAGTATGGCCTGACCTGACCTCGTCAAAAATCTACCGAGGTTAGGCTTGGCACTTACTGGGTACCGCTGTGGTGTACTCATACTACGCTTCTGCACATCTTTTTGTGTAGATACAGGTACATCTTATCAGACCAGGCATCCGTAAACTAGCTGTACGAGGAGATTTCGAGGTATATCTGCCAGCATCCGCAGATCCGGAGTCCCCTTCTATCTTACTATGTTGTCTTCCTTATTTGCTTTAGACTCTCATATATAGAGACATAGAGAATAAATTCTTAGAAGCTTGTGACTTATTTCTACAAGGTTTTGAGTGTTGAAATTGTTTGAATTATGATTTATTTATTTAAGATATTTATTATTATTCTGCATTGATAGGCTTACCTAGTCTTAGAGACTAGGTACCATCACGACCTCCTACAGAGGGAATTTGGGGTCGTGACAAAAAGTTCCCCACTTCAGAGTCTACACAATTCCAATTCCTTCTATCCCACATAATTAGGATCCCCCTTTACTACCATATGCCTTCAGTTCATCCCATGCCACCCATCTATTTCCCCATATTTGATTAATCAAGGAATTGCTTCAATCCTCTATTTTTGTTTCTTGTAAGCATAGAATATCTATCCTCATCTTGTGTACAAGGGATTTTAAAGTACTCCTTTTACTCTTCCTGTTAAGTCTCTGTACATTCCATCTTATGATTTTGATATTCATTTAGAATGGATCTTTTGAGACCCGTCCCTTTATTTCTTGCCACTGCTGCTGTCCTTTTGTAGACCCCAAGCCAATTTCTTAAGCTCAGAACCCCCTATAGACATCCCTTTTTTTTAACTCCACTTCTGCATTTTCCTGTTGTTGTAATTGGATATTCCTTTTCTCCTCCATTCTAATGATTAGCCCCATAATGTCTGATTAGAAGCCTGTAACATGTCCCCTGAATGCTATGCAGGCTTTCAACAGTACCATTTTCATCCATCTTGAGGTTTCCACCACTGTAGGTGTGTCCACCATTTGCATGCATAATTTAGATGAATCATCTGTGTCGTACCACGGCAAAGGGAGGAAATTGTAGAAAGACTTAGAAGAAAAATCTGATTCCGAGCCGCTAACCCTTGGGGATACCGTTTGCATGAGCAATTCTGACAAATTAGGATTGATACACATACATACACACACACATATTTTATGTATATTAATATATATGTACTAGTGAAACCAAGAGAGTAGAATAGTAGGGTACCATACCCCTAAACTCTACAATCCAAAATTTTTTTTATAAGCATAAGGCTTTTTATATTTTGATTTAAGTATAACTACTTCTTTCTTGAGATTTTTCCTGTAACAGTTATCGCTCTTCTCATTTTGGACATAATAGATGTTTACTTCATTTTATTTATGTTTTAAATAAGTAAACTCATTTTCAACAAAAAATGACCAAACAACTTGTTAGATAAAATAATTCTTAAAATTAATGATAACACATTGCACTAATCTAAAAATATTATTTCGTCCGTTTCAATTTATGTGATGGAGTTTGACTCGGCACGAAATTTAAGAAAAAAAGAACATTTGGAACTTAAAGTCTTAAGCCTACCATAAGATTTTTAGACTATAAGAACATGACACTAGGGGTACATTGAAATTTTTTAAATTACATTATTTCCAAATTTGGGTATACTAGGTGAGATGAGATTAAGAATAAAGTTACCCGAGACACGGTTGGAGTGGCCCCAATAGAGGATAAGATGAGGGAATTGAGACTGAGATGATTTGGACACATGAAGAGGAAGGGTGTATTTGCCCTGGTGAGGAGATGTGAGAGGTTAGCCTTGATCGGTCGGAAGAGAGGTAGAGGTAGGCCTATGAAGTATTGAGGAGATGTGATTAGGCAGGATATGGTGCAGCTGTATCTTACTGAGGACATGACCCTTGATAGAAGGGTGTGGAGGTCAAGAATTATGGTAGGAGGTTCGTCGGTAGTCGAGCGTATTTCTATGATGTACCAGTAGATAGTAGTATTAGCATTGTACTCTCGTACTCTTAGAGTTCTATTATTACCCAATGTTTCTTTCACTTCAGTTAACTTATTATCTTGTTGATATGTTACTGCTTGTTGATTTCTACCTTTTTGTCATTTTTCTTTAGCCAAGGGTCTTCAGAATAGCCTCTCTACCTTCACAAGATAGGGATTGTTAGATTTAGATTTTAATGATAGACAATAACTTAATTCTACTTGCAGGAAACCAATCCCACAAGATGTGGAAAAGACTCTGATCTGGAAGCACAAATCAAGGAGGCAAGAATCAAGTTGTAGTCGTGCGTTCTATGGAAACTGGATATTCGAATCAACTATTATGGAAGGCATAAATCAATCAACATAAGATGATCAATCAATCAATATAGAAAATCAATCATGTGGATACTCGAATCAATCATTTATGGAAGGCATCAATCAACCTATATAGAAGATCCTCTGAAAGTATTCTTTCCAATGACTCACTAGGAAAAGGAAATCAAGGAATCAGCGAAAGAAAGAGTCCATTCTATCTTTGGTGTATAGAAGATCCTCTGAGAATATTCTCTCCACCGACTCACAAGGAAAAGAAAATCAAGGAAGTATCGAAAGGAAGAGTCCGTCCTATTTCTAAAATGAAATCATCTTGATTGATTACGGAAATCAACTCCCTTGGGTTGCTGCTCAATCATCACACTATCACGCCATGAAGAATGGGGACCAACTCACCAAGCATCCACATACTTTGATCAAACCAAAATCAATGTTCTACTTCAAACAAACATTGTAGCCTGTCATAGATTTCTTGTGTAACTAAGAAGAGAAGAGAGAGAGAAAAGTACACTGGTGAGGCATTGTATCAACTGTAAGAGAGAATAACAAAGCGATCCAAGACTGTTGGTGTATAACAACATCAACTCATGTGTACTAAGTCACTTCATATTTGAAAGAGAGCACCCTTGCAAGCCAAGGGGACTGGACGTTGGATTCACTCTTAGTCCGAACCAGTATAAAAACACTCTGTGTCTTTTACTTTCTGCAATTTTCTTTCTTATATTTAGTTTCAAAATATCAGTCGACTAGAATGCAAGTTAGTCAACTACCTCGCAAAAGAAAAAAAGAAATTTCAATTCACCCCCTTGCACTTTCAGGGATAAGGTCTGCGTAGATATTACTCTCCCTAGACCCCACTTGTGAGATTACACTGGGTATGTTGTTGTATTTATTATTTCCAAATATAAGATGTGATTCTTTTGAAATGGACTAATAAGAATAATGCCACATAATATGGAATACAGGGAGTTAAAAATAATTTCTTAATAACGTGCTAAGTATTATGAAAGAAACATATGAAAATGTATCAGAACATATAATTATGTTTTGTGCTTATTTTTAAATATTTTTATTTGTCACGATCCAAAATCTCACATGTCGTGATGGCGCCTATCTCAATACTAGGCAAGCCCACAACCAAAAGAAATCACAATTTTCATATAAGTTTGAAAACATAATAAGTAATTTAAGAGTAAAATCCCACAATTTCTGGTACAAAATACGGTGTCTTTATACAATACACTCCCAAAATCCGGTGTCACTGAGTACATGAGTATCTAAATGATAACATAGTCTAACTAATAAAGACACTGTCTAGAAATATAGAATAGTACAAATAGCTGAAAGGAAAGAGGGTCAAGGTGTGCGGACGCACAATAGCTACCTCGATAGTCTCCAATAGATAAATCTTCGAAATCTAGCAGCGGCCATATCCAGAAGTACCTAGATCTGTAAACGAAGTATAAAGTGTAGTATGAGTACAACCGACCCAATGTACTCAATAAGTAACAAGGCCAACATTTGGGCTGAAAGTAGTGACGAGCTCGACATGTACAATTCAATACATAAATAATAGTACAGAAATGTAGACATGCTTTCAGGTTTAACAGTTAAACTCAACATAAGTAAAAATAGACCAAATCCGAATGATATTAGGAATATAACATCTCTATATCTACATGCCAAAGTACATGTCTCACATGATGCACTACAATGAAACCTCGCGTACTCACACTCTTAGAGTACTCAATCACTCAGTACTGTGCGGGGCAAATCCAGCCTATGGAAGATCCATACTCAATATAAATAGCAACGGACAGTCAGTCACTCAGTACTTTATATGGCCAATCTAGCCCAGGGAAAAACCATCCCCAAACATAAATTATTAGGGCAAAATCCATGCACATGGAAGATCCGTCCCTCAATATAAATAGCTAGGGCAAGATCCATGCCCAGGGATAATCCATCCCTCGATCATTTACACCTCAAATCACGTAATCTAGTCACAAAATTCAATAATAATTCGATATTATTGACTAAAAATGGTCACAAGTGACTTACCTCAATAATTCCCATAAACTCTCTAAAAAAGAGCCCCAAAACGTGTTTGAAATGTCCAAAAATGAGAAAAATCTCGGACCCCT
This sequence comes from Nicotiana tomentosiformis, assembly GCF_000390325.3. Classification (NCBI taxonomy): domain Eukaryota; kingdom Viridiplantae; phylum Streptophyta; class Magnoliopsida; order Solanales; family Solanaceae; genus Nicotiana; species Nicotiana tomentosiformis. Next base: position 18,322,080 of record NC_090815.1, on the reverse strand, counting down.
TCGGAATGAATATTGCCCAGTAATTTCGCATATGCGGTCTCGCATATGTGAGGAATCCTTTCACTTCTGCGGCTTAGCATGCTTATGCTAACTCGCTTCTGCGGTCGCTGCTTCGCTTCTGCGATACTGGCTGCCCTTCCATCACTTCGCATCTGCGGAGCCTGGCTCGCACCTGCGGGCTCGCAGATGCGGAAGTCTTTATGCACCTGCGATGAAGCCCCTAGCCATCCCCATTCCGCTTCTGCGCCTAGCCATCCGTACCTGCAGCAGCACACCTGTGCCATTCCATCGCATGTGTAGTTGCACCAGAACTGAAAATTATCCAGAATTGCTTCAAGTCCAAATTTTGATTCGTTAATCATCTGATATCTACCTGAGGCCCACGGACCTCAAGCAATTATACCAACACGTCCTAAAATATGATACAAACTTAGTTGGGGCTTCAAATCACATTAAATAACATCAAAAATACGAATCGAACCCCAATTCAAGCCTAATCAAAACTAAGAATTTCCAACTTGTTCATTCGATGCCGAAACCTATTCAATCAAGTCCGATTGACCTCACATTTTGCACACAGGTCATAAATGACACATCAGACCTATTCCAATTTCCGATATCAGATTCGGACCCCGATATCAATATAGTCAACTCCCGATCAAACTTCCAAACCTTTCATTTCCTATTTTCGCCAATTCAACCCAAATTTAACTACAGACTTCAAAATAAATATCCGGACACACTCCTAAGTCTGAAATCACCATACATAGCTATTTGAACCATCAAAATTCCATTTCGAAGTCGTTTACACATAAGTCAACATCCGGTCAACCTTTTCAACTTAAGCTTCCAACCTTGAGACTAAGTGTCACAACCCATTCCAAATCATTCCTAGAACCAAACAAACTACCTCGGCAAGTAACATAATCTGCCGCGTCCGCAAACCTCGGAGTCCCCTTCTACTCTTTCTCATGTCCATTATCTTCTGTATTTTTCCTTTGTTAGACTCTGATGTATAGAGATACTAGATTTTTCTTCTGTAGTTTATGATTCACGATGTTCTGGGTTTTGGGATTGTTGTGTATTTTTGAATAGTTGGTTGAATTTATATTTTTATTTCATTATTTCGCAAAATATTAGGCTTACCTAATTGTAGAGATTAGGTGCCGTCACGATGTCACACGGAGGGGAAATTGGGTCGTGACAATAGAGTTGCCTCCCTTTCAGAATTTGCACGACAATCCGGAGATACTTATCATGATCTTCTTTATTCTTGGAATAGACTAAAATGTCATCAATAAACACCACCACAAATTGATCAAGATAAGGCTTGTATACACGGTTCATTTGATCCATAAATGCAGCGGGAGAATTTGTCAAACCAAATGGCATTACCAAAAATTCATAATGGCCATACCTGGTCCTAAAAGAAGTTTTAGGAACATCTTGCTCCCTCACACGCAACTGATAATATCCAACAGCCTGCTGACCTAATGGACTCGTGACCAGCACATCAAAGTCAAGTCTCACAGATTTAACAGTATCAGGAAATGCAAGTGATGAGCAAACATAAGAGTGCGAAGATCCAGGATCAAATAATGTAACAAAAAATATGCCAAATAAGTGAAATTTACTAACAACCACATCCAGACCATCTTGGTCATTCCTATGTCTCATAGCATAGACTCGTGCAGGAGATCTCGACCCACTAGCCTGATTAGCTCCACCCAGACCCGCTGTTTGCACATTTCTAGGTCTTGCACCGCTATTAGCTTGAGAATGAGTAGTGACATGCTTTTGAACTGAGATCTCTGTATGTGTATAAGAAAGAGGATTAGGATTAGGACAATCCTTCACTTTATGATCCAGACTTCCACAATTAAAACAAGCACCAGAAGCTCTTCTATAGGAACCATAGTGATTTTTCCCGAACTGTGCACAAGTTGATGTATAAGTTTTGCCTTGGACATAACTTGGAGTATTAGCAGCAGAGAAATTTGCTTATTCTACTTATGATATGATGACTTCTGTTCACTTTTAGTCTTGGAATAGTCAAAGTTTCCCTTCCTAAACCTGTTTTCTCTCCTACGAGCTTCTTCCTTGTCAATTCTTTCCCAAGTAAGAGCAGCTGAAATTAGCTTGGAAAAATCCTCAAGTTGCAAGATTGCCACAGACTTTCGAATGTAACCATTCAAACCTTCTTCAAATCTTCTGCATTTGTCTCTTTCACCATCAATAATACCTCCAGCATAGCGAAAAAGCCTGAGAAATTTTTGTTGATACTCTGCAATAGTCATACTCCCTTGTCTTAAATTCAAAAACTCTTTTTTCTTAGCATCATAATAGATAGGGGGACATATTTTGCATGAAATGCTTTCACAAAGTCATCTCAAGTCAGTACCAGAGGTTTTGCTTTTGCATTTGGCATACTTACCCACCAATCATAGGCATCTTTTTGTAAAAGAGAGATAGCATACTTAAATTTGGCGTACACTCTAGTTGTTCATAGACCCTCTCCATGCGCTCGAGCCATTGTTCATCTACCGTGGGATCAATAGTGCCTTCAAATTCAACTCCACCCCATTTTCCTCATCTTCTCAAAATTCATTTCACTAGGTTCTGACTTTGTCCCAGCCAAGTGACGAAAGAACTCAACCGTCTGCTGAAATGGAGGAGTCATAATAGGACTACTATGACCCATTACTCTTATATTATATCCCATTTTATTTTCACTAACATGATGATGATTTAGGTTAGGCAAGGGTACCTCATCTCCTTCTTGGAGGCGAGGTGGAGCATTATAATGGGACTGACTTTCATCAACGGATTCAATATCTCTATTCGAAGAAGAGGCCTTATTAAAATTCCTATAAAAGATACGATCACACTGCATTAGGGACATGTACATGATGCATATTCACAAGGAATACATCAAATTACATTAAACAAGTATGCAAAAATTTATAATCTCCAAGTCATTTTCAAGAAAGAAAATAACAAAAAATATTAGGTATGATCACAACAAAAATCCTAGAATCACAAACCTAGGCTCTGATACCAAAACTTGTAGCAACCTCTTTGGGAGGGTGCTACTTACGAAACAAATCTAATTTACTACTTTCAATATTAAGATGATATTAATTAAAAAAAACATTCAAAACAATTTAGTAACGAAAATAGGCCCATCCGATGAGGTCCAAAGTGCAATATTTTTATTTTTGAAAATACTCTTCATAATTTAAAAAAAAAAAATGAAATACAATGTCAAAATATCAACATAAGGTGATATAACCCTTCTTGAATAATCAACACGTTGAAGCAACTTCCTAACAAAATTATACTTTCATTCAACATCACTGCAAGTTTGTATTGCATAAATTTTAAACTATCGGGTATAAAAAGGAAAACTAGTTTTCTCCTTTGTACATATTTACAAGACAAAGTGTAAATTCAGCATATTATAAGACTTGAATTATTAACACACCCTAAAATAGCAAAATAAGTTACCAAATTCAAGTTACAAGATTTTGGTCTTAAGATCAATAAGCCTCCAAATAACATACATAAGTGTGACATATATATCATGTACATGTCCCAAAACTATACATAGGCAAATGTGATCTCTATAAGTGCTCCCAAAAAGACTACTTCATAAGACCGTCTTCAAATTTTATCTCGCACATTACCTACGATAGAAAACAACTATCGGTAAGCATAAAGCTTAGTGGCGTATAAACTTTGGGCTTGGAGCCATTAAATTCTCCAATTCCCCTTTTCAGTCATAGGTAGCTCAGACTTAACATAATTTAAAACAAGTGAACAAATATATCAAAAGTATCAAATATCAAACCTTGAAGTGTTTCTAAATATCAATAACAATGTTCAAGAGTCGAGAAAGCGTATACTATCAATCCAAGAGAGTTTGCCAAATATTCATTTTTCGCCCAATATGTACGTCATGATATCACACTAAACATAATCAGATATCAAGATATACCGAAACCCCAAATCAAGTAGGGTCAAAATCCAATAGTCAAGAGAATCAAGAACCATATTAAAAATGGCTTTCTAATTCGTACTTAACACGGACAAGTTCCATAATTTAAGACGAACTACAAATCCAAAGTCAAGATGGCAAAAGATCCGAATCAAGAGGCATGCCAAGATGAGTGACAAAGTCACTGCCACAAGAAGGACAAATTCCCAACAAGAATTCAAAACGATCAAGCAATCCATACGAGTGGGCGATTTAGCGAATATCTTACAATACTTGATATAACACGAATACAACGATATAAATTGAAGACAAAAAAAATAGAAAATATCAGGTTATTTCAAAATATTCCAGCAAGTAAAAAGGGTACAAAGTTTATACACAAACCTTGGTGTTTTACCACAAAATAATTCAACCACAACTTGAGGACATTTGAATCGTCTACACCATAAACAAACCAAATCCGTCCACTTCCTCGAACACTTCCCCTTAGATTTTACAAGGGTATATATACCTTAAATACATAATCAAATATCTATATAAGTTTAGTGATTTAACATGTTAAACTAAACATGATATTGGTGAAAATTACCCAAAATATTTGAAATAGGAATTATGGACAATATCACTTTCTTGTGTTGTGACTCAGTTTTGAAGATAAAAAAGGACAAACTAGACTATATGGTCTTATTACAGTTGTAGATATATGTCTTATCATTTCAGAACATCTTGAATCACCCCAATATCAGTTTCTTACAACAAGTTATGCTAAAATTACTAACAATAGTACCGGGAGTATTTTTAAAACTGAAAATATGGGCAGCACCTGCCCTATACTTTATGATCCCTTTTCGGGTAAATACAAGCAAACATAGATTTTGGTTCCTGAATAAGAGTTATAGATCTATGAAATAGATTTCCAGAAAGTCTTGGATCACTTAAAACGGAGCTCTATACAAAAAGATATGAAGAAAATACTAATAGCTGTCTAGTATAAAAACGGGTTTAGTAACTTACCACAAAAGAGAGGAGCAGCTTGAGCTTCACCAAGAACGAGTTTTTCTGGTTGGTTTAGTGGAGATTTATGATGGTTTTCATGAAGTTTTTAAGGTGATAAGAAGGAGAGAAGGTAGGGGTTTTCTTTGTCTTGAAAGAATGAAATATGATTGGAGGTTATGGAAAAGCAAGTCAACCAAAGTAGTATCTAAACTTTGGATAAATATGAAAAATGTGGCTGCCCAACCTACTAAATATCTTTAGAAAAATACAAAAGGGTGGCAGCACAAAACTTTAATTATATAATATATTTAATAATAATTCATCAAAATAATATTAAGTGTTACACATGGCAACACCATGGAACTTCTTTGTTAATATTAACACAACCTAAATTAAGGAATTTTTATATATTGTCAATTTCACATTTAGGAAGTGCGAAGTAAAATATCTCCTCATTATAAAGATACTCAATCCAGAATGCAAATATTAGTAAAAATTTGGGGTGTTACAGTACTAAATGGGTACGCTTTGTCCATGTAAAAATATTTTAGGACCCAATATGTATAGGCAGATTGATGGATAAAGATCCCGTATGCTAAATGTTTAATTTGTAGACTAAGACAAAGTTTTGTCTTTCCAAGATCTTTCATGTCAAATTATTTATTAAGATATTCAATTGCCTTTTGGAGATCTTCTGGAGTTCCAACAAGATTTATGTCATCAACATAAACAACATAACAAATTCTGATGCCATTATCTTTATAAAAATTCATGGACAAATAACATCATTTATGTAACCTTCTTTCAGCAAATATTCACGAGGCGATTATACCACATACGCCCAGATTACTTTACAAAGATCTTTGTAATATGATTGAATACATTTCCCGAGATTTTAAATATGCTTCAGTCATTTTAAATCGTTCAGGAATTTTCATGTAAATTTCATTATCAAGTGAACCGTACAATAAGCTGTAACTACATCCATTAGTTGTATTTCAAGCCTTTCAAGCCTACCACGCTTCAGGAGTGCTTTAGGTTCACTAGCTATCATGATAGTAGATGGTCCTGCTGGGACATCAATTCAGATAGGCACATTATCTGCAGGGATATGTGACTTAGTTATCCTTTTCAAATTAGTAAACGCGTCTGGCATTTGATTTGCTATATTCTATAAAAGGATGATCTTCTGGACCTCCTGATTACATATAGGGGTACGTGGATCAAAATGAGATAATGATGAAACTTTCCACACAATTTCTCTTTTGATTTCCTTTTTCTCTCCCCCTAATTGTGGAAAATTTATTTCATCTAATCGATAATCTGCAAATCGAGTAGTAAATAAATCTCTCGTCAGTGGTTCAAGATAGCGAATAATGGAGGGTGATTCAAACCCATCATATATTCCTAACCTTCTTTGGGGGCCTATCTTACTGCACTGTGGTGGTGCTACTGGCACATATACACTGCATTCAAAAATCCATAGAACAGCAATATTTGGTTCATGACCAAAAATTAAATATGACAGAAAATATTAATTATAATGTGTCGGTCTGAGACGAACAAGTGATGCTGCATACAAGATAGCATGGCCCCAAATAGTAGTGAACAATTTTGTTTTTATAAGTAGTGGCCTTGCTATCAATTGCAAGCGTTTAATAAATGACTCCGCAAGGACATTTTGAGTATGAACATGAGCTACAGGATGTTCAACTTTTATTCTAACTGATAAACAATAATCATCAAAAGTTTGAGATGTGAATTCTCTAGCATTATCAAGGCAAATAACCTTTATAGGATAATCTAGGAATCATGCACTTAATCAAATTATTTAGGTTAATAGATATGCAAATGCCAGGTTGCGAGATGATAATAGGTATACATGAGACCACCTTGAAGATATATCTATTGAGACCATGAAATATCTAAACAACAAACTTGGTAGGTGAATAAGTCAACATATATCTCCATGTATATGCTCTAAAAAGGAAGGGGATTCAATGCCAACCTTCATTGGTGATGGTCTAGTGATCATTTTGCCTTGATAACAAACATCACAAGAAAATTCATCATTTGTAAGTGTCACGACCCAATTCTATTTTAGGTCGAGATGGCGCCCAACACCGTTGCTAAGCAAGCCAACCTTAAGCAATCTAGTGATTTCCCATTTTAATAAATTTTTCAAGTAAATAACTTTACTTAATTTAAAAGATTTAATAAATAACAGATTTAGAATAATTAAAATAGAAGCAGCTAAATGCAGTCATAACCGTAGAAATAAAGCCAAAACCACAAGTCTACTAGTGTGTGGCAATACCTGGTGTCACAAGTGTATGAGCTACTAGTAGAACCAGTCCATGGCAAACAAGGATGGAGTGATACAGAGATAACTAGTCCATGCCCAGGATAACCTCAAAGTCAGCCATATCGAGAAACAGGAGATCCGCTCTAGTCTCATAACCACAAAATGTGACCACACAGGACCGATAGATCCAATCCACAATAACAGAATCGCCCATAGGAGTGGACACATAAACAGGAGTACCCAAGGACTCACGAGGAATATCCAGGAAATGGGCAAACAGAGATGACACATATGAATAGGTAGATCCTGGATCAAACAATATTGAAGCATCCCTAGCGCAGACAGAAATAATACCTGTGATCACGGCATCTGAGGCCACTGCATCTGATCTGGATGGAAAAGCATAGAACCTAGCTGGAGTGATGACTGGCTGGCCTCCGCCTGTCTGAACAGTAGCTGGCTGACCTCCCCCTGCCTGGCCTCCACTTCTAGGACAACCCCTACCCGCCTGCCCTCCGCCTCTGGGCGGCCGGACGACTGGTGCTGTAATCATAGGCTAATGACCCTGCTATACTGCCTTACCCTGAAGCCTGGGGTAGAACCTCTGCAAATGACGGGATCCCCACACTCGAAAAAACCTCTCGGTGCGGTGATCTGCTGTCTTGAAGTCTGACCCTGATTGCCTGAATACCCACTGGAAGAACCCTGAATGGCTGGTGGGCGGTAAGGACTCTCTGGAATGGCACTGAAGTAGGCACTGGAAGAACCCTGAATAACTGGTAGGCGGTAAGAACTCTCCGGCATGGCAGTAAAATAGGGTCGCACTAGAGCACTCCGAGGAGGCGACGATGCTGGATATGTGAGCCTGCTGGGCTAACCCCTCATGAACTAAACTCTGTACCAAGTTGGGGAACCTCTAAACTATCCAGAATAACGGACCCTCTTATCCCGTTGCATCTGCTCTCTACCCCTTTGACAGTAAACCTCAATCCTCTGAGAAATCTCCACTACTAACTGATAGGAAGTCCCCATCTCAACCTCTCGGGCCATAGTAGCATGAATACCTGAGTGCAACCCCGCAACAAACCTCCGCACTCACTCCGCCTCAGTAGGAAGTATCATAAGTGCATGGCGAGACAACTTAGAGAATCTGGCCTCATAATCGGTCACAGACATCTGTGCTGCTGGAGCAGCTCAAACTGGAACCACAACTCTTCGCTATGAGAGGGTGGGATATACCTGTCCAAGAATAGACGTGTAAACTGGTCCCAAGTCATGGGAGGAGAACCTACTGGTCTGCCAAGAAGATAATACTGCCACCACCTACAGGCCCTGCCCTCTAGCTGGAAAGTAGTGAAATCCACCCCATGGGACTCCAATATCCTTATGTTGTGCAATCTGTCCCTGCACCGATCAATGAAGTTCTGGGGATCCTCATGTCGCTCACCTCCAAAGACAGGAGGGTGTAGCCTAGTCCATTTGTCCATTAGCTTATGCGGCTTGCCGGCCGCAGCTGGTCTAGGCTCAGGTGCCGCTGGTGCAGCTGGCTGGGCGTCACCCACGGGTAGTGCACCCGGGGTCTGATATACGTCAGCCGCATGACTTGGAGCCTGAGCAGTAGGGGTTTGTGCTCCCCCTCCTGCCTGAGATATGGCCGGGTCAGTTAGAAATAAACCATGCTCGGTCATAGTATCCATGAATCGTAGCATATGGCCCATAACCTCCTGAAAGCCCGGTGCTGACATAAAATCGACCAACGCTGGCTGTGCTGCAGGCACCTCGCCCTGCTCCTCAACAATGGGATCCTCTACTAGATCCACTGGTGGTACAACTAGGGCAACTCTGGGACGTCCTCGTCCCCTACCTCGGGCGGGTGCTCTTCCCCGGCCTCTGCCTCGGCCTCTAGCAATAGGGGGAGCAACCTCTCTTGGGTCAGGAATGTCTTCCGTGCGTGTTCTCACTATCTGTGAGAGAATAAGAGGAAGAAACTTAGTACACCATCAACTGCACGATAGAAGATGAATAAAGATTGGTTTCCTAACACCCTACAACCTATCAAAAATAAGTACAGACGTCTCCGCACCGATCCGCAAGACTCTATTAGGCATGTCCATAACTTGTGAGACCTACATGAACCTAGTGCTCTGATACCATGTTGTCACGACCCAATTCTATTTTAGGTCAAGATGACGCCCAACACCGTTTCTAGGCAAGCCAACCTTAAGCAATCTAGTGATTTCCCATTTTAATAAGTTTTTCAAGTAAATAACTTTCCTTAATTTAAAAGATTTAATAAATAATAGATTTAGAATAATTAAAACAGAAGCAGCTAAATGCAGTCATAACCGTAGAAACAAAGCCAAAACCACAAGTCTACTAGTGTGTTCCAAGACTTGGCATCACAAGTGTATGGGCTACTAGTAGAATATAAAAAAAGAGTACTATACAACTGTCTGAAACAAAATAGACAGAGAAATAAGGCAAAAAGAAGACTTCGGCTGCTGCAGGATGGGTTCGGAAGACAGCTCACCGTAAAGTCTCGCAGTAGTAATCAAGAGTGCACGCCAGACTGATATCCAAAAGTACCTACCTCACATCCTGCACATCAAGTGCAGAAGTATAGCGTGAGTACATAAACAACATGTACCCAGTAAGTATCCAGTCTAACCTCGAAGAAGTAGTGATGAGGGGTCGACTTTGACACTTACTATGGGCTAAAATAATATGCCAAAATTTACAAATGAGCATGGATTTCGTGAATAATACTGAAAACCCAATAACAGTAAATAATAAATAATCCTTTCACAAGTACTAAGTCCCGAATTTATTTTTCACCATTTAACAATTTATATCTCAAGCCAATGAAGCAATATCGATTATAAATGATTCCAAAGATATATCATGCGCAAATTATACCGAGGTCGTACGACCCGATCCAACATAAATCTTTAAAATGTGCACTGTCGAGGGTCAAATGGCTCGAACCATAGATGCATCTATCTGCTACCGAGGCGTTCGGCCTTCTCCACAAAGAAAAATACTTTAAAGAAACACAAATTTCCAATAACAGTCAAGTGTTCCATTCACAATTTCAAGTAAATGAAATTTAACGTTTTAAAAATTCCTTTATAAGTTTCCAATCTAACTTAAGCAATTAAATTATCATTTAAGGGTGCCAACATCTCAAGTATAGCATGATATGGGTCCTAGACTACCCGGACAATAGCATAAATTAGTATCTACGTACGGACTCTCATCACCTCGTGCATATGTAGCCCCCACAAATAGAAACACATGTTACTCAATTCACCTATGGGGATAATTCCCTCTTACAAGGTTAGAAAAGAGACTTACCTCGTCTTAAAGCCTACTTTTCGGTCCAAAATTGTGCTCAAACCCTCAATTTGGTGCCAAACTACTCGAAACTAGTCAAATATTATATAAAATGATCAATACCTGTTCAAAAGTTCATATCTTAACTATCAAAGTGATTTCCCAAGCCTATTTGAAAAATCCCCTAAATTTCACCTCGGGGCCCACGTGCCCGGATTCCGGAAATTTTCGGAGAAAGTTGTTATCCATAACACTATGAACTCAAATATACAATTTTCACTAGATTCCATAACAAATTTTGTGGTTAAATCTCCTCTTTATCAAAACCTAGATTTTTACCTAAACCCCAAGATTTTCACTAATTTACATATTATAATCTACCCATAAGCTATGTATTTAACTCACATTTGATAGAAATTACTTACCTCAATTAGTTGATGAAAATCCCCTCTTTAACCAGCTCCAAAATTGCCCCCAAGAAGTGTAAGAAGTGGGCAAAGTGCCTAAGTCCGGTATTTAAAACAACCCCACTGCCCAGCGAATCTCGCACCTGCGAGGCCACTGCCGCACCTGCGGTGCCGCTTCTGTGGAGGAAATCTCGCAAGTGAGATCCTCCCCCAGTCAGCCAACATTCGCATCTGCGGAGCTAGAGCCGCTCCTGCGACCATCGAAACGCGCCTGCGGACATAGCTGCTTCTGCGGTTTCCCCCATTGCACCTGCGCGTTCGCAGGTGCGCAAACTCACACGCATCTGCAGGTCCATGGCCAAATGCTCCCAGCCGCTTCTGCGGCACGAACCAAGCATCTGCGGGCTCGCACCTGCGGCCCAAGGCTCGCAGGTGCAGTTACACTAGAACTGGTACAACCAGCAACCCTCTTTAGTTTAAAACTCAATCCGCGTATCGTCCGAACGGCATCTAGGGCACCCGAGGCCCCGTCCAAATATACCAAGAAGTTTGGAATCATAAAACGGACTCGTTCAAACTCTCGAAATGTACAAAACAACATCAAAACTAAGAATCACACCCCAAACCAATTGAATCAAAATATGAACTTCATGTTCTTCAATTTACTCCCAACGTGCCGAAACGTACTTAAACTACTCCGAATGACACCAAATTTTGCGTGTGTCACGACCCAAAATTCCCACCCTCGGGACCGTGATGGCGCCTAACATTTTACTTTCTAGGCAAGCCAACATTAGAATAATATAATCCATTTTAAAACAATTTATTAAATTTACTAATAACAAAGAAACAAATGCGGAAGTAAAGTCTGAAATGTAGTGAATAATCCATAAAAAATAACAGATTCTAAATACCATCCCAGAATTGGTGTCACAAGTGCACGAGCTTCTAGAATAATACAAATAAAGGTCTGAATAAAATAAAGCTGTCTGGAAGCAAACACACAACTAAAGTAAAGTGGACGGGGACTTCAGAACTGCGAACTATGTGCAGTTATACCTCAAGTCTCCTATAAGTAGCTGAAAGCCGAGCAAGTCTATGGTACGCCGCTGGGACCAACTCTGAAATCTACACAAGAAGTGCAGAGTGTAGTATCAGTACAACCGACCCTATGTACTGGTAAGTGCTGAGCCTAACCTCAACGAAGTAGTGACGAGGCTAAGGCGGGTCACTTACATTAACCTGTACGCAATATTAGTAACAACAACAAATACTAGAAATAAATCGGTTAGCTCATTTATAATAATTGAAGACAACTCAGTAGTCATAAACCATTATTATTTTAACCAATTTTCTATTGCAGCGTGCAACCCACTCTCACAATATATTCATATTCAATTCTGTTGCGGCGTACAATCCGATCCCCCAATATATATATCGACTTTTAAGCAAGTCTGTTGCGGCGTGCAACCCAATCCACCAATATGGACTTTTAATCAAGTCAGTTGCGGCGTGCAACCCAATCCCCCAATATGGACTTTTAATAAGTCTGTTGCAGTCCCCCAATATGGACTTTTAATAAGTTTATTGCGGTGTGCAACCCGATCCTCCAATATATTCATTTCAATCAATTCTGTTGCAGCGTGCAACCCGCTCCTCCTTATAGAAGAAATTCCCCCAATAAATACAACAATTACTATAAAATTATAAGACAACAAGAATACAAAAATTATGATTTAATTATGAAACAAACAGTGACAAATAGCAATTTATTATGAAAATCAGGGAGAAAATAGGCAGTTTAGTATTTAATATGTAAAATGTCAAGTAGCAATTAATGCACATAAATCAAATAAGCATGTAGCAATTATTGCAGGAATTCAAGAACTAATATTTGACAAAGAATAGGAGAGAGACAATTTATATAACAATTAATTCGTGTATTAAAACAATTTAGGATTTTCAAATAATTATGAAAATAATTAATTTGACGACGTATAGACACTCATCACCTCACCTATACATCGTTCACATACTTTTCACATAACAAATAATTTAAGGGTTCTATTCCCTCAAGTCAAGGTTAACCACGATACTTACCTCATTTTGCAAATTCCAATAATTTATTCGACCACAACTTTCCCTTTTGAATTTGTCTCCAAAAGCTTCAAATCCATTCACAAACAATTCTATATACTCAATACGGATCATAGGAATTAATTCCATATGAATTTACTAATTTTTTGGATAAAAATTCGAAATTTATTTAAATATTTGACAGTGGGACCCACGTCTCAAATCTCAAAAAAACTTACGAAATCCGAACACTCATTTCGAGATGAGTCCAACCATACAAAAAATTATCCAATTCCGATGTCAAATGGACCTTCAAATCTTAAATTTTCGTTTTTGGAAGATTTTATAAACATGTGATTTTTCTTCCATAAATTCAGGGATTCATGATGTAAATGAGTATGGAATCATGAAATATAATCAATATAGAATAAGGAACACTTACCCTAATATTTTTCCATGAAAATCGCCCAAAAATCGCCTTACCCGAGCTCAAAAATGGAAAAGAGTTGAAAATGGGACGAATCCCATTTTTGAGAACATAAGTTCTGTTTTTTCGATTTTTTACCATTCCCGAACGCGGTCAGTGCCTCGCGTTCGTGAAGCACATTTTTGTGCAGCCAAAACTTTGCTTTTCGCGAATGCGAAGGCAATCTCGCGAACGCGAAGCCTTGCCAAATTTGGCCTTCGCGAACGCGAAGCTTTATCGCTTGGTACCCGGCCAGGCCTCGTCTTCTACGCGAACGCGAACGCTTCCACGCGTTCGTGATGAATACTGCCCTCTTCCTTTCGCGAACGCGAAGAGTAATTTTTATCTACCTCCAGTTTCTTCATCGCGAACGCGAGCCCCCTCTCACGAACGCGAAGAAGGATACCAGAAGCAGATTTCTGCAGTTTTTCCCAAGTCCATAAATGATCCGTTAATCACCCAAAACCAACCAGAGCCCTCGGGGCTCCAAACCAAACATGCACACAAGTCCTAAAACATAATACGAACTTGTTCGCGCGATAAAATCGCCAAAATAACACCTAGAACTACGAATTGAACCCCAAATCGAATGAAATTTTCAAGAAAACTTTAAAACTTATATTTTCACAACCGGACATCCGAATCATGTCAAATCAACTCCGTTTCTCGCCAAATTCGGCAGACAAGTCATAAATATTATAGTGGACCTATACCGGGCTCCGAAACCAAAATACGGACCCGGTGTCAATAAATCCAACATCAGTAACTTCTTAAAAATAATTAAGCTTTCAAACTTTTAAGTTTTCATCAAAATTCCATATCCCGGGCTAGGGACCTAGGAATTCGATTTCGGGCATACGCCCAAGTCCCAAATCACGATACAAACCTACCGGAATTGTCAAAACACTGATCCGAATCCGTTTTCTCAAAATGTTGACCAACGTCAACTCAGTTGAGTTTTAAAGCTCTATTTCATATTTTAATAAATTTTTCACATAAAAACTTTTCGAAAAATTTTACGGACTGTGCACGCAAGTCGAGGAGTAATAAATAGTTCTTTTCGAGGTCTTAGAACACAGAATTACTTATTAAATTTAAGATGACATTTTGGGTCATCACATCGTGCAAGTCTTAAATGACGTTATAGAACTATTCCCGGTCTCGGAATTCCATTTGAACCCCGATAACAACCAACCTACTTCAAACCAAATTTAAAGAACTTCAAAAACCTTCAAAGAACCAACTTTCACTATTAGGCGCCGAAATGCTCCTGGGTCATCCAAAACCCGATCCGAACATACGCCCAAGTCCAAAATCATCATACAAACCTATTGGAACCGTCAAATCCCGATGACGAGGTCGTTTACTCAAAACTTTGACCGAAGTCAAACTTAGCCTCTTTATCCAACATTAAAGAACCAAGCGTTCCGATTTCAACCCGAACCCTTCTAAATCCTGAACTAACCATCCCCGCAAGCCATAAAATAGTAGAAGCACGTACGGGGAGTCTTATTTAGGGGAGATGGGTTCTAAAAAGCAAAACGACAGGTCAGGTCATTACAGTAAGAATCTTCAGGTTCTTTAACAGATGCCCACTAGAAATTTTAATAATTCGTCTCTTCATTATTGATCCAGGATGGCCCAAGCGGCCATGCCAAAGCACAAAAGTATTTGAATCAGCAAACTTCTGGTTTACGATAAAGTGTGCTTCAACTGTACTAATCTTTAAATAGTATAAACCAGAAGATAAAGTTGGTAACTTTTTTACAATGCACTTCTAGCCAGAAACATTCTTTGCAATACAAATATATTTTACATTCATTTCATCTATCGTTTCAATATGATACCCATTCCGGCGGATATATATAAAACTCAACAAATTTTTTTTGGACTTGGAAGAGAATAATGCATTGTCTATAATAAGTTTTGTTCCCTTAGAGATAAATATAGTGGCTCTTCCGGATCCTTCAATCAAACTTATATTACCAGAAATTGTAGAAATATTTGCTTTTTCTCTATGCAAATAAGAAAAGTATTTCTGATCTTTGAATATGGCATGAGTTGTTCCACGATCAATTACACAAATATCTTCATAATTGGTCTTTGATCCAAACATAATTTGAGGATTATCCATATTTTTCAAAATGACATAAACAAAATAAATATTATAGTAAACATCATTATCAAAGCATAACTTTTATTTATGTACAACAATTACATAACCATACTATCTAATATAAATTTCTATAGATTTATCACTGATCAAATGACTTGTTTCTCTTTCTGGGAGTGCAAAGTAATCAGCTACATCCAAATGCATGAAGTCAACATTATCTTCAGAAATAAAATTTGCATCAACATTTTTCTCTGTCTTCTTTAGGAAGGCTTGATAAAGCTCAACCAGGTGCTTTGGCGTACGACAGGTACGTGATCAGTGCTCTTTTCCTCCACATCTATATCATGCATTTTCTGCATTTGTTGCTTGCACCGCTTCATGCTTTTGTTCCTTCCATTTCCACCGCTGGTGGTGAGGAGGGTTCTTTGGTGCATTATAATTACCATGATTAGAGTTTCTTCTTCGACCACGACCATGACCACGGCTGGGGCCACGACTTCTTCCACACTTAGCTTGGTGGAAGTTCGTCTCATTCACTTCAGGGAATGGATAAGAACCAGTAGGTCGCTTTCATGGGTTTTTATTAATATCCCATTATTTTGCTCGGCCACAAGAAGATGTGAGATAAGTTTAGAATATTTTTTGAATCCCATCTCTCGATATTGTTATTGTAGGAGCATATTCGAGTAATGAAAAGTGGTGAAAGTTTTCTCCAGCATATCATGATCAGTAATAGTATCATCACATAATTTTAGTTAGGAAATAATTCTGAACATAGCAGAATTATACTCACTAATAGATTTAAAATCTTATAGCCTTAAATGAGTCCAATCATATCGTGCATGTGGAAGAACGACCATTTTCAGGTGGTCATATCTATCTTTCAAATTATTCCACAGTATAACTGGATCTTTAACAGTAAGATATTCCATTTTCAAACTTTCATCATGTGATGGCGTAGGAATATCATTGCTTTGGCACGATCTTGGTTTGATGCTTGATTTTTATCCTTGATGGTGTCTGCCAGTCCCATCGCAACAAGATGAATTTCTGCATCAAGAACCCAAGACATGTAGCTTTTGCCCAATATATCCAGTGCTACAAATTCAAGTTTAGAAAGGTTTGACATTATTTAAAAAAAGAAAGTTCGTACCTTTGATACTTTCAAAGTATTTGCTCGAGATAGTAAAGTCTCGTGGTGATAACGTGTTATAAAATAACAACTGTAAAATAAATAAATCAAAGATAAGAATAGAGAAAAACGGATATATGCCATGATTCGGAATCCCAACGTCGAGGTCGTGATGACGCCAATATCCACTTGCTAGGCAAGCCGACGTGAGATAGTTAAATAGCCAAATTTTAACAGTTTAAATAAAATGATGATAAATAATGAGAGATAGGAATTCAATCTAATACAACACCAACATAAGTCATGTAATAATATCTACTCCCAAAGATCCGGAGTTACGAGTACATGAGCAACTAGAAATTCTACAAATAGAGTCTGAAACAAATAAAACTGTTTCAAAAGAAATGAACAGTAAAAAAGGGAAGAGGAAGGGGACTCCAAGGTTTGCGGATGCCAGCAGATCTACCTCAAGTCTCTGTATGCAATGATCTGAGCTGACGCACCTCACGCACCGCTGGGACCAATACCAAAATCTGTACAAGAAGTACAGAACTGTAGTATGAGTACAACCGACCCAATGTACTTTGTAAGTGTCCAGCCTACCCTCGACGAGGTAGTGACGAGACTATGACAGGACACCCACGTAATTAAACATGCACACACACACACACAAAACAGTAACAAAAACATAAATTAACAATGTACAATTGGGAGGGACATGCGAAAGGGGGAAAAGATACGATAACTACAATAGGTATGACATCACATGATAGCCAAATAAATTGTCAACCAATGAATACAGATAAACAAATGGTATAAGGATGGCACGGGATCACCCTTCGTGCTTTTACTCTCATCCTTACCATGAAGTGATGACATAAGTAAAATAAAATGGCACTACATCACCCTTCGTGCTTTTACTCTCGATCTCCCCATGTAACAATGAATAATTGGGAAGAATGGCACGGCATCACCCTTCGTGCTTTTACTCTTGATCTCACCTTGTAACAATGAATAAATAACGGTACGACATCACCCTTCGTGCTTTAATTCTCTTCTTCACTATGTATTAATCAATAAATAAGATAAATGCAATAGCACGACATCACCCTCCGTGTTTTAACACTCTTCCTTACCATGTAGTAAAGAAAATATAAATTTGGGAAATAAATAACGCAGAGAATGTACTTTACGTCAAATATGATGCCAAGATACCAAATTTCAACTTTCAAAATACTCAACAATTACTAACTAAGCAATAATTACGGAAGGAATGATCAAATAAGTAATAATCTAACCTAAGCATGGATATCATAATTAAAAAGGCAAAAAATCACAAGGAAACAAGTTCCACCCGCATGCTTTATCCCAACATCAACGCATAAGTGCTTGTCACCTCACATATACATTGTACCCACATTTTAATCATGTAGCGAATAGGCAAACAAGTCCTAATCCCTCAAGTCAAGGTTAACCACAACACTTACCTTGCTCCGCAATCAAATCAAAGCTCAACCGGGGCCTTTCCTCTAAAATCCGCCTCCAAACCAATCAAATCTAACCAAAATTGACTCAATAACATCATTCAATACTAGGGAGCTCAATTACAATACATAAAGTTAAGATCTTTACACGTTTTCCAAAAGTAACAAAAGTCAACCCCATGTCCACTTGGTCAAAACTCGAGGTTCGGACCAAAACCTAATTACCCATTCGCCCCGAGCTCAATTATGTAATTAGTTTTGAAATCCGACCTTAATTTGAGGTCTAAATCCCAAATTTACAAAAAATCCTAATTCTACCCAAATCCCTAAGTTTTACATTAAAAATCCTAGATTTAATGTTAAAAACTTATGAAATGTAATGGGTGATTGAAAAGAAATAGATTAAAGTCACTTACCAATAAATTTAGGAAGAAAATCTCTTGGAAAAATCGCCTTTAGTGTCATTAGGGTTGAGAGTTTGTGAAAAATGAGCTCAATCCTACATTCTCAGCTTTTTGTCTAGGCGCAGATGTCGCAAATGCGACCTGGGGTTCGCATTTACGCAAATGCGAACCCCGCAAATGTGAATAATCCATCACAAATGCGAGGAATCCCACGTCTCTGTTGTCATCACAAATGCGATGATTTGTTCGCATTTGCGAACATGGACCCTCCACAAAAGTGACTCAGTGATCGCAATTGTGACCAACACCCAGGCTATCATCGCAAATGCGATAGGGAGTTCGCAAATGTGAACTCTTCAAGCCACTGTGCTCTTCGCAAATGCGAGCACGAAGCTCGCAAATACTAATTTCTCGCAAATGTAAGATCTGAGCACCAGCAAAAATCTGATCTCCTATGAACTCTTCAAAATGCATCCGAAATTCACCCGAGCCCTCGTGGTTCTAAACCAAACATGCACACAAGTCCAAAAATATCACACGAACTCGATCGCGCCATCGGATGACTCGGCCTCACGCCTAGCTGGAAAAGCATAACATCGTGGATGGGCCCCATCACTCTGAACTACGTCTCTGGGACAATCTCTAGCTGGCTGGACTCTACCTCTAACGGCCTGACCTACACCTCTAACGGCCTGACCTCCACCTCTGGCTTCGTGGCCCTTGCCTCTAGATGGCTGAGCGGGCGGTGGAGCAACCAGTGCCGGAATCATGGCACGAGAACTCTGCTACTGTACACTGCCCTGTGACTTGGGGAAAAGTCTAGCAATGTGCCTCGGATCTCCACAACTATAACAAGCCCTCGGCTGCTATGACTGCTCAACCTGGAACTGGCCTTGTCGACCTGGGTAACCACTCTGATAACTCTGGATCGGAGGTTCACTCACAGGAGCTGGTGGTGCACTTTAGGCTAGTTGTTCAGGATGAGACACATAAGGACCTCGACTGTCTGAAGCATCGTGGGATGCCTGAAGCACTGACTAAAATGGCCTGGGTGGGTGGCCTCTACCAAAAGTACACCCTACCTCCAGATGAGGCACCACTGAAACTACCAGAATGACGAGGCCTCTTATCAGACACCGGCCCCCTCTACTGAGTAGGAACCATCTCGATCCGTCTAGCAATATCTACGGCTGTCTCGAAAGAAATATCACTTCCGGCCTCATTGGCTATCTGTAGCCTGATAATGTAAGTGAGCCCATCAATAAATCTCCTCACTCTCTCCCTCTCAGTAGGAAGCAAAATAATGACATAGCGAGCTAGGTCCACAAATCGAGTCCCATACTGGGTAACAGTCATACTACCCTGCTGAAGATGGTCAAACTGCCTGCGGTACTCCTCCCTCAGAGTGACAGGAATGAACTTCTCTAGAAATAGTTGTGAGAACAGATCCCAGGTAAGTGCAGGTGACCCAGCTAGTCTAGTCAACATATAATCTCTCCACCACCTCTTGGCGGAACGAGTCATCTGAAGCAATGCGAAATCGACCCCATTGGTCTCAATTATAACATGTTTGGTAACACCTCGTGGCAGAGGTCTAGATAATCATGTGGGTCCTCTGAAGATGCACCACTGAAATGAACCAGAAAGAGCTTGGTAAACTTGTCCAATCTCAACAAAGCCTTAGAAGACATAGTGGGCCTGTCACCGCCTGTGCCGCAACAACCGGCTGAACCACCCCAACTGGCAGGGCTGCTGGAGTCTGATACTGGGGAGCTGCCTGCTCCGAAGTGTGAGTAGGGGGAGTATGTGCTCCTCCCCCAGCCGGAGAGACGGATCGTGCCACCGGGAATGTACCAGTCTGGGCCACACTCTCCATAAGGCCTACTAAACGGACTAGGGCATCCTGAAGCACTGGAGTGGCTATGAACCCCTCTGGGACCTGAGCTTCTCCTACATGACCGTCTGAGCTGGAACCTCCTCCTCGCGATCAATATGAGGCTCCACTGCAGGTGCTGCTGCTCGAGCTCTAGGCTGAGCTCTACCTCTGCCTCTGCCTCAGCCTCTGGCTGGGCCTCGGCCTCAACCTCAACCCCTGGTAGTAGCTACCACAGGGGGCTCCAGCTCCTGCCCGGCTATAGATGCAGTGTGTGTTCTTTCCATCTGCGAGAGAACAAGAATAGAATGGTTCAATCATCAATGATAGAATAAAATCGCACGATAGAGAAAGAAAGAAGTGAAATTGTTCCTAACTCCATATCCTCTGGAAGATAAGTATAGACGTCTCCGTACCGATCCTCCAGACTCTACTAAAATTGCTCGTGACTCGTGATACCTAGGCAACCTAGTGCTCTGATACCAACTTTTCACGACCCGGAATCTCAACCTCGAGGTCGTGATGGCGCCTAACATCCACTTGCTAGGAAAGCCAAGGTGAGATAGTTAAATAGCCAAATTTTAACAGTTTAAACAAAATGATGATAAATAATGAGAGATAGGAATTCAATCTAATACAACAGCAGCATAAGTCATGTAATAATATTTACTCCCAAAGATCCGGAGTCACGAGTACACGAGCAACTAGAAGTTCTACAAATAGAGTCTGAAATAAATACAACTGTTTCAAAAGAAATGAACAGTAAAAAAAGGGAAGGGGAAGGGGTGTCACGACCCAATTTCACATGTAGGTCGTGATGGCGCCCAACACTACAGCTAGGCAAGCCAGCTAATAAATTAAGCATACATTGATAAAATTTAAAACCAAGAAAATATAAACACAAACTCTACCAATGTGTGTGCCAAGACCTGGTGTCACAAGTGAATGAGCATCGAGTATATTATACAAAACTCCAAATACTGTTTGAAATGAAATAGACAGAATGTAAATATAAGAAGAGACACTGGTAGCTGCAGAACGGCTCAGAAAGGCAGCTCACCACTATGCCTCGGGATGACGTGGGTATGTGATGATAGGTCCTCCACTAGTACCTGTCTCAGATCCTGCACAAAAAGTGCAGCAAGTGTAGTATGAGTACGTAAACAACGTGTACCCAGTAAGTATCAAGCCTAATCTTGAAGTGGTAGAGACGAGATGGCCGACTTATACACTTACTATGGGTCAATAATAATAACTGAAATAAAACTAGGATATTTAAATCAGCATGATTTACAGAATTTACAATAATTTATTTAATCAGCAGAAATAATCAAATTCCTTCAAATGTAACAATTCTCAATATATTAATTAAATTCCTTCAATTCAAATAATTTCTAATTTATCAATTAAACCTCATGTACTGGAGTAACAATTAATTCCTTAACAAGCAAGAATAATAATTCATTAAATTCCAAAGATTTTCCAATTTATTAATTAGCTTCACAAGCTAAAATAAATTATTAAAGTATCGTGTAATTATTATTATTAAGCACGATTTCTGTCGAGGACGTACGACCCAATCCAGAGTGTCGTGTACACTGCCGAGGGACGTGCGGTGCGATCCATAGATGCATCTATCCTGCCAAGGCGTTCGGCCCGCTCCACAAAAAAGGAGGACATTTTCTTATGTGCCTCCGGAAGGAGAGTATATTTATTATAAGGTAAATTCGGGAGGAGAACAATTTCTTTTAACAATTAATTGATTTAAACAAAAATTAAGCATATGAAAATTTTATATTTTTCTACCTTTCATAACAATTCACAATATATACATCAATTATTTTAATTAATAAAGAATACAATTCACACAAGTAATTCATGCTTTGAGTCTTAAACTACCCGGAATTTAGCATTAATAGAAGCTACGCACGGACTCTCGTCACCGTGTGCGTACGAAACCCCTGCAATTAGCAACAATTATTCAATTTAATCCCTATGGGATAATTTTCCCCTTACAAGATTAGACAAGAGACTTACCTCGTCTTGCTCCAATTTAATCTACTATAAGTCCTTTTTCACGATTATCTAACTTTGTCTGGCTCGAATCTAGCCAAAATAATTCGATACAATCACTAAATATTATAGGAATCAATTCTATAAGAAAATACTACATTTTAAATAAAAATCCCGAAATTAATTAAAATTCATCCGTGGGGCCCACATCTCGAAATCTGGCAAAATTTACGAAATCCGACAACCCATTCAATTACAAGTCCAACCATACCAGTTTCACTCAAATCCGACTCCGAACCGATACCGAAATCTCAAAAATTTGTTTCTATGAGATTTCTAAAAAAATTCCAAATTTAAATCTCAAAACACTAATTTATGGTGAAAACAATGATATACTTGTATATGTAGACCAAATCCGAGTTAGAATCACTTACCCCAATATTTTTCCCTTGAAAATCTATCAAAAGTCTCCTCTGCTCAAGCTCAAGTTCGTCAAAAATGGCAAATGGGACGAATGTCCTCTTTTATAAACTGCCCAGGCAGCCTTCGGAAAATGGGCCTCGATCATGGCTTCGATCGTGGCCCTCGAGCCTGGGCTTCGGTCATGGCATCGATCAGGCCTCGAGCCTGGGACTCGGTCATGGCCTCGATCAAGGTCGATCTTGGGTCTTGATCCTGGCCCTCGAGCCATGCCTTCGATCATGGCCCTCGAGCCTTGCCTTCGATCATGGCCCTCGAGCTGGACCTTCGGTCGTGGCTTCGATACTGAGCCTCGTCCTTGGCTTCGACTCAGGCCTCGATCGTGGGCTCGATATCTGGGCTCGATCTGGGGCTCGATCACAACCCATAATATACAGCAGAAGGGAAAATTACAGCAGCTTTTTAAGTCCAACTTTTGATCTGTTAACCATCCGAAACTCACCCGAGACCCTCAGGATCTTAACCAAATATACCAACAAGTCCTAAAACATTATACGAACTTAGTCGAACCTCTTAATCACATCAAACAACGCTAAAACCATGAATCATACCCCAATTCAAGCTTAATGAAACTAAGAGTTTTCAACTTCTACATTCGATGTCGGAACCTATCAAATCAACTCCGATTGACCTCAAATTTTACACACAAGTCATAAATGACATATCGGAGCTATGAAAATTTTCGGAACTGGATTCCAACTCCGGTATCAAAAAGTCAACTCATCGGTCAAACTTCCAAACTTAAATTCTTGTTTTTAGCCATTTCAAGCCTAGTTTAAATACGGACTTCCAAATAAGGTTCCGAACATGCTCCTAAGTCCAAAATCACCATACAGAGTTGTTGGAATCATCAAAATTCTATTCCGGGGTCGTTTTCTCAAAATGTTGACCGAAGTCAAACTTAGCACTTTAAGGCCAACTTAAGGAACCAAGTGTTCCAGTTTCACCCCAAACACTTCCAAATCCCAAATCAACCATCCCCGCAAGTCATAATTCATTACAAACACATACGGGAAGTTTTATTTTAGGGAACGGGGTTCTAAAAGTTAAAATGACCGGTTGGGTCATTACATTCTCCACCTCTTAAACAAACGTTCGTCCTCGAACAGGTTTAGAATTGTACCTGGAGTGCTGAATAAGTGTGGATATCTGCTCCGCATGCCTTCCTCGTCCTCCCAAGTCGCTTCCCCGACTGGTTGGCCCCTCCACTGGACATTTACTGCAGATTGGACCTCAACTGGCAAACCTGTTTATCAACAATGGCAATTGGCTCCTCTTCATAACCCAAGATATTATCTAGCTGAACTGTACTAAAG
The DNA here is from genome assembly GCF_000390325.3 of Nicotiana tomentosiformis. NCBI lineage: Eukaryota > Viridiplantae > Streptophyta > Magnoliopsida > Solanales > Solanaceae > Nicotiana > Nicotiana tomentosiformis. The sequence continues at coordinate 18,297,682 of NC_090815.1, read as the reverse complement.
TCTAACACATGTGATAGGTCGGCATGATACTTCCGGAGTATAGATAAGTGGAAAACCGGATGAACTCCCGATAGGCTGGGAGGCAATGCAAGCTCATAAGCAACCTCCCCAACTCGTTTCAACACCTCAAATGGGCCTATAAACCTTGGGCTCAACTTGACCTTCTTCCCGAATTTCATAATTCCCTTCATCGGCGAAACCTTCAAGAGAACTTTTTCACCTACCATAAATGATATATCACGCACTTTTTGATCCGCGTAACTCTTTTGTCTGGACTGTGCTGTACAAAGTCGCTCCTGAATCAACTTTACCTTTTCTAAGATATCCCTTACCAAATCGGTACCATATAACTTAGCCTCACCTGGCTCAAACCATCCGATAGGTGAACGACATCGCCGACCATATAAAGCCTCAAATGGAGCCATCTCGATGCTGGATTGGTAACTGTTATTATAAGCAAACTCGGCCAAAGGCAGGAAACCATCTCACTGACCTCCAAAGTCGATCACACATGCCCTGAGCATATCCTCCAAAATCTGAATTGTCCTCTCTGACTGTCCATCGGTCTGCGGATGAAAGGCTGTGCTGAGCTCTACACGGGTCCCCAACTCACTCTGTACTGCTCTCCAGAAATGTGAAGTAAACTGAGGGCCTCTATCTGATATGATGGAAATTGGCACACCGTGCAACCGAACTATCTCCTGAATATAAATCTGGGCCAACCTCTCTGAAGTATACGTGGTCACAACAGGAATAAAATGTGCCGACTTAGTCAACCTGTCAACAATCACCCAAACTACATCAAACTTCCTTAAGTTCCGCGGCAACCCAATTACAAAGCCTATAGTAATTCGTTCCTATTTCCACTCTGGTATAGTCATCTGCTGAAGTAGGCCACTGGCCTCTGGTGCTCACATTTCACTTGCTGGCAATTTAGACATCTAGATACATACTCAACTATGTCCTTTTTCATTCGTCGCCACCAATAATGTTTCCTCAAGTCACGATACATCTTAGTAGCACCTGGATGAATAGAATACCGAGAACTGTGTGCCTCTTCCAGGATATATTTCCTCAGTCCATCCACATTAGGAACACATAGACGATCCTGGAGTCGCAGAACACCATCCGATCTAATAGTAACTTCCTTGGCACCACCTCGTAGTACCGTTTCACGAAGAACCATCAAGTATGGGTCATCATACTAGCGAGCCTTCATTTGCTCAAATAGTGAAGATTTGGCCACCACACATGCAAGAACTCGACTGGGCTCTGAAATATCCAGCCTCACAAGTTTGTTAGCCAAGGACTGAATATCTGAGGCTAATGGACTTTCCTCTGCTGAAATGAAAGCCAAACTACCCATACTCTTCGCCTTCCTGCTCAAGGCATATGCAACCACATTTGATTTGCCCGGATGATACAAGATAGTAATATCATAATCTTTTAGTAACTCCAGCCATCTACGCTGCCTCAAATTTAGATCCCTCTGCTTGAACAAATGCTGCAAACTACGATGATCAGTGTGAACTTCAAGTCTCAAATAGGTGTGGATATTTGCTCCGCATCTCTTGCTCGATCTCCCAGGTAGCCTCCCCGGCTGGTTGGCCCCTTCACCGTACTTTCACTAAAGTTATGTCCTTGGACCTCAACTTTCGAACCTGCCAATCCAAAATGGCCAACGACTCCACATCATAAGTCAAATTAGCATACAACTGAACTGTGTTAAAGTCCAAAACATGAGATGAATCTCCGACATACTTCTGGAGCATTAATACATGAAACACTGGATGGACACCCGATAGACTAGGCGGCAATGCAAGTTTATAAGCCACCTCTTCGATCCTCTCAAGTACCTCAAATGGCCAAATATACCGAGGGCTCAGCTTGCCCTTCCTCTCGGACCTCATAACACCATTCATAGGCGAAATTCTGAGTAGTACCTTCTCTCCTACCATGTAAGAAACATCGCGAACCTTCCGGTAAGCATAACTCTTCTTTCTAGACTACACCGTGAGAAGTCGATCCTGAATCAATTTAACCTTTTCCAAAGCATCCTGATCCAAATCAGCACCCAATAGCCTAGCCTCACCCGGCTCAAACTAACCCACTAGAGATCGACACCGTCTCTCATACAAAAGCCTCATACGGAGCCATCTGAATGCTTGATTGGTAACTGTTGTTATAGGCCAATTCTGCCAGCAGTAGAAATTGATCCGAAGAACCCCCAAAATTTATAACGCAATCACGTAGCATATCTTCCAATATCTAGATAGTGCGCTCGGACTGTCTGTCCTTCTGGGGGTGCAATGTTATACTCAACTAAACTTGTATGCCTAACTATCCCTACACTGCTCTCCAAAATTGTGATTTAAACTGCGTGCACCGATCTGAAATGATGGACACTGGCACACTGTGAAGGCGAACAATATCGCGGATATAAATCTAATCCAACTGCTCCAAAGAGTAAGTAGTCCCAACTGGAATAATATACGCAGACTTGGTCAACCGATCCACAATCACCCAAATAGCATCAAACTTCCTCGAAGTTCGTGGGAGCCCGACTAGGAAGTCCATAGTGATATGCTCCCATTTCTACTCCGAAATCTCAAGCCTCTGAAGCAATCCGCCCGGTCTCTGGTGCTCGCACTTCACCTACTGACAATTTAAACATCGAGCTACAAACTCCACTATATCTTTCTTTATCCTCCTCCACCAATAATGTTGCCTCAAGTCCTGATACATCTTTGCGTCACCCGGCTGAATGAAATACCATGAACTGTGGGCCTCCTCAAGAATCAACTCATGTGGTCCATCTACATTTGGTACACAGATCCGACCCTACATCCTCAACGTCCCATCATCTCCAATAGTAACATCTTTGGCATCGCCGTGCTAAACAGCGTCCTTAAGGACCAGTAAATGGGGATCATCATACTGGCGCTCTCTGATGCGGTCATATAAAGAAGACCGAGAAACCACACAATCTAGAACCCGACTAGGCTCCGAAACATCTAATATCACGAACTGATTGGCTAAGGCCTGAACATCTGAAGCAAGCGGTTCACCAATAGGAATAAATGCAAGACTACCCATACTCACCTCCTTTCTACTCATGGCATCAGCCACCACATTGGCCTTCCCGGGATGATAAAAAATAGTAATATCATAGTCATTTAGAAGCTCCAACCATCTGCGCTGTCTCAAATTTAGATCCTTCTGTTTGAATAAGTTCTGAAGACTCTGATGATCCGTAAATACTTCACAAGACACACCGTAGAGATAGTGCTTCCAAATCTTTAATGCATGAATAATGGCCGCCAACTGTAAATCATGAACATGGTAGTTGCGCAATCCGTAAAATTTTCTGAAAAGTTTTCATGTGAAAAATGGATTAAAATGTGAAATAGAGCTTTAAAACTCAACTAAGTTGACTTTAGTCAACATTTTGAATAAACGGACCCGGATCAGTATTTTTGACAATTTCGGTAGGTCCGTATCATGATTTGGGACTTGGACGTATGCTCGGAATCGAATTCCAAGGTCCTTAGCTCGAGATATGGAATTTTGATGAAATATTAAAAGATTGAAAGCTTAAAGATTTTTAAGAAATTGCTGATGTACGATTTATTGACCTCGCGTCCGTATTTTGGTTTCGGATCCCGGTGTAGGTCCACTATAATATTTATGACTTGTCTGCCGAATTTAGTGAGAATCGGAGTTGATTTGACGTGATTCGGACGTCCGGTTGTAAAAATAAAGGTTTAAAAGTTTTCTTGAAAATTTTCTTTGATTTGGTGTCCGATTCGTAGTTCTAGGTGTTAGTTTGGCGATTTGATCGTGCGAGCAAGTTCATATGATATTTTAAGACTTGTGTGCAAGTTTGGTTTTGAGCCACGAGGGCTCGGGTGAGTTTCGGATGGGCTACGGACGAATTCAGACTTAGGAAATCTGGTTTTCTGCAGACTACAGGCTTCTAGTGCGTTCTTTTTCCCGTTCGCGAATGTACTCTCGCGTACGCGAAGAGCAAATTGGGGCTGGCACATTTTGTGCTTCGCGTTCGCGACATAGTGAACGCGTTCGCAAAGGCTTGAGTTTCAAAGCTTCGCGTTCGCGATCGAAGCCTCACATTCGCGAATGGAAAGAGGCTGGCCAGGAAAAATTAGTCTTCGCGTTCGCGAAGGGCATCTCGCGTTCGCGAAGGCCAAGCCAGGCAAGCATCGCATTCACGAAGAGTAAAATTGGATAACACAAATTTGTGCTTCGCGAACGCGAGACACTAACCGCGTTCGTGAATGGTAAAAATCCCAGAAACAAAACTTAAGTTCTGGAAATGGGGTTTCGACCAATTTTCAACTCTTTTCCATTTTTGAGCTCGGGTAAGGCAATTTTTGGGTGATTTTCGCGAGAAAACATTGGGGTAAGTGTTCCTTATCATGTATTGATAATATTTCATGATTTCATACTCATTTATATCATGAATCCGTGAATTTATGGAAGAAAAATCAGATTTTTATAAAGTCTTCCAAAAATGAAAATTTAATATTTAAAGATCCATTTGACATCGGAATTGGATAATTTTTGTATGGTTGGACTCGTCTCGGAATGGGTGTTCGGATTTCGTAAGTTTTTCCGGGATTTGAGACATGGGTCCCACTGTCGAATATATTAATAAATTTTGGATTTTTAACAGTAAAATTTGTAAATTCATATTGAATTAATTCCTATGATTCATATTGAGTATATCGAATTGTTTGTGAATATATTTGATGCTTTTGGAGACAAATTTAAATGGAAAAGCTATGGTCGAGTAATTGATTGGAATTCGCAAAGCAAGGTAAGTGTCGTGGTTAACCTTGACTTGAGGGAATAGAACCCTTAAATTATTTGTTATGTAAATTGCATGTGAACGACGTATAGGCGAGGTGACGAGTGTCTATTCGTCGTCAAATTAATTATTTGTCTGCTTACTTAATAAATCATAAATTGTTTTAAATCATAAATTAATTATTATAATAATTATTTCTTTCCTATTATTTGTCAAATATTAATTCTTGAATTCCTGTATTAATTGTTACATGCTATTTGAATTATATGTTTTAATTGTTATTTAACATTTAGCATATTAAATATTAAACTGCCTATTTTCTTCCTGATTTTCATGAAATTTGCTATTTGTCATTGTTTGTTTCATAATTAAATCATAATTATTGTATGCTTGTTGACTTATAATTTTATATTAATTATTGCATTTATTGGGAAAATTTCTTCCATAAGAATTGGTAAATGGATATATTGGAGGATCGGGTTGCACGCCGCAATAGACTTATTAAAAGTACATATTGGAGGATTAAGTTGCACACCGCAACAGACTTATTAAATATCCATATTGGAGGATCGAGTTGCACGCCACAACAGACTTATTAAAAGTTAATATTGGGGGATCGGATTGCACGCCGCAACAGACTTTTTAAAAGGTCCATATTGGAGGATCAGGTTGCATGCCGCAACAGACTTATTAAAAGTCAATATTGGGGGATCGGATTGCACGCCGCAACAGACTTTTTAATAAGTCTATATATACTTGATTGAAATAAATATATGATAGAATTGAATGTGAATATATTGTGAGAGCGGGTTGCACGCCGCAACAGAATTGTTGGAAATGACAATTGGTTATGACTGCTCAGTTTGCTTCAATTATTATAAATAAATTACCTGATTTATTTCTATTATTGTTGTTGTTACTAATATTGCGTACAGGTAATGGAAGTGTCCCACCTTAGCCTCGTCACTACTTCGTTGAAGTTAGGCTTAACACTTATCAGTACATGGGGTCGGTTGTACTAATACTACACTCTGCACTTCTTGTGTAGATTTTGGAGTTGGTCCCAGCGGCGTACTATAGACTTTCTCGGATTTCAGCTACCATAGGAGACTTGAGGTATAGCTGGGTGTCCGTAGTTATGAAGTCCCCGTCTATTTTACTTTAGCTGTGTGCTTATTTCCAGACAACTTTATTTTATTCAGACCTTTATTTGTATTTATTCTAGAAGCTCGTGCACTTGTGACACCGATTCTAGGATGGTATTTTGTGATGAGCCAAAAGGTCATCTTATGTTTTAGAACTCGAATCTGCGCTCTTAAGCCTTACAAATCTCATTTTTTCTCTTCTCGATTTGTGTGCGCAGTCCGGGAAGGTTTCCAGAAAGCTTTTATGTTGAAAATGAATGAAAATAAGAATATTTGCCTTAAAAAGTTGATTTTATTTGACTTCGGTCAACCTTTTTGGTAAACAGGCCCGGATCCGTGCTTTGATAGTCCCGGTAGGTCCGCATCGAATTATGGGACCTGGGAGTTTGCCCGGAATCGAATTTGGAGGTCCCTAGCTTGAGTTATGAATTTTTGATGAACATTAAAAGTTTGGAAATTATTTGTTTTTAAGAATTGATTGATATTTGGCAATGTTAGTATCAAGTTCGTATTTTGGTTCCGGAGCATGGTACAGGTTCATTATGATATTTAAGATATGTCTGTGAAATTTGGTGAGAAATGGAGTTGATTTGACGTCCAGTTGAGAAATTAGAAGTTTTAAAGTGTTCTTGAGAATTTCATTTGATTTGGTGCTAAATTTAGAGATCTAAGTGTTATTTTGGGTATTTGATCGCGCGAGCAAGTTCGTATGATATTTTTAGACGTGTGCATGTTTGGTTTGGAGCCCCGAGGTCTCGGGTGAGTTTCGGATAGGCCACGGGAAGTTTTGGACTTTGGAAATATGGTTTTTCTGCAGAGTCTGTGTTCTGGCATGTCCTTCTTCACGTTCGCGAAGGTACTTTCGCGAACGCGGAGAGTAAACTGGGTAGCTGAGGATTTCTTCTTCGCGAACGCGAAGGCTTGGTCATGAACGCAAAGTGATGGGGGCATTACCCTTCGCGAACGCGTAGTATTAGGCACTAGGGAGGGGGAGTCAACCTTATCTTCATCGCGAACACGAGCAATGTCTCGCGAATGCGTAGAGCAGGGAAGGGTAGCCTACGCGAAAGCGAGCACTGCCTCGCAAACGGGAAGGCTTGGCAGGCCATACAATGCACGAACGCGACAGTGCTCTCGCGAATGCGATGAACACTGTCGCCCAACACCTAACAGAATCTAAAACAGGATTTTTGCCAAAAAACTCATTCTTCTCAAAACCAAAACGGTGGGGATTTAGACCTCAATATGAGGTCGGATTCTAAAACTAATTACATATTTGGGCTCAGGGGTGAATGGGTAAAAATATTTTGGTCCGAACCTCGGGTTTTGACCAAGCGGGCCCGGGGCCATTTTTTTGACTTTTTGGAGGAAAAAGTGAGAAATTTAATTTATGCAATATAATTGATTCCTTTAGCAATGTTTGATATTATTGAGTCATTTTTTAATAGATACGGGTGGTTTGTAGGTGAATTTCAAAGGAAAAGCTGTGATTGAGAATTAAGTGGCCTTAGGAGCAAGGTAAGTATTGTGCCTAACCCTGATTTGAGGTAATTAGGAACCTTAGATTACTTGCTAAGTGAAATCCATGTGAGCAGGGTATATGTGAGGTAACGAGTACTTATGCATCGCCAAATTTACCTGTTTTTCCATATTTCTCTATTTTTCTTATATTGTCTTTACCTATGTCAAATTGCTACATGTTATGCTAGTATTGTTCAATTTATCGTTCTTATCATGTTTACGGATTTTCTAGTGATAATTGAGTTTTTATTGCAAAGTTGAGATTGATATTATGGAACCAAATATTGAAGTAAGGTTGTACTTGTTATTTTGCCTCCCTATTGTTATTTATGCATTGCATTATGGTAAGGGAGAGTGTTAATGCACGAAGGGTGATGCCGTACCATATTGTGAGTGTTAATGCACGAAGGGTGATGCCGTGCCATATTGTGAGTGTTAATGCATGAAGGGTGATGCCGTGCCATATTGTGAGTGTTAATGCACGAAGGGTGCTGCCATGCCAACTTGTGAGTGTTAATGCACGAAGGGTGATGCCGTGCCATGATATGAGAGTAAAAGCACGTAGGGTGATGCCGTGCCGTTTTTATTAATTTTATGGTGAGATTGAGAGTAAAAGCACGAAGGGTGATGCCGTGCATTTTTCCTTACTGTATTCTCTATTCATGTTGATTCATGGTATATTGACTGCTCCGGTGATCATTCTGTTGTAGTGCTTTATCTTCTATTCCCCTTAGTATGTTTCCCCTCCCGACATTTCCTGTTTAGTTCTTCATTTCTGTTATTTGCATATACACTGTTTAATTGAACAAGTTGATTTGTAGGTGCCTTGCCTTAGCCTCATCACTACTTCGTCGAGGTTAGGCTCGACACTTACCAGTACATGGGGTCGGTTGTACTGATGCTGCACTCTGCACTTTCTGTGGAGATTTTGATTCCGGCTCAGGCTGATCGAGGTTTGCTACTGGTCCGCTGTCCAGAGACTCAAGGTAGATCTGTCGGCGTTCACAGACCTTCAAGTCCCCGTCTATCTTCTATGTCCTACTATTTTCTTTCATTTAGACACTTGTATTTCTTTCAGACTATTACTTGTAGTAAATTCTAGAATGCCGAATTGTGACTCTAGATCCGAGTGGTAGTAATTAATACAGTTTTATGATATTCTGCACTTATTATATTTCATCTTAGTTAATTATTGTTAATTACTAAATAGAAATAAGGAATTTGTTAATGATTCTCTAACGTTTGTTTGCCTAGCAAGTGAAATGTTAGGCGGTATCACGGTCCCGTCGGTGGGAAATTTCTGGTCGTGACATATTTAGACACCATTGTTTTTATGGATTATTTCAATATATTTCAAATTTTGCTTCTGCTTTTGTTTCCTTGATTATAAATAATTTAAAAATTGTATAAAATTTGGTTAATATTATTCTAACGTTGGCTTGTCTAGCAAGTGAAATGTTAGGCGCCATCACGGTCCGAGGGAGGGAATTTCGGGTCATGACAGATATTTGGGAAATTTTTTAGAAATCTCATAGAAACGAATTTTTGAGACTTCGGTATTGATTCGGAGTCAAATTTGAGTGAAACTGGTATGGTTGGACTCGTAATTGAATGGGTTGTCAGATTTCGTAAATTGTTTGCCGGATTCCGAAACGTGGGCCCTACAGATGAATGTTTAATTAATTTCGGAATTTTTATTGAAAATGTAGTATTTTATTATGAAATTGATTCTATAATTTTTGGTGACTGTATCGAATTATTTTTGGTTAGATTCGAGCCATTCAAAGTTGGATAATCGAGGAAAGGGTCTACTAGTAGATTAAATTGCAGCAAGACGAGGTAAGTCTCTTGTCTAAACTTGTGAGGGAGAAATTACCCCATAGGTAATTAAAGTAATAACTGTTGCTAATTGTGGGGGTTACGTACGCACGAGGTGACGAGAGTCCGTGCGTAACTACTATTAATGCTAAAGTCCAGGTAGTTTAGGACTCAAAGCATGAATTACTTATGTAAATTGTATTCTTTCTTTAATTAATATATATATATATATATATATATATATATATATATATATTGGGAATTGTTAGATAAAAATATTAAAGGATGGAAATCTCATATACTTGATTTTCTGTTTAAATTAATTAATTGTTAAGTGAAATTGTTCTTCCACTCGAATTTATCTTATAATAAATATACTCTCCTTCGGAGGTACATAAGAAAATGTCTTCCTTTCTTGTGGAGCGGGCCGAACGCCTCGACAGGATAGATGCATCTATGGATTGCACCGCACGTCCCTCGGCAGTGTACACGACACTCTGGATCGGGCCGTACGACTTCGGCAGAAATCGTGCCTAATAATAATAATTACACAATATTTTGATAGTTTATTGCAACTTGTAAAGCTAATTGATAAATTGGAAATTTATTGGAATTGAAGGAATTTAACTAATATACTGAGAATTGTTGCATTTGAAGGAATTTAATTATTTCTGTTGGAAAAAGAAAATCATTATAAATTCTATAAATCATGTTGATCTAGATATTTCTATTGTTATTTTATTTATTATTAGTGACTCTTAGTGAGTGTTAAAGTCGGCCATCTCGTCTCTACCACTTCGAGATTAGGCTTGATACTTACTGGGTACACATTATTTACGTACTCATGCTACACTTGCTGCACTTTTTGTGCAGGACCTGAGGCAAGTACTAGTGGAGGACCTATCATCTTACACCCACGTTATCCAAAGGTGTAGTGGTGAGCTACCTTTTTGAGCCGTTCTGCAGCTACCGATGTCTCTTCTTGTATTTATATTCTGTCTATTTTATTTCAGAAAGTATTAGGAATTTTGTATAATCTACTAGATGCTCATACACTTGTGACACCAGGTCTTGGCACACACATTGGTAGAGTTTGGAATTTTATTATTTTCTTGGTTTTAAGTAATTAGTATTTTTTTTATTTCTTTAATATTTCTAGAAAAATAATAAAATTGCTTAGAAAATTATTCTGAAATTAATTGATATATTTTTTTTATTCGTTGGCTTGCCTAGTTGTAGTGTTGGGAGCCATCACGACCTATAGGTGAAATTGGGTTGTGACAACATGGTATCAAAGCACTAGGTTCACGTAGGTTTCACAAGTTATGAGTAGACCTAATAGAGTCTTGCGGATCGGTATGGAGACATCTGTACTTATCTTCGAGAGGCTATAGGGTGTTAGGAAACTACCTTTCTTCATATTCCATCATGCGATTAATGTAGTACTAAATATCCTTCTCTTATTCTCTCACAGATGGTGAGAACGCGCTCTAATGAGGTTCCAGACCAGGGAAGAGCTACTCCCCCAGTTGCTAGAGGCCGAGGCAGAGACCGAGGGAGGGCTCCATCCCATGGTAGAGGGCGAGGACGTCCCAGGACTGTTCCAATTCTGCCGCCAGTGGGTCCAGCAGAGAACCCCATTGTTGAGGAACAAGATGAGATGCCTGTGGCAGAGCCAGCTCCGGTGGATTTCAAATCTGCACCGGGATTTCAGGATGTCATGGGTCGTATGCTGCAGTTTATGGACAATATGACTCAGGCCGGTTTATTTGCGGCAGACCCAGCCACATCTCAGGCGGGCGGGGGAGCACAGACCCCTACCGCGCAGGCTCATGGACAGGAAGCTACTGTATATCATACACATGGTGCACTAACCTGTGGGTGGAGCCCAGCTAGTGGTAGCAGCTACACCTGAGCCCAGGCCAGCTGCAGCCACTGATCCTCATAAACTATTGGACAGATGGACTAGACTACATCATCCTATCTTTGGGGGTGAGCTACATGAGGATCCCTAGGATTTCATTGATCGATGCAAGGATAGACTGTACAACATGAGGATATTGGAGTCTCATGGGGTAGAATTTGCTACTTTTCAGCTAGAGGGCAGAGCTCGTAGTTGGTGGCAGTCTTATGTTCTTAGCAAACCAGCAGATTCTCCACCCATGACTTGGGACAGGTTCACCCGTATCTTCCTGGACAAATATATTCCACCCTCCCAGAGGGAAGCGTTGCGGTTTCAGTTTGAGCAGCTCCAGTAGGGTCAGATGTCAGTGACTGATTTTGAGGCAAGGTTCTCTGAGTTATCTCGCCATGCACTTATGGTACTCCCTACTGAGGCGGAGAGAGTGCGGAGGTTTGTTGCAGGTTTACATAATGGAATTCAGGCCACTATGGCTCGAGAGGTTGAAATGGGTACTTCTTATGAGCTGGTCGTAGAGATAGCCCGCAGGATTGAGGGTGTACGTCAGCGGAGACAAGAGCAGGTTATGAGAGATAAGCGGTTTAGGTATTCTGGAGAGTTCAGAGGTGCTCCGTTTGGGGGTAGAGGTCATTTCGCGAGAGGGCAGTCCAGCAGGCCCCCATATCCAGCACCATCGCCTCCTCGGGATGCTCCAGTGCGACTTTCAGTGCTATAACAGAGAGTTCTTATCACCCACCAGCAATTCAGGGTCCTTCCAGTTGGTATTCAGGTCCCCAGGGCCAGACACTTAGTCAGCAGGCCATCACACCAAAGAGTTGTTACGAGTGCGGGGATCCCAGCCATATACAGAGATTTTTCCCCAGGCTTCGGGGTAAACTAGTGTAACAGGGTCATCAACCTATGATTACCAGACCAACTGCTCCACCAGTTATCCGAACACCAAGAGGTGGAAGATAGATGGGTAGGGGTCGTCCTTGAGGTGGAGGTCAGTGAGGCGGAGGCCAGCCAGTTGGCGCTCCAGCTCGGTTCTATGCTTTTCCGTCCAGACCAGTTGCAGAGGCCTCAGATGCCGTGATTACATGTATTATTTCTGTTTGTGGCAAAGATGCCTCAGTATTATTTGATCCGGGATCTACATATTCATATGTGTCATCTCTATTTTCTCCATTCCTGGGTGTTTCTCGTGAGTCCTTGAGTACTCCTGTTTATGTGTCCACTCTTATGGGCGATTCTGTTATTGTGAACCGGATCTACCGTTCCTGTATTATTACATTCTGTGGTTATGAAACTAGAGCAGATCTTCTACTGCTTGAGATGACTGACCTTGAAATTATTCTGGGCATGGACTGGTTATCTCCATATCATGCTATTTTAGATTGTAATGCCAAGATTGCTACCTTGGCTATCCCAGCGTTGCCTAGGCTGGAGTAGAAGGGTTCGTATGTTAGTTCATTTAATCGAGTTATTTCTTTTATAAAGGCTCAACACATGGTTGAGAAAGGTTGTTTGACTTATCTAGCCTATGTTCGGGATACTATTGCAGAGACTCCGGCTATTGATTCAGTGCTTGTAGTTCGGGAGTTCTCAAATGTATTTCCTTCAGATCTTCCAGGTATGCCATCTGATTGTGATATTGATTTCTGTATTGACATGGCTCCAGATACCCAGCCTATATCTATCCCACCGTATCTGATGGCTCCGAAAGAATTGAAATAATTGAAAGAACAACTTGAAGAGTTACTAGCCAAAAGGTTAGTCAAACCGAGTGTATCCCCTTGGGCTGCACCTGTATTATTTGTGAAGAAGAAGGATGGAACAATGCAGATATGTATTGATTATCGTCAATTGAACAAAGTCACTATTAAGAACAAGTACCCATTGCCGCATATTGATGATCTATTTGACCAGTTGCAAGGTGCTAGGGTATTCTCTAAGATCGACTTGAGGTCAGGGTTTCATCAGTTGAAGATTCGGGATCCGGATGTTTCGAAGACTGCTCTTCAGACTAGATATGGTCATTATGAGTTTCTGGTGATGTCCTTCGGTTTAACTAACGCCCCGACAATGTTTATGGATCTGATGAATAGGGTATTCAAGCCATATATTGATTCGTTTTCCATTGTCTTCATTGATGACATTTTGATCTACTCGCGCAGTAAGGAGGAGCATGAGCAGCATATGAGAGTAGTGCTTCAGACGGTGCGGGAACAAAAACTATATGCTAAGTTCTCTAAATTTATGTTTTGGCTAGATTCTGTAGAATTTTTGGGGGATATTGTATCGGGCGAGGGCATTAAGGTTGATTCTAAAAAGATTGAGGCAGTTCAAAATTGGCATCGCCCCACTTCTGCGACAGAGATCATGAGTTTTCTGGGTTTAACAGGTTGTTATCGTCGGTTCGTGGAAGGTTTTTCATCTATTGCAGCACCTTTGACCAAATTAACCCAGAAGAGTGCTCTGTTCCGATTGTCCGATGATTGTGAGGTGAGCTTTCAGAAGCTCAAGACAATATTGACTACAACACCAGTGTTAGTGTTGTCTTCCAGTTCGGGGATATATACAGTGTATTGTGATGCTTCACACGTTGGCTTGGGTTGTGTATTGATGCAGGAAGGGCGAGTTATTGAATATACTTCACGTCAGCTGAAGCCCCATGATAAATATTATCCGGTACATGATTTGGAGTTAGCTGCAATTGTTCACGCTCTAAAGATTTAGAGGAATTATATTTATGGGTGTCTTGTGAAGTTTACAATGATCATTGCAGTTTGCAGCATTTGTTCAAGAAGAGAGACTTAAATCTGGGATAGCACAGATGGCTTGATTTACTGAAAGATTATTATATTACTATCCTATATCATCCAGGCAAAGCAAATGTGGTTGCAGACTCCTTGAGTAGAAAGGCGGAGAGTATGGGTAGTTTGGCTTTCATTTCAGCAGAGGAGAGGCCATTAGCTTTGGATATTTAGTCCTTGGCCAACAGACTTGTGCGGCTGGATATTTCAGAGACCAGCCGAGTTCTTGCATGTGTTGTAGCTCAGTCTTCACTGTTTGAGCAAATCAAGGCTCACCAGTATAATGATCCACACTTAATGGTTCTTCGAGAAATAGTACTACGGGGTGGTGCCAAGGAAGCTACTATTGGAGGGGATGGTGTTCTGCGACTCCAGGATCGTCTATGTGTTCCTAATGTGGATAGATTGAGGAAAAAGATCATAGAGGAGGCACAAAGTTCTCGGTATTCTATCCATCCAGGTGCTACAAAGATGTATCGTGACCCGAGGCAGCATTATTGGTGGCGACGAATGAAAAAGGACATAGTTGAGTATGTAGCTAGGTGTCTAAATTGCCAGCAAGTTAAATATGAGCACCAGAGGCCAGGTGGCCTACTTCAGCAATTGACTATACTAGAGTGGAAATGGGAACACATCACCATGGACTTTGTAGTCGGGTTGCCGCAGACCTTGCAGAAGTTTGATGCAGTTTGGGTCATTGTCGACAAGTTGACTAAGTTGGAACACTTTATTCCTGTTGTGACTACGTATACTTCAGAGAGGTTGGCTCATATATATATTCAGGAGATAGTTCGGTTGCATGGTATGACAATTTCTATCATATCAGATAGAGGCCCTCAGTTTACTTTACATTTCTGGAGAGCAGTACAGAGTGAATTGGGGACCCGTGTAGAGCTCAACACAACCTTTCATCCGCAGACCGACGAGCAGTTAGAGCGGACAATTTAGATTTTGGAGGATATGCTCAGTGCACGTGTGATTGACTTTGGAGGTCAGTGGGATCGTTTCTTTCCTTTGACCGAGTTTGCTTTTAATAACAGTTACCAATCCAACATCGAGATGGGTCCATTTGAGGCTTTATATGGTCGGCGCTGTCGTTCGCCCATCGGATGGTTTGAGCCCGGTGAGGCTAAGTAATATGGTACTGATTTGATGAAGGATTCCTTGGAAAAGGTAAAGTTGATTCAGGAGCGACTTTGTACAACGCAGTCCAGACAAAAGAGTTACGCAGATCAGAAAGCACATGGTTTATCATTTATGATGGGTGAAAATGTTCTCTTGAAAGTTTCGCCAATGAAGGGAATCATGAGATTTGGGAAAATGGGGAAATTGAGCCCAAGGTTTATAGGCCCATTTGAGGTGTTGAGAGGAGTTGGAGAGGTTGCTTATGAGCTTGCATTGTCTCCCAGTCTATCAGGATTTCATCCGGTTATCCATGTATCTATGCTCCGGAAGTATCATGCCGAGCTATCACATGTGTTACTGTAATGACCCAACCGAATGTTTTTACTATTTAGGACCCCGTTCCCCTAAATATGACTCTCCGTATCTGCCTTTTCTAATTTATGACTTGCGGGGATGATTGGTTCGGAATTTGGAAGTGATTGGGTTGAAATCAGAACAATTGGTTCCTTAGTTTGGCTTTAAAAGGGGCAAGTTTGACTTCGGTCAACATTTTTTGAGAAAACGACCATGGAATCAGGATTTGACGGTTCCAATAGCCTACTCTCCTTCCGGAGGTACATAAGAAAATGTCGTCCTTTCTTGTGGAGAGGGCCGAATGCCTCAGCAGGATAGATACAACTATGGATCGTGCCGCGTGTCGCTCAGCAGTGTACACGACACTCTGGATCGGGCGGTACGACCTCGGCATAAATTGTGCCTAATAATAATAATTACCCAATACTTTACTATTTTTAATTACAGCTTGTGGATTTAATTAATAGATTGAAAATTGCTGCACTTGAAGGAATTTGATTGATAAATTGGAAATTATTGGAAATCTAAAGAATTAAGTATCTCTGCTTGTTAAGGAAATTATTGTTATTCCTGTAAATGAGGCTAATTGATAAATTTAAAATTTATTCGGATTAAAGGAATTTAATTATTTCTGCTGGTTCAATAAACATTATTGTTAGCTCTTTGAATCAAGTTGATATAAATATTTCTATTTTCATGATTACTTAATATTATTGACCCATAGTGAGTGTCAAAGTCGGTAATCTCGTCTCTACCTCTTCGAGATTAGGTTTGATACTTACTTGGTACACGTTGTTTTCATACTCATACTGCACTTGCTACACATTTTATATAGCAGCCTTGTGGTCGCAGAGGTGTGGTTAATTATTGTGGGAACATAGGTGAGCTGCATTCTGTATTACAATCCGTAGCCAACAAAGTCTCCTTCTAAGTTATTATATTTTCCTATCTAATTTGTATTCTGGACAGATGTTGTATTTTATTATTTTAAATTCCTTAGTATATGCTCATGCACTTGTGACACCAGGTTTTGGGAATGGTTGTGAATTGATTATGGTTGGCTTGCCTGACAATGGTGTCCGGCGCCATCACGACCTTAATAGATTTTGGGTCGTGACAGTTAGATTTCAGCACAGTTCAACTAGATAATAGTTTGGGCTATGAAGAAGAACCAGTTGCTATTGTTGATAAATAGGTTCTCCAGTTGAGGTCCAAGAAGATTTATGCGGTAAAAGTCTAGTGGAGAGGCCAACCAGTCGAGGAAGAGACTTGGGAGGCTGAGGAAAACATGCGAATCATATCTCCACCCAACCGGTCATTTTGACTTTTAGAACCCCGTTCCCTAATATAAAACTTACTGTATGTGCTTTTAATGATTTATGACTTGCGGGGATGGTTGGTTCGGGAGTTGAAAATGTTTGGGTTGAAATCGGAACACTTGGTTCCTTGAGTTGGCTTTAAAAGGCCAAGTTTGACTTCGGTCAATATTTTGAGAAAACAACCCCGGAATAGAATTTTTGATGATTCCAACTACTCCGTATGGTGATTTTGGACTTAAGAGTGTGGTCGAAATTTTATTTGGAAGTTCGTAGTTAAATTAAGCTTGAAATGACTAAAATAGGAATTTAAGTTTGGAAGTTTGACCGGGGAGTTGAATTTTTGATATCGGAGTCAGAATCCAGTTCTGAAAGTTTTCATAGCTCCGTTATGTAATTTATGACTTGTGTGCAAAATATGAGGTCAATCGGACTTGATTTGATAGGTTACGACATCGAATGTGAAAGTTGGAAATTTTAAGTTTCATTAAGGTTGAATTGGAGCATAATTCGTGGTTTTAGCGTCGTTTTATGTGATTTGAGATTTCAAATAAGTTCGTATGGTGTTTTAGGACTTGTTGGTATATTTGGTTGAGCTCCCGAGGGCCTCGGGTGAGTTTCAGATAGTTAACAGATCAAAAGTTAGACTTAAAACAACTGCTGCAATTGTTTCCCTTTTTTCTGGAAATTCTGGGCTGTGATCGAGGCCAAGATCGAGGCCCAGGATCGAGACTCGAGATCGAGGGTCATGATCGACGGCCCATGCTCGAGAGCCATAATCAAAGACAAAGGCTCAAGGGCCATGATAGAAGACACGATCTAGACCGAGGATCGAGGCAATGATCGAGGCCGAGGATCGAGGTCATGAATGAAGACCCATGCTCGAAGGCCATGATCGAACCACGATCGAGGCCCTGGATCGAGGTCATGATCGAGGGCTACCTGGGCAGAATTATAAAGGAGGGCATTCGTCCCATTTGCCATTTTTAACAAATTGGAGCTTGAGCAGAGGCGATTTTGATAGATTTTCAAGGAAAAGACATTTGCGTAAGTGATTCTAAATCGGATTTGGTCAATACACACGAATATATCATTGTTTTCACCATTTAATTAGTGTTTTGAGATTGAAATTTGGAAAATTTTTAGAAATCTCATAGCAACGATTTTTTGAGATTTCGGTATCGATTCAGAGTCGAATTTGAGTGAAACTGGTATGGTTGAACTCGTAATTGAATGGGTTGTCGGATTTCGTAACTTTTGCCGTATTTCGAGACGTGGGCCTCACGGACGAATTTATAATTAATTTTGGAATTTTTATTGAAAATGTAGTATTTTCTTATGAAATTGATTCTATAATTTTTGGTGACTGTATCGAATTATTTTTGGTTAGATTTGAGCCATTCAGAGTTGGATAATCGAGGAAAGGGTCTACTAGTAGATTAAATTGGAGGAAGAAGAGGTATGTCTCTTGTCTAATCTTGTGAGGGGGAAATTACCCCATAGGTAATTAAATTAATAATTGTTGCTAATTGTGGGGGTTACGTACGCACGAGGTGACGAGAGTCCGTGCGTAGCTACTATTAATGCTAAAGTCCGGGTAGTTTAGGACTCAAAGCATGAATTACTTGTGTAAATTATATTCTTTGTTTAATTAATATTAATTGATATATATGAATATATTGTGATATATATATATATATATATATATATATATATATATTGTGAATTGTTAGATAAAAATATTAAAGGATGGAAATCTCATATACTTGATTTTCTGTTTAAATTAATTAATTGTTAAGAGAAATTGTTCTTCCTCCCGAATTTATCTTATAATAAATATACTCTCCTTCCGGAGGTACATAAGAAAATGTCCTCCTTTCTTGTGGAGAGGGATGAACGCCTCGGCAGGATAGATGCATCTATGGATCGCACCGCACGTCCCTCGGCAGTGTACACGACACTCTGGATCGGGCCGTACGACCTCGGCAGAAATCGTGCCTAATAATAATAATTACACGATATTTTGATAGTTTATTGCAGCTTGTAAAGCTAATTGATAAATTGGAAATTTATTGGAATTGAAGGAATTTAACTAATATATTGAGAATTGTTGCATTTGAAGGAATTTAATTATTTCTGTTGGAAAAAGAAAATCATTATAAATTCTATAAATCATGTTGATCTAGATATTTCTATTGTTATTTTATTTATTATTATTGACTCTTAGTGAGTATTAAAGTCGGTCATCTCGTCTCTACCACTTCGAGATTAGGCTTGATACTTACCGGGTACACATTATTTACGTACTCATGCTACACTTGCTGCACTTTTTGTGCAGGACCTGAGGCAAGTAGTAATGGATGACCTATCATCTTACACCCACGTTATCGAGAGGCGTAGTAGTGAGCTGCTTTCTGAGCCGTTCTGCAGCTACCAATGTCTCTTTTTGTATTTACATTCTGTCTATTTTATTTTACTTAGTATTAGGAGTTTTGTATAATCTACTAGATGCTCATACACTTGTGACACCAGGTCTTGGCACACACATTGGTAGAGTTTGGAATTGTATTATTTTCTTGGATTTAAGTAATCAGTATTTTTTTTAATTTTTTAATATTTCTAGAAAAATAATAAAATTACTTAGAAAATTATTTTGAAAATAATTGATATATGTTTAATTTATTCGTTGGCTTGCCTAGCTGTAGTGTTGGGCACCATCATGACCTATAGATGAAATTGGGTCATGACACAAAGTTTCAACTAAACATGTAAAACAATTAGCAGGAAAAATGTCAGGCAAATTTAAAATATAAAAGTAGATCAATGATGATGAATATAACCGGATAAAATAATTTTATTAATGTGTAATAGAGATCTACACAATTTAAAACCAGAGTTTTTCTACATTTAGCCCATCTACACACTCGTCACCTTGCGTACATGACTTTCCACACATCACAATTTTCATATCAATACCAATCCTAAGGAGAATTTCCCCCGCACAAGGTTAGACAAGTCATTTACCTCGGCTTGGGTAATTCTTTACTCTCCTATGCCTTTGCCTCTTGAATTGGCCTCCGAAAGTATCTATCTAGTCATAATAATTTTGATTCAGTCAATACAAATTATTAGAAATTAATTCCATATGAAAATACTAATTTTTCAACAAAATCCAAAATTTAACTCAAAACCCACCCGTGGGGCTCACGTCTCGGAACCCGACAAAAGTTAGAAAATATGAACGCCCATTCAACCACGAGTCCAACCAGACCAAAATCATTAATTGCGACATCAATTCGACCATCAAATCTTCAATCTAAACTTAGGGATTTTCACAATGTTTCCAACTTAATTCACTAATTAAATGTTAAAAACTACTATAGATTCGGGTACTTTAACCAAAATTGAGTTAAGAACACTTACCCCGATGTTTTTCTCGAAAATCACCCGAAAATAGCCTCTTCCCGAGCTCCAAATCATCAAAAATAGAAAATGGGACGAAGTCCCATTTTCAGAACTTAAATTCTCTACCCAGCAATTCCTTCTTCGCGAACGCGGCCAGTGCCTCGCGTTCGCGAAGAAAACATTTGCTGCCCAGAAATTTTTTCATCGCGAAAATGGGCAGTGCCTCACGTTTGCGAAGCACAAAATGTTGTTGGCCGGATTTCTTCTTCGCGAATGCGATACTGCCCTTGCGAACGCGTAGGCCAAAAGCGTGAAGTCCCCAGTCTACCTCTCTCTTCTTCTTCACGAATGCGACTGCCCTCTCACGTTCACGATGCACACTCGCCCAAACCTTCACGAACGCCTTGTCCTCTTCGCGAATGAGAAGAAAAAATCTTCTCCTACCTCCAGGTACTCTTCGCGAACGTGAGACCTCCCTCGCGAACGTGAAGAAGGAAACCAGTAGCAATAGGTTCAGCAGTTTCAAGCTTCCAAAATGCACCGAACATGATCCGAATTATTCCAGAGGCCCTCGGGACATGAACCAATTATTCCAACAAGTCCTAAAACATAATACGAACATAGTCGATTCCTCAAATCACATCAAACAACGCTAAAAGGACAAATCATACCCCAATTCAAGCTTAATGAAACTTAAAAATTTCCAACTTCTACATTCGATGCCAAAACCTATCAAATCAATTCTGATTGACCTCAAATTCTGTACACAAGTTATAAATGACATATCGGAGCTATGAAAATTTTCAGAACTAGGTTCTGACTCCGATATCAAAAAGTCAACTCCCCGGTAAAACTTCTAAACTTAAACCTCTATTTTATCCATTTCAAGCCTAATTTAGCTATGGACTTCCAAATAATTTTTCGGATACAATCCTAAGTCCAAAATCGCCATACAGAGCTATTTGAATCATCAAAACTCTATTCCGGGGTCGTTTACACATAGGTCAACATGCAGCTAACCTTTTCAACTAAAGTTTTAAACTTTGGAACTAAGTGTTCCCATTCATTCCAAGATCTCACCAAACTCGACTTGACTACACCGGAAAGTCACAATACAACTATAAAGTACAGATGAGCAATAAATGGGGAAAATGGGGCTACAACTCTCAAAACGGCCGGCCGGGTCGTTACATCCTCCCCCTCTTAAACAAACGTTCGTCCTTGAACGAGTTTAGAATTATACGTGGAGTGGTAAAATGATGAGGATAATAGCTACACATATCATGCTCGGTTTCCCAAGTTGCCTCCTCTACCGGATGACCACTCCACTGTAGTTTTACTGAAGCATTGCTCTTCGATCTTAGCTTTCTAACATGTCTGTCCAAAATGGCCAATGGCTCTTCAACATAAGATAGATCCGTATCCAACTAGACTGAGCTGAAGTCTAACACATGAAACGGATCGCTATGAAACTTTCGGAGCATGGAAACCTGGAACTAGGGGTGTTCATAAAAACTTGAAAAACCAAACCAAACCGACCAATAAAACCAATATTTTTAGGTTTGGTTTGGTTTTGTTTTTAAATTTTAAAAACCGATCAAATTTGGTTTGGTTTTGGTTTTAATAAAAAAATCGAACCAAACAAACTATAAAAGTAGCTATTTAAATTTATTATTACACCTATATATATGTATATTTATATATAAAGTTTCTAAAATTTTATGGTACATATTAGTCCTTTGTATTTTTAGTCTAGTTCTTTGCTATTATAATAATCTAATTCTTTTCTTTCTAGTTTGATTGGTAGTTTTCTTTTATTAAGTACAAGAATTTATTTCATGTTAAAAATAATCGATTTTTAATTGAGTACTTAAGTTATTCATCACTGTTTGAGTCAATTACCATCAATATATCTTGGTAAATGATAGATTTCTCAAAGAGCAATTGGTTTGATAGCATTACGTTGAAAATGTACTTGCCGGAATATGCGTTTGGTAGTGTATGTCTCATATTTTAGAAAAAATGACAAAAAACCAAAAAAAACCGAATCGATTAAAAACTCACTTAATTGGTTTGGTTTGATTCCAATATTTGAAAAACTGACTTACTTGGTTTGGTTTCTTTTTAGGGAAAAACCGAGCAAAACTGAACCATGAACACCCCTACATGGAATAATGGATGAACTGCAGACACACTAGGTGGTAGTGCAAGTTTGTAAGCCGCCTCTCCAACTCTCTCAAGAATCTCAAAGGGTTCGATATTCCTCGGGCTCAACTTTCCCTTCTTTCTGAACCTCATATCACCCTTCATAGGAGAAACCCGGAGCAAGACCCTCTCACCAACCATGAATGCAACATCACGAACCCTCCGATCTGCATAACCCTTCTATCTAGATTGGGCTATACCGAATCGATGAATCAACTTAACCTTTTCCAAAACATCCTGAACCAGGTCTGTACCCAATGGTCTAGCCTTGCCCGGTTCGGACCAACCTACTGAAGACCGGTACCGCCTACCATACAAGGCCTCATACGGAGCCATATGAATGCTCGAATGGTAGCTGTTACTGTAAGCAAACATTGTAAGTGGCAAGAACTGATCCCAAGCACCCCTAAAATCCATCACACATGCACGAAGCATATCCTCCAATATCTGAATAGTGCGCTCAGATTGTCCGTCCGTCTTAAGGTGAAATGTTGTACTCAACTCCACACGAGTACCCAACTTTCACTGTACAGCTCTCCAGAACCGTGATGTAAACTGTGTACCCCAGTCATAGATGATAGATACTGGTACGCCATGAAGCTTGACAATCTCGCGAATGTAAACCTGAGCCAGCTGCTCTAAAAAGTAAGTAGTAACCACAGGAATGAAATGAGCTGACTTAGTCAATCTATCCACAATCACCCAAACCGCATCGAACTTCCTCTAAGTCCGTGAGAGCCTAACAACGAAATCCATAGTGATCCGCTCCCATTTCCACTATGGAATCTCTAACTTCTGAAGCAATCCACCCGGTGGCTGATGCTCATACTTCACCTGCTGACAATTTAGGCACCAAGCTACATACTCCACTATGTATTTGTTCATCCGCCTCCACCAATAGTGCTGCATCAAGTCCTGATATATTTTTGCACCACCCGGATGAATGGAGTACCGCGAACTGTGAGCCTCCAAGAGAATCAACTCATGCAATTCATCTACATTGGGTACACATAGCCTGTCCTACATCTGTAATTCTTATCACACAAAATCCCTGATGCGAGCCTTCATCTCATCCACCCTGCTCCAATACGTTAAGTAACATCCTTGTCAATCTCCCCGTTGCCTTGAATAATAGACCCAAGATATTTGAAACTGTCTCTTCTAGGGATGACTTGAGTACCAATCCTCACTTCCACTTCTTCTTCATGCAACCCTTCACTGAACTTGCACTCCAAGTACTCAGTTTTTGACCTACTCAACTTGAAACCTTTAGACTCCAGCGTTTGTCTCCAAACTTCCAATTTAGCATTAACTCGGCCTCATGTCTCGTCAATCAAGACTATGTCATCAGCAAATAACATACACTATGGCACCTCCCCTTGTATGTTACGTGTCAACGTATCTAATGCTAAAGTAAACAAAAAAGGGCTAAGAGACAATCCATAGTGTAACCCCTTCTCCACTGGGAAATAATCTGAGTCCCCTCCCATAGTGCTCACCCGAGTCCATCGTACATTTTCTTAATCGCCCTAGTGTACGCCACCGGGATACCACTAGCCTCCAAACATCTCCGTAGGACCTCTCGCGGGACTTTATCATAGGCTTTCTCCAGGTCGATGAATATGAAATGCAAGTATTTCTTCTTCTCCCTGTACTACTCCACCAATCTCCTCACAACTTTGAGTTAACAATCATTGTTCATGCCTTGAAGATTTGGCGGCATTATTTGTACGATGTCTATTGTGAGGTTTATACTTATCACTGAAGTCTACAACATCTGTTTAAACAAAAGGATCTTAATTTTCGGCAGCGGCTATGGTTGGATTTGCTTAAGGATTATGATATCACCATTCTCTATCACCCCAAGAAGGCCAATGTAGTGGTTGATGCCTTGAGTCGTAAGGTGGAAAGTTTGGGTTTATTTACCAGTAGCACAGAGGCCTTTAGCCTTGGATGTCCAGGCCTTGGCCAACTAGTTTGTTAGATTGGATGTTTCCGAGTAGAGCCGAGCTTTGATTAACGTGGTTTCTCAGTCTTCTCTTTATGATCGTATCAGAGAGCGTCAGTATGATGACCCCATCTGCTTGTCCTTAAGGACACAGTTCATCACGGTGATGCCAAATAAGTCACTATTGGAGATGATGGTAGGTTGCAGTATGTTTAGTTTATTTTGTTCTAATGGTTTAAGATAAGGGCCTGGGCTTATTTTGGCACTACTAAATGGCTTATTTTGGCACTACTAATTTACTTCTCTTATACAGTATTGGACCATCAGCCTAGTCTGTTTTCTTTGATAATTCTTGAGCTTGTGCTTTAGCCTGTATGACCTTGAATCTTACATTAATTGTGCTTAAATAGTAGCAACCAAGGCTGGTGCATGCCTAGCCAAATCACTGAATCAAACCGCATACTCTGACACGGTCATAGAACCCTGGCGCAACTGCTCAAACTCTGCGCGCCATGCATCTCTGAGACTCTGAGGAACATACTCCCTCAAGAACATATCTGAACATTGAGTACAAGTGAGGAAGTGGCCTCAGCCGGACTATCCAACTCCTATGCCTGCCACCACTGGTAGGCCGCTCCCCTAAGCTGGAATGCCGTGAAAGTAACCCTGCTAGAATCCACAATACCCATAGTACGGAGGATAAATTGACATTCCTTAAGAAAACCCTGAGCATCCTCTAAAGCTAAACCACTGAAAGTGGGAGGGTGGTACTTCTTTTACCTCTCGAGCCTGAGTTAATCCCCTTCCGAAACTACTGCCCTAGCCTCAAGCCGAACTGAGACAACTGGCTGCACTGGTATAACCTCTGGAGCATGGTCAACTGGAACCGTGGCTCTGGGGTACGAGCAGCGGGAGTCTGTGCTCCTCCCCTGGCCTGAGATGTGGCAGGAGCAAATGGAATCAATCCTACCTGAGCTAGAGTGCCAAACATGCTCAAACACTGGGCAAGATTCTCATGAAGTACATGGGTAGTAACAGGCGTCTCAGGTGACTGCTCTTCAACTGGAGCTATTGGTGGTTCCTCTGCAGCAGCTCGTGCAGGTGCTCTGGCTGCACCACGTGGTCTTCCTCAGCCTCTGGCTCGACCTCTGCCCCGGCCCCAACCTCTTACGGCTCCAACATGGTGCGTGAGTGTCTGATCATCAGATCCAGTGGTGCGTGTCCTCACCATATGTGAGAGAATAGGAAGATAATGGTTTAGAATTTTGAAGTCAACAAATGCGCACGATAAGGAATCAAAGAAGTGAGCATTTCCTAACAGTTCCATAGCAGTTGTGTACTTAGTCAGATTCAACATTACGTGTCATACCTCAGTCTCTGTTGTCATATATTGTCACATCTCGTATCATTAATTAGGGCTGCTTAGCATGAATGTTGTGAGTCCGAGAGACTGGAGAGATTGGTGACTGAGTTGGGGCCTGAGTATCGTGCTGTGACTGATATCTATCTATCTATCTATCTATCTATCTATCTATCTATCTATCTATCTATCTATCTATCTATCTATCTATCTATCTATCTATATATATATATGTGTGTGTGTGTTTGAATCGGGTTGCACACTGCAACAAGCCTTACGGCTATATATATGTGGATTGGTTGCACGGCACAACAAGTCTTATGGCTATATATATGTAGATCGGGTTACATACCGCAACAAGCCTTATGGTGTTATATATATATATATATATATATATATATATATATATGTGTGTGTGTGGGGGGGGGGGATTGGGTTACACGCCGCAACAAGCCTTGTTGCTATATATACATGTATCGGGTTGCGCGCCACAACAAGACTTATTGTCACGACCCAAATCTCCCTCCGTAGGATGTCGTGATGGCACCTAGTCTTAGGGACTAGGTTAAGCCTAACATTTACTGAAATAATAACAATATTAATTAACAACTGACAAATACGAAATATGAATCTCTATACAATACTTACAATCCCAAAACCCGATAGTACAAGTCATAAGCTCTACTGAGTTACTAGAAAGCCTATAAATACAACTGTTTTGAAATAGAGATAAAACAGTGCAAGTACAATATCAGAAGGTGACTCCGAATCATGCGAACGGGGCAACATGTTTACCTTGAGTCTCCACAGCAAGATCCGTACAACTAGCGACCGATCAACTAACTCCACATTACCTAGCTCTGCACAAAAATGTACAAAAGTGTAGTATGAGTACACCATAGTCGGTACCCAGTAAGTATCAAGACTAACCTCAGTGGAGTAGTGACGAGGTACAATCAAGACACTCACTAGTCAAATAACTTGTGCCATACAAAAATAATCGAAAACAAATAGCAGTGATAGCAACAATAATCAACTAGTGATATAAACAGTAAGGCAGCAAGAACACCATAATTATTACTCAGACGAATAAGAAAAACACAAGCACAACCAATTAAACAAGTCTTTCAAATATAACCTTTCACATATAATTTTTTTGAATAACTACCCTCCAAATATATTTCTTCAAATAAGTATCCTTCGAATATAAAATTCTTTCAAATAAATATCTCATATCATACTCATAAAATACAGTTCTCGACCCCCTTTCATATTCTCAAGGCATCTCGTGCCGATATCTCTATCACAACCGCACGGATAACTCTCGTGCCAAATATGTCTATACATAAAATCCGCATGATTAATTTATTTTCAATAAAGTAAGGTTACCATTTTTAAACCAAGTAAGAATTCAACAAAGAAATGAGTTTATTTTAGAAATAGTTTGAGTGAAGAAAAAATAACATTTCAACTTAAATAAAACATCAGATAATCTACTGATTTGGATGAAAAACTTATCAAATTAAAACATAATAGTAATTTCTTTTATTTAAAACAACTCCATAATTACGAACAAGTACAAACCATAAATGCAAATCCTCAGAGTCTTGTATGAAAAAGGCAAAGCCAAGATAATGCTACGAGAGATATAAGACACTTAATATTAATTCAAATAATACATGGAGAACACATGAATTTACATGTTACGGAAAAATAAAATGAACAAAGGCAAGTACAACCATAGAGAGATGTCAACAAAGGGAACTCCCGAGATACCATCTCGTAGTCCCAAAAGTAAATGCTCAACAAGGGATCTCCCGAGGTACCGCCTCGTAGTCCCAAAAGTAAATATGCAAGACAGGGGGATCTCCGGGGAATATCCCGAGGTACCTCCTCGTAGTCCCAAAGTAAATATGCAAGAACAACAATGCCCCCAGGCCATCACAATTCAATTATCCACATAGCCCACCTTGTCTCGCCACGTGCGCAATAATAAAGTGAAATGACCCAACTTGTCATTTTAAGATTTAACGCCCTGTTCAGCGACCAACACCTTGTATGGTCGAGTTTGGTTTTTGGAAGATTCAGAATTTAATTAAAAGAACAAGTCTCATTTTGAAGCTTAAAAATGAAAAGAGATGACCGGAGTTTGATTTTTGAGCAAACGACTCCATAATGGAATTTTGATGATTTCAATAGCTTTGTGTGGTGATTTCAGACTTAGGCATGTATCCGTATTTGGATTTCAATGTCCGTAGGACAATTCGACACATATTGGCGAAAGTTTGAAATATTAAGTGCAAAGGTGTCTCACTTGGACAACACCTACCTTTAAACGGGTATAACTCTCATAATGTGAAGATACATTCCATAAATCTTTGTCCCTAAAGAATAGCCCTTTGAGTCTGATTCCAAAAGCATCAAAACATTTGTCAATTGGATATTTCTACAAGAAGTTATAATCAAATAACTAAAATAGGGCAGGGAGAACAAGGAAAGTTATGCTATGGGTTTAAAACCTTAAATCGCGCCTCGAATCTCCACTTATCGCTTGCATGCCCCAGATGGCTAGGGATGAGGGTAACATCGTGTAATCATGGTTTCATACTTATATGAAAGTTTGGAAGTGAATTGGGGTCTACATCATTGCAAGGTATCAAAGGGGGGTAAGTTGGAAAACAAGAAATATGGAAAGGATGCAACTGGGGAGTTCGTGTGAACTCGTGCGCCGCGCGGGTTTGAACAAGCCATGACCCCCAGCCATTTCAACAAAATAGAGAAGTATTCCCCAGCACGCAAACTTGAATGAGAGGTCGTGCATGTCCACGCGATGCACGAGGATGGACAAGCTAGGCCTGCAGCCTTTATAAAGAACATTTCGGTAGCTCACTTCTCCCACTCTTCTTGGACGATTCTTGGAGCTCCTCTCCACTCTCTCAAGACCCCCAACTCCCCTATTCTTCAAGGTAATCAATCCCCATTATCTTCTTGTGAAATTTCATCATTTCTACATGATGGTGCTTGGGAGCCATAAATACTTAAACTAGATTATTGGGGTGTTGTAGAGATTTTGTAATTAATTAATTAGCAACAATTGGGTGGATGTGAGTTCATTGATGATTTTAATGGTTCTAAAGAAGGTTGTTTGTATACAAAGGATGGTTTAGTATCTCTTGTTGGTGGGAAGGAGGGATTATTGGAAGAAGAAACACCATTACTAGAGGTAGTAATATGCTATGTACTCTAGTTGTTTGATAAAATGCCTAATTGACCAAAAATCTGGAAATTTGTTACTAATATTAGTGCAATAGTGTTTCATTGTTATAGATTAAAATTTGTTTAGTGTGGTGGACCGTCGTAGTATTATTAAGGGGCAAATTCAGATCTTAGCCGTCTGGAGGTGGCTTCACTCGCGAAGATCATTTAAAGCATTGACTTAGTTTTGTCGAGGTAAGTATCTTGCCTAACCTTGAGTGGGAGGAATTACCCTTTAGGCATTGAGTCTTATGTGAAAATTGTGTGATTGGAAGCCATGTACGCGAGATGACGAGTACGTACTCGGGCTTATATGTGCAAATTTTATTGGTTTAAAGTTTTAGGCATCCTTATGTATTAAATTGAATAATTGTTGGCATTTGGTAAATCCTTGAATTATCACGCCTCATTCCTTATTTGTCGAGTTTGTATTTTATATAATAATTTGGTATTGTTGTCACTTGGATTTTATGTGAATTCCGTGTATTTGTTGATTTGATATTTTTCTTGTAATTAAATTCATGATGGAATCCTTGTCTGCAAATATTTATTTAATAAGTTTAAATTGAGGAGTTAATATAATTATCAAGAATTTGGATTAATGAAGGTGTTGCCCTATGCTAAGTATGTTTCACCTATGTCGATTGTTTTGAGGTTTTATATACATTGAGTGGAGCATTGAGCTATTTGTTAAGAAATTTATTGATTCTGCTACATACTTGGAATTTGGTTATGGTCAGTGGCAAATTGTGATATGAATTATTGTATTGTGTTGTGGATTAAACACACTCCTTGATGTTATTTATGCTTCCTACCTTGCTTGTTAATGATATGCATGTGCTTGGTAAGGAATAGTGTAAAGCACGAAGGGTAATGATGTGCCATTGAGAGTGTAAAGCACGAAGGGTGATGTCGTGCCATTGAGAGTGTAAAGCACGAAGGGTGATGCCGTGCCATTTCATTTATTTTATCAAGTGAGGATGAGAGTAAAAGCACGAAAGGTGATGCCGAGCCATTATTTTTATATTATCATATGTTCATGGCACGAAGGGTATTTCTGTGCAGGCGAGGACGAGAAACATACATTATATTGTGATATCGTTTTGTTGTGTATACATTCATGCCTTATCTTGAGATGTTATTATGCACCTATGTTTTCTACGTGATTTGTAATCATTGTTGCTTCCTATGTGCCTCCACTTTATTTCTTTTATTGTTATTTGTATTTCTCCCACCTAGTTGGTACTGTTACATGTATGCACGGTGAGAAAGATATATGTCACGACCCAAACCGATGAGCCGCGATGGGTACTCGGTACCTTACTCAACCGAGTACCAGCGATACATATCATTCTTATGGTACTGTCATTGGCAAATGGGAAAAATGGGCCATCATGGGTTAACCAGAATAAACATAAGGGAATATACAATATAAGACGGCCCGATCTGATATAAAAACTTATACATATGACATAGGGCCTATAGGACAAAAATTACACTGAACATAGGCCGATAAGGCCGTACAATCTTTCACGTACACGACATATGTCTATAAGATTCTAAGGTTATATAAATGTCATAAAGGTCGGGATAGAGCCCCGCCAAACCAATCGACACATGTACTAATCATACTGACCAATAGCAACTCCGGAGCAAATGGAACGCACCAACATCTTCCGCTGAGCTGATAGTCCACTTGGAGTACTCTCGACCTATCTATCGGGACCTGCGGGTATGAAACGCAGCGTCCCCAGGCAAAAGGCACGTCAGTACAAATAATGTACCGAGTATGTAAGGAATGAAAATCAGTAAACAATAGACATGAGAAAAACATGGAGTAAAAGACTCGACATGTATGTCTGATTAACTCTGTGAATCATTAATATTATAATGTCATGCATATGCATATAGATATCATACCATGTTTAGGTATATACGTTCATAACATCATCAAGCCTCTGAGGGCATCCCATCATATCATCTCGGCCACTGTGGGAAAATCAGTAACGTATACCAGCTGATCAGGTGGTGGTGCGTATATAACGACATAATCTTTTCCCATAACCCATAGTCATATAATATATGCGTATATAATGCCATCTAGTCATGGGTCAATGTACATGTATAAATGAATGAAATGCATATGAAATACGTAAATAAAATCTCTTGGAACGTCATAAGACCATTATGCCTTTGATTAATGTCATAAAATAAATTTATCAACTTACGTATTTTCTGAGACCCATAAACAGACAATGGAATAATAAGACATATGGGAATAAAGAACATAGGCATCTCTAGTTCTATGAATAAAGTCATTTATGGAAATTATGAATTTACTCATTTCGTCTGTATCGTATGGATCATGCCAAAAGAAAGAAGGGATAGCCTTAACATACCTGTGTCGATTCTCTTGACAACTCTTCTAACATACGTTAATTGGGCCAACACGTAAATCAAGATCAGAGTAGGGAAAAATCCGTATGATATTCTTGAGAAAGATAGCACCATACTCAAATTATAATTGTAAAATCTAACTTTAATTTGAATTGTTGAAGATCTTGCGTTGTTTATATGCTATATGCAGATGCATATTAAATTACCCAAATAACGTGATGAGATTCTTTAAGAGTCATAAGACTCTTAAGTTATAGATTTCTTATACATGAATGTGGGCCGCACTTTATGTGGTGGCTTAACCACATGTCCTTCATCTTTTGCCACATAATCCAAAAGATATAAGAGTCATAGTTCTTGGGTGGCTTGCTGCCAAGTTAAGGATCTTATCCAATAATTAGTAACCAATTATTTTAATTAGTTATTAATCTCCCACTAAAATAAATAATTACCTGATTATCCACATAATTAAGAATTATCTCAAATAACTTATAATACTATTTACTTTTAACACACCTTATACACCTTACTATCATGGTCATGTGGTAACTTGTATGCCACTAGTCCATAAATACCAAGTATTTTAGCTCGGGCTGTATTTTATCCCACCATGTCAAACTTTGACGAAAATTCATTTTATTTTGATTTGCTTACCCTCTCACCTTCCCAAATTTACTCATTACTTATTTGAAATAGCATAATGCTCATAATCTCAAAATAATCTCATTCCCGAACATACATTGATTAGCTTGCGACGAAACTTTAACGTACGAAAATGCGGAATGTAACATCTCATTTCCGAGCTTATCTCAATTTACTTATGACGTAATTCTACATACGGAAATATGGGGTGTAACATTATTCCCCCCTTTGGAACATTCGTCCTCGAATGATGACTAATGCACTTATCATTTTCATGACTTATGTCTTCCGAATACTTTATTACTCTCCTTTCTATCTAGGCAACTGTTCTATGAATAATTCCAAAGGCTAGAGCATTCCCCCCTTTAGGCTTCTTCCTCACACCACGACATATGGTCGGAATCCTTCCAATCTCATAACTGTTGCTACCTTTTATCATGCAGCATGTACGACTCTGACCTTGTAAGTACGCCTATGCGACTCTTCTCCCCTTTTTCCTCCAGCATTTAGCCCATCTCTAGGCCTCACTCTGTAAATATATACAGAGATTGAAAAGATGTCCCTTTGGGCATCTATAGGTATACTGATGTTCTTTACTCGATACTTTGTCGAACTTTCGAATATTGCTATATATTATTTCATAGACCTGGTTATTTATCCATATGACTTTACTGCATCTAGGTAGGTCATACTATCCCATAACTCTTACCTCAATTTATCGTTACTGAGGTCTGCTACCAAACTACAGGTTACTTTCGTTGCTTATCCCATATGTATAAATCTAAGTCCTTTAATGCTTCCTCACTATTGTTCATCTTAAGGATGGCGGCCTATTCTCATCTTATACTTTATAACTTTTATCTATCCATTGTTGATTCACCTGAATATTGATCTATAATCTACCACAGATAACTTGACCTTCTATGTAATACTGCCTCTAGGGCTCACGTCTCATCGGGGAACATTTGGAATGATTAGACTGATCCACCCGGGGCAATACTATGCTTTCATAACCGTATTTCATAGAATCCGGATGTGATTCACCTTATGTGGGTATTTTAATCATGTACAATTCATGAAATTAAATCATTACTCAATCAAAGGACCTAACATCGTCCTTTATCTATTACAATTACACCCTCATTCTACTACCAAGGCAACATTTCATCTCTTCTAGATGCTATTAGTCTTGACTCATTTGAGTTAATTCAGGTTATACTGAGCTTTCTATAACTTAAAGAACCCAACATCTCTCTCGTTTTCATGGGCTTAATCCTGAGAACTTATCCATTCTCGTCACCTTCTCACTCACCTTTTCTTATCCTTACTCCTGTCTTCTTAAAACCCTGCCGCTTTACCATTCTTTAGCTTGGGACTTACACATATCTATTTATACTACTCGCATCTTCACTCTCTTAAATAGACCTCTCGATACCTAAAAACCATAGGCTGGATGATATGCCACTGACGATACCGCTATCATTCCTAGATACTGATTCCCAGCGCTTCTAGTCTTCTATGCGAAGTATGGATTATTCACAACCTTCTGCATTTAAGTATCTCATATGTTGTTCACCTTTACCTTACTTGCCTTAAAATCTCGCATCACATCTTCTATATCTTTCATAACCTCCCTTACACATAGTTATGATTCACATCTACAACTTCAAGCTCTATTATAATACTTACACTTGTGGTGCATACACAATCCGGTGGGAGCTTCATATTGACTTATTATGAGGTTGGTGCTCTTCTAATTGGCTTTATCGTAGAGACGTTATAGAATATGGTTGTTGTACTATCTCTCTTGTACCTATGATATTAAGAGTGATCATGCACTGTTCTCAATCATGATTTCTCTAATTTTCTGGGTCCAATAATCAGACTCCTGATTTACTTCGTTGTTGTAACTCTTTAGTTTCCTCTTTCTTATGATCAGCCTTTATGTAAGCTTAAGCTATCTTCCAATCTGTGGCTCACGGTAATATTCTTTACTTTAGTCTTACATGGATGCTATGGAATATCCATGATACAATCTTCTAACAATTCAATCCTTTGTCTATAACCTCGGATCAATTCTTTCTTTTAACTTATACCGAAATCTTCTACGGCTTTATGATTGTCCACATATATGTTGTATGGATAATACTCCGAAATCTTAAGTGCGTTCAAAACGTAACTAACTCTGGATCATTGATCGAATAATTCCTTTCATTCCTTTTCAACTTTCTTTAATCGTAGGTAATTACTTTTTCTGGTCTTTCTCTCCCTTTGTTGCGTGCATACTTAGCTTATTTTAGTTCCCACGCATGCCAGAGTTTTTCGCTCAATTCATATGATCTCGAATATTACTTTTGATTTTTCTTCTCATTCCTTAGCCACGGTAAGTGCCACTTTCTCATGGAGTGCATACAATGTTGTAGTGAGACTGTTTTTTTTTACATGACCATTTCCTTGTTAGGTCACTATGCTTAGCTTGAAGCCTTCTTCCTTATTTCCTTAGCTAGTCTTTCGTTGTAGTACCTAGGGAAGACCTTCTGACTCTTATAAAGTTGTGAGTTTATTACATCATATACTTGACTGAATTTTTGATGTTCTTCCCCGTTAGACTATCTTTTATTTCCATAACATTCATACGGTGCCTTTAACTACCCCAATTCGTATCTAAATATTTCTCAAGGGTCACGATGTCGCATCTGCGATACTGAATTCCTATTTTGGGGTTCACTATATTTATCTTGCACGATCTGTTGATTTGTCTGTAACCTCTTGTCTAGCCATAACTAGACTCTTCCCGAATCAACTACTAACTGCTCTTTGGTCCATTCCCATACTTGTATTCCGCGTAATTCCTCTTGGGTTATTCCCTTTGTCTTAACTTACCTCTCGCACTGGCTCCTTTTTATCAATAACATCTCGGGTAGGAACCCTTACTTCCTTTCCTTGATATCATGTTTGCTTAATGATCTAGAATCGTAGCATATCGGTAGGATTTGAATCAGTCCTTTTCTCATTTTTTTATCGCATTCTTCCTTTACCATTCCATAGTTACTACAACCGCTTAATTCTGATTTCATTCCACATCACTCCATATTCCCCCCTTTAGGGGAGTACTAAGAGTTGGAGCTACCACGATCTACCTATAGATGCTTTATCTCTTCATCTTTGGAGTCTTTCCACATCATCGATGATCCGTACTCACCTCGCGGTAATCCTTCTGTACCAAGAATAACGAAATTCCTTACTCGTGAGGGTGACGCTTAGTGTAACTGGCACATACAGTCCCTAAAGCTTAACTTTGCTCACCTTGATTGCTTTAGGGAAGCGTCTTCCTGAATGGCCTTTAAAGGATATTCTTCTGTCGTCCATTCTATTATCGTCGGGATGCAATCTCTAAAATTCTCATGATGCCGACTATTACTCAGCCCCTAGTTCATGTTTAGTTTATTTTGTTCATCAGTCCATGCTGATTTATTATTACTCTTGGATCAATTTTTGTTATCCTTTTGGTAGTCACATTGGAGACATAAAAAATAAGATAAAAGAAAATAAATATAGAAAAAATGTATGAAATATCTAAAAACCAGAAATAAGCGACGATAACAAATTTCTTCCTCTGTTTCATCTTTGTTGAGTATAAACAATTTCGAAGCCGATCTCATCGATTTCAAATATTGTTTTCAACTCAAATATATAGATTATAAGATAAGGATATCTTAGAATATTTCTTTTACTTACATTATGTGTCGTTTTTAAAAAAATCACTATTACTAACAAACTAATATGATATTTGTAATGACTCAACCGGTCATTTTAACTTTTAGAACCTCGTTCCCTAAAATAAAATTTTCAGTATGTGCTTTTAATGATTTTTGACTTGCGGGGATGGTTGGTTCGGGATTTGGAAGCTCTTGGGTTGAATCCAGAACACTTGGTTCCTTAAGTTAGCCTTAAAAGGCCAAGTTTGACTTCGGTCAATATTTTGAGAAAATGACCTCGGAATCGGGATGTGACAGTTCCAATAGGTTCGTATGATGATGTTGGACTTGGGCGTATGTCCAAATCGGATTTGGATAACCCGGGAGCGTTTTGACGCTTAATAGTAAAAATCAACTATTTGAAGGTTTAAACTTCTTTAAATTTGGTTTAGAGTAATTTTGAGTAATTGAAGTCCGTTTGGAATTCTGAGTTTGGCAATAGTTCAGTATAGCGATTTAAGACTTGCACGCAAAATTTCGATTCATTCCGAGTAGTTTAAGTATATTTTCGGCGCATTGGAAGTAAATTGAAGAACTTAAAATTCTTAAGTTTGAATCAATTTGGTTTGGGGTATGATTCTTAGATTTGATGTTGTTTTACGCATTTCGAGAGTTCGAGCGAGTCCGTTTTATGATTTAAAACCTGTTGGTATGTTCGAGCGGGGTCCCGAGTGTTAATCGTACGAGGCTCGGACCAAGTTAGAAGTTGGGATCCAAAATTGAAGCTCCCAACTAATCTCAGAATCGCACATGTGCTTGGCCAGCCGCAGGTGCGACACTCGCAGGAGCGAACCTCGCAGATGCGAGTTTTTGTGCCCAGAAGCGGAAAAGGGAAGGGGCAATCGACCGCAGATGCGGATGATTTGCGCACCTGCGAACGCACAGGTGCAAGCATTTTTCACAGATGCGAGGCTTGGCAGGTGAGGGAAAACTCGCACCTGCGAGGGTTTTCCACAGGTGCGGAAGCCGCAGGTGCGGTACCCCTTCCACAGGTGCGAAACCACTGCTTGGCAAAATAGTTATAAATCAGGGCTCAGACATTTTGAGCCCATTTTTCCTCCATTTTCGGGCGATTTAAGAGCTTTTGAGAAGGGAGTTCAAGTAGCAATTTAAAGGTAAGTTAATTCCACACTCCTTGAGTTAAATACATAGATTATAGGTAGATTATAACTAGTAAATCTTAGAAATCAAGGGTTTAGGTGAAAAACCTAGAGTTTTATAAAAATGAGATTTTAACCACGATAATGGTTATGGAATTGGATAGAAATTATATATTTGAGTTCTTGAGATTATGGGTAACGTTTTAATCCGAAAATTTCCAGAATCCGGGAAGTGGGCCCGGGATGAATTTTAGGAATTTTACCATTTTGGATAGAGTAATTTATTTAATAGATGGATTTCGAATTATTAAACATATATTAATTATTTTATATAACTTTTTGATAGTTTCGGATTTTTCGGCATTGAATCGAGAATTTTACGCGACGCGATAATCAGAAAGTGGACTTTGAGACGAGGTAAGTCTCTTGTCTAATCTTGTGAGGGGGAAATTACCCCATAGGGATTAAATTAAATAATTATTGCTAATTGCGGGGGGCTACGTACGCAAGAGGTGACGAGAGTCCGTGCGTAGCTACTATTAATGCAAAAGTCCGGGTAGTTTAGGACTCAAAGCATGAATTACTTGTGTAAACTGTATTTTTTGTTTAATTAATATTAATTGCTATATATGAATATATTGTGAATTGTTAGATAAAGATATTAAAGGATGAAAATCTCATATGCTTAATTTTCTGTTTAAATTAATTAATTGATTAATGAAATTGTTCTTCCTCCTGAATTTATCTTATAATAAATATACTCTCCTTCCGGTAGCACATAAGAAAATGTGCTCCTTTCTTGTGAAGTGGGCCGAACGCCTCGGCAGGATAGATGCATCTATGGATCGCGCCGGACGCCCCTCGGCAGTGTACACGACACTCTGGATCGGGCCATACGTCCTTGGCAGAAATCGTGCTTAATAATAATAGTCACACGATACTTTAATAATTTATTTCAGCTTGCGAAGCTAATTGATAAATTGGAAAATCCTTGGAATTTAATGAATTATTATTCTTGCTTGTTAAAGAATTAATTGTTATTCCTGTAAATGATATTTAATTGATAAATTGAAAATTATTTGAATTTAAGGAATTTAATTAATATATTTAGAATTCTTGCATTTGAAGGAATTTGATTAAATAATAATTTTAAATTCTGTAAATCATGCTGATTTAAATATCCTAGTTGTATTTCAATTATTATTATTGACCCCCAGTGAGTGTTAAAGTCAGCCATCTCGTCTCTACCACTTCGAGATTAGGCTTGATACTTACTGGGTACACGTTGTTTAAGTACTCATACTACAGTTGCTGCACTTTTTGTGCAGGAACTGAGGTAAGTACTAGTGGGGGACTCATCGTCTTATACCCACGTTATCCAGGGGCATAGTGGTGAGCTGTTTCTCTAATCCAATCTTCAGCTACTAGTGTCTCTCTCTTTGTATTTTTTTTTTCATTCTATCTATTTTTTTTCAGACAGTATTTGAGGTTTTGTTC
This sequence comes from Nicotiana tomentosiformis, assembly GCF_000390325.3. NCBI lineage: Eukaryota > Viridiplantae > Streptophyta > Magnoliopsida > Solanales > Solanaceae > Nicotiana > Nicotiana tomentosiformis. The sequence continues at coordinate 18,259,292 of NC_090815.1, read as the reverse complement.
AATCTACTAGATGGTCTTACACTTGTGACGCCAGGTCTTGGCACACACATTGGTAGAATTTGAGTTTTATTATTTCTCTTGTTTTTAAATTTTGTCAATGAATGCTTAATCTATTAAGTTGGCTTGCCTAACCGTAATGTTGGGCGCCATCACGACCTATAGGTGAAATTGAGTCGTGTCAATATTCGAATTTGAATTTTAATGCAATTTAAGTAGTTTGCATTGAGATTAAGCCAAGTATGGTGTCGAGAAAAAATTACTTGGTAATTTTAAGACAATATATGCAATGTTATATAATAATAATCAATTAATCTAACATTTAATGATTCAAAGAAACAAAAATCTGTATATATTGGGTATTCAAAATTCAAAATCTGTGGCTAGAGATATCGACAAAATTGAGTCATACTGAAATAAAGTTTCACCGGCCAAAGAATTATTTAAATTTTTAGATAGCCGATTAAAGTGGATTTTAAATTAATGATAATATCTTCACCTACATCATTATAAAGATAATCATTATTGAAATATATATAATGTTTTAGAAATTGAAATTTCAAAATAGAAATATTTTTTTAAACATAATAGCATACCAAATAAGAATTCAAGTCGTAGTATTATTTCGAGTTATTATTTCGCTTTGTGACTATTTTTAGGTTCCAATGACACTAATAAGAGTGATGCAAAAATAAAATTATCACTACGAGATTTGAAAAAATGTTAGCCTTTTTTCATGTAGTGTTCCTTTTTAAATATATAATGATTATCTATAATTATCTAGAAGGTTTAAATTTTAAGGTTATTTACATATAATTCAAATAACTCAGATATTTAACATGGTTAGCGTCAAATATCAAAATGGAGTCATACTAGAAAAAAAATCATTGGCTAAAGAATTTTTTAAATTTTAGATAGCCGACTAAAATGAGTTTTGAATTAAGGATAATATTTTGACTTACATTGTTATAAAAATAGTTATTATTAAAAAATAAAGTTTTAGAAACTAAAATTTTAAAATAGAAATATTTTTTGAAAAATATCAACACACCAAACAAGAGTTCAAGCAGTAGTAAAAGAGTCAAGTCGTATCCAAAGATTCCTTCATAGTCACAACCTTTGATTGTTTTTCCATAAATATGAGTTATTATTTTGCTCCCTCACTATATTTTGGATCCAATGACACCGACGAGAATGGTACCAAAAAAGAAAAAATAGAATTATAACTATATTATTTGAGAAATGTTTAATCATTTTCATGTAGTTTTTCTTAATTAATATCCAATAATTATCTTTATTTATCGAGAAGGTTTAAATTTTATGATTATTTACATATACACCAAATAACTCAAATATTTAACATGGTTAGTGTCCGCGCATCCGCGTGGGTGCTAATACTAGTTTAGTTGCCTAATGATAGGAACGTGTGTTGATTATAAAATGAATTTGGAATAATAATTGAGTGGAAGTCGACTATTGATAATGCCTAATTATGGAAATGAGTTTTTATTATAAAATGACTTTGGCATATATATAATAATGGTGCCGATTTGACTATAATCAATTCTATGAGCTGAGAAGCGTTGGATTGTCAAGTTAAATGGCATCATTTCATACCAGTATTGTGATGACCCAAAAGGTCATCTTATGTTTTAGAACTCGAATCTGCGCTTTTAAGCCTTAAAATTTTTATTTTTACCCTCCTTGATTTGCGTGCGCAGTCCGGACAGGTTTCCGAAAAGCTTTTATGTTGAAAACTAATGAAAATAAGATTTTTTGCCTTAAAAGTTGATTATAGTTGACTTCGGTCAACATCTTTGGTAAACAGGCCCGGATCCGTGCTATGACGGTCCCGGTAGGTCCATATAGAATTATGGGACCTCGGCATATGCCCGGAATCGAATTCGGAGGTCCCTAGCTTGATTTATGAATTTTTGATAAAAATTAAAAGTTTTGAAATTATTTATTTTTATGAATTGATTGATATTTGGCATTGTTAGTATCGGGTCCGTATTTTGGTTTCGGAGCCCGGTACAGGTTCATTATTACTTAAGACATGTATGTGAAATTTGGTGAGAAACGGAGTTGATTTGACGTGATTCAGACGTTCAGTTGAGAAGACAGAAATTTTAAAGTGTTCTTGAGAATTTCATTTGATTTGGTGCTAAATTTAGAGTTCTAGGTGATATTTTGGCGATTTGATCGCTCGAGCAGGTCCGTATGATATTTTTAGACTTACGTGCATGTTTGGTTTGGAGCCCCGATGGCGCGGGTGCCATGCGGGCGATGTGCGAGTTGAGTTTAAACCTCAACAAGGCTGCTGGTGCACCATATCTGGTGTGCCCGCACCTACGAGCCTTTGGTCGCAGGTGTGAGCGAAAGCCCACATATGCGACCCAGGCCTGGACTTCATTTTTTTCGCAGATGCAGACTTTTCTCTGCAGGAGCGGAACCGCAGAAGCGGAACCCTGTCAGCAAGTGCGGCCCTAGTTGGCCCAGTCCCTTACCGCAGAAGCGCACATCCTGTCCGCACATGCGGATGCGCAGGTGCGACCAAATCACCGCAGGTGAGAAGGTCGTTGGGCAGTGAGCATTTAATTCGGACTCCATCCATTTGTCTTCTCGTTTTCAAAAGGATAGGAGGCCTAGGGCGATTTTTCAAAGACATTTTCTTCCCCTAATTATATGTAAGTGTTCTTTAACTCGTGTCTTTCAATCTTTTACTTTATTTTACTGGAATTCAACCTAAAAATCTTGGATTTCATGGTAGAATTAGGGGTTAGGATAGAAACTAGGAATTTTGAGAATTTGGGGATTTAGACCTCAATTCGGGGTCGTATTCAAAAATTTATTACATATTCGGGCTCGGGGGAGAATGGGTAAGAGGATTTTGGTCCGAACCTCGGGTTTTGACCAAACGGGCCCGGGGTCGATTTTTTCGAGTTTTTGGAGGAAAATTTTGGAAATTTAATTTATGAAATATAATTAATTCCTTTAGCAATATTTGATATTAATGAGTCATTTTTGAATAGATACGAGTGGTTTAGAGGTGAATTCCAAAGGAAAAGCTGTGATTGAGAATTAAGTGGCCTTCGGAGCGAGGTAAGTGTGGTGTCTAACTTTGGCTTGAGGGAATAGGTATTGTGTGAGTATTTGCTACATGTTTTGTTGTTGAATACGACATATAGTTGAGGTGACGAGCATCTATATGTTGTGGTCGAGTCATAGCATACGAGTGAAATTCCATTTCTGGCAAATTTGTAGTCTTAAATCTTGTTATCCATGCTTATTGCTGTTGTTGAAATGTTGGAAGACGTGTATCCGGTTCCACCAAGGACGATAAAATTGCGAATATTGATTCGAGGTTGAGATGTTAAATTATGAAAGTAATCATTTATGAAATATTGATTTCTTGTGAAGCTTCTCTCTATCCGTTGTTATTGATTCTGTGAAATGTAAGAAATAGTGTAAAGCACAAAGGGTGATACCGTGCATAATTTAATTATATTGTGAGGAAGAGTGTAAAGCACGAAGGGTGATGCCGTGCATAATTTAATGATATTGTGCGAAAGAGTGTAAAGCATGAAGGGTGATGCCGTGTATAATTTATTTAAATTGTGAGGAAGAGAGTAAAAGCACGAAGGGTGATGCCGTGCAGTTTTATTTGTTATTTGGTGAGGTTGAGAGTAAAATCACGAAGGGTGATGCCGTGCAATTTTCCTTGCTGTCTTAATTGCTTAATTCGTTAAAAGATTTCCGCTTTAATTATGTCTTTTCATTATACTCACTCTTTATGTTGTATTCCCCCACTGTATGTTCCCCTCCCATTATTTCTGCATTTATTGCTTTACTTATTGTTGTTGCCTCTAGCATGATTATATTGTTCAGGTTATATGTGGGTGTCTTGTCCTAGCCCCGTCACTTCTTTGCCAAGGTTAGGTTCGATACTTACCAGTACAGGGTGTCGGTTGTACTGATGCTGCACTCTGCACTTTGTGTATAGATTTTGATACCGACTCAGGTTGATCAAGATTTTCTATTGGTTCGTTGTCCGGAGACTCAAGGTAGATCTGTCGGCGTTCATAGACCTTGAAGTCCCCGTCTATCTTTTATGTCCTACTGTTTTCTTTCATTGAGACAGTTGTATTTTCTTTCAGACTATTACTTGTAGTAAATTCTAGAATGCTCGTGAATTGTGACTCTAGATCCGGGTAGTAGTAATTAATACAGTTTTATGATATTACACACTTATTATATTTCATCTTAGTTAATTATTGTTATTTACAGAATACAATTAAGGAATTGGTTTAACGATTTTCTAACGTTGGCTTTCCTTGCAAGTGAAATGTTAGGCGCCATCACGATCCCGTCAGTGGGAAATTTCGGGTCGTGACAGTTGGTATCATCGCCCTAGGTTTCTTAGGTCTCACGATTCATGAGCAAGCTTAGTAGAGTCTGGAGGATCGGTACAGAGACGTCTTTTCTTATCTTCCAGAGGCTATGAAGTTTAGGAACAAGTTTCACTTCTATTTTTCTCTGTCGTGCAATTTTGCTTTCTCAATGCTGATTGAACTCTTCTACTCTTATTCTCTCGTAGATAGCGAGAATACGTACCGCTTCCTCAACTGAACAGCAGCCAGAGCCTCCAGTGACAGCTCTTATACGGGGCAGAGGTCGAGGCCGTGCCAGAGGCAGGGACAGGGCTCAGCCTAGGTCCCGAGCGTCAGCCCCAGTAGTGGAGCCTCAGCTAGAGCTTGACGAGGAGGTTCCAGCCCAGACTGTTTCTGCCGGACCAGCTCAGGTTTCGGAAGGGTTCATTGCTACCCCAGAACTTCAGGACGCTTTGGTCCGTTTGGTGGGCCTTATGGAGAGTGTGGCCCAGACTGGCGCATTTTCTATGGCACCAGCAGTCTCTCAGGCTGGAGGAGGAGCCCAGACTCCTACCACTCCCGCTCTGGAGCAGATAACTCCCCAGTATCAGACTCCAGCATCTCAGCCAGTTATTGTGGCACAGGTCGGAGATGGGCTAGCTATGTCTTATGAGGATTTATGGAGATTGGAAAGGTTTATCAAGCTCTTTCCTGTTCACTTCAGTGGTCCTCCTTCAGAGGATCCCAGGAGTATCTTGACAACTGTCATGAGGTTTTACGGAACATGGGTATTGTGGAGACCAATGGGGTCGATTTTGCTGCATTTCAGATGAATGGTTCTGCCAAAAAATGGTGGAGAGATTACTTGTTGACCAGACCAGTTGGGTCGCATGCTCTTACTTGGGACTAGTTCTCTCAGCTCTTCATAGAGAAATTTCTGCCTATCATAAGAGAGGAGTGTCCCCGCCAGTTTGAGCGACTCCAGCAGGGCAGTATGGTTGTTACTCAATATGAGACCCGTTTTGTGGATTTCGCCCGTCATGCTACTCTTCTGCTTCCCACCGAGAGAGAGAGGGTGAGGAGGTTTATTGATGGACTTGCTCAGCCTATCAGATTACAGATGGCTAAGGAGACTGGGAGTGAAATTTCTTTTCATGCGGCCTTCAGATGCATTATTCCGACCAGCTAGCCTACAGTGCACCACCAGCTTCTACTAGTACACCTCCACTTTAGAGTTATCAGGGTGGTTATTCAGGTTGACAGGGTCAGTTTCAGGGTCAGCAGTCACAGCAGCCGAAGTTATGTTATACTTGTGGTGATCCAAGGCACATTGCTAGATTTTTCCCTCGGGCAACGGGCAGCTCACAACATTAGAGTTCTCGTGCCATGGTTCCGGTATCAATTGTTGCACCACCTGCTCAGCCAGCTAGAGGCAGGGGTCAGGCAGCCAGAGGTAGAGTCCAGACTGTTAGAGGTGGAGGTCAGGTCATTAGAGGTGGAGATGAGCCAGTTAGAGGCCGTCCCAGGGACGTAGTTCAGGGTGGTGGGCCCCAGCCCCAGTGTTATATTTTCCCAACCAGGCCTGAGGCTGAGTCATCTGACGCAGTTATCACAAGTACTGTTTCAGTTTGCAGTAGAGATGTTTCAGTTCTATTTGATCTGGGATCTACTTACTCCTATGTGTCATCCTATTTTGTTTCCTATTTGTTGTGCCCCGTGATTCTTTGAGTGCTGTTATGTATGTGTCCACACCAGTGGGAGATGATATTGTTGTAGATCGTGTTTATCGTGCATGTGTGGTCACCATTGGGAGTCTTGAGACTCGTGTAAATCTCCTACTTCTCGACATGGTTGATTTTGATGTCATACTGTGTATGGATTGGCTATCACCTTATCATGATATATTAGATTCTCATGCCAAGACAGTGACCTTAGCCTTGTAGGGGTTTCTTCGATTAGAGTGGAGATGAAATCTTGGCCATTCTGCCAGCAGGGTTATCTCTTATGTGAAGGCTCGGCATATGGTCGAGAAGGGGTGTCTAGCTTATTTGGCTTATGTCCGCGATTCTAGTGCGGAGGTTCCTTCCATAGATTCGGTGCCAGTTGTTCGTGAGTTTCCAGAGGTGTTTCATGTAGACCTGCCGAGGGTGCCACCTGACAGGGATATTGATTTCTGCATTGATTTGGCTCCGGGCACTCAGCCTATTTCCATTATGCCATATCGCATGGCCCCGCCAGAGTTGAAAAAATTGAAGGAGCAGTTGCAATATTTGCTTGATAAGGGATTCGTTAGACCTAGTGTCTCGCCCTGGGGTGCACCTGTGTTGTTTGTGAAGAAGAAGGATGGATCGATGAGGATGTGTATAGATTATCGGCAGTTGAACAAAGCCACCATCAAGAACAAATATCCATTGCCGAAGATTGATGATTTATTTGATCAGTTTCAGGTTGCCAAGGTGTTTATAAAGATTTATTTAAGATCTGGCTACCATCAGTTGAGGATTAAGGCATCCGATGTTCCTAAGAGAGCTTTTCAGACTCTGTAAGGGTATTATGAGTTTCTAGTGATGTCATTTGGGCTGACAAATGCCCCAGCAGCATTCATGGATATAATGAACCGGGTGTTCAAACCCTACCTGCTGTGGTTTTGTTTATTGATGATATCTTGACCTACTCCCACAGTCGAGAGGAGCATGAGCAGCACCTTCGGATCATTCTTCAAACTCTGAAAGGCAACCAGTTATATGCTAAGTTCTCAAAATGCGAGTTTTGGTTGAGTTCAGTTAATTCTTAGGTCACGTTATATCAGCAGAGGGTATTTAGGTGGATCCTAAGAAGATTGAGGCAGTTCAGGACTGTCCTAGACCCACATCAGCTACATAGATCCTTAGTTTCCTAGGTTTGGCAGGCTATTACCGTCGATTTGTGGAGGGGTTTTTATCCATAGCAGCCCTGTTGACCAGATTGACCCAGAATGGTGCCCCGTTCAGGTGGTCAGATGAGTATGAAGCAAGCTTTCAGAAGCTCAAGACAGCTTTTACTACGACACCAGTATTGGTGTTACCCACAGGTTCAGGATCTTATACAATATATTATGACGCATCCCGTATTTATCGGGGTGCGGTATTAATGCAAGGTGGCAAGGTTACTGCATATGCCTCGCGGAAGCTGAAGGTTCACAGGAAGAATTACATTGTTCATGATCTAGAACTGGCAGCCATTGTTCACGGACTGTAGATATGGAGGCATTTTCTTTATGGCGTGCCATGTGAGGTATTCACCGATCATCGGAGCTTGCATTATTTTTTCAATCAGAAGGAACTCAATTTGAGGTAGAGGAGGTGGCTGGAGCTATTGAAAGACTATGATATCACCATATTATATCATCCCGGCAAGGCCAACGTGGTGGCCGACGCTTTGAGTAGGAAGTCAGTCAGAATGGGTAGCCTTGCATATATTCCAGTTGGGGAGAGACCGCTTGCATTGGATGTTCAGGCCTTGGCCAACCAGTTCGTGAGGTTAGATGTTTCTGAGCCCAGCCGTGTTCTAGCTTGTACAGTTGCTCAGTCTTCTTTGTTTGAATGCATCAGATATCAGCATGATGAGGATCCTCATTTACTTGTCCTTAGAGACACAGTGCGACATGGGGGTGCCAAGCAGGTTACTGTTGGAGATGACGGAGTTTTGAGGATGCAGGGTCGTATTTGTGTCCCTAATATGTATGGACTTCGTGAGTTGATCCTTGAGGAGTCCCATAGTTCCCGATATTCTATTCATTCGGGCACCGCCAAGATGTATCGGGACTTGAGGCAACATTATTGGTGGAGGCAAATGAAGAAAGACATAGTTGCCTATGTAGCTCGGTGCCTAAATTGTCAGCAGGTAAAGTGGGAGCATGAGAGACATGGTGGTTTACTTCAGAGGTTAAATATTCCTAAGTGGAAGTGGGAATGAATCACTATGGACTTTGTTGTTGGACTCCCATGGAATCAGAGGAAGTTCGATGCAGTTTGGGTCATTGTGAACAGGTTGACTAAGTCAGCGCATTTCATTCCCGTGACAGTTACCTATTCCTCGGAGTGGCTGGCAGAGATTTATATTCGTGAGATCGTCAGTCTTCATGGTGTGCCCGTGTCTTATCATTTCTGATCGAGGTACACAGTTTACCTCGCACTTTTAGAGGGTAGTTTAGCATGAGTTGGGTACGCGGGTTGAGTTGAGCACAACATTTCATCCTCAGACGGACGGGTAGTCTGAGCGTACTATTCAGATCTTGGAGGATATGCTTCACACCTGTGTTATTGACTTTGGAGGTTTTTGGGATCAGTTTTTGCTATTAGCGGAGTTTGACTACAATAACAACTACTAGTCGAGCATTCAGATGGCTCCCTATAAGGCATTAAATGGTAGACGGTGTAGGTCGCCAATTGGGTTGTTTGAGCCGGGGGAGGCTCGGTTATTGGGTACAGATTTAGTACAGGATGTCTTGGATAAGGTCAAGATTATTCAGGATCGACTTCGCGCAGCTCAGTCCAGGCAGAAGAGTTATGCCGACCGTAGAGTTCGTGATGTTGCACTCATGGTCATAGAGAGAGTATTACTTCGGGTATCACCCATGAAGGGTGTTATGAGGTTCGGGAAGAAGGGCAAGTTGAGCCCTAGGTATATCGGATCTTTTGAGATTCTGGAGAGAGTGGGAGAGGTGGCTTACAGGCTTGCGTTGCCACCCAGTTTAGCAGTTGTTCATCAGGTATTCCATGTTTCCATGCTTCAAAAGTATCACGGTGATCCGTCCCATGTATTAGATTTCAACTCTGTCTAATTGGACAAGGATTTGACTTAGGAGGAGGAGCCGGTGGCAATTCTAGCCCGGGAAGTTCGCCAGTTGAGATGAAAGAGTTACCATTCAGTTTGAGTGCAGTGGAGCGGTCAGCCTATTAAGGCAGCTACTTGGGAGTCCGAGTCTAATATGGGGAGTAAATATCCCCACTTTTTCACCAGCCCAGATACTTTTTCTATGTCCGTTCGAGGACGAACGATTGTTTTAGAGGTGGAGAATGTGATGACCCAAAAGGTCATTTTATGTTTTAGAACTCGAATCTACGCTCTTAAGCCTTAAAATTTTCATTTTTACCTTTCTCGATTTGCGTGCACAGTCCGGGCAGGTTTCCGGAAAGCTTTTGTGTTGAAAACTAATGAAAATAAGAATTTTTGTCTTAAAAGTTGATTTTAGTTGACTTCGGTCAACATATTTGGTAAACGGGCCTGGATCCATGCTATGACGATCCCGGTTGGTCCGTTTCAAATTTTGGGACTGGGGAGTATGCCCGGAATCGAATTCGAAGGTCCCTAGCTTGAGTTATGAATTTTTGATGAAAATTAAAAGTTTGAAAATTATTTGTTTTTAAGAATTGATTGATATTTGGCATTGTTAGTATCGGGTCTGTATTTTGGTTCCGGAGCCCGGTACAGGTTCATTATGATATTTAAGACATGTCTGCGAAATTTGGTGAGAAATGGAGTTGATTTGACTTGATTCTGATGTCCAGTTGAGAAGATAGAAATTTTAAAGTGTTCTTAAGAATTTCATTTGATTTGGTGCTAAATTTAGAGTTCTAGGTGTTATTTTGGCGATTTGATGGCGCGAGCAGGTTCGTATGATGTTTTTAGACATGCGTGCATGTTTGGTTTGGAGCCCCAAGGGCTTGGGTGCCATTCGGGTGATGCACGAGTTGAGTTCAAACCTTAACAAGGCTGCTGTTGAACCAAATCTGGTGTGCCCGCATCTGCGAGGGTTTGGTCACAGATGCGGATATTTCTCCGCAGGAGCGGGACCGCAGAAGCGGAACCCGGTCCGCAGGTGCGGCCCTAGTTGGCCTAGTCCTTTTTCACACAAGCGCACATCCCGTCTGCACATGCGGATGTGAGGCCTAGGGAGCATTTAATTCGGACTTCAGCCATTTTTCTTCTCGTTTTCAAAAGGATAGGAGGCCTAGGGCGATTATTCAAAGACATTTTCTACCCCAAATCATAGGTAAGTGTTCCTTAACTCGTTTCTTTCAATCTTTTACTTCATTTTACTAGAATTCAACCTAAAAATCTAGGATTTCATGGTATCATTAGGGGTTAGGGTAGAAACTACGAATTTCGAAAATTTGGGGATTTAGACATCATTTCGAGGTCGGATTCCAAAACTTTTTACATATTCGGGTTCGGGGGTGAATGGGTAAGAGGATTTTGGCCCGAACCTCAGGTTTTGACCAAGCGGGCCCGGGGTTGATTTTTTCAAATTTTTGGAGGAAAATTTTGGAAATTTAATTTATGATATATAATCAATTCCTTTAGATATATTTGATATTAATGAGTCATTTTTGAATAGATACGAGTGGTTTAGAGGTGAATTCCAAAGAAAAAGTAGTGATTGACAATTAAGTGTCCTTCGGAGCGAGTTAAGTGTGGTGTCTAACTTTGGATTGAGGGAATAGGTATTGTGTGAGTATTTGCTATGTGTTTTGTTGTTGAATACGACGTATAGTTGAGGTGACGAGCATCTATATGTTGTAATCGAGTCATAGCATGCGAGTGAAATTCCATTTCTTGCAAATTTGTAGTCTTAAATCTTATTATCCATGCTTATTGTTGTTGTTGAAATGTTGGAAGACTTGTATCCGGTTTCACCAAGGACGATAAAATTGTGAATATTGATTTGAGGTTGAGATGTTAAATTGTGAAAGTAATCATTTATGAAATATTGATTTCTTGTGAAACTTCTCTCTATCCGTTGTTATTGATTCTGTGAATTGTCAGGAACAGTGTAAAGCACGAAAGGTGATGCCGTGAATAATTTAATTATATTTTGAGGAAGAGTGTAAAGCTCGAAGGGTGATGCCATGCATAATTTAATTATATTGTGAGGAAGAGTGTAAAGCACGAAGGGTGATGCCGTGTATAATTTATTTATATTGTGAGCAAGAGAGTAAAAGCATGAAGGGTGATGCCGTGCAGTTTTCCTTGCTATCTTTATTGCTCAATTCATTTAAGGATTTCCGGTTTAATTATGTCTTTTCATTATACTGACTCTTTATGTTGTATTCCCCCACTGTATGTTCCCCTCCCATTGTTTCTGCCTGTAGCATGATTATACTGTTCAGGTTATATGGGGGTGTCTTGTCCAAGCCTCATCACTACCTCTCCTAGGTTAGGTTTGGCATTTACCTGTGCATGGGGTCGGTTGTACTGATGATGCACTCTGCACTTTCTATAAAATTTTTTATACCGCCTCAGGTTGATCAAGATTTGCTACTGGTCCGTTGTCCGGAGACTCAAGGTAGATCTGTCGGCATTTACAGACCTTGAAGTCCCCGTCTATCTTTTATGTCCTACTGTTTTCTTTCATTTAGACAGTTGTATTTTCTTTCAGACTATTACTTGTAGTAAATTCTAGAATGCTCGTGAATTGTGACTCCAGATCCGGGTGGTAGTAATTAATACAGTTTTATGATATTCCGCACTTATTATATTTCATCTAAGTTAATTATTGTTATTTACTGAATGGAAATAAGGAATTAGTTTAACGATTTTCTAACGTTGGCTTTCCTAGCAAGTGAAATGTTAGGCGCCATCACTGTCCCGTCGGTGAGAAATTTCGGGTCGTGACCATTGGTATCAGAGCCCCAGGTTGCTTAGGTCTCACGATTCACGAGCAAGCTTAGTAGAGTATGAAGAACCGGTACGGAGACGTCTGTGCTTATCTTCCAGAGTCTATGAAGTTTAGGAACAAGTTTCACTTATATTTTTCTTTGTCGTGCGATTTTGCTTTCTCAATACTGATTGAACACTTCGGCTCTTATTCTCTCGCAAATGGCGAGAACACGTACCGCTTCCTCAACTGAGCAGTAGCCAGAGCCTCCAGTGATAGCTCCTACGTGGGGCAGAGGTCGAGGCTGAGGCCGTGCCAGAGGCCGAGGCAAGGGCAGGGCTCGGCATAGGGGCCGAGCAGCAGCCCCAGTAGTGGAGCCTCAGATAGAGCTTGACGAGGAGGTTCCAGCCTAGACTCTTCCTTCCGGACCAACTCAGGTTCCGGAAGGGTTCATTGCTACCCCAGTACTTCAGGTCGCTTTTGTCCGTTTGGTGTGACTTTTGGAGAGTGTGTCCCAGACTGGCGCATTTCCCATGGCACCAGCAGTCTCTCAGGCTGGAGGAGGAGCCCAGACTCCTACGACTCCTGCTCCGGAGCAGATAGCTACCCAGTATCAGACTCCAGCAGCTCAGTCAGTCGGATTAGTTCAGCCGGTTATAGCGGCATAGGTCGGAGGTGGGCCAGCTATGTCTTCTGAGGCTTATGGAGATTGGAAAGGTTTATCAAGCTCTTTACTGTTCACTTCAGTGGTGCTCCTTCAGAGGATCCCCAGGAGTATCTTGACAGCTGTCACGAGGTTTTACAGAACATGGGTATAGTGGAGACTAATGGGGTCGATTTTGCTGCATTTTAGATGAGTGGTTCCGCCAAGAAATGGTGGAGAGATTACTTCTTGACCAGACCAGCTGGGTCACCTGCTCTTACTTAGGACTAGTTCTCTCAGCTCTTCATAGAGAAATTTATGCCTATCACATTGAGAGAAGAGCGTCACCGTCAATTTGAGCGACTCCAGCAGGGCAGTATGACTGTTATTCAGTATGAGACCCGTTTTGTAGATTTGTCCCATCATACTATTCTTCTGCTTCCCACCGAGAGCGAGAGGATGAGGAGGTTTATTGATGGACTTTCTCAACCTATCAGATTGTTGATGGCTAAGGAGACTAGGAGTGAAATTTCTTTTCAGGCGGCTGCTAATGTCGCCAGACGAGTCGAACTTGTTCTTACTCAGGGAGGTCAAGGGTCTGACAAGAGACCTTGTCATTCCGGTGAGTTTAGCGGTGCCTCATCTAGAGGCAGGAGTACTTTTGGTATTGGCCATCCTCCCAGGCCGTTTCATTCAGCGCTCCAAGCATACCACGGTGCCTCAGGTGGTCATGGCCATCAGATGCATTATTTCGACCAGCTAGCCTACAGTGCACCACCAGCTCCTATTAGTGCACCTCAACTACAGAGTTATCAGGGTGGTTATTCAGGTCGACAGGGTCAGTTTCAGGGTCAGCAGTCATAGCAACCGAAGTTATGTTATACTTGTTGTGATCCGAGGCACATTGCTAGATCTTTCCCTCGGGCAATGGGCAGCTCACAACATCAGAGTTCTCGTGCCATGGTTCCGGCACCAATTGCTGCACCACCTGCTCAGCCAGCCAGAGGTAGGAGTCAGGCAGTCAGAGGTAGAGGCCAGTCTATTAAAGGTAGAGGTCAGGCCGTATTTTGGTTCTGGAGCCCGATACAGGTTCATTATGATATTTAAGACATGTCTGTGAAATTTGGTTAGAAACGGAGTTGATTTGACGTGATTTGGATGTCTAGCTGAGAAGATAGAAATTCTAAAGTGTTCTTGAGAATTTCATTTGATTTGGTGCTAAATATAGAGTTCTAGGTGTTATTTTGGCAATTTGTTCATGCGAGCAGGTTCGTATGATGTTTTTAGACTTGCGTGCATGTTTGGTTTGGAGCCCAGAGAGCTTGGATGCCGTTCGGGCGATGCTCGAATTTAGTTCAAACCTCAACAAGGCTGCTGGTGCACCAAATTTGGTGTGCCCGCACATGCGAGGCTTTGGTCGCAGGTGCGAGCGAAAGCCCCGCAGATGCGACCTAGGCCTGGACTTCATTTTTTTCGCAGATGCAGACTTTTCTCTGCAGGAGCAGGACCGCAGAAGCGGAACCCTGTTAGCAGGTGCGACCTCCATTGGCCTAGTCCCTTTTGACAGGAGCGCACATCCCGTCCGCACATGCGGATGCGCAGGTGCGACCAAATCACCGCAGGTGCAAAGGGCGCTGGGCAGTGAGCATTTAATTTGCACTCCATCCATTTTTCTTCTCGTTTTCAATATGATAGGAGGCCTATGGAGATTTTTCAAAGACATTTTCTTCCCCAAATCATAGGTAAGTGTTCCTTAACTCGTTTCTTTCAATATTTTACTTCGTTTTACTATAATCCAACCTAAAAATCTAGGATTTCATGGTAGAATTAAGGGTTAGGGTAGAAACTAGGGATTTCGGGAATTTGGGAATTTAGACCTCAATTCGGGGGAATTCTAAAACTTATCATATATTCGGGCTCGGGGGTGAATGGGTAAGAGGATTTTGGTCCGAACCTCGGGTTTTGACCAAGCGGGCCTGGGGTGGAGTTTTTTGACTTTTTGGCGGAAAATTTTGAAAATTTAATTTTGAAATATAATCAATTCCTGTAGCAATATTTGATATTAATGAGTCATTTTTGAATAGAGCGAGGTAAGTGTGGTGTATAACTTTGGATTGAGGGAATAGGTATTGTGTGAGTATTTGATACGTGTTTTGTTGTTGAATACGACGTATAGTTGAGCTGACGAGCATCTATACGTTGTGGTCGAGTCATAGCATGCGAGTGAAATTCCATTTCTTGCAAATTGGTAGTCTTAAATCTTGTTATCCATGCTTATTGTTGTTGTTAAAATGTTGGAAGACTTGTATCCGGTTCCACCAAGGACGATAAAATTGTGAATATTTATTCGAGGCTGAGATGTTAAATTGTGAAAGTAATCATTTATGAAATATTGATTTCTTTTGATACTTCTCTCTATCCGTTGTTATTGATTCTATGAATTGTAAGGAATAATTTAAAGTACGAAGGGTGATGTCGTGCATAATTTAATTATATTGTGAGGAAGAGTGTAAAGCACGAAGGGTGATGCCGTACATAATTTAATTATATTGTGAGGAAGAGTGTAAAGCACGAAGGGTGATGCCGTGTATAATTTATTTATATTGTGAGGAAGAGAGTAAAAGCACGAAGGGTGATGCCGTGCAGTCTTATTTGTTATTTAGTGAGGTTGAGAGTAAAAGCACGAAGGGTGATGCCATGCAGTTTTCCTTAATGTATTAATTGCTCAATTCGTTTAAGAATTTTCGGTTTAATTGTGTCTTTTCATTAAACTCACTCTTTATGTTGTATTCCCCCACTGTATGTTCCCCTCCCATTATTTTTGCATTTATTGATTTACTTATTGTTGTTGCCTCTAGCATGATTATACTGTTCAGATTATATGTGGGTGTCTTGCCCTAGCCTCGTCAGTACTTCGCTGAGGTTAGGTTCGACACTTACTAGTATATGGGGTCGGTTGTACTGATGCTACACTCTGCACTTTATGTGCAGATTTTGATACCGGCTTAGGTTGATCGAGATTTGCTACTGGTCCATTGTCCGGAGACTCAAGGTAGATCTGTCGGCGTTCGCAGACTTTGAAGTCCTCGTCTATCTTTTATGTCCTACTGTTTTCTTTCATTTAGACAGTTGTATTTTCTTTCAGACTATTACTTGTAGTAAATTCTAGAATGCTCGTGAATTGTGACTCCAGATCCGGGTGGTAGTAATTAATACAGTTTTTTGATATTCCGCACTTATTATATTTCATCTTAGTTAATTATTGCTATTTACTGAATGGAAATAAGGAATTTGTTTAACGATTTTCTAACATTGGCTTGCCTAGCAAGTGAAATGTTAGGCTCCATCACGGTTCCGTCGGTGAAAAATTTTGGGTCGTGACAAGTATTATCCTAAAGTCAAAGGTTTGAGATGCCTTTCACATTATTAGTTTTCAATAGTAAACTGGTGGTTATCATATATACCATTTTATTACATAAATTATCTTTGATTGCAATGGATTAGTCGCCTTCACATTACTAGTTTTCAGTAGTAGACAGGTGATAGCACTATTTTATAAATTTTACCGTGTGTTGATTATGTAGAAAAAGCTTTTGCCTTGTGATCTTCCACCTGAAAGGGAAGATGATATAATATGATCTGTAAATGTCAGAGCCCAAACTCCCTCCGTATAACATCGTGAAGGTACCTAGTCTCGTGGGCCGGTCCTAGGTTTTGGGCCTGTCAGGGACCGGACCGCACCGGTCTCTTAGCAGGCCAAACGGTCCCAACGGCTATATTTAAAATAAAAGTAATTTTTTTTTAAAAAAAAATAAAAAAATATAGCCCTTGGCTATTTATAAAATAGCCATGTAACCCTCCCCCTCCCAACTTTGTTTTTACCCCAAACGTTTCTTACAAAATCATCAATCTATCACAATCTCTCTCTAATTTTCTTCTATAATTGCTAGTATTGCTTACTTTATTGTTACTAAGTGTATAATATATAAGCTATATTCGATATATATATATATATATATATATATATATATATATATATATATATATATATATATATACTATATTATACTATACTATATATACATCTTATATAAGATGTATATATAGCTTATCGAATACAGCTTATATATATATATATATATATATATATATACTATACTATACTATACGTACATCTTATATAGCTTACATACCATACACTTAGTATATATATATATATATATGTACATCTTATATAGCTTATATACTATACACTTAGTATGTATATACTTTTTAGTAGTAACATGAAAGGACCAAAGTATGGTACTTTTTAGCTGGTATAAATATGGAATGATAGAAGATCAAATTTTAGCTCAACTCAAATTACAGTTTTAACTCATTTCCCACTCTTAGATATATTATCCTCTTTATCGGCTAGCTACACTAGTAGCGTAGCTAAATATAATGTCTCCTAAAATCACAACAGAGAATTTGGCAAATGGTGATACTAGTAGCATAGCTAAATATATATATATATATATATATATATATATATATATATATATATATATATATATATATATCCCTACAAAAAGACTGTTTAGCCCGGGACCGTGTGGCCCGTTTAATTTGGGACCGGCCCGGGACCGGCCCACTTACCACCCTTACGTAAGTTATAATCGATATATATACTATACTATACTATACGTACATCTTATATACTATACACTTAGTGTGTGTGTGTGTGTGTATATATATATATATATATAAAAGTTATATTTGATATAAGATGTATATATAGTATAGTATAGTATATATATAAGTTATATTCGATATTAAATATTGAATATTAAAATTTAGGATGTTAAATAAAATTTAGGTCACAATTCTATAATAAAATTTACAAAGCATTGCCTTAGATATTTTTTTTAACATCCTTTTGTCTCTAATATCTATTTAATTTCTTTTAAAAAAAAATCTGTTGGGCCCTCTTAGCCCATTTAGCCCGCGGGCCGGGACCGTTTAGCCCGGGACCAAACGGTCCCGGTCCCGGGTTGGTTCCTACAAAAAGACCGTTTAGCCCGGGACCGTTTGGCCCATTTAATTCGGGACCGGCCCGGGACCACGACCGGGACCGTTTGGACCGTCCCACTTGGCCCGTTTAGGCCCGGGACCGGCCCACTTATCACCTTACGTAAGCTTAACAAATTGAGGAAAATAATAAAATGAAAGAAATATTTGGCAACTAACAACAGTGGATAACTGATTAACTAGTAACAATGTCGCTCGACATATACAATATCCAATACTCTATAAATACACAGTCTTCCCAAAATTCGAAACATTGTAAGTCACAAGCTACAGTAGAAAACTAGTATCTCTATACGCCAGAGTCTAACAAAAGAAGTACATAAGGTAAATGACATATGAGAGAATAGAGGGGGACTCCGAGGTCAGCGGACGCAGAAAATGTACCTTCAAGTCTCTGTACAACAGCAAACACTCACAGCTAGTAGCGGGGCTGATAAGAAGTACCAGTGTGATGACCCAAAAGGTCATCTTATATTTTAGAACTCGAATATGCGCTCTTAAGCCTTAAAATATTATTTTTACCCTCCTCGATTTACGTGCGCAGTTCAGGCAGGTTTCCGGAAAGCTTTTATGTTGAAAACTAATGAAAATAAGAATGTTTGCTTTAAAAGTTGATTTTAGTTGACTTCAGTCAATACTTTTTGTAAACGGACCCGGATGTGTGCTTTGACAGTCCCGGTAGGTCCGTATTGAATTATGGGACATGGGCATATGCCTGGAATCGAATTTAGAGGTCCCTAGCTTCAGTTATTGTAGGTGCCTTGCCTTAGACTCATCACTACTTTGTCGAGGTTAGGCTCGACACTTACCAGTACATGGGGTGGGTTGTACTGCTGCTGCACTCTGCACTTTTTGTGCAGATTTTGATACCGGCTCAGGTTGATCGAGATTTGCTATTGGTACGTTGTCCGGAGACTCAAGGTAGATCTGTCGTCATTCATAGACCTTGAAGTCCCCATCTATATTTTATGTCCTACTGTTCTCATTCATTCAGACAATTATATTTCTTTCAGACTATTACTTGTAGTAAATTCTAGAATGTTCGTGAATTGTGACTCCAGATCCGAGTGGTAGTAATTAATACCGTTTTATGATATTCCGCACTTATTATATTTCATTTGAGTTAATTATTGATATTTAATGAATTGAAATAAGGAAATGGTTTAATGATTCTCTAACATTGGCTTGCCTGGAAGGTGAAATGTTAGGCGCCATCACGATCCCGTCGGTGGGAAATTTTGGGTCGTGACAGTTGGTATTAGAGCACTAGGTTCATAGGTCTCACGATTCACGAGCAAGCTTAGTAGAGTCTGGAAGATCGGTACAGAGACGTATGTGCTTATCTTCCAGAGGCTATGAAGTTTAGGAACAAGTTTCACTTCTATTCTTCCTTGTTTTGCAATTTTGCTTTCTCAATACTGATTGAACTCTTCTACTCTTATTCTCTCGTAGATGGCGAGAACACGTACCGCTTCCTCAGCCGAGCAGCAGCCAGATCCTCCAGTGACAGCTCCTACACGGGGCAGAGGTCAAGGCCGAGGCCGTGTCAGAGGCCAGGGCAGGGGCAGGGCTTAGCCTAGGGCCCGAGCATCAGCCCCAGTAGTGGAGCCTTAGATAAAGCTTGAATAGGAGGTTCCAGTCCAGACTATTCTTGTCGGACCAGCTCATATTCCAGAGGGGTTCATTGCTACCCCAGTACTTAAGGACGCTTTGGTCTGTTTGGTGGGCCTTATGGAGAGTGTGGCCCAAACTGGCGCATTTCCCATGGCGCCAGCAGTCTCTCAGGCTGGAGAATGAGCGCATACTCCTACCACTCCCACTCCAGAGCAGATAGCTCCCCAGTATCAGGCTCCAGCAACTCAGCCAATCAGATTAGTTCAGCTGTTTATTGCGGCGTAGGTTGGAGATGGGCCAGTTATGTCTTCTGAGGCCTTATGGAGATTGGATAGGTTTACCAAGCTCTTTCCTGTTCACTTCAGTGGTGCTCCTTCAGAGGACCCCCAGGAGTATCTTGATAGCTATCACGAGGTTCGACGGAACATGGGTATAGTGGAGACCAATGGGGTCCATTTTGCTGCATTTCAAATGACTGGTTCCGCCAAGAAATGGCAGAGAGATTACTTGTTGACAAGACCAGCTTGGTCGCCTGCACTTACTTGGGACCAGTTCTCTCTGCTCTTTATAGAGAAGTTTATGCCTATCACATTGAGAGAGGAGTGTCGCCGTCAGTTTGAGCGTCTCCAGCAGGGCGGTATGACGGTTACTCAGTATGAGACCTGTTTTGTGGATTTGGCCCGTCATGCTATTCTTCTGCTTCCTACCGAGAGAGGGAGGGTAAGGATGTTTATTGATGGACTTGCTCAGCCTATCAGATTGCAGATGGCTAAGGAGACTGGGAGTGAGATTTCTTTTCAGGCGGTTGCTAATGTCGCCAGACGAGTCGAGATGGTTCTTACTCAGGGAGGTCAGGGGTCTGATAAGAGACCTCGTTATTCCGGTGAGTTCAGCGCTGCCTCACCTAGAGGAAGGAGTATTTTTGGTAGAGGCCATCCTCCCAAGCCCTTTCATTCAGCACTACAGACATCCCATAGTGCCTCAGGTGGTCGTGGGCATCAGATGCATTATTCCGACCAGCTAGCCTACAATGCACCACCAGCTCCTATTAGTATACCTCCACTCCAGAGTTATCAGGGTGGTTATTCAGGCCGACAGTGGCAGTTTCAGGGTCAGCAGTCACAATAGCTGACGTTATGTTATACTTATGGTGATCCGAGGCACATTTCTAGATTCTGCCCTCGGGCAACGGGCAGCTCACAACATCAGAGTTCTCGTGCATTGGTTTCGGCACCTCTTGCTGCACCACCTGCTCAGCCAGAGGCAGGGGTCAGGCAGCCAGAGGTTGAGGCCATACTGTTAGAGGTGGAGGTCAGGCCGTTAGAGGTGGAGACCAGCCAGCTAGAGGTCATCCCAGGGACGTACTTCAGGGTGGTGGGCCCAGCCCCGATGTTATGTTTTTTTCAGCCAGGCCTGAGGATGAGTCATCTGATGCTGTTAGCACAGGTGCTGTTTCAGTTTGCAGTAGAGATGCTTCAGTCCTATTTGATCTAGGATCTACTTTCTCTAATGTGTCATCCTATATTGCTTCCCATTTGGTTGTGCCCCGTGATTCTTTGAGTGCTCCTGTGTATGTGTCCACACCAGTGGGAGATGCTATTTTTGTAGATCATGTTTATCGTTTGTGTGTGGTCACCATTGCGAGTCTTGAGATTCGTGTAGACTTCTTAACATGGTTGATTTTGATGTCATACTGAATATGGATTGGTTGTTACCTAATCATTCTATATTAGATTGTCACGCCAAGATGGTGATCTTAGCCTTGCAGGGGTTTCCTCAATTAGAGTGGAGAGGGAATCTTGGTCATTCTGCCTGCAGGGTTATCTCTTATGTTAAGGCTCGGCATATGGTCGAGAATGGGTGTCTAGCTTATTTGGCTTATATCCGCGATTCTAGTTCGGAGGTTCCTTCCATAGATTCAGTGCCGGTTGTTCGTGAGTTTCCAGAGGTGTTTCCTACCGACCTACCGGGGATGCCACCCGACAGGGATATTGATTTCTGCATTGATTTGGCTCCGGGAACTCAGCCTATTTCCATTCTGCCATATCGCATGGCCCCGCCAGGGTTGAAAGAATTGAAGGAGCAGTTGCAAGATTTTCTTGATAAGGGCTTCATTAGACCTAGTGTCTCGCCCTGGGGTGCACCTGGGTTGTTTGTGAAGAAGAAAAATGGATCGATAAGGATGTGTATAGATTATCGGCAGTTTAACAAAGTCACCATCAACAATAAATATCCATTGCCGAGGATTGATGATTTATTTGATCGGCTTCAGGGTGCCAAGGTGTTTTCAGAGATTGATTTGAGATCTGGCTACTATCAGTTGAGGATTAGGGCATTCGATGTTCCTAAGACAACTTTTCGGACTCGGTATGTTCATTATCAGTTTCTAGTAATGTCATTTGTGCTGACAAATGCCCCAGCAACATTCATGGATTTGATAAACCGGGTGTTCAAACCCTACTTTGATTCCTTTGTGGTTGTGTTTATTGATGATATCTTGATCTACTCCCACAGTGGAGAGGAGCATGAGCAACATCTTCGGATCGTTCTTCCGACTCTGAAAGACAGCCAGTTATATGCTAAGTTCTCAAAATGCAAGTTTTGGTTGAGTTCAGTTGCTTTCTTGGGTTACGTTGTATCAGCAGAGGGTATTCAGGTGGATCCTAAGCAGAATGAGGCAGTCCAGAATTGGCCTAGACCCACACCAGCTACAGACATTCGTAGTTTCCTAGGTTTGGCGAGCTATTACCATCTATTTGTGGAGGGGTTTTCATCCATAGCAGCCCTATTTACCAAATTGACCCAGAAGGGTGCCTAGTTCAGGTGGTCAGACGAGTGTGAAGCGAGCTTTTAGAAGATCAATACTACTTTGACCATGACACCGGTATTGGTGCTACCCACAGGTTCAGGATCTTATACAGTATATTGTGACGCATCTCGTTTTGGTCTAGGTGCGTTATTGATGCAGGGTGGCAAGGTTATTGCATATGCTTCATGACATCTGAAGGTTCCCGAGAAAAATTACCATGTGCATGATCTAGGGTTGGCAGCCATTGTTCACCCGCGGAAGATTTGTAGGCACTATCTTTACGGCGTGCCATGTGAGGTATTCACTGATCATCAGAGCTTGCAGTATTTGTTCAAGTAGAAAGAACTCTATTTGAGGTAAAGGAGGTGGCTGGAACTATAGAAAGACTATGATATCACCATATTGTATCATCCCGGGAAGTCTAATGTGGTGGCCGATGCTTTGAGTAGAAAATCAGTCAGTATGGGTAGCCTTGCATATATTCCAGTTGGTGAGAAACCACTTGTATTGGATATTCAGGCCTTGGCCAACCAGTTCGTGAGGTTAGATGTTTCTGAGCCCAGTCGTGTTCTAGCTTGTACAATTGCTCGGTCTTCTTTATTTGAGCGCATCAGAGATCGGCAGGATGCCGATCCTCATTTACGTGTCCTTAGAGACACAGTGCGACACGGTGGTGCCAAGAAGGTTACTGTTGGAGATGACGGAGTGTTGAGGATGCAGGGTAATATTTTTGTGCCTAAAGTGGATGGACTTCGTGAGTTAATCCTTGATGAGTCCCACAGTTCCCGGTATTCTATTCATCCAGGCACCGCCAAGATGTATCAGGATTTAAAGCAAAATTATTGGTGGAGGAGAATGAAGAAGGACATAGTTGTCTATGTAGCTCGGTGCCTAAATTGCCAGCAGGTAAAGTGTGAGCATCAGAGACCTGGTGGTTTACTGCAGAGGTTAGATATTCCTGAGTGGAAGTGGGAGCGTATCACTATAGACTTTGTTGTTGGACTCCCATAGACAAAGAGGTAGTTCGATGCAGTTTGGGTCATTGTGGACAGGCTGACTAAGTCAGCGTATTTCATTCCTGTGGCAGTTATCTATTCCTCGGAGCGGTTGGCAGTGATTTATATTTGTTAGATCGTCCATCTTCATGGTGTGCCCGTGTCTATCATTTTTGATCGAGGTACGCAGTTTACCTTACACTTTTGGAGAGCAGTTCTGCGTGAGTTGGGTACGCGGGTTGAGTTGAGCACAACATTTCATCCTCAGATGGACGGGCAGTCCGAGCGTACTATTCAGATCTTGGAGGATATGCTTCGTGCCTGTGCTATTGACTTTGGAGGTTCTTCGGATTAGCTTTTGCCGTTAGTGGAATTTTCCTATAATAACAGCTACCAGTCGAGCATTCAGATGGCTCCCTATGAGGCATTATATGGTAGACGGTGTAGGTCGTTAGTTGGGTGGTTCGAGCCGAAGGAGGCTCGGTTATTAGGTACAAATTTAGTTCAAGAGGCCTTGGACAAGGTCAAGATTATACAGGATCGACTTCGTACAACTCAGTCGAGGAAAAAGAGTTATGCTAACCGTAAAGTTCGAAATATTGCATTCATGGATGGAGAAAGAATAATGCTTCGGGTATCGCCCATGAAGGATGTTATGAGATTTGGGAAGAAGGGCAAGTTGAGCCCTAGGTATATCGGGCCATTTGAGATCCTCGAGAGAGTGGGGGAGGTAGCTTATTAACTTGCATTACCTCCAGGGTTATCCTCAGCTCATCCGGTATTCCATGTGTCTATGCTCCAAAAATATCAAGGTGACCCGTCCCACGTGTTAAATTTCAGCTCTGTCCAGTTGGATAAGGATTTGACTTACGAGGAGGAGCTGGTGGCTATTCTAGACCGGCAGGTTCGTCAGTTGAAGTCAAAGAGTTACCCTTCAGTTCGAGTGCAGTGGAGAGGTCAGCCTATTGAGGCAGCTACTTGGGAGTCCGAGTCCGATATGCGGATTAGATATCTCCACCTTTTCACCAGCCTAGGAATTTTTCTATATCCGTTCAAGGACGAACGTTTGTTTTAGAGGTGGAGAATGTGATGACCCAAAAGGTCATCTTATGTTTTATAACTCGAATCTGCGCTCTTACGCCTTAAAAATTTCATTTTTACCCTCCTCGATTTGCGTACGCAGTCCGGGCAGGTTTCCGGAAAGCTTTTATGTTGAAAACTAATGAAAATAAGAATTTTTGCCTTAAAACTTTATTTTAGTTGACTTCAGTCAATATTTTTGGTAAACGGACCCGGATCCGTGCTTTGACAGTCCCAGTAGGTCCGTATTGAATTATGGGACCTGGCGTATGCCCAGAATCGAATTTGGAGGTTCCTAGCTTGATTTATGAATTTTTGGTGAAAATTTAAAGTTTGGAAATTATTTGTTTTTAAGAATTGATTGATATTTGGCATTGTTAGTATCGGGTCCGTATTTTGGTTCCGGATCCCGGTACAGGTTCATTATGATATTTAAGACATGTATGTGGAATTTGGTGAGAAATGGAATTGATTTGACGTGATTCAGACGTCCAGTTGAGAAATTAGAAGATTTAAAGTGTTCTTGAGAATTTCATTTGATTTGGTGCTAAATTTAGAGTTCTATTGTTATTTTGGGCGATTTGATCGCGCGAGCAAGTCCATATGATATTTTTGGACTTGTGTGCATGTTTGGTTTAGAGCCCCGAGGGCTCGGGTGAGTTTCGGATAGGCCACGGGATGTTTTGTACTTTGGAAATCTGTTTTTTCTGCAGAATTTGTGTTCTGGCATGTCCTTCTTCACGTTCGCGAAGGTCCTCTCACGAACGCGAACAGTAAACTGGGCAGCTGAGGATTTCTTCTTCGCGAACGCGAAGACTTGGTCACGAACGCAAAGCGATGGGGGCATTACCCTTCGCAAACGTGGCAAGCCCATCGCGAACGCGTAGAGTTAAGCATTGGGGAGAAGGAGTCAGCCTTTTCTTCATCGCGAACGCGAAGACCAGGGAGGGGTAGCTTATGTGAACGCGAGCACTGCCTCGCAAATGCGATGAACACTGTCGCCCAACACTTAACAGAACCCAAAACGGGATTTTAGCAAAAAACTCATTTTTCTCAAAAACCAAATGGTGAGAGGCGATTCTTCAAGAGTCATTCCTTCTCCAAATTGTTTGTAAGTGATTCTAAACCATTTTCTTTCAATTACCCATTACATTTCTTGAATTTTCAACCTAAAATCTTGAGCTTTCATGGTAGAATTAAGGGTTAGGGTAGAAAATAGGGATTTCGTGAATTTGGGGATTTAGACCTCAATTTGAGGTCGCATTCCAAAACTAATTACATATTCGGGCTCGGGGGTGAATGGGTAAAAGGATTTTGGTTCGAACCTCAGGTTTTGACAAAGCGGGCCCGGGGTCGATTTTTTGACTTTTTAGAGGAAAACATGAGAAATTTAATTTATGCAATATAATTGATTCCTTTAGCAATATTTGATATCATTGAGTCATTTTTGAATAGATACGAGTAGTTTGGAGGTGAATTCCAAAGGAAACGTTGTGATTGTGAATTAAGTGGCCTTCGGAGCGAGGTAAGTGTTGAGGGAATTAGGAACCTTAGATTATTTTCTAAGTGAAATTCATTGAGCGGCGTATATTTGAGGTGACGAGTACTTATGTGCCGCCAATTTACCTATTTTTCCATGTTTCTTCTGTTTTCTTATATTGTCTCTTCCTATGCCTAATTGCTACATGTTTATATTAATGTTGTTAAATTGATCGTCATTATCATGTTTACGGATTTTCTGATGGTAATCGAATATTTATTTAAAAGTTGAGATTTATATTGTGGAACCAAATGTTGATATAAGGTATGTACTTGTTATTATATCTCCCTATTGTTATTTATGTATTGCATTATGGTGAGGGAGAGTGTTAATGCACGAAGGGTGATGTCGTGCATTGATATGAGAGTTAATGCAAGAAGGGTGATGTCGTGCCATGTTGTGAGTGTTAATGCACGAAGGGTGATGCCGTGCCACATTGTGAGTGTAAAAGCATGAAGGGTGATGTCGTGCCATATTGTGAGTGTTAATACACGAAGGGTGATGTCATGCCATGATATGAGAGTAAAAGCACGAAGGGTGATGTCGTGCCATATATATTAATTTTATGGTGAGATTGAGAGTAAAAGTACGAAGGGTGATGCCGTGCATTTTGCTATACTATATTCACTATTCCTGTTGATTCATGGTATATTGACTGCTCCGGTGATCATTCTGTTATAGTTCTTTATCTTGTATTCCCCTCAGTATGTCTCCTCTCCCGACATTTCCTATTTAGTTCTTCATTCCTGTTATTTGCGTATACACTGTTAAATTGTACAGGTTGATTGTAGGTGCCTTGTCTTAGCCTCGTCACTACTTCGTCAAGGTTAGGCTCGACAATTACCAGTACATGGGGTCGGTTGTACTGATGCTGCACTCTGCACTTTCTGTGCAGATTTTGATACCGGCTCAGGTTGATCGAGATTTGCTATTGGTCCACTGTCCGGAGACTCAAGGTAGATCTGTCGGCGTTCACTAACCTTGAATTCCCCGTCTATCTTTTATGTCCTACTGTTTTCATTCATTCAGATAGTTATATTTCTTTCAGACTATTACTTGTAGTAAATTCTAGAATGTTCGTGAATTGTGACTCCAGATTCGGGTGGTAGTAATTAATACCGTTTTATGATATTCCGCACTTATTATATTTCATTTGAGTTAATTATTGATATTTACTAAATCGAAATAAGGAAATGGTTTAATGATTCTCTAACATTGGCTTGCTTGGCAAGTAAAATGTTAGGCGCCATCACGATCCCGTCGGTGGGAAATTTCGAGTCGTGACAACCAGGATCTGCACACAAAACATGTGCGGAAGAGTAGCATGAGTACACCACAATGGTATCCAATAAGTGCCAAGCCTAACCTCGATAGAGTAGTGATGAGGTCAGGTCAGGGCCACTGGTAAATAATAAATAAAACAAGAGAATATACAGTATAATAAGAGACTAGAATTCAACAAAAGAAAACACAGCAAGGCAACAGTAAAACACACAGGGGTAAATAGTAGGGGAACTCCGGAGATACCGTTTTGTAGTCCCAAAATAAATATACAGGGAGCACTCCCGAGGTACTGCCTCGTAGTCTCAAAAGTAAATATACAGGGAGAATGTCACGACCCAAACTAACCCCAGTCGTGATGGCGCCTATCGTGGAACTAGGTAAGCTGGCTCATTTCCAAAACAAATTGATATTTTCATTTCAAATATAATTTCAATGTCATTTAACATAAAAAACTTCGTAAATAAGTTCAAATAAATAAAAAAAAAGTACAGAAAGAAAAGCCCGACATCAGGGTGTCACTAGTCATGAGCATCTACTACAATCTGTCGAACAATATCTAGGCTAACTCAGCCTGGAAAATAGCTAAATACAACTAGAGAAATATAAGAGGAAGAAGAGCAGGGGCTGAGATCGCCAAACAGCTACCTTGCTATCTCAAAGAAAATCGGCAACCAGAACAATCAATAGCTGCTACCATGTCAAGCTACACCTGAATCTGCACACAAGGTGCAGGGAGTAACGTGAGTACGCCAACTCAGTAAGTAACAACAATAAATAAAGACTGAGCAGTAGTGATGACAAATAAAGCATATAACATTCATATCGGGAAATCGCAGTAAAATACCACATGATTTTAAAATAAGGATTTGAATCAACATATCTCGTTTAACCCAGTTCCAGTAAAAATCATTTAAAGATATTTTTCAACAGTTTTCAAACAGAGGAAAAATGCAAAGGTGAGCAAAATGAAGAAATCATAGACAGCCCCTCGAGCAAACCTCACAGTCACTCGTGCCACTTGGGTATACCTCACAATCACTCTTTCCACTCGGGCATACCTCACAATCACTCATGCCTCCCAGTCACTCAGCACTCGGCACTCGCACTCAGTAGGTACCTGCGCTCACTGGGGGTGTGTACAGACTCCGGAGGGGCTCCTTCAGTCCAAGTGCTATATAAAGCCAAATCATGGCATAAATCACTCAGGCCCTCGGCCGATATCAAACATGCTGCGGCGTGCAGCCTGATCCCATAAATATGTAACATGCTGCGGCATGCAGCCCGATCCCATAAATATGCAACATGCTGCGGCGTGCATCCCGATCCCATAAATATCCTTACAAATCAGACGCTCAGCCTCACTCAGTCAAAAACCTCTTAAGCCACTCGGGCATTTCAGTAAAAACAGGGTGCTCATCCCAAAACAACATTTATATGCATCAAAATCGAGTAATAAAACTGAGTTATGCAATAAACAGGTATAACCATGACTGAGTATAGATTTTCAATCAAAAACAGTGAGAGGATAGTAATAAAAGGCCCCTAAGGGTCCAAACAGTACTAGCACAAGGCCCAAACATGGCATTCAGCCCAATTAACAGAAACGCTTTCTGAAAATACATAAGTATCATATAATTTCCATAAAATATGCAATTTTACAGTTGCTACGGGATGGACCAAGTCACAATCCCCAATAGTGCACGTCCACACGCCCGTCTCCTAGCATGTGCGTCACTTCAAAATAGTAGAATGATACGAAATTTGAGGTATCATACCCTCAGGACAAGATTTACAATCGTTACTTACCTCAAACCGGTCAAATCTCTACCCCGCAATGCTCTTGCCTCTGGAGTCGGCCTCCAAATGCTCCAAATCGATTCACAATCAGTACAATACCATTAATATATGCTAATGGAATGAATTCCACAAGAAAAGCTACAAAATTAGACCAAAACCCGAAATTGGCTCAAACCCAGCCCCCGAGCCCACGTCTCAAAATCCGACACAATTCACAAAACTAGAAAGCTCATTCACTCACGAACCTAACCATACCAAATTCATCAAAATCCGACATCGTTTGGTCCTTCAAATCCTTAAATTACTCTCCAAATATTCCAAGCCCTAACCCCTCATTTTCACTAATTACATTGATTAAACAATAGAGAATCACCATATATAAAAGTATTAGGGCTCAAGTAACTTACCTCAACAAAAGCCCCTTGATTCCCTCTTCAAATATCTCCCAACATCTCCAAAACCGAATAGAAATGGTGAAGAATGCACCAAAATTCGCGAAGTGTGCAATATGTACCCTCTGCCCAGGCTTCTCACACCCGCGGCCATTTTCTCACACCCGCGCAACTGCACCTGCGCTCCAAGGAGCCGCACCAGTGCAACTCACTTACGCACCCAGACTCTGCATGTGAGGTAAACCCGTCGTGTCTGCGAAGGCGCACCTGCGCGTTTCCTCCGCTTCTGTGAAGCCTGCCCAACATTTCCCTTTTCCACATCTGCGCCCTAGGTTTCGCACCTGCGGGCTCGCAGATGCGACCTCCAACTCGCACCTGCGCATCTTGCACACTCCCCACGCGGACCAGCGGCCTCACACCTGCGACTCTTCCTTCTGCAGGTGCGGAAATAGCAGAAGCTGCAGCTCCAACTGCAAATTCCAACTTTGACAAATCCGTTAAACACTCGGGATCACCCCGAGGCCCTCGATACCTCAACCAAAAATACCAACAAGTCATATATAAACATGCCAACTTAGTCGAACCTTCGAATCACTCAAAACACTATCAAATCATCAAATTACCCTCGGATTCAAGCCTAAGAACTTCTAAATTTCCAAATTCGGCAACTGATGCCGAAACTAACCAAACCACGTCCGAATGACCTTAAATTTTGCACACACAATACAATTGACACTACGGACCTACAACAACTTCTAGAATTTCATTCTGATCCCGATATCAAATTTTCCACTACGGACCGAAATTGCCAAATTTCCAATTTTGCCAATTCAAGCCTAATTCTACCACGGACCTCCAAATCACATTCCCGATGCACTCCTAAGTCCAAAATCACCTAACTGAGCTAACAGAAACATCAGAATTCAAATCCGAGATCGTTTACACACATGTCAACATTCGGTTGACTTTTCCAACTTTAGTTTCTACTTAAGAGACTTAGTGTCTCAATTCACTCTGAAACCACTCTTGTCCCGAACCAGCTAACCCGATATAACATTATATAGCTGAATAACACAAAAAGAATTAGAAATAGGGAAAACGGGGCTATAACACTCGAAACGACCGGCCGGGTCGTTACATCCTCCCCATCTCAAACATCTGTTCATCCTCGAACGGGTCTAGAAGCATGCCTGGAGTCTCGAATAGGCCTGGATATCTGCTCCGCATCTCCCGCTCGGTCTCCCAGTTGGCCTCCTCCACAGGCTGACCTCTCCACTGCACCTTCACTGAAGCTATATCCTTTGACCTCAACCTTCGAACCTGCCGATCCAGAATAGCCACCGGCTCCACATCATAAGTCATATCACCCTCCAACTAAACCGTGCTGAAATCCAAACCATGGGACGGATCTCCAATATATTTCCGGAGCATGGAAACATGAAACACTGGATGCACACTCAAAAAGCTGGGTGGCAAGGCAAGCTTATAAGCCACCTCCTCTATCCTATGAAGTACCTCAAAAGGCCCAATGAACTGGGGGCTCAACTTGCCCCTCTTCCCAAACCTCATAACACCTTTCATGGGTGATACATTCAGCAAAACATTCCCCTTAACCATAAAAGACACATCACAGACCTTCCTATCCGCGTAGCTCTTCTGCCTAGACTGCTCCGTGCGAAGCCGCTCCTGAATCAATTTCACCTTATATAATGCATCCCGGACCAAGTCTGTACCTAAGAGCCTAGCATCACCCGGCTCAAACCATCCAACTAGAGATCTACACTTCCTCCCATATAAAGCCTCGTACGGAGCCATCTGAATACTCTACTGATAACTGTTGTTATATGCAAACTCCCGAATGGAAGAAACTGGTCCCATGAACCCCCAAAGTCAATGACACAAGCACGCAACATGTCCTCTAATAACTGAATAGTGCGCTCGGACTGCTCGTCCATCTGAGGGTGAAAAGCTATGCTCAACTCAACCTGAGTACCCAACTCTCACTGCACAGCCCTCCAAAACTACGATGTGAACTGAGTACCCCTATCTGAAATGATGGAAACCGGGACACCATGCAGGCGAATGATCTCTCGGATGTAAATCTCAGCCAACCGCTCTGAAGAGTAAGTAGTACCGACTGCAATAAAGTGTGTGGACTTGGTCAGCCGATCCATAATAACCCAAATAGCATCGAACTTCCTCGAAGTCCGTGGGATACCTACTACAAAGTCCAGGGTGATCCGCTCCCACTTCCACTCTGGTATCTCTAATCTCTGAAGCAAGCCACCCGGTCTCTGATGCTCAAACTTAACCTGCTGACAGTTGAGACACCGAGCCACAAACCCAACTATATCCTTCTTCATCTGCCTCCACCAATAGTGCTGCCTCAAATCCTGGTACATCTTCGCGGTACCTGGATGGATGGAATACCGCGAGCTGTGGTCCTCCTCAAGAATCAACTCTCGAAGCCCATCTACATTAGGCACACATATCCGGCCCTGCATTCTCAGCATGCCGTCATCACCAATAGTCGCATCCCTAGCATCAGCTCTCTGAACCCTATCCTGAAGAACGAAAAAGTGGGGGGTCATCATACTAACGCTCCCTGATACGGTCATAAAGAGAAGACCCGGAGAACACACAAGCCAATACCCGACTAGGCTCCGACATATCCAATCTGACAAGCTGGCCCACTAAGGCCTGAACATCCAATGCCAAAGGTATCTTTATTGTTGGAATATATGATAAACTCCCCAAACTCTCTGCCCGGCGACTCAAAGCATCAGCCACCACATTGTCCTTCCTTGGATGGTACAAAATAGTGACATCATAGTCCTTAAGAAGCTCCAACCATCTCTGTTGATGCAAATTAAGATCCTTCTGCTTTAACAGATACTGCAGACTCCGGTGATCTATATAGATCTCACAACGAACCCCATACAAATAATGGCGCCAAATCTTCAAGGCGTGAACAATGGCTGCTAACACAAGATCATGGACATGATAGTTCTTCTCATGGGTCTTCAACCGGAGCGAAGCATAGGCGATCACCCTACACTTCTGCATCAAATCACATTCAATGCCTATCCTCGAGGCATCACAATACAGAATGTAAGAACCTGAAGCT
Organism: Nicotiana tomentosiformis; assembly: GCF_000390325.3. NCBI lineage: Eukaryota > Viridiplantae > Streptophyta > Magnoliopsida > Solanales > Solanaceae > Nicotiana > Nicotiana tomentosiformis. The sequence goes on along the minus strand of NC_090815.1, from coordinate 18,226,935 downwards.
GATGGTAGAACTAACACTACAGTTGTGGTCAAAGCAGTCTTGAGCTTCTAAAAGCTCTCCTGACACTCATCTGACCACCTGAATGGAGCACCCTCTTGGGTAAATTTGGTCAAGGTCAATGCAATAATGAAAATCCCTCCACAAAGCGATAGTAATAACTCCCTAAACCAAGAAAGCTCCTAATCGCTAAGGACGGTCTGGGCCAACTCTGCACCACCTCTATCTTCTTCGGATGGACCTGAATACCCTCACTGGACACCACGTGCCCTAAGAATGCTACTGATCTGAGCCAAAACTTGCATTTGGATAACTTTGCATAAAGCTTCTCCTCCCTCAATCTCTATAATACAATCTTCAAATGCTGAGCGTGCTCCTCCTGGCTACGAGAGTACACTAGGATGTCATTAATGAATACAACAACGAATGCGTCCAAATAGGGTCGGAATACACTGTTCATCAAATGCATGAACGATGTTGGGGCATTGGTCATCCCAAAAGACATCACCAAGAACTCATAATGGCCATATCGGGTCCTGAAAGTTGTCTTAAGAATATCTGAATCCCGATTCTTTAGCTGGTGATAACCGGACCTCAAATCAATCTTGGAGAACACCCTCGCTCCCTGAAGCTGGTCGAATAAATCATCAATACGAGGCAAAAGATACTTGTTTTTGACTGCGACCTTATTCAACTACCTTTAATCAATACACATTCTTATGGAACCATCCTTCTTCCTCACAAATAGAACCGGTGCACCCCAAGGTGACAAACTAGGCCGAATAAACCTCTTATCAAGGAGTTCCTGAAGTTGTTATTTCAATTCTTTCAACTCCGCCGGTGCCATACGATACGGTGGAATAGAAATAGGCTGAGTGCCCGGCACCAAATCAATACCTAAGGGAATATCCTTTTCAGGCGGCTTGCCCGACAGGTCTGCAGGAAACATATCTGAAAAATCACGTACCACCGGAACAGAATCAATGACAGGAATCTTTGCACTAACATCCCTCACAAAAGCCAAATAAGATAGGCAACCCTTCTCAACCATACATTGAGCCTTCAAATATGAAATCACCCTACCTGGTACATAATCTGCAGAACCGCTCCACTCAACCCTCAAAATTCCCGGTATAGCCAACGTCACCATCTTAGTGTAACAATCTAGAACAACATGACATGGAGATAACCAATCCATACCCAATATCACATCAAAGTCGATCATACTGAGCAGCAAAAGGTCCACTTGGGTCTCCAGACCCCCAATAGTCACCACACATGAGCGATATATGCGGTCCACAATAATTGTATCTCCCACAAGAGTAGATACATGTACAGATGAAACTAAAGACTCACGGGGCATATCCAGAAAATGGACAAAATATGAGGAAACATATGAATACGTGGAACCACGGTCAAATAATACTGAGGCATCTCTGTGGAAAACTGAGACAATACCTGTAATCACAACATCTGAAACAATAGCATCTGGTCTCGAAGGGAGGGCATAGAAACTAGCCTGGCTACCCCCTGATCTGCCTCTCCCTCTAGGGCGACCCCTAGCTGTCTGACCTCTACCTTGAGCTGACTGTGCGGGTGGTGAGGTTACTGGTGCTAAAGTCAGAGGCTGACTCCTCTGCTGAGATAGACATCCAAGATGACGAGGACAATGCCTCCACATATGCCCAAGCTCCCCACACTCAAAATAACTCCCTGGTGCTGGTGGCGGAAACTGAAGGGAACCCCTAGCACCGGGATGACTGGTAGAAGAACCTGGCATGGAAAAGCCTTGAACAGGTGGAGCACGGGGCGAACTATGAGCGGGAAGGGCACTAAGTGATGAGTGGCCCTGATGAGAATTGTGAGAACCATGGGCAGATGACGCTCCCCGATGAAATGGCCGAGTTGGTTGTGCTTGTCTGAAATGACAACCTCTACCGTGCTGGAACTGACCCCCAGAAGGAGCACCGTTGAATCCACCCTAACCACGAAGCCTCTTGGCCTCCCTCTCAGCCCTCTCCGGACCGCAAACCATCTCAATCTGCCGAGCAATGTCGACAACCTCATCAATAGTAGCACTCGAAACCTTCTCTCTGGTCATGAGCAACTGTAACTGTTAAGTGAGACCATCAATAAACCTCATAATCCTTTCTTTGTCCGTGGTAATCAACCAGATCGTATGACGGGCCAACTCAGAGAACCGCATCTCATACTGTGTCACAGACATATCACCCTAGCGAAGCCGCTCAAACTTTCTGCGCAGCTCCTCTCTGCGGGAACGAGGCATGAATTTCTCCAAAAGGCCACGAAGAACTACTTCCAAGTAAGGGGCGATGCGCCAACAGGCCTGCGCTTCTCGTAGGTCTCCCACCATTTAAGTGCAGCCCCAGACAACTGAAAGGTAGTGAATGAGACCCTACAAGTCTCCAGAATACCAGCAGTATAGAGTATCATATGACACCTGTCCAAAAATTCCTGATCATCCTCTCTCTCTCTGCCACTGAAAAGTGGTGGCTGGAGTCTCCCAAACCTCTCCAACCTATGCAGATCATCCTTAGGCATAGCAGGAATCACATAAACCTGAGCAACTGTAACCGGCTGGGCTGGTGGTACCTATGGTGTTTGAAGTCCCTGAATAACCTGCTCGGGTGTGCGAGCGGCGGGAGTCTGAGTGCCTCCCCTGGCCTGAGAAGTGGTTGCGACCGTCGAAATAGAGACCACCTAAGCCAGGCCAGTACACGCTATCAGAATCTGAGTTAGGGCCTCCTGAAGGCCTGGAATCACAATAGGCACAGGTGGTGCCTGAGTTGGTGCATCAACAACTGGAACCTAGTCCTGACCTAGGATAACTGGTAGATCTGCAAGTACTGCCCCAACTGCTATACGGGATGCACCTCTGCCCCTACCACGGCCTATTACGCGGCCTCGGCCTCTCACGGCCCTAGCTGGTGGTACTGGTGGTTGGCCCTCCTGACCGGTAGCATGAGTCCTCACCATCTATGAGAGAATGAAATAACAAATGTTTAATTACTAGAATCAACATATTCGCACGATAAGAATTCAAGAATGTGGAGTTTCCTAAAGGTTCTGACAGCCCCTCAAAGATAAGTACAGACGTCTCTGTACCGATCCGCAAGACTCTACTAAACCCGCTCATGACTCGTGAGACCTATGTAACCTAGGCTCTGATTCCAATCTGTCACGACCCAAACTAACCCCAGTCGTGATGGCGCCTATCGTGGAACTAGGCAAGCCGACTCATTGCCAAATCAAACCGATATTTTCATTTCAAAGATAATTTCAATTTCATTGAACATAAAAACCTTCATAAATGTGTTCAAATCAAAATAAAAGTGCGAAAAGAAAAGCCTGACATTGGGGTGTCACTAGTAATGAGCATTTACTACAATTTGTCTAACAATATCTAGGCTAACTCAGCCTGGAAAATAGCTAAATACAACTAGAGGAAGATAAAAGGGAGAAGAGCAGGGGCTGCGATCGCCAAACAACTACCTTGCTATCTCCAAGAAAATCTGCAACCAGAATAATCAATATCCGCTACCATGTCCATCTACACCTGAATCTGCACACCAGGTGCAGGGAGTAACGTGAGTACGCCAACTCAGTAAGTAACAACAATAAATAAAGACTGAGCAGTAGTGACGAGCAATAAATCAGTAAATGAATCAAAACATCTCGTTTAACCAAGTTCCAGTAAAAATCATTTAAAGATATTATTCAACAGTTTTCAAACAGAGGAAAAATGCAAAGGTGAGCAAAATGATGAAATCATAGACAGCCCCTAGGGCAAACCTCACAGTCACTCGTGCCACTCGGGCATACCTCACAATCACTCTTGCCACTCGGGCATACCTCACAATCACTCATGCCTCCTAGTCACTCAACACTCGGTACTTGGTACTCGCACTTAGTAGATATTTACGTTCACTGGGGTGTGTACAGACTCCGGAGGGGCTCCTTCAGCCCAAGCGCTATATCAAGCCAAATCATGGCATAAATCACTCAGGCCCTCGGCCGATATCAAACATGTTGCAGCGTGCAGCCCGATCCCATAAATATGTAACATGCTGCGGCGTGCAGCCCGATCCCATATATATCATCACAAATCAGGCCCCCGGCCTTACTCAGTCATAAACCTCTCAAGTCACTCGGGAATTTCAGCAAAAACAGGGTGCTCAGCCCAAAACAACATTTATATGCATCAAAATCGAGTAATAAAACTGAGTTATGCAGTAAATAGGTATAACCATGACTAAGTATAGATTTTCAATCGAAAAGAGTGAGAGGATAGTAATAAAAGGCCCCTAAGGGTCCAAACAGTACTGGCACAAGGCCCAAACATGGCATTCAACCCAATTAACAGAAACGCTTTTTGAAAATACATAAGTATCATATAATTTCCATAAAATATGAAATTTTACAGTTGCTATGGGACGGACCAAGTCACAATCCCCAACAGTGCATGACCACACGCCCGTCACCTAGCATGTGTGTCACTTCACAATAGTAGAATGATACAAAATCTGAGGTATCATACCCTCAGGACAAGATTTACAATCGTTACTTACCTCAAACCGGTCAAATCTCTACCCCGCAATGCTCTTGCCTCTGCAGTCGGCCTCCAAATGCTCCAAATCTATTCACAATCAGTACAATACCATCAATATATGCTAATGGAATGAATTCCACAAGAAAAGCTACAAAATTAGACCAAAACCCGAAATTGGCTCAAACCCAGCACCCGATCCCACGTCTCAAAATCTGACAAAATTCACAAAACTAGAAAGCTCATTCACTCACGAACCTAACCATACCAAATTCAACAAAATCCGACATCATTTGGTCCTTCAAATCCTTAAATTACTCTCCAAATATTCCAAGTCCTAACCCCTCATTTTCACTAATTACATTGATTAAACAATAGAGAATCACCATATATAAAAGTATTAGGGCTCAAGTAACTTACCTCAACAAAACCCACTTGATTCCCTCTTCAAATATATCCCAAAAGCTCCAAAACCGAATAGAATTGGTGAAGAATGCACCAAAATTCGCGAAGTGTGCAATATGTAACCTGTTCCCAGGCTTCTCGCACCTGCGGCCATTTTCTCGCACCCGCGTGACTGCACCTGCGGTCCAAGGAGCCGAACCAGTGCAACTCACTTACGCACCCAGACTCCGCATTTGTGGCAAACCCGTCGCGTCTGCGAACGCGCACCTACGCGTTTCCTCTGCTTCTGCGAAGCCTGCCCAGCATTTCCCTTTTCCGCATCTGCGCCCTAGGTTTCGCACCTGCGGGCTCGCAGATGCGACCTCCAACTCGCACCTGCGCATCTTGCCTAGCCCAGCATCGCCCGCACCTGCGTACTCCCATGCGCACTAGCGGCCTCGCACCTGCGACTCTTCCTTTTGCAAGTGCAAAAATAGCAGAAGCAGCAGTTCCTGCTGCAAATTCCAACTTTGACAAATCTGTTAACCACCCGGGATCACCCCGAGGCCCTCGGGACCTCAACCAAAAATACCAACAAGTCATATATCAACATACCAACTTAGTCAAACCTTATAATCACTCAAAACAACATCAAATCATCAAATTACCCTCGGATTCAAGCCTAACAACTTCTAAATTTCCAAATTCGTCAACCGATGCCGAAACCAACCAAACCACGTCCGAATGACCTCAAATTTTGCACACACATCACAACTGACACTACGAACCTACTCCAACTTGCAAAATTGCATTCCGACCCCGACCGAAATCGCCAAATTTCCATTTTCTCCAATTCAAGCCTAATTCTACCACGGACCTCCAAATCATATTCCAGACACACTCCTAAGTCCAAAAGCACCTAACGGAGCTAATAGAACCATCAGAATTCAAATCCGAGATCATTTACACATAGGTCAACATACAGTTGACTTTTCAAACTTAAGTTTCTACTTAAGAGACTAAGTGTCTCAATTCACTCTGAAACCACTCCGGTCACGAACCAACTAACCCTTTATAACATAATATAGCTGAATAACACAAAAAGAAGTAAAAATAGGGAAAACGGGGCTATATCTCTCGAAGCGACTGGTCGGGTCATTATAGAGAACTCCCGAGGTACTGCCTTGTAGTGTCAAAAGTAAATATGCAGGGAGAACTCCCGAGGAACTGCATCGTAGTCTCAAAAGTAAATGTGCAGGGAGAACACCCGAGGAACCGCCTCGTAGTCTCAAAAGTAAATGTGCAGGGATAACTCCCGAGGAACCTCCCCGTAGTCTCAAAAGTAAACACATAACTCAAACGATAAATACAAAAGTTAACATCAAGTTTCTACAGTTATATTGATAAAGAATAAGGAAAAGTAGGAAATCAACTAGGCATGCTTCACAAAATTCAAATGAGCAGTTAAATCACGTAGACATGCGATATTAGACTAAACATGATAACTACAAATATTGGAATAGCTCAATTAAGAATGAAATGACTAATACTCATTTAGACAATATAACTCAAATTAAAGGAAAAGCATGTTGCTACTCAGTAAAATAAATCAAGTTTTACAAAAAATAGCATGTGTACGTACTCGTTACCTCATGTACACGATGCTCACATATCACAATAGTACCACATCCTAAGGGGATTTCCCTTACACAAGGGTAGGCAAGCCACTTACCTCAAACCAAGCTCAATCAATCGGTAACAATGCCTTTTCCACGAATATCCGACTCTGAATGGCCCAAACTAGACAAAATCAATTATATACCATAAATAAAACTATAAGAAATTAATCTAATTAATGAAATCAAAGCTAAAGCAAGAATTTAGAAAATCTTCCCAAAAGGTCGACCCGGGCCCACGTCTCGAAATCGGGTAAAAGTCACAAAATATGAACACATATTCACGCACGAGCTCATTCGTACCAAAATTATCCAAATCCGATATCAAAATCCCAATCAAAACTCAAAAATTTATTTGAAGAACCTTCCAACTTTTTCCCAAATTTCTCAACCAAATTCCTAAATTAAATGATGAATTCAACAATATATTAGTGGAATAAAAGCATAAACGAGTTAAGAATCATTACCCCAAAGCTTCATCTGAAAATCACCTAAATTGTCGCCCAAATCCAAGCTCTCAGAGTCCCGAAATGAAAAATGAGACCAAAGCCTCAAAATTTCCTCTTTTCTGCCCAGCGATCTGGCAACTGCGGACCACCAGTCGCACCTGCGGAATTTCCATCGTAGGTGCAGAAATGGCTTAAGGTGTCTGGGACCGCTTCTGCGATCAGGTGGTCGCACCTGCGTGTGCGCACTTGCGGACAGTGGTCCACTTCTGCGGTTTTCCCTTCCAGCTCACTCTTCGCATTTGCGGAACTTCAAGCGTATCTGCGGGCTCGCAGATGCGGAAATTCCCTCGCACCTACGACCCCTGGACATCTCCACAATCTCACTTTTGTGCTTGGCCTCTCTCACGTGTGTCTTTGCACCTGCGGTCTCCCCACCGTAAGTGCGAAAACACCAGAAACATCAGCAAACACACAAGTCCAATTTTCGATCTGTTAAGCATCTGAAACGCACACGAGGCCCCCGGGACCTCAACCAAACATACCAACAAGTCCTAAAACATCATACGAACTTAGTCGAGTCCTCAAATTACATCAAACAATGATAAAAACACGAATCACCCTCTGATTCAAACTAAATGAACTTGAAACTTTAAATTTGTACAACCGATGCCGAAACCTATCAAATCACGTCCGATTGACCTCAAATTTTGTACAAAAGTCATAAATGACATTACGGACCTACTCCAACTTCCAAAATTGGAATCCGACCCCGATAGCAAATGTCAACTACCGGTCAAACTTTCCAAAAATTCAACTTTCGCTGTTTCAAGTCTAATTTAGCTACAAACCTCCAATTTACATTCCAGACATGCTCCCAAGTCCAAAATCATCCAAAGGAGCTAACGGAATAGACGAAACTCCATTACAGAGTCATCTTCACACAGTTTCAACTACGGTCAAAATTCTAGAACTTAAGCTTCCGCTTTAGGGACTAAGTGTCCCAAATCACTCCGAAACCACGAACAAAACCTATCGGCAAGTCACATAAGCGGAAAAAGATACGGGAAGAATAGTAAATAGGGGATCTCGGTTATTACTCAAAAAACGACCGTCCGGATCGTTACAGTAAAGCCGCATAAGTTTTGGACGTTAATTTGGGTCAATTAAAACTTTAGCATTTTTAAAGTGACCCCGATACATGTCGAACCCACACAAGAATGAAGGATAAAATGGAGTCGTAATATAGTAACTATAAGGTAGTATAAGGTGAGTTAAAATAGAGGTGAAATTATTTACATCAGAAATGAATTTATTTCAACTACAATTTGGGGCGGCTAAAGAAATATAGTGTCCTAAAGCTAAACTTTATTAAGAGGCCTACAATTTTAAAAATATCATACATATTTTTTTAAAATTATGTTTTTTTAACTTTTTGAAATGTAAAATTATTAATGATATGTATATAATTTATTTTAATCATTGCTTTTCAATTAATAACATATATAATTAATCTATTTAATCTTTTTTGAGATAATTGTTTGATGAAATATTCATTTAGGTTGTATTAATGTTCTAGTAATAATATTTTTAATTTTTGAGTTTCGTTACTCATATCGACATACTTGAACTCCAACGTGGCAGTTTTCGACGCGAATTCAGATTTAGTCAGGCCCCAATGTAGGTACCGAACATCAGGTGAAAAACCAAAAAAGAAAAGAAAAAATCTCAATAGAGTGTGCCATCCGTCTTTACTTTCTTGAACTGTAATCCCAAAGTAAAAAAATATAATTTTAAAATGGTATGGTAATAAAATTGTTTTAAATTTCAATTCACAGATTATAATTGTACATCATTTCCAAAAGAACACATGACTAATTATGAGTAACCACCGGAGGATGTGGTACCTGTAATAAGTACTCATCCATTCTTAACAAAGACGATCGTGTTAGATCGGCCTTGAGAGTGAAGTTATTTTTTATACAAAGCATTTTACCTCTAAAGTGGGATTTTTCGTCGTGACTCCGGATTAATCTGCCCCCAAAGCAGGTATTAAATACCAAGTGTAAAATCGAAAAAAAGAAGAAGAGAAAATAAGAATCTTGTTTACCCTAAAAATCAGATAATAACTAAATTTGCACGTTGTTTTAAGGATACGTGATATAATTTGATACAGATTGATAAAGCAAATCGATTATGGAAATAAAAGATAAAAAGGTAAATTCAAACCACGCAAGTTTGAGCAATCCTAGCCTTGTGAGATTAATCTCCCCCAAGCTATAAATAATATAATTGATGTTGCACTGCAATGAACCATTAAAAAGATAGAAATAACAATATATAGCCTTTTTATATGAGTTACAATGCCTATTACGAATAGTTAAGTCCCCCTTATATATTAGGGGAGATCTACCCTTTGAGATATTATTTTATTGTTCTATAAAAGGCAAAATTCCTTGATTTTCTAACTGTTGGTTCCCTTTTTGAGACGTTCCATGATTTCTGCCACAATGATTGGTTAATGGCGAGAATTACGGACCCCTGTCGGATGAGTTGGCAAAGCTTTCTTCAATACCATTAAAAACAAGATCGGTCATGCCTTCGGCAAAATCGAGGGCCAATCCAATGGTTTCGATGACTAATTTTGATAGTGCTTTGGGTTCGATCATAATTACCATGTGCCGATCTTGGTTGGTGGTTGTTAGTCGTCAGATCGATCTTCGAGCTCGACTTCACCCGATCACAGATATTTTGGCCCTGGCCTAATCAAGGAGTTTGGAAGCTCGATTGAATATCGAGCTCAGTTTTACCCGTATACAGATAGTCCCCTCGCTTTTTTGAAGAGTAGATGACGAGAAATGATATGAGCCTCAGATTCTCATTATGACACAAGTGACAAAAATATGACTTCAAAATCACCTTATTTTTCGGAGACCAAATGATGGCAAACAATTCGAGCTTTCAATTCTTACTTCGATAAAACATGACGATGAATTCTTGACGTAAGTGATAAGAATAGGGGAAACATCCTGTTGGTCCAGTCTTTGAGGCATTAAATGTGTGTCAGTTAACGGTCGGCCATTTTGGGATGTGAACTGTCGTGATGTGAACCGCCGTTTGGGAACACTATAAATACCCTTCAATCCATTCATTAGAACCTTTTCCTTTCCAACTCTTGCTTTTGCTTTTTAAAAGAACTTCATCATCTTCATTTTCTGGTTTTTTGGTTTTAAACATAAGATCTTCCTTCCTTGTGAGTTCTTTGAATTTTCTTCATAAGTTACCTGCTAGTTACAACTCCTCCTTTACCAACATCTTCTTCTCTCCTCTATTTAGAAAAAAATTGCAAAGACTTCAAAATCTATTCCTAAAAAAGAAACCCCTTCTTCCTATAAACCATCGGAAAATGTTTCACCTGTTGCTACTGAGGAACCAAAACCGGAACCTCCTCTAAAGTCGTTTGTCCCTCTGGGGTGCCCAATCGGGGACGACTTCAAGATAACACCCATTTGGTACCGGGTCGGTGCAAGCTGGTCTCGAGGTACATATGCACTATTACTGACAGCATCTTAAATAAGGTCAAAGAGGACTACCACTGGGAAGCTAAACTCGTTGTGATCCCTACCCCCGAGGAGTCGATCAACACTTACGTGGAGGGTTTTCTAAGTGTTTACACTTACCCTTTCATGATGGGTCCCTTAGAACTAGTGTAACAACCAGACCGGTCGTTTCGAGTATTACAACCCCGTCTTCCCATTTACTGCTCACGTTGTGCTTTTCGGTTGTTATTTGAGTTGTCGGGGTAATTGGTTCGGGTCTAGTGAGGTTTTGGAATGATTTGGAACACTTAGTTCCAAGGTTTACTTAAGTGTAACGAACCCGAAAAAGATTTGCTAAGGAAATTAAGGTTTCGTGGTGTCGAACTAGGCTTATGTGTTTGAGAATTGTAGAAATTCTTTGCGGCGAGGTTCGGGAAGGGTGTGTTGTGGTTCGGAAAGAAGGGCAAGTTGAGCCCTCGATATATTGAGTCATTTGAGGTGCTTAAGAAGATTGGAGAGGTGGATTATGAACTTGCATTGCCACCTAGTCTATCGAGTGTTCATCCAGTGTTTCATGTATCTATGCTCCGAAAGTATGTCGGGGATCCGACTCATGTTTTGGATTTCAGCACAATGTAGTTTGATGGTAATTTGACTTATGATGTGGAGCCAGTGGCCATTTTAGACCGGCAGGTTCGAAAGTTGAGTTCAAAGAACATAACTTCAGTGAAAGTGCAGTGGAGAGGCCAGCCAGTCGGAGAAGCTACTTGGGAGGCTGAGCGCGAGATGCAGAGAAAATATCCATACCTATTTAAGACTCCAAGTATAATTCTAAACCCGTTCGAGGACGAACGTTTGTTTAATAGGGTGAGAATGTAACAAGCCGACAGGTTGTTTAGAGTATTATAACCTGGTCTCTCCATTTACTGCTCAACTTATGCTTTTTGATTTTTATTTAACTTGTCGGGGTAATTGGTTCGGGTCCGTTGAGGTTTTGGAATGATTTGTAACACTTAGTTCCAAGGTTTAGAACTTAAGTTGAAAAGGGTCACCGGATGTTGACTTATGTGTAACGACCCCGAAAAGGTTTTGGTAATGAAATTAAGGTTTCGTGGTGCCGAACTAGGCTCAGACCTTTTGGGTTGAACAATGTGACGGGGAGTAAAAAAAACTTTTTGCCGAAAAAGGTTATTTCTGCGACCCACTATTTGGTCACTGAGTCACTCTACGGAACGCATATGCAACCACATAGTGTGTTTCGGGGCTTCATTTTTCTGGTTTTATAAACCCGACCCCATTCTTATAAAACACTATTAGGGGTCATTTTCAAGGGTTTCATCTAATATTCTACATAGAGGTGAGAGCATCTTAGAGAGAGAAAGTGAAGACCTAGCCATATGCCCATTAATTCTTGTTCCAAGTTTGAAGATTTCACAAGGATCTTGCTAGGGCTTAAAAGAGGTAAGAATTTCTAACCCTAGTTTTCAATTACGAGTTTGGCTAAAGATGGGTGATTGGGAGTATAATTGTGATGACCCAAAATGTCATATTTAAATTAAATAAGTAATTCTATATTCTAAGACCTCGAATAGCACTATTTATTATTTCTCGACTTGCGTGCGCAGTCCTTAAAATTTTTCGGAAAGTTTTCATGTGAAAAATGGATTAAAATGTGAAATAGAACTTTAAAACTTAACTGAGTTGACTTTAGTCAACATTTTGAACAAATGGACCCGGATCAGTGTTTTGACAATTCCGGTAGGTCCGTATCGTGATTTGGGACTTGGGCGTATGCCCGGAATCGAATTCCAAGGTTCCTAGCTCGAGATATGGAATTTTGATGAAAAATTAAAAGCTTGAAAACTTAATAATTTTTCAGAAATTACTGATGCTGGATTTATTTACCTCGGGTCCGTATTTTGGTTCCGGAGCCCAGTGTAGGTCCACTATAATATTTATGACTTGTCTGCTGAATTTGGTGAGAATTGGAGTTGATTTGACTTGATTCGGACGTCCGGTTGTAAAAATAAAGGTTTTAAAGTTTTCTTGAAAATTTTCTTTGATTTGGTGTCCGATTCAAAGTTCTAGATGTTATTTTGGCGTTTTGATCATGCGAGCAAGTTCGTATGATACTTTAGGACTTGTGTGCATGTTTGGTTTGGAGCCTCGAGGGCTCGGGTGAGTTTCAAATGGGCTATGGGACGTTTTCGGACTTAGGAAATCTGGTTTTCTGCACACTTGAGGCATCTAGAAATGGGGTTTCGACCCATTTTCAACTCCTTTTCATTTTTGAGCTCGGATAAGGCGATTTTTGGGCGATTTTTACGGGAAAATATAGGGGTAAGTGTTCCTTATCCTATATTGATTATATTTCATGATTTCATACTCATTTATATAATGAATCCGTGAATTTATGGAAGAAAATCAGATTTTTTATAAAATCTTCTAAAAACGAAAAGTTAAGATTTGAAGGTCCATTTGACATCGAAATTTGATAATTTTTGTATGGTTGGACTCGTCTCGGAATGGGCATTCGTATTTCGTAAGTTTTTCCGGGATTTGAGACGTGGGTCCTACTGCCGAATATTTTAATTAATTTCAAATTTTTATCCGAAAAATTTGTAAATTCATATGGAATTAATTCCTATAATTCGTATTGAGTATATCGAATTGTTTGTGAAAAGATTTAAAGCTTTTGGAGACAAATTTAACAGGAAAATTTGTGGTGAAGTAATTGATTGAAATTTATAAAGCAAGGTAAGTGTCGTGGTTAACCTTGACTTGAGGGAATAGAACCCTTAAATTATTTGTTATGTGAATTGCATGTGAACGACGTATAGGCGAGGTGACAATTGTCTATACGTCGTCAAATTAATTGCTTGCCTGCTTACTTGAAAAAATCATAAATTGTTTTAAATCATAAATTAATTATTATAATAATTATTTCTCTCATATTCTTTGTCAAATATTAATTCTTGAATTCCTGCATTAATTGTTACATGCTATTTGAATTATGTGTTTTAATTGTTATTTGACATTTAGCATATAAAATATTAAACTGCCTATTTTCTTCCCGATTTCCATGATAATTTGCTATTTTTCATTTGTTATTTCATAATTAAATCATAATTATTGTATGCTTGTTGTCTTATAATTTTATATTAATTATTGCATTTATTGGGGAAATTTCTTCTATAAGAATTGTTAAATGGATATATTGGAGGATCGGGTTGCACGTCGCAACAGACTTATTAAAAAGTCCATATTGGAGGATCGGGTTGCACGCCGCAACAGACTTATTAAAAGTCAATATTGAGGGATCGGATTGCACGCCGCAACAGACTTATTAAAAGTCAGTATTGGGGAATCGGATTGCACACCGCAACATGATTATTAAAAAGTCCATATTGGAGGATCGGGGTGCACGCCGCAAGAGACTTATTAAAAGTCAATATTGGGGGATCGGATTGCACGCAGCAATAGACTTATTAAAAAGTCTATATATACTTGAATGAAATAAATATATGACATAATTGAATGTGAATATATTGTGAGACAGGGTTGCACACTGCAACAAAATTGAATGTGAATATATTGTGAGAGCGGGTTGCACGCTGCAACAAAATTGATGGAAATGACAATTGGTTATAACTGCTGTGTTGGCTTCAATTATTATAAATGAATTACCTGATTTATTTCTATTACTGTTGTTGTTACTAATATTGCATAAATGTAATGTAAGTGACCCGCCTTAGCCTCGTCACTACTTCGTCGAGTTTGGCTCAGCACTTACCAATACATGGGGTCGGTTGTACTGATACTACATTTTGCACTTCTTGTGAAGATTTTGGAGTTGGTCCCAGCGGCGTACCATAGACTTTCTCGGATTTCATCTACTCAGAGGAGACTTGAGGTATAACTACATGGCGTTCGTAGTTATGAAGTCCCCGTCTACTTTACTTTAGCTGTGTGTTTGTTTCCAGACAACTTTATTTTATTCAGACCTTTATTTGAATTTATTCTAGATGCTCGTGCACTTGTGACACTAATTCTGGGATGGTATTTAGACACCGTTGTTTTTATGAATTAATAACTATATTTCACACCTTACTTTCGCGTTTATTTCTTTGTTATTAATAAATTTAAAGATTTTTTAAAAATTGGTTAATATCATTCTAACGTTGGCTTGCTTAGCAAGTGAAATGTTAGGCGCCATCACGGTCCCAAAGGTGGGATTTTCGGGTCGTGACAGTTGGTATCAGAGCACTAGGTTACATTGGTCTCACGAATCGCGATCAACCTTAGTAGAGTCTTAAGTTTAGGAACAATATGACTTATTTCTTATTCTGTTGTGTGGATTTATTCTATCGTCGATGATTGAACCATTCTACTCTTATTCTCTCGCAGATGGTAAGAACACGTAATACCTCTACCTATGGACAGGGACCAGAACCCCCGGTGGCAACTATGGCCAGTGCACCTATTGAAGAACCTCAGGTGGACCTTCAGGAGGAGGTTCCAGTTCAGAATGGACCAGTTGGACCAGTTCAGGTCCCGGAAGGATTCATACCCACTCTCGTGCTTCAGGACGCCTTAGTTCGATTGGTGAGTCTAGTGGCACCAGCCGTATCATAGGCTGGGGGAGGAGCACCAACTCCCACTACTCCCGCTCCATAGCAGATGGCTCCCCAGAATCAAGCTCTAGCAGCCCCGCCAGTTGGGGTAGTTCAGCCAGTTGTTGCGGCACAAATCGGTGATAGGCCTGCCATATCTTTTATGGCCTTATTAAGACTGGATAAGTTTACCAAGCTCTTTCCAGTTCACTTCAATGGTACACCTTCTGAGGACCCACATGATTATCTTGAACTCTCTCATGAGGTGCTGTGGAACACGGGTATAGTTGAAATCAATGAGGTTGATTTTGCTGTATTTCAGATGACGGGTTCCGCCAAGAGGTGGTAGAGAGTTTATATAATGACCCGACCAGTCGGATCACCTGCACTTACATGGGAGCAGTACTCTCAGCTATTTCTAGAAAATTTCCTCCCTATCACACTAAGAGAGGAATTCAGCAAGCAATTTGAGTGTCTATAGTAGGGCAGTATAACTGTTACTCAGTATGAGTCCCGTTTTGTGGATTTGGCCCGTCATGCTCTCCTTTTCTACCTACGAAGGGATAGAGAGTGAGGAGGTTTATTGAGTGACTCACTCACCCTATCATACTTCACATGGCCAAGGAGAGAGGAAGTGAGATTTCTTTTCAGGTGGCTGCTAATGTCGCAAGGAGGATCGAGATGGCTCTTGCACAGGAGAGATGGCAGAGGTCCATTAAGAGGTCTCGTCAGTTTGGTGGTTTCAGTGGTGTCTCGTCTGGAGGCAGGAGTAATTTTGTTAGGGGTCATCCTCCCAGGCCGTTTCATTCAGCACTTCATCTATCTCACGATGCTTCAGGGAGTCACGGTCCTATTATGCCTTACTTTGGGCAGCTAGTATTCAGTGTACATCCAGCAGCAACGACATCAGGATGGGTGTCACATCAGGAGGTATTGCCCTAGATTGGCGAGTAATAGATCTCAGCAAAATTCTCATGCCATCATACCGGCACCGGTTGCTTCACCGCCTGCTCAGCCAACTAGAGGTAGGGTCAAGCAGCTAGAGGTGGAGGTCAGGCCATTAGAGGTGAAGGTCATACCATTAGAGGTGGAGGCTAGCCAGTTAGAGGCCGTCCTAGAGACGTAATTCAGAGTTGTGGGGCCCAGCCGTAATTTTATGCTTTTCCAGCTAGGCCTGAGGCCGAGTCATCTGATGTTGTGATCACATGTATTATTCCAGTTTGCCGTAGAGATGCTTCATTTCTATTTGATCCAGGATCTACTTATTCCTATGTGTCCTCCTATTTTGCTTCATATTTGGTTGTGCCTTGTGATTCTCTGAGTGCTTCTGTGTATGTACCTATACCGGTGGGAGACTCTGTTGTAGTAGATCATTTCTATCATTCGTGTGTGGTTACTATTGGTAATCTTGAGACTAGTGTGGATCTCCTACTTCTTGATATGGTAGATTTTGATGTCATCTTGGGTATGGATTGGCTGTCCCCATATCATGCTATATTGGATTGTCATGCCACGATAGTGACCCTAGCTGTGCCAGGGTTACCTCGGTTAGAGTGGAAAGGAACTCCTGGTCATTCTTCTAGTAGGTTTATTTCTTATATGAAAGCTCGGCTTATGGTAGAGAAAGGGTGTCTAGCCCATTTGGCTTATATTCGCGATCCCAGTGCAGATACTCCTTCTATGGACTTAGTACCAGTTGTTCATGAATTTCCAGAAGTATTTCTTGCAGATTTGCCGTGGATTCCATTTGTCTCCGGGCTCTCAGCCCATTTCTATTCCACCATACCGTATAGCCCCACCAGAGCTGAAAGAATTGAAAGAGTAGTTACAAGACTTTCTTGATCAGGGATTAATTAGACCTAGTGTTTCGCCCAAGGGTGCAACAGTATTATTTGTAAAGATAAAAGATGGATCTATGCGGATTTATATAGAGTATCGGCAGTTGAACAAGGCCACTATCAAAAACAAATATCCATTGCCAAGAATTGATGACTTATTTGATCAGCTTCAGGGTGCCAAGGTATTTTTGAAGATCGATTTGAGGTCTGGTTACCATCAGTTGAATATTAGGGCATCTGATGTCCCTAAAATAGCTTTTCGAACTCGGTATGGGCATTACGAATTTCTAGTGATGTCATTTGGGTTGACAAATGCCCCAACAACATTTATGGATTTGATGAATCGAGTGTTCAAGCCTTATTTAGATTCTTTTATGGTTGTATTCATTGATGATATCGTAATTTACTCCAGCAGTCGAGAGTAGCATGAGCAGCATCTTCGAAGTGTGCTTCACACATTAAAGAATAATCAGTTATGTGCCAAGTTTTCAAAATGTGAGTTTTGGTTAGACTCAGTTGCCTTTTTGGGGCATGCTGTATCGGCAGAAGGCATAAAGGTGGATCCTAAGAAGATTGAGTCTGTTCTGAATTGGCCTAGACCTACTTCAGTTACATAGATCCGGAGTTTCCTGGGTTTAGCAGGTTATTATCGTCGGTTTGTGGAAGGGTTTTCATCTATAGCAAGCCCATTGACTAGATTGACCTAGAAAGGTGTCCCATTCAGATGGTCAGACGAGTGTGAGTTGAGCTTTCAGAAGCTCAAAACCGCTTTGACTACGGCGCCAGTGTTGGTTTTTCCCATAGGTTCAGGATCGTATACGGTATATTGTGACGCATCTCAAATTGGGCTTGGTGCAGTATTAATGCAAGATGGTAAGGTAATTGCATATGCATCGCGGCAGTTGAAAGTTCACGAGAAACATTATCTTGTTCATGACTTAGAATTGGCAGCCATTGTTCATGCGATGAAGATTTGGAGGCATTATCTCTACGGTGTCTCATGTGAGGTATTTACTGATCATCGTAGCCTTCAGTATATGTTCAAGCAAAAGGATCTTAATTTGAGACAGAGAAGATGGTTGGAGTTGTTGAAAGACTATGATATCATCACCACGGAAAGGCCAATGTGGTGGACGATGCTTTAAGTAGAAAGGCTGTAAGTATGGGCAGTGTTGCAGATATTTCGGTTAGTGAGAGGCCATTAGCTGCAGATGTTCAGACTTTGGCTAATCAGTTCATGAGGTTATATGTTTCGGAACCTAGTCGGGTTCTAGCTTGCACAATCGCTAGGTCTTCTTTATATGAGCGCATTAGAGAGAGGCAGCAGGATGATCCTCATTTACTTGTCCTTAAGGACACGGTGCAGCACGGTGATGCCAAACAGGTTGATATGGGGGAAGATGGGGTTCTGCGAATAGAGGGTCATATTTGTGTGCCTAATGTGGATGGGCTTCGTGAATGAATTTTTGAAGAAGCACACAGTTCCAGGTATTTTATTCATCCAGGTACCGCCAAAATGTATCAAGATTTGCTGCAACATTATTGGTGAAGGAGAATGAAAAAGGATATAATTGCATATGTAGCTCGGTGTCTGAATTGTCAGCAAGTTAAGTACGAGCATCAGAGTCCTGGTGGTTTGCTTCAGAAGTTAGAAGTTCCTGAGTGGAAGTGGGAGTGTATCACTATGGATTTTGTTGTTGGGCTCCCATGCACTCAGAGAAAATTGGACGTTGTTTGGGTCATTGTGGACAGGTTGACCAAGTCAGCACATTTCATTCCAGTGGCAGTTACCTATTCTTCAGAAAGGTTAGTTGAAATATACATTCGTGAGATTGTCCGCCTTGACGGTGCGCCCGTGTCTATTATTTCAGATCGAGGTACGCAGTTTACCTCACATTTATAGAGGGTTGTACAACGTGAGTTAGGCACGTGGGTGGAGTTGAGTACAACATTTCATCCATAGACCGAAGGACAGTCAGAGTGCATTATTCAGATATTGGGAGATATGCTTTGCGCTTGTGTTATAGACTTTGAAGGTTCTTGGGATCATTTCTTGCCACATGCGGAGTTTGCATATAATAATAGCTACCAGTCGAGCATTCAGATGGATCCATATGAGGCATTTTACGGAAGGCGATGCCAATCGCCAGTTTGTTGGTTTGAATTGGGAGAGGCTCGGTTGTTGGATACCGATTTGGTACAGGATGCCTTTGATAAGGTCAAGATTATTCAGGATCGAATTCACACAGCTCAGTCTAGGCAAAAGAGTTATGCCGATCGTAAAGTTCGTGATATTGCATTCATGGTTGGAGAAAGAATATTTCTCCAGGTTTCACCTATGAAAGGTTTAATGAGGTTCGGAAAGAAGAGAAAGTTGAGCCCTAGGTATATCAGACCCTTTGAAATTCTTGAAAGAGTGAGTGAAGTAGCCTACAGGTTTTCATTACCACCTAGTTTATCAGCGGTTCATCCGGTGTTCCATGTGTCTATGCTCCGAAAATATCATGGTGATCCGTCCCACGTGTAAGATTTTAGCTTAGTCCAATTGGACAAAGATTTGACTTACGAGGAGGAGCCGGTAGCTATTCTGGCCCGGCAGGTCCGACAGTTGAGGTCTAAGTGTTATCCTTCAGTTCGGGTGCAATGGAGAGGTCAGCCGGTAGAGGCATCTACTTAGGAGTCCGAGGAAGAACATTTATTTTAGAGGTGGAGAATGTGATGACTCAAAATGTCATCTTTAAATTTAATAAGTAATTTTGTGTTATAAGACCTCAAAAAGAACCATTTATCATTCCTCGACTTGCGTGCGCAGTCCGTAAAATATTCTGGAATGTTTTCATGTGAAAAATGGATTAAAATGTGAAATAGAGCTTTAAAACTCAACTGAGTTGACTTTAGTCAACATTTTGAACATACGGGCCCGGATCAGTGTTTTGACAATTACGGCAGGTCCGTATTGTGATTTGGGACTTGGGCGTATGCCGGAATCGAATTCCAAGGTCCCTAGCTCGAGATATGGAATTTTGATGAAACATTAAAAACTTGAAAGCTTAATGATTTTTAAGAAGTTACTAATGTTGAATTTATTGACCTCGGGTTCGTATTTTGGTTCCGGAGCCCGGTGTGGGTCCACTATAATATTTATGACTTGCATGCCGAATTTGGTGAGAATCGGAGTTGATTTGACCTGATTCGGTCGCCCGGTTGTAAAAATAAAGGTTTTAAAGTTTTCTTGAAAATTTCATTTGATTTGGTGTCTGATTCGTACTTCTAGGTGTTATTTTGGTGATTTAATCGCGCGAGCAAGTATGTGTGATGTTTAGGACATGTGTGCAAGTTTGGTTTGGAGCCCCAACGGCTCGGGTGAGTTTCGGATGGGCTACAGGACGATTTCAAACTTAGGAAATCTGGTTTTCTGTAGACTTTAGACTTCTAGTGCGTTTTTCCTCGCGTTCACAAAGGTACTCTCTCGAACGCGAAGAGCAAATTGGGGCTGGCACGTTTTGTGCTTCGCGATAGCGACAAAGTGACCACGTTCGCGAAGGCTTGAGGTTGAAAGCTTCGCGTTCGCGATCGAAGCCTGGCGTTCGCGAAGGGCATCTCGCCTTCGCGAAGGCCAAGCAAGGCAAGCATCATGTTCGCGAGGTAGCACCGCGTTCGCGAAGAGTAAAATTGGACTGCACAATTTTGTGGTTCGCGAACGCGAGGCACTGATCACGTTCGCGAAGGGTAAAAATCCCAGAAATAGAACTTAAGTTCTGGAAATGGGTTTTCGACCCATTTTTAACTCTTTTCCATTTTTGAGCTCGGGTAAGGCAATTTTTGGACTATTTCCGCGGGAAAACATTGGGGTAATCCGTGAATTTATGGCAGAAAAATTAGTTTTTTTATAAAATCTTCCAAAATCAAAAATTTAAGATTTGAAGGTCCATTTGACATCGGAATTAGATAATTTTTGTATGGCTGGACTCATCTCGTAATGGGTGTTCGGATTTCGTATGTATTTTCGGGATTTGAGACGTGGGTCCCACTGTCGAATATTTCAATGAATTTCGGATTTTTATCCGAAAAATTTGTAAATTCATATGGAATTAATTCCTATGATTCGTATTGAGTATATCGAATTGTTTGTGAATAGATTTGAAGCTTTTGGAGACAAATTTAAATGGAAAAGTTGTGGTCGAGTAATTGATTGGAATTTGCAAAGCACGGTAAGTGTCATGGATAACCTTGATTTGAGGGAATAAAACCCTTAAATTATTTGTTATGTAAATTGCATGTGAACGACGTATAGGCGAGGTGACGAGTGTCTATATGTCGTCAAATTAATTATTTGCCTGCTTACTTGAAAAAATCATAAATTAATTATTATAATAATTATTTCTCTCTTATTCTTTTTCAAATATTAATTCTTGAATTCCTGCATTCATTGTTACATGCTATTTGGATTATGTGTTTTAATTGTTATTTGACATTTAGCATATTAAATATTAAACTGCCTATTTTCTTCCTGATTACCTGATATATTTCTATTATTGTTGTTGTTACTAATATTGCGTACATGTAATATAAATGACCCGCCTTAGTCTCGTCACTACTTCGTCGAGGTTAGGCTCAGCACTTAGCAGTACATGGGGTCAGTTACACTGATACTACACTCTGTACTTCTTGTGCAGATTTTGGAGTTGGTCCCAGTGGCGTACCATAGACATTCTCGGATTTCAGCTACTCAGAGGAGACTTGAGGTATTGCTGCACGGCGTTCGCAGTTCCGAAGTCCTCGTCTACTTTACTTTAGTTGTGTGTTTGTTTCCAGACAGCTTTATTTTATTCAGACCTTTATTTGTATTTATTATAGAAGCTCGTGCACTTGTGACACCAATTCTGGGTTGGTATTTAGACACCGTTATTTTTATGGATTAATAACTATATTTCAGACCTTACTTTCGCGTTTATTTCTTTGTTATTAATAAATTTAAAGATTGTTTAAAAATTGGTTAATATCATTCTAACGTTGGCTTGCCTAGCAAGTGAAATGTTAGGCGTCATCACGATCCCAAGGTGGAAATTTCAGGTTGTGACAATAATTCTTGAGTGTAAGAGTATTATTTATACATACACGTACCAATAAGGTTTGTGGAAAGATTGTTGAGTTCAAATGGGTAAAGATTGGGTAGAAATGGTAGAAATCTTCAAAGACTTTAATTGAAGATTTGAGGGTCAAGTTTATGTCGGAATTTGGTGAAATTTGTATGGTTGGACTCGTGGTTGGATGGGCATTCATAGTTTGTAATTTTGTCGGGTTCCGAAATGTGGTCCCCATGAGCGATTTTTTAGTGCAATTTCGGATTTTGTTGGAAAATTAGTATTTTCATATGGAAATAATTTCTATAGTTTGAATTGATTGAATCGAATTAATTGTGACTAGATTCGAGGCGTTCAGAGGCCGATTCGCGAGGCAAAGGCTTCTTGGAATAAAGAATTTCTCGGATTGAGGTAAGTAACAATTCTAAATTTGGCCCTGAGGGTATGAAACCCCAGATTATGTGTTATGTGATCGGTTTTTAGGTGACGCGCATGCTAGGTGATGGGCGTGTGGGTGTGCACCGTAGGAATTATGACTTGGTCAAATTCCAGGGAAATGTGTAGTTGAATAATCTGTTGTTATTTGTACATTCTCCATGTAGTAGAGAAATTGAACCACAAATCATGTTTAGATTATGTATTGGTACTGTAGGGACCCACATAGGTTGTGTACATGTTGAATTATCTACTAAATTGATGTTTTGTACTCAGTCACATTTTTCTTGTTTATTTTATCTCAGACTCTATTGTTCATTATTGATGCATCATATCATTGTTGTTTGGGTTGATTTCCATGATTATTGAGAGCCCGAGAGACTGGAGAGATTTATGACTGAGTGAGGTCGAGGGCCTGATTGTGAGATATTATACTAGCACGTGAATTGACCGTGCGGATCCAGATATTATACTATAGCACGTGAGTTGTCTGTGCAACACGTGAGTTGTCCTTGTAGCACGTCAGTTGTCTGTACGGATCCAGATATTATACTATAGCACGTGAGTTATCCGTGCAGCACGTGAGTTGTCCGTGCGGATCCAGATATTATACTAGCACGTGAGTTGTCCGTGCATCATGTGAGTTATCCAAGCAAATTATAGCGCTTGGGCTGAAGGAGCCCCTCTGGACTATGTACACACCCCCAGTGAGAGCTTGTACCTACTGAGTGACTGTGGTCCTGAGAAGATGCATTTGATTTTCATTATTGTTGCACTTCAGCTGTCATATATCATTGTTTTGAAATTTTTTGAGAGATATTATCTTATGTTTGCGTTGAACATGACATGAAATTACTGTTTTGGCCTTAAATGTTGAACTTGAAAGCATGCCAACCCTGTTATGCTAGAAATTACTGTAATTGGACTCAGTTGTGAAGCTCGTCACTACTTTCAGTTCCTTATTTAGTATTGTTACTTGCTGAGTTAGTTGTACTCATACTACACCCTGCACCTCGTTTTAAGATCCAGGTGCTTCCGGATACGGCGACTGCTAGTTCCTGGAGTTTTATTTATTGGACATTATAGAGGTAATTGTTTGACGTCCGCAGACCTTAACTCTCTTCCCTTTCAATTTTGTACTGTTCTAAATTTTTAGACAGTGTTTTTTAGCAGTCATACTTTGTTATCATTTAGATGCTCATGTATTCAGTGATACCCGGTTTTGGGAGTGTATCTATATTTAGTATTTGTGGAAAGTTTCTCTTAAACTTAACTATTATGTTTTGAGTATTTACAAGGCAAATCTGGGTTATTGATGTTGCCGGCTTGCCTAGTATTTAGGCGCCATCATGACAGGTGTGATTTTTGGGTCGTGACACCAGTCATCATAGCCTTTTGCAAAAGGTACGAGATAGCTCTCGGGAAGATTCATCCCTCGTTTTAGAGGATTACAATTCTTCTGTGTTTCCTCATGAGCAAAATCGAGGGGTGTCCACCTTATGAGCATGTATAGCCCTTAACTTTACTAAGGGGGATTAATCAAGTTCGCACGTCGAGCCATTAAGGCCATATTCTCGAGCATCGACGAGGATCGTGACCGGGGCTGGTTGGGCGTTTCCTCAGACTTGATCCCGCCTGCCGATATGCCATTTCATGAGAAATGGAATATGAAACGTAAGTATAACTTTGCCTTCAAGATTTCTTTTATTGCTTTTCTTTTTCATCCCTTCTTATCGATGTTATGTGATGATGTAGCTGCTGCCCAGATACCGGATGTTGTTCCTTTACTCAATGAGTGGGTCGAGGGCATTGTGACACAGAGACCTTATTCCAAGCACTTATAGCGTGAGCTCTCGAAGTGCCAATGGGAGGCCAGTAATCATGGTGAGAATTTCTTCTCTAAGTTATATTTGATCTTACTTTCACATCACCGATATCTGAATAGTTTTATTTTCTCTTTGTAGGTCTACCAAAAGATGTCAAAATTAGGCCTCCATCAGCCGATGATGATATCGTCACCAAGACCCCTGCCTTGGGGAAAGATAAATAGAATAAAAGGAAAAAAGCTCCGAGTTCCCCAGGCCCTGAGAAGAAAAGGCCAAAGAAAAGATTGACTCGTAAACTTAAGGGAAGCACCTGAGGTCGAGCATTGTGTTCGGATTCACACAATCGATTGAGGGACGAATCCGAGAGGGAAGGTGAAGCTTTTTATCTTGTGACCAGTATATCGTCACAGGTCAAAGGGTAAGGGGCCTCCGAACCACGGAGAGGCGAGGCTGAATTTCATCACGTCGGGGAGATCGAGGCGAAGGACAGAGTTGAGGCTCTCTGAGATTATGGCAAAGCCCCATAGGAAGAACTTGGCCCGATAGAGATTATCGACTCACCCTCGTTCACAGAGTCGATGTTTAACGAGGCCCAGGTTGCAAAAGAACGCCTCCTTGAGGGGTTCCATAGATCGAACGATCTTTTTCGTGGGTATTTCGATGGAGTGGATTCGACAACCACTAAGGACGCCATTGGATTTGGAGATCTAGAGATACCGAGGAAGAGCTCTCCCTCAGAAGCAAGTGGGCATTCCTCCAGCCAGAAATTTGTCGATCAATTCCCTACCACAAGTGTATATCCTGATCGGAAGCGCACCATTGTTTTTTCACTTCCGGAGGATGCCTGGGTTCTCTCCGGCCCTGTAAGGGTGGCCAGCTATATTCGGTGCTTTGTGACCGAGGATGATCAATCTATGATTAACGAGGTGGATGCACCCTGCCTTTTCAACGAAGCGCAGCAAGCGCTAAATCGGGTAACTTCTCATTTTTCTATGTGAATATTTGATTTACACTTAGATTATTTCGCAGATGTTTTAGTGTTTCCTCTTTTTCTTGTATGCTTCGGTGCTTCATCACGAGGCCTTTTTCAGGTACCGAGATAACCTTATGCAACTCGAAGCCAGAGTGCGAGAGCTTACCGAGAAGAGAGACGCCTTTAAACTTCTTAGGGAGCAGCTCGAAGTGGAGACTAAGAACCTCCATGCCGAGATGGAAGTGGCCCGGAAGGATCATGCTGACTTGGTCGAGCAGGTAAAAGTTTTTGAAGTAAGTGATGATGAATTTGATTCGGTAACTGATGGTCAAAATCTGCAGGTCCAGCAAAAACTCGATCGGATTGCTTAGCTCCGAGCTGAAATGGACATAATCAAAGCTAATACTGATGAATGGAGAGGCAAAATGGATCTCTTGGCCTCAGAAAAAGAGGCTTTTCGAGCACAACTAGCTTCGATCGAAATTCTGTTGAGAGCAGCAAAGGAAAAGGTTGATGAGCTTCAATATCGGCTCAGTTCGGCCGTTTCAAATTGAGATAATCTTGTCACGGAGCTCAAAACGGCCAAGTCGTAGATCATCGTGGCCAAGTCCGAAGCCACTGAAATGGTGGCCCAGTACAAGGCTGATGCCGAAGCTATTCAAGACCAATCGAAAAATATAGCCGAGCATACAAAATGTAAATCTCGAAGGCAAGCCCTCGAGAAAATTCACGCTCGGGGTGTTGAATTATTGGCCGAGATCTAGAATGCCAAAGTGCTTGAAGCCGAGGCCAAGAAGCTGGCTTATCCCAAGGAGGAAGATTCTGATGAATCAAGCGGATCCGAGGATGGAGAAGACCCCGGGAATCCAGATGATGAGGCGGGCTCCGACAAAGATCAGGGGGCCTCTTTTGATTTTTTTCTTTTTGCACTTAGTATTTTGTGTCAGGGTTGCTCAGCCTTTGTAAAGACAATACTTCGTAAATATAAATTCTTTATTTTTGATGATTTCTTGAGTTCTTCCTTTGCTTTTCATTTTATGTTTTTGCAAAAGATTGAAATGCCTTAGCTTTAAATTGTCATGTTCGAACAGGCTTTGCTTTTTATTTTATTATCTCTAGAGCATCGTAGGATCAGGTATGTCTGGGAACTCCTCGCGAATACTCATATTTTTTAGGATATGACTCGCTGAGAGTGAGTTTTGTTCAGGTTTTCCTCAGCTTTTGCAACCTCGGGTTTTGTTAACTTGGAACGACTTTAACCTTTAAATTCTGGCTTTGCCAAATATGTTTCATGCACTCGAGTGTTATTAAATCGGAATGACCTTAACCTTTAAATTTAGGCATTTTCCAAATAAGCTTCATGCCCTATAGTGTTATTAACTCGGAAGGTCTTTACCCTTTTAATTCGAGCAATGCCAAATAAACTTCAAGCCCTCGATTTTTATTAATTCGGAATGACCTTAGCCTTTTAATTCAGGAAATTCCAAATAAGCTTCATGCCCTCGAGTTTTATTCACTCGGAATGGCCCTAGGTTTTTAATTCGGGCAATGCCAAATAAGATTTATTCCCTCGAGTGTTATTAACTCGGAACGACCTTAGCCTTTTATTTCGGGCAATGCCAAATAAGCTTTATGCCCTAGAGTTTTATTAACTCGGAATGACCTACAGTACCTGAGTGAAGTGAAAGTTAGAACTCAGATTAAGGTGGTCCTTGGGCTCGATATCTTTAGGAAATTTCTTGAAAGATGTAAGAAATTTCTTAAAGGACAAGATGTTTATGTGCAAGGAAGAATCTTCTTTTTTATTCTTGTGCACAATAGTTGTACGTGTATACATGTTTTGTGCCAGGGTTCGAGCGGTCTGTGTGGGCACAGTTCATTTGACCGTTTGACCCTTACAATAAATCCTATTGATCGAGACCTTTCAATTACGAAGTTTCATTCCTTGTTGAAGTCGATATCCGAAGGTATCCCCCCCCAGTGTTCGGGGAATACTGAAGAGTTGCCTCATCGTCACCGGTTCGTAGTCGGCCTTCAATTCTAAGTTAGCACCATTTACTTGTTGTCTCGTTAAAAACCTTTCCGGAAAACCCATTTGGGACAAAGTCGGTTTAAGAGAAAAAGAGTGCAACATGTACTTTTAGACCTAGGATATCGTATCATCCCTTGTTGATCACCTGCAAGTGTTAGTTTGAAATGAAAAATAAAAGAAAAAATAGTGTTGTACCTTAGCAGTAATATCGCTTTAAGTGAGTTATATTTTAGTTGTTCATTAATTGCTCGCCGTTCATTGTTTCGAGCTTGTAGGACCCTTTTTCGGTGATCTCGATAATTTGATATGGTCCTTCCCAGTTTGGCCCCAATTTCCCTTCGTTCGGGTTTCAGGTGTTCAGTGTGACTTTTCTTAGTACTAAGTCCCCGATATTGATGTATCGAAGGTTGGACCTTCAATTATAATATCTCTTGATTTTCTATTTTTGGGCGGCCAACTGAACAATGGTGGCTTCGCGCCTTTCATGTAGTAGCTCTAGGCTCATATTCATAGCCTCGTCGTTCGATTGCTTCGATGTATATCAGAATTTGATGCTCAGTTCTCCGACCTCGATCGGTATTAAAGCTTCGGTTCCATAGACCAATGAAAATTGGGTGGCCTCGGTACTGGATTTCGAGGTCATATGGTATGCCCATAGGACCTCAGGTAGCATTTCCTTCCATTTTACCTTGGTGTCGACCAACCTTTTTTTGAGGTTTTGGATTTGATCTTATGGTTTTCGAGAAACTTGCTTATTTTGCTGCCAATAAATTATTTTCCGTTGTCGCACACAATCTCGGTCGGTATTCCAAATTGGCACATGATATGGTCCCAGATAAAATCGATGACTTCTTTTTCTCTAACCTTTTCATATGCCCGTGCTTCCACCATTTATAAAAATAGTCAATCATAAATAAAATAAATTGAGCCTTACCACGTACCCGTGGAAGGGGGCCAATGATGTACTTGTAAATCGGGCTGCTTTTATACGCAGGGCCCTAGTTCCATCTTCGGACATGCTAAATCGGGCTGCTTTTATACGCAGGGCCCTAGATTCTTTTCGGTCCGAGGGAAATTTTCCGAAATATTCCACGTACTTGTTCCTCTAGTCCCAAGTTAGGCTCATCGAGTTGATCTCGGCGTGGTCTTCTTCCACCGCCAATCTCATGAGCTGCACGACTTTTCCCGAATTGAACTCGTTGTCTTGAACCGATGATCCCAAGTTAGCAAAGGCACAAGCCTTGTTGTTTCGATCCCGAGGTACATGTTGCAAAGTCCATTCTTTGAACCGATGTAATGTCACATGTAATTTGTCTAAGTATCTCTATATTTGTTCTTTCCTGACCTCTAATGTTCCATTAACTTGATTTACCACAAGGAGGGAGTCACACTTGGCTTCGATCACCTCTGCCCCTAAGCTTTTGGCTAATCAAGGCCTACAATCATGGCCTCATATTCGGCCTCGTTGTTAGTCAATTTCACAATCTTAATAGATTGTCTAATTATATTACCTGTTGGTGGCTTTAGTACGAAACGAATCCTGGACCCCTTTGTGTTCGAGGTCCCATCTCTAAAGAGGGTCCAAATTCCCGAAGATGTCACTGAGTTAACCAATAACTCTCTTTTGACCTCAGCTATTAGGGCCGACATGAAGTCGGCCACGAAGTCCGCCAAGCTTTGGGACTTGATGGTGGCCCGAGGTCGGTACTCAATATCGTACCCATTTACTTCCACGACCCATTTGGCCAATTGGCCCGAGAGTTTAGGTTTATGCATAATGTTCCTTAACGGGTAAGTAGTTACGACACATATGGGGTGATATTGGAAGTATGGTTTAAGCTTCCTAGAGGCACATAGCAAAGCGAGCGCCAATTTTTCTAGGTGAGGGTACCTAGTTTCGGCCTCACCTAAGGTCTTGCTCTCATAATAAATTGGAAACTGCGTAACTTGCTCTTCCGGAACCAATACTCCACTTACCGCTACCTCCGAGACCGCTAAGTTCAAACACAGTTATTCGTCTGTCTTTGGTATGTGAAGCAATGGTGGGCTCGATAAGTATCTTTTAAGCTCCTCCAGAGCTCGTTGACATTCCGGAGTCCATGAGAAGTTATTCTTCTTTTTTAATAGTGCGAAGAATCGGTGGCTCTTATCGGACGACCTTGAAATAAATCGCCCCAGAGTGGCTATATGCCCGGTTAGACTTTGCACGACCTTTACATTATCAACGACCATGATATCTTCTATGACTTTAATCTTGTCAGGGTTGATCTCGACTCCTCGGTTATATACTATGAACCCGAGGAATTTACCTAATCCAACTCCGAATGCACATTTTTCCGGGTTCAGCTTCATATTCTACTTCTTCAATATGCTGAAGGTTTCATACAAATGTTTTAAATGGTCATCTTCTTACAGGGACTTAACCAACATATCGTCAATGTAAACATCCATCAATTTTCCTATTTGTTCTTCGAACATCCGATTTACTAGGCGTTGGTATGTGGCACCGTCATTTTTTAATCCAAATGGCATTATATTATAACAATATGTGTCGTTTTTAGTGATGAAGGAGGTTTTTTCCTGA
Source organism: Nicotiana tomentosiformis (assembly GCF_000390325.3). Taxonomy (NCBI): domain Eukaryota; kingdom Viridiplantae; phylum Streptophyta; class Magnoliopsida; order Solanales; family Solanaceae; genus Nicotiana; species Nicotiana tomentosiformis. Next base: position 18,196,941 of record NC_090815.1, on the reverse strand, counting down.
GCACCCGGGTCCATCCGTATTTGGTTGTACCCGGAATAAGCATCGAGAAAATTGAGGATCTCGTGGCCGGTCGCGGCATCGATCATACGGTCGATGTTGGGCAAGGGAAAAGAGTCTTTGGGTCACGATTTATTCAAATCTTTGTAATCTACACACATTCTTAGTTTATTTCCTTTTTTAGGGACTACCACTACGTTTTCGAATGAATCCAGGTATTTAACCTCTCGAATGGACCCTATTTTAAGGAGTTTAGATACCTCGTCCTTGATGAAAGCATGTTTGACCTCGGACTGGGGCCTCCTCTTCTGCTTGGACGGATTGATTTTTGGGTCCATGCTTAGTTTGTGAGTGGTTATCTCTGGTGGGATCCCTGTCATATCAAAATTGGACCAGGCGAAATAATCTATTTTAGATACAAGAAATTGAATAAGTTTTTTCCTAAGCTCGAGAATTAACCACGTACCCAGGTATACCTTCCGATCGGGTAGATGCTCGACCAGTACAAACTGTTCCATCTCTTCGACTGTTAATTTAGCTGCGTCGGAGTCATCGGGGTTTTAAAAGATCGGGGGATCCCATAATCATCGTCTTTATAAGTCCCTAGCTCATCCGATTGGGTAGTGGTTGGTGTCGGTGACTGCTATTTGGCATCTTAGTTTGCGCCCGAATTTGGTTCTTTCGATGTTGTGAGTATTGATATTGGAATCACTTCTTCGACCGCAAACATCTCCTTTGTTTCCGATTGTTCCCCGGAGACTGTCTTAATCCCTTTCGGAGTTGGGAAGTTTAACACTTGGTGAAGCGTTGAGGGCACTGCCTTCATGTTGTGGATCCACAGCCTTCCGAGAAGGGCGTTGTACCTCATGTCTCCGTCGATCACATAAAAGTTGGCCTCTCATATGGTTATGGTGATATTGACCGGTAACATTATCTCTCCCTTAGTGGTTTCATATGCCATGTTGAGCCCGTTTAAAATTCGAACTACAAGCATGACTTAGTCTCGTAGACCGAGTTATTCCACGACCCTCTTTCGAAAGATGTTGGCCAAGCTACCTTGATCAATCAACACATATTTTATTCAAGCTCTATTTACTAGTACAGATATTACCATTGCATCATTGTGAGGTTGTATGATCCCTTCCGCTTCTTCGTCGCTGAAAGATAAAATTCCTACTGATACGTAGTATCGAGTTTGTTTCTCCATAGTGATGGATACTTTGGTGAGTTTCAACATCAGCCTTGTGGGATATCGACTCCACCGATGATCATACTTTTGACGTGTTGAGGTTCGGTATCTTCTTGTCCTGTCTGTTTGTTAGAATCCCTGTTTCTAAAGTGGTTCTTGGCTCGGTCGCTCAAGAATTCTCGAAGGTGCCCATTGTTGAATAAACGGGCTACTTCTTCTCTCACTTGTCGACAATCTTTGGTTATGTGACCGCGAGTGCCATGATATTTGCACATCTCGTTAGGGTCCCTTTCAATGGACTTGATTGTAGAGGTTGAGGCCACTTGGTATGTATAAATGATGTGCCCGATAGCTGATACGATGGCGGCAACATCGACATTGAAGTTGTATTCCGATAGCCTCAGCGCTTCTTTAGGCCCGATGGACCTGTCGAAGCTGTTTTGGGTCATGAGCCCCCGAATACTTAGACTTTGATCATTTCTTCTTTCGTTTCTTATGGAGTTCCGCCCAGACCCCTTGCTCCTCCGATCTCCGTTATATGGTAGATATCAATCCCTGTTCAATCTTGGTTCACGATCGATGTCTCTTTTGACTCTGTTGAGGGTTCTTGTCACGACCCAAAATTTTCACCTTCGGACCGTGATGGCGCCTAACTTTTCACTTGCTAGGCAAGCCAACAGTAGAATAATATTAACCAATTTTTAAACAATTTTTAAATTATTAATAAAAAAAGAAACAAATGCGGAAGCAAAGTTTGAAATATAGTGAATAATCCAAAAACAACAACGGTGTCTAAATACCATCCCAGAATTGGTGTCATAAGTGCACGAGCTTCTAGAATAAATACAATTAAAGGTCTGAATGAAATAAAGTTGTCTAGAAATAAACACACAGCTAAAGAAAAATAGACGGAGACTTCAGAACTGCGGACGCCATGCAGTTATACCTCAAGTATCCTCTGGTAGCTGAAATCCGAGCAAGTCTATGCTACGCCACTAGGACCAACTCCAAAATCTGCACAAGAAGTGAAGAGTGTAGAATCAGTACAAACGACCCCATGTACTGGCAAGTGCTGAGCCTAACCTCGATGAAGTAGTGATGAGGCTAAGGCGGTTCACTTACATTAACCTGTACGCAATATTAATAACAACAACAAATAATAAAAATAAATCAGGTAACTCATTTATAATAATTGAAGCCAAAACAGCAGTCATAATCCATTATTATTTCAACCAATTCTGTTGCAGCGTGCAACCCGCTCTCACAATATATTCACATTCAATTATGTTGGAGCGTGCAACCCGATCTCCCAATATATTCATTTTTAATCAAGTCTGTCATATATTTATTTCAATCAAGTATATATATAGACTTTTAATAAGTCTGTTGCGGCGTGCAATCCGATCTCCCAATATTGACTTTTAAATAAGTCTATTGCGGCGTGCAATCCATTCCCCCAATATTGATAACTTTAAACATCTCATAATGTAAATAAAATTACTCCAATAAATACCACGTCAAATGAGAAACTATTAAGAATCAAGGCACACAATAATTATAATTTTTCTATGAACAAACAATGGCAATAACAATTTATTTTGGAAATCGGGGAGAAAATAGACAGTTTAATATTTAATATGCTAAATGTCAAGTAGAAATTAGTGCACGTAATTCAAATAAGCATGTAACAATTATTACAGGAATTTAAGAATTAATATTTGGCAAAGAATAGGAAAGAAACAGTTATTATAACAATTAATTCATGTATTAAAATAAATTTATTATTTTCAAATAATTATACAAATAATTAATTTGATGAAGTATATGCACTCGTCACCTCGCCTATACGTCGTTCACATGCAATTCACATAATAATTAATTAAAGGGTTCTATTCCCTCAAGTCAAGGTTAACCACGACACGTACCTCGCTTTGCAAATTCGTCGTTCACATGCAATTCATATAATAATTAATTAAAGGGTTCTATTCCCTCAAGTCAAGGTTAACCACGACACGTACCTAGCTTTGCAAATTCCAACCAATTATTCAACCACAACGTTTCCTTTTAAATTTGTCTCTGAAAGCTTCAAATCTATTCACAAACAATTCGATATATTCAATACTAATCATAGGAATTAATTCCATATGAATTTATATATTTTTCGGATAAAATTTCGAAATTCATTTAAATATACCCACATCTCAAATCCAGAAAAAACTCGCAAAATCCAAACACCCATTTCAATACGAGTTCAACCATACAAAAATTGTCCAATTTTGATATCAAATGGACCTTCAAATTTAAATTTCTCGTTTTTGGACGATTTTAGAAAAATCTGATTTTTCTTCCATAAATTCACGGATTTATGATATAAACGAGTATGGAATCATGAAATATAATCAATAAAGGTTAAGGAACACTTACCCCAATATTTCCCGTAAAAATTGCCAAAAATGCGCCTTAACCGAGCTCAAAATAACCAAAATTAGTAAAAATGTCCAACTCTTCGATATATACACTGCCCAGGCATTTCCGCACCTGCGGTGCCTGGGCTCGCACATGCGAGCTCGCATCTGCGAAATGGGGCTGCCAGGCGAGGCCTCGCACCTGCAGAGGAAAAATGTGCACCTGCGCTGCCTTCGCTTCTGCGATCATTTGGTCTGCTTTTGCGGACGCGCGGGTGCGTGCAGGTTTCCGCACCTGCGTAATTTTCCCCAGCCACGTCCGGGTGCATCTTCGATTGAAGGCTCGCTTCTGCGAGCTCGCACCTGTGAGAAAAATCCGCAGGTGCGATTACCGCAGATTTAAAAATACAGATTTTGCTTAAGTCCCTTTCTTGTTCTGATTTCAATCCGTATCACTCTCAGGGTACTCGGGAACCCGTACGAATATACCAACAAGTTCAATAACATAATACGGACTTACTCGGGGTCTCGTATCATGTCAAACAATGTTGAAATTACAATTCACACCCCGATTCAAACTTTGAGTTTTAAACTTTTTAATTTGCAAATCTCGTGCCAAAACATATTAAATGAATCCGGAATGACTTTAAATTTGGCACACAAGTCATAAATAACATAACGGAGCTGTTCAAATTTCCAGAATCGGTTTCCGGCACCGATATCAAAAATGTCAACCCCGTGGTCAACTTAGAAATCTTTAGCCTTTAAATTACTAGTTTCCGTTAAATGGTTATAACTTGAGCTAGGGACCTCCAAATTAAATTCCGGGCATACACCCAAGTCCCAAATCACGTTACGGAGCTACCAGATCTGTCAAAACACCGATCCGGGTCCGTTTGCTCAAAATGTTGACCAAAGTCAACTTAGTTGAGTTTTGAAGCTATATTTCACATTTTAATCCATTTTTCACATAAAAACTTTTAGAAAAATATTACAGACTGTGCACGCAAGTCGAGGAATGATAAATGGTGCTTTTCGAGGTCTTAAAACACATAATTACTTATTAAATTTAATAATGACATTTTGGGTCATCACATTCTCCACCTCTAAAACAAACGTTCGTCCTCGAACGGAGTTAGAAAAAAGTAACTGAGCTAGTGAATAAGTGTGGATATTTACTCCGCATGTCCGACTCGGACTCCCAGGTAGATGCCTCTACCGGCTGACCTCTCCATTGCACCCGAACTGAAGGATAACTCTTTAACCTCAACTGTCGGACCAGCCAGGCTAGAATAGCCACCGGCTCCTCCTCGTAAGTCAAATCTTTGTCCAATTGGACTGAGCTGAAATCTAACACATGAGAAGGATTACCATGATATTTCCGGAGCATAGACACATGGAACACCGGATATACCAGTGATAAACAAGGTGGTAATGCAAGCCTGTAGGCTACTTCAACCCCCCCCCCCTTCAAGAATTTCAAAGGGTCTGATATACCTATGGCTCAACTTGCCCTTCTTTCTGAACCTCATTACACCATTCAAAGGTGAAACCCAGAGAAATATTCTTTCTCCAACCATGAATGCAATATCACGAACCTTACAGTTAGCATAACTCTTTTGCCTAGACTGATGTGTGAAGTCGATCCTGAATAATCTTGACCTTATCTAAGGCATCCTGTACCAAATCGGTACCCAATAACTGAGCCTCTCCCGGTTCAAACCAACCAACTGGCGATCGGCATCGCCTTTCGTATAATGCCTAATATGGAGCCATCTGAATGCTCGACTGGTAGCTATTATTATAAGCAAACTCTACAAGTGATAAGAAATAATCCCAAGAACCTTCAAAGTTTATAACACAAGCGCGGAGCATATCTTCCAATATCTAAATAGTGTGCTTTGACTGTCCGTCTGCCTGTGGATGTAGTGATGTACTCAACTCCACCCGCGTGCCTAACTCACAATGTACATCCCTCCAGAAATGTAAGGTAAACTGCGTACCTCGATCCGAAATAATAGACACGGGCACACCGTGAAGGAGGACAATCTCACGAATGTAAATTTCAGCTAACCTATCTGAAGAATATGTAACTGGCATTGGAATAAAATGCGCTGACTTGGTCAACCTGTCCACAATGACTTAAAATGCGTCAAATTTTCTCTGAGTCCGTGGGAGCCCAACAACAAAATCCATAGTGATACTCTCCCACTTCCACTCAGGAATTTCTAACTTTTGAAGCAAACTACCAGGTCTCTGATGCTCGTACTTAACTTGCTGACAATTCAGACACCGAGCTTCATATGCAACTATATCCTTCTTCATTCTCCTCCACCAATAACGTTGCCGTAAATCTTGATACATTTTAGCGGCACCTGGATGAATAGAATCCCAGGAACTGTGTGCCTTATCAAGAATTAATTCACAAAGCCCATTCATATTAGGAATACAAATATGACCCTGCATTCGCAGAACTCTATCTTCCCCCTCAGCAACCTATTTGGCATCATCGTGCCGCACCATGTCCTTAAGGACAAGTAAATGTGGATCATCATACTGCCTCTCTCGGATGCGCTCATATAAAGAAGACCGAGTAGCTGTGCAAGCTAGAACCCGACTACGTTCTGAAACATCTAACCTCACGAACTGATTAGCCAAAGTCTTAACATCTGTAGCTAATGGACTCTCACCAACCGAAATATATGCAAGACTGCCCATACTCACAGCCTTTCTACTCAAAGCATCGGCCACCACATTGGCCTTTCCGGGGTGATACAAAATGGTGATATCATAGTCTTTCAACAACTCCAACCATCTTCTCTGCCTCAAATTAAGATCCTTTTATTTAAACAGATACTGAAGGCTACGATGATCAGTAAATACCTCACACGAGACACCATAGAGGTAATGCCTCCAAATCTTTAGCGCATGAACAATGGCTGCCAATTCTAAGTCATGAGTAGGATAATTCTTCTCATGAACCTTCAACTGTCGTGACGCATATGCAATTACCTTTCCATCATGCATTAATACTGCACCAAGCCCAATATGAGATGTGTTACAATATACTGTATACGGTCCTGAACCTATGGGTAATACCAACACTGGTGCCGTAATCAAAGCGTTCTTCAGCTTCTGAAAGCTCATCTCACACTCGTCTGACCATCTGAATGGGACACCTTTCTGGGTAAATATGGTCAATGGCCTTGCTATAGATGAAAACCCTTACACGAACCGACAATAATAACCTGCTAAACCCAAGAAACTCCGAATCTCTGAACTGAAGTAGGTCTAGGCCAATTCTGAACAGACTCAATCTTCTTATGATCTACCTTTATGCCTTCTGCCGATACAACATGCCCCACAAAGGCAACTGAGTCTAACCAAAACTCACATTTTGAAAACTTGGCATATAACTGATTATTCTTCAAGGTGTGAAGCATATTTCGAAGATGCGTCTCATGTTCCTCTCGACTGCTGGAGTAAATCTGATTATCATCAATGAATACAACCACAAAAGAATCCAAATAAGGCTTGAACACCCGATTCATCAAATCCATATATGCTGCTGGGGCATTTGTCAACCCAAATGACGTCAATAGGAATTCGTAATGCCCAGACCGAGTTCGTAAAGCTGCTTTAGGGACATCAGATGCCCTAATCTTCTACTGATGGTAAACAGACCTCAAATCGATCTTCAAAAATACCTTGGCACTTTGAAGCTAATCAAATATATCATCAATTCTTGGCAACTGATATTTGTTTTTGATAGTGGCTTTGTTCAACTGTCGATAATCTATACATATCCGCATAGAACCATCTTTCTTCTTTAAAAATAACACCAGTGCACCCCAGGGCGAGACTCTAGCTCTAATAAATCCTTGATCAAGCAAGTCTTGTAAATGCTCTTTCAATTATTTCAACTCTGGCAGGGCCATACGGTATGGTGGAACAGAAATGGGCTGAGTGCCCGGAGCCAAATCAATATAGAAGTCAATATCTCTGTTGGGTGGTATCCCCAACAAATCTGCAGGAAATACTTCTAGAAATTCACGAACAACTGGTACAGAGTTCATAGAAGGAACACCCGCACTGGGATCGCGAATATAAGCCAAATAGGCTAGACATCCTTTATCTACCATACGCCGAGCTTTCATATAAGAAATAACCGTGCTGGCAGAATGACCAGGAGTTCCTTTCCACTCTAACCGAGGTAACCCCGGCATAGCCAGGGTCACTGTCTTGGCATGACAATCCAATATAGCATGATAATAGGACAACCAATCCATACCTAAGATGACATCAAGAAGTAGAAGATCCATAATAGTCTCAAGATTACCAATACTAACCACATACAAACAATAGACATGATCTACTACAACAGAGTCTCCCACCGGTGTAGATACACATACAGAAACACTTAGAGAATCACAAGGCACAACCAAATATAAAGCAAATTAGGAGGACACATAGGAATAAGTAGATCTTGGATCAAATATAACTATAGCATCTCTATAGAAAACTGGAATAATACCTGTGATCACAGCATCAGATGACTCTGCCTCAGGCCTAGCTGGAAAAGCATAAAATCAGGGCTGAGCCCCACCACTCTGAACTGTATCCTTGGGACGGCCTCTGACTGGCTGGCCTCTACCTCTAATGGTCTGACCTCCACCTCTAATAGCCTGACCTCTACCTCTAGCTGCATGACCCCTACCTCCAGCTGGCTGAGCATGCGGTGAAGCAACCGGTGCCGGTATGATGGCACGAGAATCTTGTCGAGATCTATTACTCGCCAATCTAGGGCAATACCTCATGATGTGACCAATGTTCCCACACTCATAACACCCATCCTAATGTCGTGGCTGCTGAAGCTGAAGCTGACCCAAATGTGCTGGATAACTGTTGTAGTAACTCCGGAGTGGTGATGCACCGATAAAAACTGAATGTGCACTAAATGCTGGCTGCCTAGAGTAAGGCATAATAGGACCGTGACTCCCTGAAGCACTGGGAGATACATGAAGTGCTGAATGAAATAGTGTGGAAGGATGATCCCTACAAAAATTACCTCTGCCTCCAGACGAGGCACCACTAAAACAAACGAATTGACGAGGCCTCTTATCAGACCTCTGCCCTCTCTCTTGTGCAAGAATCATCTCGATTCTCCTCGCGACATTAGCAGTCGCCTGAAAAGAAATTTCACTTCTGGTCTCCTTGGCCATTTGAAACCTGATAGGGTGAGTGAGTCCCTCAATAAACCTCCTCACTCTCTCGCCCTCAGTACGTAGTAAAATGAGAGCATGATGGCCCAAATCCATAAAGTGGGACTCATATTGAAAAACGGTCATACTGCCCTGCTGTAGACGCTCAAATTGCTTGCGGAATTACTTTCTCAGTGTGATAGGGAGGAACTTCTCCAGAAATAGCTGAGAGAACTGCTCCCAGGTAAGTGCAGTCGATCCGACTGGTCGGGTCAATGTATAAACTCTCCACCACCTCTTGGCGGAACCCGTTATCTGAAATACAGCAAAATCAACCCCATGTTGCGCAGCACCTCGTGGCAGCGTTTAAGATAATTTTGTGGGTCCTCAGAAGGTGTACCACTGAAGTGAACTGGAAAGAGCTTAGTGAACTTATCCAGTCTCAATAAGGCCTCAAAATACATGGCTGGCCTATCACCAGTCTGTGCCACAATAACTGGCTGAACTACCCCAACTGGCGGGGCTGCTGGAGCCTGATTCTGGGGAGCCATCTGCTCCGGAGCGGGAGTAGTGGGAGTTTGTGCTCCTCCTCCAGCCTGTGAGATGGCTGGTGCCACTGGAAATGTATCATTCTAGGCCACGCCTGCCATAAGACTTACCAAATGGACTAGGGAGTCCTGAAGTACTGGAGTGGCTATGAATCCTTCCAGGACCTGAACTAGTCCAACTAGTACACTTTGAACTGGAACCTCCTCCTGAAGTTCCACCTAAGGTGCTATAACAGGTGCAGCTGCTCGAGCTCCGAACTGAGCTCTACCTCGGCCTCTGCCTCGGCCTTTGGCACGACCTCGACCTCGACCTCTTCCCCTGGCCATAGTTGCCACCGGGGGTTCTGGTCCCTGTCCATCGGTAGAGGTATTACGTGTTCTCACTATCTGCGAGAGAATAATAGTAGAATGGTTCAATCATCGAACAAGAAAGAAGTGATATTGTTCCTAAACTTCATAGCCTCTAAGAGATAAGTACAGATGTCTCTGTACCGATCCTTTACACTCTACTAAGCTTGCTCGTGACTCGTGAGACCTATGTATCCTAGTGCTCAGATACCAACTGTCACGACTCGAAATTCACACCTTCGGACTGTGATGGCGCCTAACAATTCACTTGCTAGGCAAGCCAACGTTAGAATAATATTAAAAAATTTATAAACAATTTTTAAATTATTAATAATAAAAGAAACAAATGCGGAAGCAAAATTTGAAATATAGTGAATAATCCAAAAAATACAACGTTGTCTAAATACCATCCCAGAATTGGTGTCACAAGTGCACGAGCTTCTAGAATAAATACAATTAAAGGTCTGAATAAAATAAAGTTGTCTAGAAATAAACACAGAGCTAAAGAAAAATAGACGGGGACTTCAAAACTGCAGACGCCATGCAGTTATACCTCAAATATCATCTGGTAGCTGAAATTCGAGCAAGTCTATGGTACGCCACTAGGACCAACTCCAAAATCTGCACAAGAAGTGCATAGTGTAGAATCAGCACAACCGACCCCATGTACTGGTAAGTGCTGATCCTAACCTCGACGAAGTAGTGACGAGGCTAAGGCGGTTCACTTACATTAACATGTACGCAATATTAATAACAACAACAAATAATAGAAATAAATCAGGTAACTCATTTATAATAATTGAAGCCAACTCAGCAGTCATAATCCATTATTATTTTAACCAATTCTGTTGCAGCGTGCAACCCGCTCTCACAATATATTCACATTCAATTTTGTTGCAGCGTGCAACCCGCTCTCCCAATATATTCCTTTTTAATCAAGTCTGTCATATATTTATTTCAATCAAGTATATATATAGACTTTTAATAAGTCTATTGCGGCGTGCAATCCGATCCCCCAATATTGACTTTTAAATAAGTCTATTGCGGCGTGCAATCCGAAATCCCAATATTGACTTTTAAATAACTCTATTGCGGCGTGCAATCTGATCCCCCAATATTGATAACTTTAAACAACTCATAATGTAAATAAAGATTACTCCAATAAATACCACGTCCAATGAGAAACTATTAAGCATCAAGACACACAATAATTATAATTTATCTTATGAACAAACAATGGCAATAACAATTCATTTTGGAAATCAGGGAGAAAATAGACAATTTAATATTTAATATGTAAAATGTCAAGTAGAAATTAGTAATTCAAATAAGCATGTAGCAATTATTACAAGAATTTAAGAATTAATATTTGGCAAGGAATAGGAAAGAAATAATTATTATAACAATTAATTTGTGTATTAAAATAAATTTAGGATTTTCAAATAGTTATACAAACAATTAATTTGATGACGTATAGGCACTCGTCACCTCGCCTATACGTCGTTCACATTCAATTCACATAACAGTTAATTTAAGGGTTCTATTCCCTCAAGTCAAGGTTAACCACGACAGTTACCTCGCTTTGCAAATTCCAACCAATTAATCACACTTTTCCTTTTAAATTTATCTTTGAAAGCTTCAAATCTATTCACAAACAATTCGATATATTCAATACTAATCATAGGAATTAATTCCATATGAATTTATAAATTTTTCGGATAAAAATCAGAAATTCATTTAAATATTCAAAAGTGGGACCCACGTCTCAAATCCCAGAAAAACTCAAAAAATCCGAACACCCGTTCCGATACGAGTTCAACCATACAAACATTGTCCAATTCCGGTATCAAATGGACCTTCAAATCTAAATTTCTCGTTTTTGGAAGATTTTAGAAAAATATGATTTTTCTTCCATAAATTCACGTATTTATGATATAAACGTGTATGGAATCATGAAATATAATCAATATAGGATAAGGAACACTAACCCCATTGTTTCTCGTAAAACTCGCTAAAACTGCGCCTTAACCGAGCTCAAAATAACCAAAATGAGTAAAAATGTCGGACTCTTCGATATATAGACTGCCCAGGAATTTCCGCACCTGTGGTGCCTAGGCTCGCACATGCGAGCTCACATTTGCGAGAAAAATCTCGCATCTGCGAAATGGGGCTGCCAGGCGAGGCCTCGCACCTGCGGAGGAAAAATGCGCACCTGCGTTGCCTTCGCTTCTACGATCATTTGGTCCGCTTCTGCGTACGCGCGGGTGCGTGCAGGTTTCCGCACCTGCGGACTTTTGCCCCGCCATGCCCGGGCGGGTCTGCGATCAAAGGCTCTCTTCTGCGAGCTCGCACCTACGAGGAAAATCCGCAGTTGGGATTACAGCAGAAGGAAAAATACAGATTTTTCTTAAGTCCAGTTCTTGATCCGATTTCAATCCGTATCACTCTCGGGACACTCGGTACCCAGTAAAAATATACCAACAAGTCCAATAACATAATATGGACTTACTCAGGGTCTCGTATCACGTCAAATAACGCTGAAATTACAATTCACACCCCGATTCAAACTTTGAGTTTTAAACTTTTCAATTTGCAAATCTCGTGCCAAAATATATTAAATGAATCCGGAATGACTTCAAATTTGGCACACAAGTTATAAATGATATAACGTAGCTGTTCAAATTTCCTGTCCGCAGGTGTGGCCCCAGTTGGCCTAGTCCCTTTTCACAGAAGCGCACATTCCGTCAGCACATGCGGATGCGCAGGTGCGACCAAAGCACCGCAGGTGCGAAGGTCGCTAGGCAGTGAGCATTTAATTCGGACTCCAGCCATTTTTCTTCTCGTTTTCAAAAGGATAGGAGCATTTAATTGTTCCTTAACTCGTTACTTTCAATCTTTTACTTCATTTTACTAGAATTCAACCTAAAAATCTAGGATTTCATGGTAGAATTAGGGGTTAGGGTAGAAACTAGGAATTTCTGGAATTTGGGGATATAGACATCAATTCGGGGTCAGATTCCAAAACTTATTACATATTCGGGCTCGGGGCTGAATGGGTAAGATGATGTTGGCCCGAACCTCAGGTTTTGACCAAGCGGGCCCGGGGTTGATTTTTTTGACTTTTTGGAGGAAAATTTTGGAAATTTAATTTATGAAATATAATCAATTCCTTTAACAATATTTGATATTAATGAGCCATTTTTGTATAGATACGAGTGATTTAGAGGTGAATTCCAAAGGAAAAGTTGTGATTGAGAATTAAGTGTCCTTCGGAGCAAGGTAAGTGTGGTGTCTAACTTTGGATTGAGGAAATAGGTATTGTGTGAGTATTTGCTACGTGTTTTGTTGTTGAATACAATGTATAGTTGAGGTGACGAGCATCTATACGTTGTGGTCGAGTCATAGCATGCGAGTGAAATTCCATTTCTTGAAAATTTGTAGTCTTAAATCTTGTTATCCATGCTTATTGTTGTTGTTGAAACGTTGGAAGACTTGTATCCGGTTCCACCAAAAACGATAAAATTGTGAATATTGATTCGAGGTTGAGATGTTAAATTGTGAAATTAATCATTTATGAAATATTGATTTCTTGTGAAACTTCTCACTATCCATTGTTATTGATTCTGTGAATTGTAAGGAACAGTGTAAAGCACGAAGGGTGATGCTGTGTTTAATTTAATTATATTTTTAGGAAGAGTGTAAATCTCGAAGGGTGATGTCGTTCATAATTTAATTATATTGTGAGGAAGAGTGTAAATCACGAAGGGTGATGCCGTGTATAATTTACTTATATTGTGAGCAAGAGAGTAAAAGCACGAAGGGTGATGCCGTGCTTTTTCCTTGCTGTCTTAATTGCTCAATCGTTTAAGGATTTCCGATTTAATTATGTCTTTTCATTATACTCAATCTTTATGTTGTATTCCCCCACTGTATGTTCCCCTCCCATGTCTTTTCATTATACTTAAGGATTTTTGTTGTTGCCTCTAGCATGATTATACTGTTCAGGTTATATGTGGGTGTCTTGTCCTAGCCTCGTCACTATTTCGTCGAGGTTAGGTTCGACACTTACAGTGCATGGGGTCGGTTGTACTGATGTTGCACTCTGCAATTTCTGTGCAAATTTTGATACCGGCTTAGGTTGATCATGATTTTCTTCTGGTCCATTGTCCGGAGACTCAATGTATATCTGCCGGCGTTCACAGACCTTGAAGTCCCCATCTATCTTGTATGTTCTGCTGTTTTCTTTCTTTCAGACAGTTGTATTTTTCTTTCAGACTATTACTTGTAGTAAATTCTAGAATGCTCGTGAATTGTGACTCCAGATCCGGGTGGTAGTAATTAATACAGTTTTATAATATTCCGCACTTATTATATTTCATCTTAGTTAATTATTGTTATTTACTGAATAGAAATAAGGAATTGGTTTAACGATTTTCTAACGTTGGCTTTCCTAGCAAGTGAAATGTTAGGAGCCATCACTATCCCGTCGGTGGGAAATTTTGGGTCATGACCGTTGGTATCAGAGCCCCCAGGTTGCTTAGGTCTCACGATTCACGAGCAAGCTTAGAAGAGTATGGAGGATCGGTACGGAGACGTCTGTGCTTATCTTCCAGAGGCTATGAAGTTTAGGAACAAGTTTCACTTATATTTTTCTTTGTCGTGCGATTTTGCTTTCTCAATACTGATTGAACACTTCTACTCTTATTCTCTCGCAAATGGCGAGAACACGTATCGCTCCCTCAATTGAGTAGCAGCCAGAGCCTCTAGTGATAGCTCCTACGTGGGGCAGAGGTCGAGGTCGAGGCCGTGCAAGAGGCCGAGGGAAGGGCAGGGCTCGGCATAGGGGCCGAGCAGCAGCCCCAGTAGTGGAGCCTCAGATAGAGCTTGACGAGGAGGTTCCAACCCAGACTATTCCTTCCGGACAAACTCAGGTTCCGGAACGGTTCATTACTACCCAGTACTTCAGGTCGTTTTCGTCAGTTTGGTGGGCCTTTTGGAGATTGTGTCCCAGACTGGCGCATTTCCCATGGCACCAGCAGTCTCTCAGGCTGGAGGAGGAGCCCAGACTCCTACCACTCCAGCTGCGGAGCAGATAGCTCCCCAGTATCAGACTCCAGCAGCTCAGTCAGTCGGATTAGTTCAGCCGGTTATTTCGGCACAGGTTGGAGATGGGCCAGCTATGTCTTCTAAGGCTTTATGGAGATTGGAAAGGTTTATCAAGCTCTTTACTGTTCACTTCAGCGGTGCTCCTTCAGAGGATCCCCAAGAGTATCTTGACCGCTATCACGAGATTTTTCGGAACATGGGTATAATGGAGACTAATGGGGTCGATTTTGCTGCATTTCAGATGAGTGGTTCCGCCAAGAAATGGTGGAGAGATTACTTGTTGACCAAACCAGTTGGGTCGCCTGCTCTTACTTAGGACCAGTTCTCTCAGATCTTCATAGAGAAATTTATGCCTATCACATTGAGAGAGGAGCGTCACCGTCAGTTTGAGCGACTCCAGCAGGGCAGTATGACTGTTACTCAGAATGAGACCCGTTTTGTGGATTTGTCCCATCATGCTATTCTTCTGCTTCCCACCGTGAGAGAGAGGGTGAGGAGATTTATTGATGGACTTTCTCAGCCTATCAGATTGCAGATGGCTAAGAAGACTAGGAGTGAAATTTCTTTTCAGGCGGCTGCTAATGTCGCCAGACGAGTCGAACTGGTTCTTACTTAGGGAGGTCAGGGGTCTGACAAGAGACCTTGTCATTCCGTTTAGTTCAGCGGTGCCTCATCTAGAGGGAGGAGTACTTTTGGTATTGGCCATCCTCCCAGGCCGTTTCATTCAGCGCTCCAGGCATACCACGGTGCCTCAAGTGGTCATGGCCCTCAGATGCATTATTCCGACCAGCTAGCCTACAGTGCACCACCAGCTCCTACTAGTCCACCTCCACTACAGAGTTATCAGGGTGGTTATTCAGGTCGAGAGGGTTAGTTTTAGGGTCATCGGTCACAGCAGCTGAAGTTATGTTATACTTGTGGTGATCCGAGGCACGTTGCTAGATTTTTCCTTCGGGCAACGGGCAACTCACAACATCAGAGTTCTCGTGCCATGGTTCCGGCACCGGTTGCTGCACCACCTACTCAGCCAGCCAGAGGCAGGGGTCAGGCAGTCAGAGGTAGAGGCCAGACTGTTAAAGGTACAGGTCAGGCCGTATTTTGGTTCTGGAGCCTAGTACATGTTCATTATGATATTTAAGACATGTCTGTAAAATTTGGTGTGAAACGGAGTTGATTTGACATGATTTGGACATCTAGTTGAGAAGATAGAAATTCTAAAGTGTTCTTGAGAATTTCATTTGATTTGGTGCTAAATTTAGAGTTCTAGGTGTTATTTTGGCGATTTGTTCGCGCGAGCAGGTCCGTATGATGTTTTTAGACTTGCGTGCATGTTTGATTTAGAGCCCCGAGAGCTTGGGTGCCATTCAGGCGATGCCCGAGTTGAGTTCAAACCTCAACAAGGCTGCTGGTGCACCAAATCTAGTGTGCCCGCACCTGCGAGGCTTTGGTCGCAGGTGCGACCTAGGCCTGGACTTCATTTTTTCCGCAGATGCGGACTTTTATCCGCAGGAGCGGGACCGTAGAAGCGGAACCCTGTCAGCAGGTGCGGCCTCAGTTGGCCTAGTCCTTTTTCACAGAAGCTCACATCCCGTCCGCACATGCGGATGCGCAGGTGCGACCAAAGCACCGCAGGTGTGAAGGTCGCTCGGCAGTGAGCATTTAATTCGGACTTCAGCCATTTTTCTTCTCGTTTTCAAAAGGATAGGAGGCCTAGGAAGATTATTCAAACCCGAACCTCAGGTTTTGACCAAGCGGGCCCGGGGTTGATTTTTTTTGACTTTTTGGATGAAAATTTTGGAAATTTAATTTATGAAATATAATAAATTCCTGTAGCAATCTTTGATATTAATGAATCATTCTTGAATAGAGTGAGGTAAGCGTGGTGTCTTATTTTTGAATTCCAAAGGAAAAGCTGTGATGGAGAATTAAGTGTCCTTCCGAGCGAGGTAAGTGTGGTGTCTAACTTTGGATTGAGGGAATAGGTATTGTGTGAGTATTTGATACGTGTTTTGTTGTTGAATACAACGTATAGTTGAGGTGACGAGCATATATACGTTGTGGTCGAGTCATAGCATGCGAGTGAAATTCCATTTCTTGCAAATTTGTAGTCTTAAATCTTGTTATCTATGCCTGTTGTTGTTGAAATGTTGGAAGACTTGTATCCGGTTCCACCAAGGTCGATAAAATTGTGAATATTGATTCGAGGTTGAGATGTTAAATTGTGAAAGTAATCATTTATGAAATATTGATTTCTTATGATACTTCTCTCTATCCGTTGTTATTGATTCTATGAATTGTAAGGAATAGTGTAAAGCACGAAGGGTGATGTCGTGCATAATTTAATTATATTGGGAGCAAGAGTGCAAAGTACGAAGGGTGATATCGTGCATAATTTAATTATATTGTGAGGAAGAGTGTAAAGCACGAACGGTGATGCCGTGTATAATTTATTTATATTGTGAGGAAGAGAGTAAAAGCATGAAGGGTGATGCCGTGCAGTCTTATTTGTTATTTGGTGAGGTTGAGAGTAAAAGCACGAAGGGTGATGCCGTGCAGTTTTCCTTGCTGTCTTAATTGCTCAATTCGTTTAAGTATTTTTGGTTTAATTATGTCTTTTTATTATACTCACTCTTTATCTTGTATTCCCCCACTGTATGTTCCCCTCCCATTATTTCTGCATTTATTACTTATTGTTGTACCCTCTAGCATGATTATACTGTTCAGGTTATATGTGGGTGTCTTGTCCTAGCCTCGTCACTACTTCGCCGAGGTTAGGTTCGACACTTACCAGTACATGGGGTCGGTTGTATTGATGCTGCACTCTGCACTTTCTGTGCAGATTTTGATACATGCTCAGGTTGATCGAGATTTGCTACTGGTTCGTTGTCCGGAGACGCAAGGTAGATCTATCGGCGTTTCGCAGACTTTGAAGTCCTTGTCTATCTTTTATGTCCTGCTGTTTTCTTTCATTCAGACAGTTGTATTTTTTTTCAGACTATTACTTGTAGTAAATTCTAGAATGCTCGTGAATTGTGACTCCAGATTCGGGTGATAGTAATTAATACAGTTTTATGATATTCCGCACTTATTATATTTCATCTTAGTTAATTATTCTTATTTACTGAATGAAAATAAGGAATTGGTTTAACGATTTTCTAACGTTGGCTTACCTAGCAAGTGAAATATTAGGCGCCATCACGGTCCCGTTGGTGGAAAATTTCGGGTCGTGACAAGTATTATCCTAAAGTCAAAGGATTGAGCTGCCTTTCACATTATTAGTTTTCAATAGTAAACTGGTGGTTATCATATATACTATTTTATTACATAAATTGTCTTTGATTGCAATGGATTAGTCGCCTTCACATTACTAGTTTTCAGTAGTAGACAGGTGATAGCACTATTTTATAAATTTTACCTTGTGTTGATTATGTAGAAAAAGCTTTTGCCTTGTGATCTTCCACCTGAAAGGGAAGATGATATGATATGATCTGTAAATGTCACAGCCCAAACTCCCTCCGTATAACGTCGTGACAGCACCTAGTCTCGTGGGCCGGTCCTAGGCTTTGGACCTGCCAGGGACCGGGACCGGACCGGTCCCTTAGCGGGTCAAACGGTCCCAACGGCTATATTTAAAATAAAAGTAATTTTTTTTTTTTAAAAAAAAAATATAGCCCTTGGATATTTATTAAATATCCATGTACCCCCCCCCCCCCTCCAACTTTGTTTTAACCCCAAACGTTTCTTACAAAATCATCAATCTATCACAATCTCTCTCTAATTTTCTTCTATAATTGCTACTATTGCTTACTTTATTGTTACTAAGTGTATAATATATAAGCTATATTCGATATATATATATAGTTTATATATGATACATTTATTATATATACTATACTATACTATATATACATCTTATATAAGCTATATAAGGTGCATATATAGCTTATCGAATATAGCTTTTATATATATATATATATATATATATATATATCTTATATAGCTTATATACTATACACTTAGTATATATATACTTTTTAGTAGTAACATGAAAGGACCAAAGTATGGTACTTCTTAGCTGGTAAAAATATGGAATGATAGAAGATCAAATTTTAGCTCAACTCAAATTACAGTTTCAACTCATTTCCCACTCTTAGATATATTATCCTCTTTATCGGCTAGCTACACTAGTAGCATAGCTAAATATAATGCCTCTTAAAATTACAACAGAGAATTTGGCAGTTGGTGACCCCATTAGCCGAATAAAAGATGTACAATCTTATATCGTAATATACTATATATAATACGGCTAATGGGGTCACCAGCTACCAAATTCCCTGCTGTGATTTAAAGCGACATTACATTTAGCTATGCTACTGGTGTAGCTAGCCGATAAAGAGGATAATATATCTAAGAGTGGGAAATTAGTTGAAAATATAATCTGAGTTGAGCTAAAACTTGATCTTCTATCATTCCATATTTATACTAGCTAAGAAGTACCATACTTTGGTCCTTTCATGTTACTACTAAAAAGTATATATATACTAAGTGTATAGTATATAAGCTATATTATATGTACATATGGTATAGTATAGTGTATATATATATATATATATATATATATATATATATATATATACGATATTGCGATAAGCTATATATACATCTTATAAACTATATATAAGATGTATATATAGTATAGTATATATATTAAATGTATAGTGTATATATATATATATATATATACTATACTATACGTACATCTTATATAGCTTATATACTATACACTTGGTATATATATATATATATCCCTATAAAAAGACCGTTTAGCCCGGGACCATGTGGCCCGTTTAATTTGTGACCGGCCCACTTACCACCCTTACGTAAGTTATATATAAGTTATATTCTATATATATACTATACTATACTATACGTATATCTTATATACTATACACTTAGTGTGTGTGTGTGTGTGTGTGTGTATATATATATAGGTTATATTCTATATAAGATGTATATATAGTATAGTATAGTGTATATATATATATATATACATAAGTTATATTCGATATTAAATATTGAATATTAAAATTTAGGATGTTAAATAAAATTTAGGTCACAATTCTATAAATAAAGCATTGCCTTAGATATATTTTTTAACATCCATTTGTCTCTAATATCTATTTAATTTCTTTTAAAAAAAATATCTGTTGGGCCCTCTTAGCCCACTTAGCCCATTTAGCCCGCGGGCTGGGACCGTTTAGCCCGGGACCAAACGGTCCCGGTCCCGGGTCGGTTCCTACAAAAAGACCGTTTAGCCTAGGACCGTTTGGCCCGTTTAATTTGGGACCGGCCCGGGACTAGGACCGGGACCGTTTGGACCATCCCACTTGGCCCGTTTAGGCCCAGGACCGGGTCACTTGCTACCCTTACGTAAGCCTAAAAAATAGAGAAAAATAACAAAACGAAAGAAAAATTTGGCAACTAACAACAGTGGATAACTAAGTAACTAGTAACAATGCCGCTCGACATATACAATATCCAATACTCTATAAATACACAGTCTTCCCGAAATTCGAAACATTGTAAGTCACAAGCTACACAAGAAAACTAGTATCTCTATACGCTAGAGTCTAACAAAAGAAGTACAGAAGGTAAATGATATATGAGAGAATAGAGGGGGACTTCGAGGTCTGCGGACGCGGCAAATATACCTTCAAGTCTCCGTACAATAGAAAACACTCACATCTAGTAGCAAGGCTAATAAGAAGTACCAGTGTGATGACCCAAAAGGTCATCTTATGTTTTAGAACTCGAATATGCACTCTTAAGCCTTAAAATTTTCATTTTTACCCTCCTCAATTTGCGTGCATAGTCCGAACAGGTTTCTGGAAAGATTTTATGTTGAAAACTAATGAAAATAAGAATATTTGCTTTAAATTTAATTTTAGTTGACTTCGGTCTATAATTTTGGTAAACGGACCCGGATTTATGCTTTGACGGTCCCGGTAGGTCCGTATTGAATTATGGGACCTGGGCGTATGCCTGGAATCGAATTTGGAGGTGCCTAGCTTGAGTTATTGTAGGTGCCTTGCCTTAGACTCGTCACTACTTCGTCGAGGTTAGGCTCGACACTTATCAGTACATGGGGTCGGTTGTACTAATGCTGCATTCTGCACTTTCTGTGCAGATTTTGATACCGGCTCAGGTTGATAGAGATTTGCTATTGGTCCGCTGTCTAGAGACTAAAAGTAGATCTGTCGGCGTTCATAGACCTTGAGGTCCCCATCTATCTTTTATGTCCTACTGTTTTCATTCATTCAAACAATTGTATTTCTTTCAGACTATTACTTGTAGTAGAGTCTGGAGGATCGGTACGGAGATGTCTGTGCTTATCTTCCAGAGGCTATGAAGTTTAGGAACAAGTTTCACTTCTATTCTTCCTTGTCTTTCAAATTTTCTTTCTAAATACTGATTGAACTCTTCTACTCATATACTCTCGCAGATGGCGAGAACACGTACCGCTTCCTCAGCCGAGCAGCAGCCAGAGCCTCCAATGACAGCTGCTACACAGGGCAGAGGTCGAGGTCGAGGCCGAGGCAGGGGCAGGGCTCAGCCTAGGGCCCAAGCACCAGCCCCAATAGTGGAGCCTTAGATAGAGCTTCACGAGGAGGTTCCAGCCCAGACTATTCCTGTCGGACCAGCTCAGGTTCCGGAGGGGTACATTGCTACCCTAGTACTTCAGGACACTTTGGTCAGTTTGGTGGGCCTTATGG
The DNA here is from genome assembly GCF_000390325.3 of Nicotiana tomentosiformis. Classification (NCBI taxonomy): domain Eukaryota; kingdom Viridiplantae; phylum Streptophyta; class Magnoliopsida; order Solanales; family Solanaceae; genus Nicotiana; species Nicotiana tomentosiformis. The sequence continues at coordinate 18,175,374 of NC_090815.1, read as the reverse complement.
AGAGTGTGTCCTAGACTAGCTCATTTCCCATGGCACCAGCAGTCTCTCAGGCTTGAGAAGGAGTGCATATTCCTACCACTCCCGCTCCGGAGTAGATAGCTCCCCAGTATCAGGCTCCAACAGCTCAGCCAATCAGATTAGTTCAGCCGGTTATTGCGGCGTAGGTTGGAGATGGGCCAGTTATGTCTTCTGAGGCCTTATGGAGATAGGACAGGTTTACCAAGCTCTTTCCTGTTTACTTCAGTGGTGCTCATTCAGAGGACACCCAGGAGTATCTTGACAGCTGTCATGAGGTTCGACGAAACATGGGTATAGTGGAGATCAATGGGGTCCATTTTGCTGCATTTCAGATGACTGGTTCCGCTAAGAAATGGTGGAGAGATTACTTGTTCACAAGACCAGCTGGTTCACCTGCTCTTACTTGGGACTAGTTCTTTCTGCTCTTCATAGAGAAGTTAATGCCTATCACATTGAGAGAGGAGTGTCGCCGTCAGTTTGAGCGTCTCCAGCAGGGCGGTATGACGGTTACTCCGTATGAGACCCGTTTTGTAGATTTGGCCCGTCATGCTATTCTTCTGCTTCCCACCGAGAGAGGGAGGGTAAGGATGTTTATTGATGGACTTGCCGAGCCTATCAGATTGCATATTGCTAAGGAGACTGGGAGTGAGATTTCTTTTCAGGCAGTTGCTAATGTCGTCAGACGAGTCGAGATGGTTCTTACTCAGGGTGGTCAGGGGTCTGACAAGAGACCTCATCATTCCGGTGAGTTCAGCGGTGCCTCACCTAGAGGCAGGAGTACTTTTGGTAGAGGCCATCCTCCCAGGCCATTTCATTCAGCACTACAGACATCCCATGGTGCCTCAGGTGGTCGTGGGCCTCAGATGCATTATTCTAACCAGCTAGCCTACAATGCACCACCAGCTCCTATTAGTATACCTCTACTCCAGAGTTATCAGGGTGGTTATTCAGGTCGACCGGGGTAGTTTCAGGGTCAGCAGTTACATCAGCTGAGGTTATGTTATACTTGTGGTGATCGGAAGCACATTGCTAGATTTTGCCCTCGGGCAACGGGCAGCTCACAACATCAGAGTTCTTGTGCCATGGTTCCGACACCTGTTGCTGCACCACCTGCTCAGCCAGCCAGAGGCAGGGGTTAGGAAGCCAGAGGTAGAGGCCATACTATTAGAGGTGGAGGTTAGGCTATTAGAGGTGGAGACCAGGCAGCTAGAGGTCATCCTAGGGACGTACTTCAGGGTGGTGGGGCCCAACCCCATTGTTATGTTTTTCTAACCAGGCCTGAGGCTGAGTCATCTGACGCTGTTAGCACAAGTGCTATTTCAGTTTGCAGTAGAGATGCTTCAGTCCTATTTGATCTCGTATCTACTTGCTCTAATGTGTCATCCTGTATTGCTTCCCATTTGGTTGTGCCCTGTGATTCTTTGAGTGCTCCTGTGCATGTGTCCACACCAGTGGGAGATGCTATTATTGTAGATCGTGTTTATCATTTGTGTGTGGTCACCATTGCGAGTCTTGCGACTCGTGTAGACTACTCGACATGGTTGATTTTGATGTCATACTGCGTATGGATTAGCTGTCACCTTATCATGCTATATTAGATTGTCTCGCCAAGACGGTGACCTTACCCTTGCAGGGGTTGCCTCGATTAGAGTGGAGAGGGAATCTTGGTCATTCTGCCAGTAGGGTTATCTCTTATGTGAAGGCTCGTCATATGGTCGAGAATGGGTGTCTAGCTTATTTGGCTTATATCCGCGATTCTAGTGCGGAGGTTACTTCCATAGATTTGGTGCCGGTTGTTCGTGAGTTTCCAGAGGTGTTTCCTGCTGACCTGCCGGGAATGCCACCCGACAGGGATATTGATTTCTGCATTGATTTGCCTCCGGGCACTCAGCCTATTTCCATTCCGCCATATCGCATGGCCTCGCCAGAGTTGAAAGAATTGAAGGAGCAGTTGCAAGATTTGCTTGATAAGGGCTTCATTAGACCTAGTGTCTCACCCTGGGGTGCACCTGTGTTATTTGTGAAGAAGAAAAATAGATCGATGAGGATGTGTATAGATTATCGGCAGTTGAACAAAGTCACCATCAACAATAGATATCCATTGCCGAGGATTAATGATTTATTTGATCAGCTTCAGGGTGCCAAGGTGTTTTCAAAGATTGATTTGAGATCTGGCTACCATCAGTTGAGGATTAGGGCATCCGATGTTCCAAAGACAGCTTTTCGGACTCGGTATGTGCATTATGAGTTTCTAGTGATGTCATGTGGGCTAACAAATGCCCTAGAAACATTCATGGATTTGATAAACCAGGTGTTCGAATCCTACTTGGATTCCTTTGTGGTTGTGTTTATTGATGATATCTTGATCTACTCCCACAGCCGAGAGGAGCACGAGCAACATCTTCGGATCGTTCTTCCGACTCTGAAAGATAGCTAGTTATATGCTAAGTTCTCAAGATGCATTTTGGTTGAGTTCAGTTGCTTTCTTGGGTCACGTTGCATCAGAAGAGGGTATTCAGGTGGATCTTAAGAAGATTGAGGCAGTCCAGAATTGGCCTAGACCCACACCAGCTATAGGGATCCGTAGTTTCCTGGGTTTGGCGGGCTATCACCATCGATTTGTGGAGGGGTATTCATCCATAGCAACCCCGTTGACCAGATTGACCCAGAAGGGTGCCCCGTTCAGGTGGTTAGACGAGTGTGAAGCGAGCTTTCAGAAGATCAAGACTGCTTTGACCACGACACCGGTATTGGTGCTTCCCACAGGTTTAGGATCTTATATAGTATATTGTGACGCATCTCGTATTGGTCTGGATGCGGTATTGATGCAGGGTGGCAAGGTTATTTCATATGCTTCACAACATCTGAAAGTTCACGAGAAAAATTACCATATTCATGATCTAGAGTTGGTAGCCATTATTCACCCTCTAATTTGTAGGCACTATCTTTACGACGTGCCATGCGAGGTATTCACTGATCATCAGAGGTTGCAGTATTTGTTCAAGCAGAAGGAACTCTATTTGAGGCAGATGAGGTGGCTGGAACTATTGAAAGACTATGATATCACCATATTGTATCATCCCGGGAAGGCCAATGTGGTGGCCGATGCTTTGAGTAGAAAATCAGTCAGTATGGGTAGCCTTGCATATATTCCAGTTAGTGAGAGACCGCTTGCATTTGATGTCCAGGCCTTGGCCAACCAGTTCGTGAGGTTAGATGTTTCTGAGCCCAGCCGTGTTCTAGCTTGTACAATTGCTCGGTCTTTTTTATTTGAGAACATCAGAGATCGGCAGGATGGCGATCCTCATTTACTTGTCCTTAGAGACATAGTGCGACACGGTGGTGCCAAGCAAGTTACTGTTGGAGACGATGAAGTTTTGAGGATGCAGGGTCGTATTTGTGTGCCTAAAGTAGATGGACTTCGTGAGTTAATCCTATATGAACCCATAGTTCCCGATATTCTATTCATCCGGGTGCCACCAAGATGTATCAGGATTTGAGGCAGAATTATTGGTGGAGGAGAATGAAGAAGGACATAGTTGCCTATATAGCTCGGTGCCTAAATTGCCAGTAGGTAAAGTGTGAGCATCAGAGACCTGGTGGTTTACTTCAGAGGTTAGATATTCCTGAGTGGAAGTGGGAGCGTATCACTATAGACTTTGTTGTTGGACTCTCACGGACAAAGAGGAAGTTCGATGCAGTTTGGGTCATTGTGGACAGGCTGACTAAGTCAGCGCATTTCATTCCTGTGGCAGTTACCTATTCCTCGGAGCGGTTGGCAGTGATTTATATTTGTTAGATCATCCGTCTTCACGGTGTGCCCGTGTCTATCATTTTTGATCGAGGTACGCAGTTTACCTTATACATTTGGAGGGCAGTTTAGCGTGAGTTGGGTATGCGGGTTGAGTTGAGCACAACATTTCATCCTCAGACGGACGGGCAGTCCGAGCGTACTATTCAGATCTTGGAGGATATGCTTCGCGCCTGTGTTATTGACTTTGGAGGTTCTTTCTTCGGATCAGCTTTTGCCGTTAGTGGAGTTTGCCTACAATAACAGCTACTAGTCGAGCATTCATATGGCTCCCTATGAGGCATTATATGGTAGACGGTGTAGGTCACCAGTTGGGTGGTTCGAGCCAGATGAGGCTCGGTTATTGGGTACAGATTTAGTTTAGGAGGCCTTGGACAAGGTCAAGATTATACAGGATCGACATCGTACAACTCAGTCCAGGCTATCGCCCATAAAAGGGTGTTATGAGATTTGGGAAGAAGGGCAAGTTGAGCCCTAGGTATATCGGGCCATTTGAGATCCTCGAGAGAGTGGGGGAGGTAGCTTATCAACTTGCATTGCCTCCAGGGTTATCCTCAGTTCATCCGTTATTCCATGTGTCTATGCTCCGAAAATAAAATGGTGACCCGTCCCACGTGTTAGATTTCAGCTTTGTCCAGTTGGATAAGGATTTGACTTACAAGGAGGAGCCGATGGCTATTCTAGACCAGCAGGTTCGTCAGTTGAGGTCAAAGAGTTACCCTTCAGTTCGAGTGCAGTGGAGAGATCAGCCTATTGAGGCAGCTACTTGGGAATCTGAGTCCGATATGCGAATTAGATATCCCCACCTTTTCACCAGCCCAGGTATTTTTCTATGTCCGTTCGAGGACGAACGGTTGTTTTAGAGGTGGAAATGTGATGACCCAAAAGGTCATCTTATGTTTTAGAACTTGAATCTACGTTTTTAAGCCATAAAAATTTCGTTTTTACCCTAATCGATTTGTGTGCGCAGTTTGGGCAGGTTTTCGAAAAGCTTTTATGTTGAAAACTAATGAAAATAAGAATTTTTGCCTTAAAAGTTTATTTTAGTTGACTTCAGTCAATATTTTTGGTAAACAGACCCGGATCTGTGCTTTGACGGTCCCGATAGGTCCGTATTGAATTATAGGACCTGGTGCGTATGGCCAGAATCAAATTTGGAGGTTCCTAGCTTGAGTTATGAATTTTTGCTGAAAATTAAAAGTTTGAAAATTATTTGTTTTTAAGAATTGATTGATATTTGGCATTGTTAGTATCGAGTCCGTATTTTGGTTCCGGAGCCCGGTACAGGTTCATTATGATATTTAAGACATGTTTGTGGAATTTGGTGAGAAATGGAATTGATTTGACGTGATTCGGACGTCCAGTTGAGAAATTAGAAAATTTATAGTGCTCTTGAGAATTTCATTTGAATTCGTGCTAAATTTAGAGTTCTAGTGTTATTTTGGGCAATTTGATCGCGCGAGCAAATCCGTATGATGTTTTTGGACTTGTGTGCATGTTTGGTTTGGAGCCCCGAGGGCTTGGGTGAGTTTCGGATAGGCCACGGGATGTTTTGGACTTTGGAAATCTGGTTTTTCTGCAGAATCTGTGTTCTGGCATATCCTTCTTCGCATTCGCAAAGGTCCTCTCGTGAACGCGAATAGTAAACTGGGCAGCTGAGGATTTCTTCTTCGCAAACGTGGCAAGCCCATCGCGAACGCGTAGCGTTAAGCACTAGGGAGAGGGAGCCGGCCTTTTCTTCATCGTGAACGCGATCAATGTCTCGCGAACGTGAAGACCAGGGAAGGGTAGCCTATGTGAACGCCAGCACTGCCTCGCAAACGCGAAGGCTTGCCAGGACGTACACTTCGCGAATGTGACAGTGCTCTCGCGAACGTGATGAACACTGTCGCCCAGCAATTAACAGAACCCAAAACGGGATTTTAGCCAAAAACTCATTTTTCTCAAAAACCAAACGGTGAGAGGGGATTCTTCAAGAGTCATTCCTTTCGCAAATTGTTGGTAAGTTATTCTAAACCATTTTCTTTCAATTACCCATTACATTTCTTGAATTTTCAACCTAAAATCTTGAGCTTTCATGGTAGAATTAGGGGTTAGGGTAGAAAATAGGGATTTCGGGAATTTGGGGATTTAGACCTCAATTTGAGGTCGCATTCCAAAACTAATTACATATTCGGGCTCGAGGGTGAATGGGTAAAAGGATTTTGGTTTGAACCTCGGGTTTTGACAAAGCGGGTCCGGGGTCGATGTTTTGACTTTTTGGAGGAAAAATTGGGAAATTTAATTTATGCAATATAATTGATTCCTTTAGCAATATTTGATATTATTGAGTCATTTTTGAATAGATACAAGTGGTTTGGAGGTGAATTCCAAAGGAAAAGTTGTGATTGAGAATTAAGTGGCTTTCGGAGCAAGGTAAGTGTTGAAGGAATTAGGAACCTTAGATTATTTTCTAAGTGAAATTCATATGAGCGGCGTATATGTGAGGGGATGAGTACTTATGCGCCGCCAGTTTACCTGTTTTTCCATGTTTCTTCCGTTTTCTTATATTGTCTCTTCCTATGCCTAATTGCTGCATGTTTATATTAGTGTTGTTAAATTGATCGTCATTATCATGTTTACGGATTTTCTGTTGGTAATCAAATATTTATTTAAAAGTTGAGATTTATATTGTGGAACCAAATGTTGACGTAAGGTATGTACTTGTTATTATATCTCCCTGTTGTTATTTATGCATTGCATTATGGTAAGGGAGACTGTTAATGCACGAAGGGTGATGTCGTGCATTGATATGAGAGTTAATGCAAGAAGGGTCATGCCGTGCCATGTTGTGAGTGTTAATGCACGAAGGGTGATGCCGTGCCACATTGTGAGTGTAAAAGAATGAAGGGTAATGCCGTGCCATATTGTGAGTGTTAATGCATGAAGGGTGATGTCGTGCCATGATATGAGAGTAAAAGCACGAAGGGTGCTGTCGTGCCATTTTATATTAATTTTATGGTGAGATTGAGAGTAAAAGTACGAAGGGTGATGCCGTGCATTTTGCTTTACTATATTCACTATTCCTGTTGATTCATGGTATATTGACTGCTCCGATGATTATTCTATTGTAGTTCTTTATCTTGTATTCCCCTCGGTATGTCTTCTCTCCCGACATTTCCTGTTTAGTTCTTCATTCCTGTTATTTGTGTATACACTGGTAAATTGTACAGGTTGATTGTAGGTGCCTTACCTTAGCCTCATCACTACTTCGTCGAGGTTAGGCTCGACACTTACCAGTACATGGGGTCGGTTGTACTGATACTGCACTCTGCACTTTCTGTGCAGATTTTGATACCAGCTCAGGTTGATCGAGATTTGCTATTAGTCCGCTGTCCGGAGACTCAAGGTAGATCTGTCGGCGTTCATAGACCTTGAAGTCCCCGTCTATCTTTTATATCCTACTGTTTTCATTCATTCAGAGAGTTGTATTTCTTTCAGACTATTACTTATAGTAAATTCTAGAATGTTCGTGAATTGTGACGCCAGATTCGGGTGGTAGTAATTAATATCATTTAATGATATTCCACACTTATTATATTTCATTTGAGTTAATTATTGATATTTACTGAATCGAAATAAGGAAAAGGTTTAATGATTCTCTAACGTTGGCTTGCCTGGCAAGTGAAATATTAGGCGCCATCACGATCCCGTCGGTGGGAAATTTCGAGTCGTGACAACCAGGATTTGCACATAAAACATGTGTAGAAGAGTAGCATGAGTACACCACAACGGTACGCAATAAGTGCCAAGCCTAACCTCGGTAGAGTAGTGACGAGGTCAGGTCAGGCCCACTGGTAAATAATAAATAAGACAGGAGAATATAAAGTATAATAAGAGACTAGAATTGAACAAAAGAAAACACAACAAGGCAACAGTAAAACACACAGGGGTAAACAGTAGGGGAACTCCAAAGATACCGTCTCGTAGTCCCAAAATAAATATACAGGGAGCACTCCCGAGGTACTGCCTCGTAGTCTCAAAAGTAAATATACAGGGAGAATGTCACGACCCAAACTAACCTCTATCGTGATGGCGCCTATCGTGGGACTAGGAAATCCGGCTCATTGCCAAAACAAATCAATATTTACATTTCAAAAATAATTTCAATGTCATTTAACATAAAAACCTTCATAAATGAGTTCAAATCAAAATAAAAGTGCAGAAAGAAAAGCCCGACATCGGGGTGTCACTAGTCATGAGCATCTACTACAATCTGTCTAACAATATCTAGGCTAACTCAGCCTGGAAAATAGCTAAATACAACTAGAGCAAGATAAGAGGAAGAAGAGCAGGGGCTGAGATCGTCAAATAGCTACCTTGCTATCTCAAAGAAAACCGGCAACCAGAAAAATCAATAACCGCTAACGTGTCAAGCTACACCTGAATCTGCACACAAGGTGCAGGGAGTAACGTGAGTACGCCAACTTAATAAGTAACAACAATAAATAAAGACTGAGCAGTAGTGACGACAAATAAAGCATATAACATTCATATCGGGAAATCACAGTAAAATACCACATGTTTTTAAAATCAGGATTTGAATCAACACATCTCGTTTAACCCAGTTCCAGTAAAAATCATTTAAAGATATTTTTCAACAGTTTTCAAACAGAGGAAAAATGCAAAGGTGAGCAAAATGAATAAATCATAGACAGCCCCTCGGGCAAACCTCACAGTCACTCATGCCACTCGGGCATACCTCACAATCACTCTTTTCACTCGGGCATACCTCACAATCACTCATGCCTCCCAGCCACTCAGCACTCGGCACTCGCACTCAGTAGGTACCTGTACTCACTGGAGGTGTATACAGACTCCGAAGGGGCTCCTTCAGCCCAAGTGCAATTTAAGGCAAAATCATGGCATAAATCACTCAGGCCCTAGGCCGATATCAAACATGTTGCGGTGTGCAGCCCGATCCCATAAATATGTAACATGTTGCGGCGTGCTGCCCGATCCCATAAATATGCAACATGCTGCGGCGTGCATCCCGATCCCATAAATATCCTCACAAATTAGGCCCTCGGCCTCACTCAGTCAAAAACCTCTTAAGCCACTAGGCATTTCAGTAAAAACATGGTGCTCAGCCTAAAACAACATTTATATGCATCAAAATCGAGTAATAAAACTGAGTTATGCAGTAGACAGGTATAACCATGACTGAATATAGATTTTCAATCGAAAACAGTGAGAAGATAGTAATAAAAGGCCCCTAAGGGTCCAAACAGTACTGGCACAAGGCCCAAACATGGCATTCAGCCCAATTAACAGAAACGCTTTCTGAAAATACATAAGTATCATATATTTTCCATAAAATATGCAATTTTACAGTTGCTACGGGACGGACCAAGTCACAATCCCCAACAGTGCATGCCCACACGCCCGTCACCTAGCATGTGTGTCACTTCAAAATAGTAGAATGATACGAAATCCAAGGTATGATACCCTCAGGACAAGATTTACAATCGTTACTTACCTAAAACCGGTCAAATCTCTACCTCGCAATGCTCTTGCCTCTGGAGTCAGCCTCTAAATGCTCCAAATCTATTCACAATTAGTACAATACTATCAGTATACGCTATTGGAACGAATTCCACAAGAAAAGCTACAAAATTAGACCAAAACCCGAAATTGGCTCAAACCCAGCCTCCAAGCCCACGTCTCGAAATCCGACAAAATTCACAAAACTAGAAAGCTCATTCACTCACGAACCTAACCATACCAAATTTATCAAAATCCGACATTGTTTGGTCCTTCAAGTCCTTAAATTACTCTCCAAATATTCCAAGCCCTAACCCCTCATTTTCACTAATTACATTGATTAAACAACAGAGAATCGCCATATATAAAAGGATTAGGGCTCAAGTAACTTACCTCAACAAAATCCCCTTGATTCTCTCTTCAACTATCTCCCAAAATCTCCAAAACCGAATAGAAATGGTGAAGAATGCACCAAAATTCGCGAATTGTGCAATATGTACCCTCTGCCCAGGCTTCTCGCACCTGCGACCATTTTCTTGCACCCGCGCGACTGCACCTACGCTCCAAGGAGCCGAACTAGCGCAACTCACTTACACTCTCAGACTCCGCATCTGCGGCAAACCTGTCGCGTCTGCGAAGGCACACCTACGCACTTCCTTCGCTTCTGCGAAGCCTCCCCAGCATTTCCCTTTTCTGCATCTGCGGCCTAGGTTTCGCACCTGCGGGCTCGCAGATGCGACCTCCAACTTGCACCTGCGCATCTTTCCTAGCCCAGCGTCGCCGGCACTTGCGCACTCCCCACGCAGACCAACGGCCTCAAACCTGCGACTCTTCCTTCCGCAGGTGCGGAAACAGCAGAAGCAGCAGCTTCAGCTGCAAATTCCAACTTTGACAAATCCGTTAACCACCCGGGATCACCCCGAGGCCCTCGGGACCTCAACGAAAAATACCAACAAGTCATATATCAACATACCAACTTAGTTGAACTTTCGAATCACTCAAAACAACATCAAATCATCAAATTACCCTCGAATTCAAACCTAAGAACTTCTAAATTTCCAAATTCGGCAACCGATGCCGAAACTAACCAAACCACGTCTGAATGACCTCAAATTTTGCACACACATCACAACTGACTCTACGAACCTACACCAACTTCTAGAATTTCATTCCCATCCTGATATCAAATTTTCCACTGCCGACCGAAATCGCCAAATTTCCAATTTTGCCAATTCAAGCCTAATTCTACCACGGACCTCCAAATCACATTCCCGATGCACTCCTAGGTCCAAAATCACCTAACTGAGCTAACAGAAACATCAGAATTCAAATCCGAGATCGTTTACACACGTGCGAAGCCGCTCCTGAATCAATTTCACCTTATCTAATGCGTCCTGGACCAAGTCTGTACCTACGAGCCTAGCATCACCCGGATCAAACAATCCAACTAGAGATCTACACCTCCTCCCATATAAAGCCTCGTATGGAGTCATCTGAATACTCTACTGATAACTGTTTTTATATGCAAACTCCGCAAATTGAAAAAATAGGTCCCATGAACCCCCAAAGTCAATGACACAAGCACGCAACATTTCCTCTAATATCTGAATAGTGCGCTCGGACTGCCCGTTCGTCTGAGGGTGAAAAGTTATGCTCAACTCAACCTGAGTACCCAACTCTCACTGCACGGCCCTCCAAAACTGCGATGTGAGCTGAGTACCCCTATCTGAAATGATGGAAACTGGGACACCAGGCAGGCGAATGATCTCTCGGATGTAAATCTCAGCCAACCGCTCTGAAGAGTAGGTAGTACCAACTGGAATAAAGTGTGCGAACTTGCTCAGCCGATCTATAATAACCCAAATAGCATCAAACCACCTCGAAGTCCGTGGGATCCCAACTACAATGTCCATGGTGATCTGCTCCCACTTCCACTCTCGTATCTCTAATCTCTGAAGCAAGCCACCCGGTCTTTGATGCTGAAACTTAACCTACTGACAGTTGAGTCACTGAGCCACAAACCCAAATATATCCTTCTTCATCTGCCTCCACCAATAGTGCTGCCTCAAATCCTGGTACATCTTTGCGGTACCTAGATGGATAGAATACCGCGAGCTGTGGTCCTCCTGAACAATCAACTCTCGAAGCCCATCTACATTAGGCACACATATCCGGCCCTGCATTCTCAGCACGCCGTCATCACCAATAGTCACATCCCTAGCATCACCTCTCTGAACCCTATTCTGATGAACGAGAAAGTGGGGGGTCATCATACTGACGTTCCCTGATACGGTCATAAAGAGAAGACCAAGAGACCACATAAACCAATACCCGACTAGGCTCCGAAATATCCAATCTGACAAGCTGGCCCACTAATGCCTGAACATCCAATGCCAAATGTCTCTCTACTGTTGGAAGATATGATAAAATCCCCAAACTCTCTGCCCGGCGACTCAAAGCATTGTCCTTCCCTGGATGGTACAAAATAGTGATATCATAGTCCTTAAGAAGCTCCAACCATCTCCACAGACACAAATTAAGATCCTTCTACTTTAACAGATACTGTAGACTCTGGTGATCTGTATAGATCTCACAATGAACCCCATACAAATAATGGCGCCAAAACTTTAAGGCATGAACAATGGCTGCTAACACAAGATCATGGACATGATAGTTCTTCTCATGGGTCTTCAACTGGCGCAAAGCATAGGCGATCACCCTACACTTCTGCATCAAAACACAACCAGTGCCTATCCTCGAGGCATCACAATACACGAAGTAAGAACCTGAAGCTGATGGTAGAACTAACACTAGAGTTGTGGTCAAAGCAGACTTGAGCTTCAGAAAGCTCTCCTCACACTCATCTGACCATCAATGGAGCACCCTTTTGGGTAAATTTGGTCAAGGGCAATGCAATAAATGAAAATCCCTCCACAAAGCGATGGCAATAACTCCCCAAACCAAGAAAGCTCCTAATCGTTGAGGACGGTCTGGGCCAACTCTGCACCACCTCTACCTTCTTCGAATCCACCTGAATACCCTCACTGGACACCACGTGCCCCAAGAATGCTACTTATCTGAGCCAAAACTCGCATTTGGAGAACTTTGCATAAAGCTTCTCCTCCCTCAATCTCTGTAATACAATCTTCAAATGATGAGCGTGCTCCTCCTGGCTACGAGAGTACACCAGGATGTCATTAATAAATACAACAACAAATGAGTTCAAATAGGGCTGGAATACACTGTTCATCAAATGCATGAACGATGCTCGGACATTGGTCAGCCCAAAAGACATCACCAAGAACTTATAATGGCCATATCGGGTCCTGAAAGTTGTCTTAAGAATATCTGAATCCCGAATCTTCAATTGGTGATAACCGGACCTCAAATCAATCTTGGAGAACACCCTCGCTCCCTGAAGGTGGTCGAATAAATCATCAATACGAGGCAAAGGATACTTGTTCTTGACTGTGACCTTTTTCAACTGCCTGTAATCAATACATATTCTCATGGAACAATCCTTCTTCCTCACAAATAGAACCGGTGCACCCCCACGGTCACAAACTAGGCCGAATAAACCTCTTATCAAGGAGTTCCTGAAGTTGTTATTTTAATTCTTTCAACTCCGCCGGTGCCATACGATACGGTGGAATAGAAATGGGCTGAGTGCCCGGCACCAAATCAATACCAAAGTCAATATCCCTGTCAGGCGGAATGCCCGACAGGTCTGCAGGAAACATATCCGAAAAATCACGTACCACCGGAACAGAATCAATGACAGGAATCTCTGCACTAACATCCCTCACAGACTTCTCAACCATACGTTGAGCCTTCAAATATGAAATCACCCTACTTGGTACATAATCTACAGAACTGCTCCACTCAACCCTCGGAATTCCCGGCATAGCCAACGTCACCATCTTAGTGTGACAATCTAGACCAACATGACATGGAGATAACCAATCCATACCCAATATCATATCAAAGTCGACCATACTGAGCAGCAAAAGGTCTACTTGCGTCTCCAGACCCCCAAAAGTCACCACACATGACCGATATACGCTGTCCATAATAATAGTATCTCCCACAAGAGTAGATACATGTACAGATGAAATGAAAGACTCACGAGGCATATCCAGAAAATGGACAAAATACGAGGAAACATATGAATACGTGGAACCACGGTCAAATAATACTGAGGTATCTCTGTGGAAAACTGAGATAATACCTATAATCACAACATCTGAAACAATAGCATCTGGTCTAGAAGGTAGGGCATAGAAACTAGCCTGGCCACCCCCTGATCTGCCTAACCCTCTAGGGCGACCCCTAGTTGTCTGACCTCCACCCTGAGCTGACTGTGTGGTGGTGAGGTTACTGGTGCTGAAGTCGGAGGCTGACTCCTCTGCTGAGATAGACCTCCATGACGACGAGGACAATGCCTCCACATATGCCCAAGCTCCCCACACTCAAAACAACTCCCCGGTGCTGGTGGCGGAAACTGAAGGGAACCCCTAGCACCGGGATGACTGGTAGAAGAACCTGGCATGGAAAAGCCCTGAACAGGTGGAGCACGGGGTGAACTCTGAGCAGGAAGGGCACTAAGTGATGATTGGCCCTGATGAGAACTGTGAAAACTATGGGCAGATGACGCACCTCGATGAAATGGCCGAGTTGGCTTTGCTTGTTTGAAATGACAACCTCTACCGTGCTGGAATTGACCCCCAGAAGGAGCATCGTTGAATCCACCCTGACCACGAAGCCTCTTGGCCTCCCTTTCAGCCCTCTCCTGACCGCGAACCATCTCAATCTGCCGAGCAATATTGACAACCTCATCAATAGTAGCACCCGAAACCTTCTCTCCGATCATGAGCAATTGTAGCTGATAAGTGAGACCATAAATAAACCTCATAATCCTTTCCCTGTCCGTGGGAACCAACCAGATCGCAGTACGGGCCAACTCAGAGAACCGCATCTCATACTGTGTCACAGACATATCACCCTGGCAAACTCGCTCAAACTTTCTGTGTAGCTCCTCTCTGCGGGAACAAGGCATGAATTTCTCCAAAAGGCCACGAAGAACTGCATCCAAGTAAGGGGTGATGCGCCAACGTGCCTACGCCTCTCGTAGGTCTCCCACCATTTGAGTGCAGCCCCAGAAAACTGAAAGGTAGTGAATGAGACCCTACAAGTCTCCATAATACCAGCAGTACAGAGTTTCCTATGACACTTGTCCAAAAGGTCCTGAGCATCCTCTCTCTCTGTGCCACTGAAAGGTGGTGGCTGGAGTCTCCCAAACCTCTCTAACCTACGCAGATCATCCTCAGGCATAGCAGGAATCACATAAACCTGAGAAACTGCAACCGGCTAGGCTGGTGGTACCTCTGGTGTTTGAAGTCCCTGAATAACCTGCTCGGGTGTGCCAGCGACAGGAGTCTGAGTGGCTCCCCTAGCCTGAGAAGTGGTTGCGGCCATCGAAATAGAGACCACCTGAGCCAAACCAGTACACGCTGTCAGAATCTGAGTTAGGGCCTCCTGAAGGCCTGGCATCACAATAGGCACAGGTGGGGCCTGAGCTGGTGCATCAACAACTGGAACCTGGTCCTGACCTGGGATAACTGGTGGATATGCAGGTACTGCCCCAGCTACTATACGGGATGCACCTCTGCCTCTACCACGGCCTATACCGCGGGCCTTGGCCTCTCACGTCCCTAGTTGGTGGTACTGGTGGTTGGCCCTCCTGATCGGTAGCATGAGTCCTCACCATCTGTGACAAAATTAAATAACAGATGTTTAGTTACTAGAATCAACAGATTCACACGACAAGAATTCAAGAATGTGGAGTTTCCTAAAGGTTCTGACATCCCCTCGAAGATAAGTACAAACGTCTCTGTACCGATCCGCAAGACTCTACTAAACCCGCTCATGACTCATGAGACCTATGTAACCTAGGCTCTGATTCCAATCCGTCACGACCCAAACTAACCCCTGTCGTGATGGCACCTATCGTGGAACTAGGCAAGCCGACTCTTTGCCAAATCAAACCGATATTTTCATTTCAAAGATAATTTCAATGTCGTTTAACATAAAAACCTTCATAAATGTGTTCAAATTAAAATAAAAGTACGGATAGAAAAGCCCTACATCGGGGTGTCACTAGTAATGAGCATTTACTACAATCTGTCTAACTATATCAAGGCTAACTCAGCCTGGAAAATAGCTAAATACAACTAGAGGAAGATAAAAGGGAGAAGAGTAGGGGCTGCGATCGCCAAACAACTACCTTGCTATCTCCAAGAAAATCTGCAACCAGAACAATCAATATCCGCTACTGTGTCCATCTATACCTGAATCTGCACACCAGGTGCAGGGAGTAACGTGAGTACGTCAACTCAGTAAGTAACAAGAATAAATTAAGACTGAGCAATAGTGACGAGCAATAAATTAGTATATGAATCAAACGGATGAAAAATGCAAAGGTGAGCAAAATGATGAAATCATAGACAGCCCCTCGGGCAAACTTCACAGTTACTCGTACCACTCGGGCATACCTCACAATCACTCATGCCTCCTATTCACAAAGTACTCGGCAATCGGCAATCGGCACTCGCACTTAGTAGGTATTTGCGTTCACTGGGGGGGTGCAACATGCTACGGCGTGCAGCCCGATCCCATAAATCATGGCATAAATCACTCAGACCCTCGGCCGATATCAAAAATGTTGCGTCGTGCAGCCCGATCCCATAAATATGTAACATGCTACGGCGTGCAGCCCGATCCCATAAATATCATCACAAATCAGGCCCTCGGCCTCACTCAGTCATAAACCTCTCAAGTCACTCGGGCATTTCAGTAAAAACAGGGTGCTCAGCCCAAAACAACATTTATATGCATCAAAATCGAGTAATAAAATTGAGTTATGCAGTAAACAGGTATAACCATGACTGAGTATAGATTTTCAATCGAAAACAGTGAGAGGATAGTAATAAAAGGCCCCTAAGGGTCCAAACAGTACTGGCACAAGGCCCAAACATGGCATTCAGCCCAATTAACAGAAACGCTTTCTAAAATACATAAGTATCATATAATTTCCATAAAATATGCAATTTCACAGTTGCTACGGGATGGACCAAGTCACAATCCCCAACAGTGCACGCCCACACGCCCGTCACCTAGCATGTGCGTCACTTCAAAATAGTAGAATGATACGAAATCTGAGGTATCATACCCTCAGGACTAGATTTACAATCGTTACTTACCTCAAATCGGTCAAATCTATACCCCGCAATGCTCTTGCCTCTGGACTCGGCCTCCAAATTCTCCAAATCTATTCACAATCAGTACAATACCATCAATATACGCTAATGGAATGAATTCCACAAGAAAAGCTACAAAATTAGACCAAAACCCGAAATTGGCTCAAACCCAGCACTCGATCCCACATCTCGAAATCCAACAAAATTCACAAAACTAGAAAGCTCATTCACTCACAAACCTAACCATACCAAATTCATCAAAATCCGACATCATTTGGTCCTTCAAATCCTTAACTTACTCTCCAAATATTCCAAGCCCTAACCTCTCATTTTCACTAATTACATTGATTAGACAATGGAGAATCACCATATATAAAATTATTAGGGCTCAAGTAACTTACCTCAACAAAACCCCCTTGATTCCCTCTTCAAATATCTCCCAAAAGCTCCAAAACCGAATAGAAATGGTGAAGAATGCACCAAAATTCGCGAAGTGTGCAATATGTACCCTCTACCCAGGCTTCTCGAACCTGTGGCCATTTTCTCACACGCGCGCGACTGCACCTGCGCTCCAAGGAGCCGCACCAGCGCAACTCACTTATGCGCCCAGACTTCGCATCTGCGGCAAACCCGTCGCGTCTGCGAAGGCGCACCTGTGCGTTTCCTCCGCTTCTGCGAAGCCTGCCCAGCATTTCCCTTTTCCGCATCTGTGCCCTAGGTTTCGCACCTGCGGGCTCGCAGATGCGACCTCCAACTCGCACCTGCGCATCTTGCCTAGCCCAGCATCGCCCGCACCTACGCACTCCCCACGCGCACTAGTGGCCTCGCACCTGTGACTCTTCCTTCCGCAGGTGCGGAAATAGCAGAAGCACCAGTTCCTATTGCAAATTCCAACTTTGACAAATCCGTTAACCACCTGGGATCACCGCGAGGCCCTCAGGACCTCAACCAAAAATACCAATAAGTCATATATCAACATACCAACTTAGTCAAACCTTATAATCACTCAAAACAACATCAAATCATCAAATTACCCTCGGATTCAAGCCTAAGAACTTCTAGATTTCCAAATTCGCCAACCGATACCGAAACCAACCAAACCGCGTTCGAATGACCTCAAATTTTGCACACACATCACAACTGACACTACGAACAAACTCCAACTTGAAGAATTTCATTCCGACCCCGATATCAAATTTTCCACTGTCGACCGAAATCGCCAAATTTCCAATTTCTCCAATTCAGGCCTAATTCTACCACGGACCTCCAAATCACATTCCGGAGACCTAAGTCTAAAATCACCTAACGGAGCTAACTGAAACATCAGAATTCAAATTCGAGATCATTTACACATAGGTCAACATACGGTTGACTTTTCGAACTTAAGTTTCTACTTAAGAGACTAAGTGTCTCAATTCACTCTAAAACCACTCCGGTCCCGAACCAACTAACCCTTTATAACATAATATAGTTGAATAAGACAAAAAGAAGTAAAAATGGGGAAAACGGGGCTATAACTCTCGAAACGACCGGTCAGGTCGTTACAGAGAACTCCCGAGGTACCGCCTCATAGTGTCAAAAGTAAATATGCAGGGAGAACTCCCGAGGAACCGCCTCGTAGTCTCAAAAGTAAATGTGCAGGGAGAACACCCGAGGAATCGCCTCGTAGTCTCAAAAGTAAATGTGCAGGGATAACTCTCGAGGAACCGCCTCGTAGTCTCATGAGTAAACACATAGCTCAAACGATAAATACAAAAGTTAACAGCAAGTTTCTACAGTTATATTGATAAAGAATAAGGAAAAGCAGGAAATCAACTAGGCATGTTTCACAAAATTCAAATGAGCAATTAAAGCACGTAGACATGCGATATTAGACTAAATAGGATAACTACACATATTGGAATCGCTCAATTAAGAATGAATAGATTAATACTCATTTAGACGATATAACTCAAATTAAAGGAAAAGCATGTTGCTACTCAGTAAAATAAATCGGGTTTTACAACAAATAGCCCGTGTACTTACTCGTCACCTCGTGTACACGATGCTCACATATCACAATAGTATTAAATCCTAAGGGGATTTCCCTTACACACGGGTAGGCAAGTCACTTACCTCGAACCAAGCTCAATCAATCGGTAACAATGCCTTTTCCACGAATATCCGACTCCGAATGGCTCAAATCTAGACAAAATCAATTATATACCATAAATATAACTATAAGAAATTAATCTAAATAATGAAATTAAATCTAAAGCAAGAATTTAGAAAATCGCCCCAAAAGGTCGACCCGAGCCCACGCCTCGAAATCTGGTAAAAGTCACAAAATATGAACACACATTCACGCAAGAGCTCATCCGTACCAAAATTATCCAAATCCGATATCAAAATCCCAATCAAAACTCAAAAATTTATTTGAAGAACCTTCCAATATTTTCCCAAATTTCTCTACCAAATTCCTTAATTAAATTATGAATTAAACAATAGATTAGTAGAATAAAAGCATAAACGAGTTAAGAATCATTACCCCAAAGCTTCATCTGAAAATCACCCAAATTATCGCCCAAATCCAAGCTCTCAGAGTCCCAAAATGAAAAATGAGACCAAAGCCTCAAAATTTCCTTAAGACATTTGTGCTTGGCCTCTCGCACGTGTGTGTTTGCACCTGCGGTCTCCCCACCGCAAGTGCGAAAACACCAGAAACTTCAGCAAACACACAAGTATAATTTTCGATCTGTTAAGCATCCAAAACGCACCCGAGACCCCCGAGACCTCAACCAAACATACCACCAAGTCCTAAAACATCATACAAACTTAGTCGAGTCCTCAAATCACATCAAACAATGATAAAAACACGAATCACCCTCCGATTCAAACTTAATGAACTTGAAACTTTAAATTTCTACAACCGATGCCGAAACCTACCTATCAAATCACGTCCGATTGACCTCAAATTTTGTACACAAGTCATAAATGACATTACGGACCTATTCCAACTTCCAGAATTGGAATCCGACCCCGATAGCAAATGTCAACTACCGGTCAAACTTCCCAAAAATTTAACTTTCGCTGTTTCGAGCCTAATTTAGCTACAAACCTCCAATTTACATTCCGGACACGCTTCCAAGTCCAAAATCATCCAACGGAGCTAATGGAACAAGAGAAACTCCATTCCAGAGTCATCTTCACACTGTTTCAACTACAGTCAAAATTCTAGAACTTAAGCTTCCGCTTTAGGGACTAAGTGTCTCAAATCACTCCGAACCCACGAACAAAACCTCTCGGCAAGTCACATAAGCGGAAAAAGATACGGGAAAAATAGTAAATAGTGGATCTCGGTTATAACTTTGGAAACGACCATCCGGGTCGCTACAGTAAAGCCGTATAAGCTTTGGACGTTAATTTGGGTCAATTAAAACTTTAGCATATTTAAAGTGACCCCGATGCATTACGAACCCACACAAGAATGAAGGATAAAATGGAGTCGTAATATAGTAACTATAAGGTAGTATAAGGTGAGTTAAAATAGAGGTGAAATTATTTACATCCGAAATGAATTTATTTCAACTACAATTAGGGGTAGCTCAAGAAATATACTGTCCTAAAGCTAAACTTTATTAAGAGGCCTACAATTTTAAAAATATCATACATATTGTTTTTAAAATTATGTTTTTTTAACTTTTGAAATGTAAAATTATTAATAATATGTATATAATTTATTTTAATCATTGCTTTTCAATTAATAACATATATAATTAATCTATTTAATCTTTTTTGAGATAATTGTTTAATGAATTATTCTTTTAGGTTGTATTAATGTTCTAGTTATAATCTTTTTAATTTTTGAGTTTCGTTACTCATATCGACATACTTGAACTCCAATGTGGGAGTTTCTGGCGCGAATTTAGATTTAGTCGGGCCCCAATGTAGGTACCGAACATCGGGTGAAAAATCCAAAAAAAAAAAATCTCAATAGAGTGGGCCATCCGTCTTTACTTTCTTGAACTGTAATCCCAATAAGTAACAAAATATAGGTTTAAAATGGTATGGTAATAAAATTGTTTTAAATGTCAATTTACCGATTATAATTGTACATCATTTCCAAAAGAACACACGACTAATTATGAGTAACCACCGGAGGATGTAGTACCTGTAATAAGTACTCATCCATTTTTAACCAAGACGATCGTGTTAGATCGGCCTTGAGAATAAAGTTATTTTTTATACAAAGCATTTTACCTCTAAAGTGGGATTTTTTGTCGTGACTCCGGATTAATCTGCCCCCAAAGAAGGTATTAAATACCAAGTGTAAAACCGAAAAAAAGAAAAAGAGAAAATAAGAATCTTGTTTACCCTAAAAATCAGATAATAATTAAATTTGTACGT
The DNA here is from genome assembly GCF_000390325.3 of Nicotiana tomentosiformis. NCBI lineage: Eukaryota > Viridiplantae > Streptophyta > Magnoliopsida > Solanales > Solanaceae > Nicotiana > Nicotiana tomentosiformis. The sequence continues at coordinate 18,154,380 of NC_090815.1, read as the reverse complement.
GATTTTAAGGATACGTGATATAATTTGATACAGAGTGATAAAGCAGATCGATTATGGAAATAAAAGATAAAAAGGTAAATTCAAACCACGCAAGTTTGAGCAATCCTAGCCTTGTGAGATTAATCTCCCCTAAGCTAGAAATAATATAATTGATAATATTATTGATGTTGCAGTGCAATGAACCATTAAAAAGATAGAAATAACAATATATAGCCTTTATATATGAGTTACAATGCCTTTTACGAATTGTTAAGTCCCCCTTATATATTAGGGGAGATCTACCCTTTGAGATATTATTTTATTGTTCTATAAAAGGCAAAATTCCTTGATTTTCTAACAGTTGGTTCCCTTTTAGAGATGGTCTGTGATTTACGCCACAATGATTGGTTAATGGCGAGAATTACGGGGCCCTGTCGGATGAGTTGGCAAAGCTTTCTTCAAGACCATTAAAAACAGGACCGGTCATGCCTTCGGCATACTCGAGGGCCAATACGATGGTTTCGATGACTAATTTTGATAGTGCTTTGGGTTCGATCATAATTACCATGTGCCGATCTTGGTTGGTGGTTGTTAGTCGTCAGATCGATCTTTGAGCTCGACTTCACCCGATCACAGATATTTTGGTCCTGGCCTAATCAAGGAGTTTGGAAGCTCGAACGAATATAGAGCTCGGTTTTACCCGTATACAGATAGTCCCCTCGCTTTTTCGAAGAGTAGATGACGATAAACGATATGAGCCTCAGATTCTCATTATGACACAAATGACAAAAATATGACTTCAAAATCACCATATTTTTAGGAGACCAAAAGATGGGAAATGATTCAATCTTTCAATTCTTACTTCGATAAAACATGACGATGAATTCTTGACGTAAGTGATAAGAATAGTGGAAACATCCCATTGATCCAGTCTTTGAGGCATTAAATGTGTGTCAGTTAACGGTCGGCCATTTTGGGATGTGAACCATCGTGATGTGAACCACCGTTTGGGAACACTATAAATACCCTTCAATCCATTCATTAGAACCTTTTACTTTCAAACTCTTGCTCTTGCTTTTTAAGAGAACTTCATCATCTTCATTTTCTGGTTTTCTGATTTTAAACATAAGATCTTCCTTCCTTGTGCGTTCTTTGAATTTTCTTCATAAGTTACCTGCTGGTTACAACTCCTCCTTTGCCAACATCTTCTTCTCTCCTATATTTAGAAAAAAATGGCAAAGACTTCAAAATCTGTTCCTAAAAAAGAAACCCTTTCTTCCTATAAACCATCAGAAAATGTTTCACCGGTTGCTACTGAGGAACCAAAATCGGAACCCCCTCTAAAGTCATTTGTCCCTCCGGGGTGCCCAATCGGGGCCGACTTCAAAATAACACCCCCTGGTACCGTGTCGGTGCAAGCCGGTCTCGAGGTACATATACACTATTACTTACAACATTTTAAATAAGGTCAAAGAGGACTGCCACTGGGATGCTAAACTCGTTGTGATCCCTACCCCCGAGGAATCGATCACCACCTTTGTGGAGGGTTTTCTAAGTGTTTACACTTACCCTTTTGTATTGGGTCCCTTAGACCTAGTGTAACGACCAGACCGGTCGTTTTGAGTATTACAACCCCATCTTCCCATTTACTGCTCACGTTGTGCTTTTCAGTTGTTATTTGACTTTTCAGGGTAATTGGTTCGGGTCTGGTGAGATTTTGGAATAATTTGAAACACTTAGTTCCAAGGTTTACTTATGTGTAATGACCTCGAAAAAGTTTTGCTAAGGAAATTAAGGTTTCGTGGTGTCGAACTAGGCTTACGTTTTTGAGAATTGTAGAAATTCTTCGCGGCAAGGTTCGGGAAGGGTGTGTTGTAGTTCGGAAAGAAGGGCAAGTTGAGACCTCGATATATTGAGTCGTTTGAGGTGCTTAAGAAGATTGGAGAGGTAGCTTATGAACTTGCATTGCCGCCTAGTCTATCGAGTGTTCATCCAGTGTTTCATGTATCTATGCTCCGGAAGTATGTCGGGAATTCGACTCATGTTTTGAATTTCAGCACAATGTAGTTGGATGGTAATTTGACTTATGATGTGGAGCCGGTGGCCATTTTAGACCGGCAGGTTCGAAATTTGAGATCAAAGAACATAACTTCAGTGAAAGTGCAGTGGCAAGGCCAGCCAATCGGAGAAGCTACTTGGGAGACTGAGCGGGAGATGCAGAGCAAATATTCATACCTATTTGAGACTCCAGGTATAATTCTAAACACGTTCGAGGATGAACGTTTGTTTAAGAGGGTGAGAATGTAACGAGTCGACCGGTTGTTTCGAGTATTACAACCCCGTCTCCCCATTTACTGCTCAAGTTATGCTTTTTGATTTTTATTTGACTTGTCGGGGTAATTGGTTCGGGTCCGTTGAGGTTTTGGAATTATTTGTAATACTTAGTTCCAAGGTTTAGAACTTAAGTTGAAAAGGGTCACCGGATGTTGACTTATGTGTAACCACCCCGAAAAAGTTTTGCTAAGGAAATTAAGGTTTCGTGGTGCCAAACTAGGCTCGGACCTTTTGTGTTGAACAATGCGCAGGGGAGTAAAGAAAACTTTTTGCTGAAAAAGGTCATTTATGTGACCCACTATTTGGTCGCTGAGTCACTCTACGGACCACATAGTGTGTTTCGGGGCTTCCTTTTTCTGGTTTTATAAACCAGACCCCATTCTTATAAAACACTATTAGGGGTCATTTTCAAGGGTTTCATCTAATATTCTTGAGAGAGGTGAGAGCATCTTAGAGAAAGAAATTTAAAACCTAGCCATTTGTCCATTAATTCTTGTTCAAAGTTTGAAGATTTCACAAGGATCTTGCTAGGGCTTAAAAGAGGTAAGAATTTCTAACCCTAGTCTTCAATTTCGAGTTTGGGTAAAGATGGGTGATTGGGAGTATAATTGTGATGACCCAAAATGTCATATTTAAATTTAATAAGTAATTCTGTGTTCTAAGACCTCGAATAGCACTATTTATCATTCCTCTACTTGCGTGCGTAGTCCGTAAACTTTTCCGGAAAGTTTTCATGTGAAAAATTGATTAAAATGTGAAATAGAGCTTTAAAACTCAACTGAGTCGACTTTAGTCAACATTATGAACAAACGGACCCAGATCAGTGTTTTGACAATTCCGGTAGGTCCATATCATGATTTCGAACTTGGGCGTATGCTCGGAATCGAATTTCAAGGTCCCTAGCTCGAGATATGGAATTTTGATGAAAAATTAAAAGCTTGAAAACTTAATGATTTTTAAGAAATTATTGATGTTGGATTTATTTACCTCGGGTCCGTATTTTGGTTCCGGAGCCCAGTCTAGGTCCACTATAATATTTATGACTTGTCTGCCAAATTTGGTGAGAATTGGAGTTGATTTGACCTGATTCGGACGTCCGGTTGTAAAAATAAAGGTTTTGAAGTTTTCTTGAAAATTTCCTTTGATTTGGTGTCCGATTCGTAGTTCTAGATATTATTTTGGCAATTTGATCGTGCGAGCAAGTTCGTATGATGTTTTAGGACTTGTGTGCAAGTTTGTTGGACGATTCAACTCTTTTCCATTTTTTAGCTCGGATAAGGCAATTTTTGGGCGATTTTCACGGGAAAACATTGGGGTAAGTGTTCCTTATCCTATATTGATTATATTTCATGATTTCATACTCATTTATATCATCAATTCGTGAATTTATGGAAGAAAATCAGATATTTTATAGAAGTTTCCAAAAACAAAAAATTAAGATTTGAAGGTCTATTTGACATTGGAATTGGATAATTTTTGTATGGTTGGACTCGTCTCAGAATGGGCATTCGGATTTCGTAAGTTTTTCCGGGATTTGAGATGTGGGTCCCACTGCCGAATATTTTAATTCATTTCTAATTTTTATCCGGAAAATTTTTAAATTCATATGGAATTAATTCCAATGATTAGTATTGAGTATATCGAATTGTTTGTGACAAGATTTGAAGCTTCTGGAGACAAATTTAAAAGAAAAAGTTATGGTCGAGTAATTGATTAGAATTTACAAAGCAGGGTAAGTGTCATGGTTAACCTTGACTTGAGGGAATAGAACCCTTAAATTATTTGTTATGTGAATTGCATGTGAACGACGTATAGGTGAGGTGACGAGTGTCTATACGTCGTCAAATTAATTGTTTGCCTGCTTACTTGAAAAAATCATAAATTATTTTAAATCATAAATTAATTTTTATAATAATTATTTCTCTTCTATTCTTTGTCAAATATTAATTCTTGAATTCCTGTATTAATTGTTACATGCTATTTGAATTATGTGTTTTAATTGTTATTTGATATTTAGCATATTAAATATTAAACTGCCTATTTTCTTCCCGATTTCCATGATAATTTTCTATTTTTCATTTGTTGTTTAATAATTAAATCATAATTATTGTATTCTTGTTGTCTTATAATTTTATATTAATTGTTGCATTTATTGGGGAAATTTCTTCTATAAGAATTGTTAAATGGATATATTGGAGGATCAGGTTGCACGCCGCAACAGACTTATTAAAAAGTCCATATTGGAGGATCGGGTTGCACGCCGCAACAGACTTATTAAAAGTCAATATTGGGTGACCGGATTGCACGCCGCAACAGACTTATTAAAAGTCAATATTGGGGGATCGGATTGCACGCCGCAACAGACTTATTAAAAAGTCTATATATACTTGAATGAAATAAATATATGACATACTTGAATGTGAATATATTGTGAGAGAGGGTTGCACGCTGCAACAGAATTGAATGTGAATATATTGTGAGAGCGGGTTGCACGCTGCAACAGATTTTATGAAAATGACAATTGGTTATGACTACTAAGTTGGCTTCAATTATAATAAATGAATTACCTGAGTTATTTATATTACTGTTATTGTTACTAATATTGCATACAGGTAATATAAGTGACCCGCCTTAGCCTCGTCACTACTTCGTCGAGGTTAGGCTCAGCACTAACCAGTACATGGGGTCGGTTGTACTGATACTACATTTTGCATTTCTTGTGCAGATTTTGGAGTTGGTCCCAGCGGCGTACCATAGACTTGCTCGGATTTCATCTACTCAGAGGAGACTTGTGGTATAACTGCACGACGTTCGTAGTTTTGAACTCCCCGTCTACTTTACTTTAGCTGTGTGTTTGTTTCCAGACAACTTTATTTTATTCAGACATTTATTTGAATTTATTCTAGAAGCTCGTGCACCTCTGACACCAATTCTGGGATGGTATTTAGACACCGTTGATTTTATGAATTAATAACTATATTTCAGACCTTACTTCCGCGTTCATTTCTTTGTTATTAATAAATTTAAATATTTTTTAAAAATTGGTTAATATCATTCTAATGTTGGCTTGCTTAGAAAGTTAAATGTTAGGCGCCATCACGGTCCCAAGTTAGGATTCTCGGGTCGTGACAGTTGGTATCAGAGCACTAGGTTACATAGGTCTCACGAGTCGCGATCAACCTTAGTAGAGTCTGAAGGATCGGTACAGAGACGTCTGTACTTATCTCTTAGAGGCTATGAAGTTTAGGAACAATATCACTTATTTCTTATTCTGTCGTGCAGATTTATTCTATCGTCGATGATTGAACCATTCTACTCTTATTCTCTCTTAGATTGTGAGAACACGTAATACCTCTACCTATGGACAGGGACTAGAACCCCCAGTGGCAACTATGGACAGGGATAGAGGTCGAGGTAGAGGCCGAGGTTGAGCTCAGTCCAGAGCTCGAGCAGCTGCACCTGTTGAAGAACCTCAGGTGGACCTTCAGGAGGAGGTTACAGATCACAATATACCAGTTGGACCAGTTCAGGTCCCGGAAGGATTCATAGCCACTCTCGTGCCTCAAGACGCCTTCGTCCGATTAGTGAGTCTTATGATGGGTGTGTCCCAGAATGGTACATTTCCAGTGGCACCAGCCGTATCACAAGCTGGAGGAGGAGCACAAACTCCCACTACTCCCGCTCCATTGCAGATGGCTTCCCAGAATCAGGCTCCAGCAGCCCCGCCAGTTGGGGTAGTTCAGCCAGTTATTGCGGCACAAATCGATGATAGGCCTGCCATATCTTTTGAGGCCTTATTGAGACTGGATAACTTTACCAAGCTCTTTCCAGTTCACTTAAGTGGTACACCTTCTGAGGACCCACATGATTATCTTGAACGCTGCCATGAGGTGTTGTGGAATATGGGTATAGTTGAAACCAATGGGTTGATTTTGCTGTATTTCAGATGACGGGTTTCGCCAAGAGGTGGTGGAGAGTTTATATATTGACCCAACCAATCGGATTGCCTGCACTTACATGGGAGCAGTTCTCTCTGCTATTTCTGGAAAAGTTCCTCCCTATCACACTGAGAGAGGAATTCTGCAAGCAATTTGAGCGTCTACAGTAGGGCAGTATGACTGTTACTCAATATGAGTCCCGTTTTATGGATTTGGCCCGTCATGCTCTCCTTTTCTACCTACAGTGGGATAGAGAGTGAGGAGGTTTATTGAGGAACTCACTCACCCTATCAGACTTCAGGAGACAGGAATTGAGATTTCTTTTCAGGCGGCCGCTAATGTCGCAAGGAGGATCGAGATGGTTCTTGCACAGGAGAGAGGGCAGAGGTCCGTTAAGAGGCCTCGTCAATTCGGTGGTTTCAGTGGTGCCTCGTATGGAGGCAGGGGTAATTTTGGTAGGGGTCATCCTCCCAGACCATTTCATTCAGCACTTCATGTATCTCACGATGCTTCAGGGAGTCATGGTCCTATTATGCCTTATTGTGGGAAGCTAGTATTCAGTGTACATCCAGCAGCCACGGCATCAGGATGGGTGTTATGAGTGTGGGAACATTGGTCACATCAGGAGGTATTGCCCTAGATTGGCGAGTAATAGATCTCGACAAGATTCTCGTGCCATCATACCGGCACCGGTTGCTTCACCGCCTGCTAGCCAACTAGAGGTACGGTTCAGGCAGCTAGTGGTGGAGGTCAGGCCATTAGAGGTGGAGGTCAGGCCATTAGAGGTGAAGGTCATACCGTTAGAGGTGGAGGCCAACCAGTTAAAGGCCGTCCCAGAGACGCAGTTCAGAGTGGTGGGACCCAGCCCCGATTTTATGCTTTTCCAACTAGGCCTGAGGCCGAGTCATCTGATGTTGTGATCACATGTATGATTCCAGTTTGCCATAGAGATGCTTCAGTTCTATTTGATCCAGGATCTACTTATTCCTATGTGTCCTCCTATTTTGCTTCATATTTGGTTGTGCCTTGTGATTTTCTTAGTGCTTCTTTGTATGTATCTACACCGGTGGGAGACTCTGTTGTAGTAGATCATTTCTATCTTTCGTGTGTGGTTACTACTGGTAATCTTGAGACTAGTGTGGATCTTCTACTTCTTGATATAGTTGATTTTGATGTCATCTTGGGTATGGATTGGCTGTCCCCATATCATGCTATATTGGATTGTCATGCCAAGACAGTGACCCTGGCTATGTCAGGGTTACCCCAGTTAGAGTGGAAAGGAACTCCTGGTCATTCTGCCAGTAGGGTTATTTCTTATATGAAAGCTTGGCTTATGGTAGAGAAAGGGTGTCTAGCCTATTTGGCTTATATTCGTGATCCCAGTGCGGATGCTCCTTCTATGGACTTAGTACCAGTTGTTCGTGAATTTCCAGAAGTATTTCTTGCAAATTTGCCGTGGATGCCATTTGTCTCTGGGCTCTCAACCCATTTCTATTACACAATACCGTATAGCCACACCAGAGCTGAATGAATTGAAAGAGTAGTTACAAGACTTTCTTGATCAGGGATTAATTAGACCTAGTGTCTCGCCCCTGGGGTGCACCAGTATTATTTGTAAAGAAGAAAGATGGCTCTATGCAGATGTATATAGACTATCGGCAGTTGAACAAGGCCACTATCAAAAACAAATATCCGTTGCCAAGAATTGATGACTTATTTGATCAGATTCAGTGTGCCAAGGTATTTTTGAAGATCGATTTGTGGTCTGGTTACCATCAGTTGAATATTAGGGCATCGGATGTCCCTAAAATAGCTTTCGAACTCGGTATGGGCATTACGAATTCCTAGTGATGTCATTTGGGTTGTCAAATGCCCCAGCAGCATTTATGGATTTGATGAATTGGGTGTTGAAGCCTTATTTGGATTCTTTTGTGGTTGTATTCATTGATGATATCATAATTTACTCCAGCAGTCGAGAGGATCATCAGCAGCATCTTCGAAGTGTGCTTCACACTTTGAAGAGTAATCAGTTATATGCCACATTTTCAAAATGTGAGTTTTGGTAAGACTCAGTTGCCTTTTTGGGGCATGCTGTATCGGCATAAGGCATAAAGGTGGATTCTAAGAAGACTGAGTCTATTCAGAATTGGCCTAAACCTACTTCAGTTACATAGATCCGGAGTTTCCTGGGTTTAGCAGGTTATTATCGTCGGTTCGTGGAAGGGTTTTCATCTATATCAAGCCCATTGACTAGATTGACTTAGAAAGGTGTCCCATTCAGATGGTCAGACGAGTGTGAGTTGAGCTTTCAGAAGGTCAAGACCGCTTTGACTACGGCGCCAGTGTTAGTTTTTCCCACCGGTTCAGGATCGTATATGGTATATTGTGATGCATCTCACATTGGGCTTGGTGCAGTATTAATGCAAGATGGTAAGATAATTGCATATGCGTCACGGCAGTTGAAAGTTCACGAGAAACATTATCCTGTTCAAGACTTAGAATTTGCAGCCATTGTTCATGCGATGAAGATTTGGAGGCATTACCTCTACGGTGTCTCATGTGAGTTATTTACTAATCATCGTAGCCTTCAGTATATGTTCAAACAAAAGGATCTTAATTTGAGGCAGAGAAGATGGTTGGAGTTGTTGAAAGACTATGATATCACCATTTTGTATCACCCCGGAAAGGCCAATGTGGTGGCCGATGCTTTGAGTAGAAAGGCTGTGAGTATGGGCAGTCTTGCGTATATTTCGGTTGGTGAGAGGCCATTAGCTGCAGATGTTTAGACTTTGGCTAATCAGTTCATGAGGTTAGATGTTTCGGAACCCAGTTGGGTTCTAGCTTGCACAGTCGCTCGGTCTTCTTTATATGAGCACATCAGAGAGAGGCAGTACGATGATCCTCACATACTTGTCCTTAAGGACACGGTGCGGCACGGTGATGCCAAACAGGTTGATCTGGGGGAAGATGGGGTTCTGCGAATGCAGGGTCATATTTGTGTGCCTAATGTGGATGGACTTCGTGAATAAATTTTTGAAGAAGCACACAGTTCGAGGTATTTTATTCTTCCAGGTACCGCCAAAATGTATCAAGATTTGCGGCAACATTATTGGTGGAGGAGAATGAAAAAGGACATAATTGCATATGTAGCTCGGTGTCTGAATTGTCAGCAAGTTAAGTACGAGCATCAGAGTCCTTGTGGTTTGCTTCAGAAGTTAGAAATTCCTGAGTGGAAGTGGGAGCGTATCACTATGGATTTTGTTGTTGGGCTCCCACAGACTCAGAGAAAATTTGACGCAGTATGGGTCATTGTGGACAGGTTGACCAAGTCAGCACATTTTATTCCAGTGGCAGTTACCTATTCTTCAGAAAGGTTAGCTGAAATGTACATTCATGAGATTGTCCGCGTTCACGGTGTGCCCGTGTCTATTATTTTAGATCGAGGTACGCAGTTTACCTTACATTTCTAGAGGGTTGTAAAGCATGAGTTAGGCACGCGGGTGGAGTTGAGTACAACATTTCATCCACAGACAGTCAGAGTACACTATTCAGATATTGGAAGATATGCTTTGCGTTTGTGTTATAGACTTTGGAGGTTCTTGGGATCATTTCTTTCCACTTGTGGAGTTTGCTATAATAATAGCTACCAGTCGAGCATTCAGATGGCTCCATATGAGGCATTATACGGAAGGCGATGACAATTGCCAGTTTGTTGGTTCGAACCGGGAGAGGCTCGGTTGTTGGGTACCGATTTGGTACAGGATGCCTTTGATAAGGTCAAGATTATTCAGGATCGAATTCGCACAGCTCAGTCTAGGCAAAAGAGTTATGCCGATCGTAAAGTTCGTGATATTGCATTCGTGGTTAGAGAAAGAATATTGCTCCGGGTTTCACCTATGAAAGGTTTAATGAGGTTCGGAAAGAAGGGAAAGTTGAGCTCTAGGTATATCGGACCCTTTGAAATTCTTGAAAGAGTGGGTGAAGTAGCCTATAGGCTTGCATTACCACCTAGTTTATCAGCGGTTCATCCGGTGTTCCATGTGTCTATGCTCCGGAATATCATGGTGATCCGTCCTACGTGTTAGATTTCAGCTCAGTCCAATTGGAGAAAGATTTGACTTACGAGGAGGAGCCGGTGGCTATTCTAGCCTGGCAGGTCCGACAGTTGAGGTGTAAGTGTTATCCTTCAGTTCGGGTGCAATGGGGAGGTCAGCTGGTAGAGGCATCTACCTAGGAGTCCGAGTAGGGCATGCAGATTAAATATCCACACTTATTCACCAGCTCAGTTACTTTTTGCTAACTCCGTTCGAGGAAGAACGTTTGTTTTAGAGGTGGAGAATGCGATGACCCTAGCTGTTATTTTTAAATTTAATAAGTAATTCTGTGTTCTAAAACCTCAAAAAGAACCATTTATCATTCCACGACTTGCGTGCGCCGTCCGTAAAATTTTCCAGAAAGTTTTCATGTGAAAATTGGATTAAAATGTGAAATAGAGCTTTAAAACTCAACTGAGTTAACTTTAGTCAACATTTTTAACATACGGACCCGGATCAGTGTTTTGACAATTTCGGTAGGTCCGTATCGTGATTTGGGACTTGGGTGTATGCCCGGAATCGAATTCCAAGGTCCCTAGCTCGAGATATGGAATTTTGATGAAACATTAAAAACTTGAAAGCTTAATGATTTTTAAGAAGTTACTAATGTTGGATTTATTGACCTCGGGTCCGTATTTTGGTTCCGGAGCCCGGTGTAGGTCCATTATAATATTTATGACTTGTCTGCCGAATTTGGTGAGAATCGGAGTTGATTTGACCTGATTCGGTCGTCCGGTTGTAAAAATAAAGGTTTTAAAGTTTTCTTGAAAATTTCCTTTGATTTGGTGTCCGATTCGTAGTTCTAGGTGTTATTTTGGTGATTTAATCGCGCGAGCAAGTATGTGTGATGTTTTAGGACTTGTGTGCAAGTTTGGTTTGGAGCCCCGAGGCCTCGGGCGAGTTTCGGATGGGCTACGTGACAATTTCGAACTTAGAAAATCTGGTTTTCTGCGAAAGTACTCTCTCGAACGCGAAGAGAAAATTGGGGATGGCACGTTTTGTGCTTCGCGATAGCGACAAAGTGACCACGTTCGTGAAGGCTTGAGGTTCAAAGCTTCGCGTTCGCGATCGAAGCCTGGCGTTCGCGAAGGGCATCTCGCCTTATCGAAGGCCAAGCCAGGAAGCATCATGTTCGCGAGGTAGCACCGCGTTCGCGAAGAGTAAAATTGGACTGCACAAATTTGTGCTTCGCGAACGCGAGGTACTGACCGCGTTCGCGAAGGGTAAAAATCCTAGAAACAGAACTTAAGTTCTGGAAATGGGTTTTCGACCCATTTTCAAATCTTTTCCATTTTTGAGCTCGGGTAAGGCGATTTTTGGACAGTTTTCACGGAAAAACATTGGGGTAATCCGTGAATTTATGGAAGAAAAATTAATTTTTTTATAAAATCTTCCAAAAAATAAAATTTAAGATTTGAAGGTCCATTTGACACCGGAATTGGATAATTTTTGTATGGTTGGACTTATCTCGTAATGGGTGTTCGGATTTCGTAAGTTTTTTGAGATTTGAGACGTGGGTCCCACTATCGAATATTTTAATGAATTTTGGATTTTTATCCGGAAAATTTGTAAATTCATATGGAATTAGTTCCTATGATTCGTAATGAGTATATCGAATTGTTTGTGAATAGATTTGAAGCTTTAGGAGACAAACTTAAATGGAAAAGTTGTGGTCGAGTAATTGATTGTAATTTGCAAAGCGAGGTAAGTGTCACGGTTAACCTTTATTTGAGGGAATAGAACCCTTAAATTATTTGTTATTTAAATTGCATGTGAACGACGTATAGGCGAGGTGACGAGTGTCTATACTTCGTCAAATTAATTGTTTGCCTACTTACTTGAAAAAATAATAAATAGTTTTAAATCATAAATTAATTATTATAATAATTATTTCTCTCTTATTATTTTTCAAATATTAATTCTTGAATTCCTGCATTCATTGTTACATGCTATTTGGATTATGTGTTTTAATTGTTATTTAACATTTAGCATATTAAATATTAAACTGCCTATTTTTCTTCCTGATTACCTGATTTATTTCTATTATTGTTGTTGTTACTAATATTGCGTACATGTAATGTAAGTGACCCGCCTTAGTCTCGTCACTACTTCGTCGAGGTTAGGCTCAGCACTTACCAGTACATGGGGCCGGTTGTACTGATACTACACTCTGCACTTCTGGTGTAGATTTTGGAGTTGGTCCCAGCTGCGTACCATAGACTTGCTCGTATTTCAGCTACTCAGAGGAGACTTGAGATATTGCTGCACGGCGTTCGCAGTTTTGAAGTCCCCGTCTACTTTACTTTAGTTGTGTGTTTGTTTCTAGACAACTTTATTTTATTCATACCTTTATTTGTATTTATTCTAGAAGCTCGTGCACTTGTGACACCAATTCTGGGTTGGTATTTAGACACTGTTATTTTTATGGATTAATAACTATATTTCAGACCTTACTTTCGCGTTTATTTCTTTGATATTAATAAATTTAAAGATTGTTTAAAAATTGGTTAATATCATTCTAACGTTGACTTGCCTAGCAAGTGAAATGTTAGGCGTCATCACGATCCCAAGGTGGGAATTTCGGGTCGTGACAATAATTCTTGAGTGTAAGAGTATTATTTATACATACGCGTACCAATAAGGTTTGTGGAAAGATTGTTGAGTTCAAATGGGTAAAGATTGGGTAGAAAATTGTAGAAATCTTCAAAGACTTTAATTGAAGATTTGAGGGTCAAGTTTATGTCAGAATTTGGTAAAATTTGTATGGTTGGACTCGTGGTTGGATGGGCGTTCATAGTTTATAATTTTATTGGGTTCTGAGATGTGGGCCCCATGGGCAATATTTTTAGTGCAATTTCAGATTTTGTTGGAAAATTAGTATTTTCATATGGAAATAATTCCTATAGTTTGAATTGATTGAATCGAATTAATTGCGACTAGATTCGAGGCGTTCAGAGGCCGATTCGCGAGGCAAAGGCTTATTGGAATAAAGAATTTCTCGGATTGAGGTAAGTAACAATTCTAAATTTGGCCCCGAGGGTATGAAACCCCAGATTATGTGTTATGTGATTGGTTTTAAGGTGACGCACATGCTAGGTGATGGGCGTGTGGGTGTGCACCGTAGGAATTGTGACTTGGTCAAATTCCATAGAAATGTGTAGTTGAATAATCTGTTGTTATTTGTACATTGTCCATGTAGTAGAGAAATTGAACCACAAATCATGTTTAGATTATGTATTGGTACTATAAGGACCCACAGAGGTTGTGCACATGTTGAATTATCTACTAAATTTATGTTTTGTGACTTTCACAGTTTTCTTGTTTATTTTATCTCAGTCTCTATTGTTGATTATTGATGCATCATATCATTGTTGTTTGGGTTGATTTCCATGATTACTGAGAGCCCGAGAGACTGTAGAGATTTATAATTGAGTGAGGTCGAGGGCCTGATTGTGAGATATTATACTAGCACGTGAATTGCCCATGCAGATCCAGATATTATACTATAGCACGTGAGTTGTCTGTGCAACACGTGAGTTGTCCTTGCAGCACGTCAGTTGTCCAAGCGGATCCAGATATTATACTATAGCATGTGAGTTGTTCGTGCAGCACGTGAATTGTCCGTGCAGCACATGAGTTGTCCGTACGGATCCAGATATTATACTATCACGTGCGTTGTCCGTGCATCATGTGAGTTGTTCGAGAAACTTATAGCGCTTGGGCTGAAGGAGCCCCTCTGGACTCTGTACACACCCCCAGTGAGCGCATGTACCTACTGAGTGACTATGGTCCTGAGAGGATGCATTTGGTTTTCATTATTGTTGCACTTCAGCTGTCATATATCGCTGTTTTGAAATTTTTTGAGAGATATTATCTTATGTTTCCGTTGAACATGACATCAAATTACTGTTTTGGCCTTAAATGTTGAACTTGAAAGCATGCCAACCTTGTTATGCTAGAAATTATTGTAATTGGACTCAGCTGTGAAGCTCGTCACTACTTTCAGTTCCTTATTTAGTATTGTTACTTGCTGAGATGGTTGTACTCATACTACACAATGCACCTCGTGTTCAGATCTAGGTGCTTCCGGATACGGCGACTGCTAGTTCCTGGAGTTTTATTTATTGGACATTATCGAGGTAGTTGTTTGACGTCCGCAGATCTTAACTCTCTTCCCTTTCAGTTTTGTATTGTTCCAAATTTTTAGACTGTGTTTTTTAGCAGTCGGACTTTGTTATCATTTAGATGCTCATGTATTCAGTGACACCCGGTTTTGGGAGTGTATCTATATTTAGTATTTGTGGAAATTTTCTCTTAAACTTAACTATTATGTTTTGAGTATTTATAAGGGAAATCTGGGTTATTGATGTTGTCGGCTTGCCCAGTATTGAGATAGGCGCCATCATGACAGGTGTGATTTTTGGGTCGTGACACCCAATCATCATAGCCTTTTGCAAAACGTACGAGACAACTCTCGGGAAGATTCACCCCTCGTTTTGGAGAATTGCAATTCTTCTGCGTTTCCTCATGAGCAAAATCGAGGGGTTTCCATCTACTATCGACCACCTTATGAGCATGTATAGCCCTCAACTTTACTAAGGGGCATTAACCAAGTTCGCACGTCGAGCCACTAAGGCCATATTCTCGAGCATCGACGAGGATCGTGACCGGGGCTGGTTGGGCGTTTCCTCGGACTTGATCCTGGCTGCGGATATGCCATTTCCTGAGAAATGGAATATGAAACGTAAGTATAACTTCGCCTTCAAGATTTCTTTTATTGCTTTTCTTTTTCATCCCTTCTTATCGATGTTATGTGATGATGTAGCTGCTGCCCAGATGCCGGATGTTGTTCCTTGACTCAAAGAGTGGGTCGAGGGCATTATGACACAGAGACCTTATTCCAAGAACTTATGGCATGAGCTCTCGAAGGGCCGATGGGAGGCCCGTAATCATGGTGAGAATTTCTTCTCTAAGTTATATTTGATCTTACTTTCACATCACCGATATCTGAATAGTTTTATTTTCTCTTTGTAGGTCTACCAAAAGACGTCGAAATTAGGCCTTCATCAGCCGATGATGATATCGTCACCAAGACCTCTGCCTTGGGGAAAGATAAAGAGTATAAAAGGAAAAAGGCTCTGAGTTCCCCAGGCGCTGAGAAGAAAAGGCCAAAGAAAAGATTGACTCGTAAACTTAAGGGAAGCACCTGAGGTCGAGCATTGTGTTCGGATTCACTCAATCGATTGAGGGATGAATCTGAGAGGGAAGGTGAAGCTTTTTATCTTGTGACCAGTATATCTTCATAGGTCAAATGGTAAGGGGCCTCCGAACCACGGAGAGGCGAGGCTGAATTTCATCACGTCGGGGAGATCGAGGCGAAGGCCAGAGTTGAGGCTCTCCGAGATTATGGTAAAGCCCCATAGGAAGCACTCGGCCCGATAGAGATTATCGACTCACCCTCGTTCACAGAGTCGATGTTTAACGAGGCCCAGGTTGCAAAAGAACGCCTCCTCGAGGGGGTCCATAGATCGAACGATCCTTTCCGTGGGTATTTCGATGGAGTGGATTCGTCGACCACTTAGGACGCCATTGGATTTGGCGATCTAGAGATACCGAGGAAGAGCTCTCCCTCAGAAGCAAGTGGGCATTCCTCGAGCCAGAAATTTTTCGATCAATTCCCTGCCACAAGTGTATATCCTGATCGGAAGCGCACCATTTTTTTCACTTCTGGAGGATGCCTGGATTCTCTCCAGCCCCGTAAGGGTGGCCAGCTATCTTCGGTGCTTGGTGACCGAGGATTATCAAGCTAAGATGAACGAGGTGGATGCTCCCTGCCTTTTCAACGAAGCGCAGAAAGTGCTAAATCGGGTAACTTCTCATTTTTCTATGTGAATATTTGATTTATACTTGGATTATTTCGCAGATGTTTTAGTGTTTCCCCTTTTTCTCGTAGGCTTCGGTGCTTCATCACGAGGCCTTTTTCAGGTACCGGGATAACCTTATGCAACTCGAAGCCATAGTTCGAGAGCTTACCGAGAAAAGAGACGCCTTAAAACTTCTTAGGGAGCAGCTCGAAGGGGAGACTAAGAACCTCCGTGCCGAGATGGAAGTGGCCCGGAAGGATCATGCTGACTTGGTCGAGCAGGTAAAAGTTTTCGAAGTAAGTGATGATGAATTTGATTCGGTGACTGATGGTCAAAATATGCAGGTCCAGCATAAACTCGATCGGATTGATCAGCTCCGAGCTGAAATGGACATAATCAAAGCTAAGATTGATGAATGGAGAGGCAAAATGGATCCCTTGGCCTCAGAAAAAGAGGCTTTTCGAGCACAACTAGCTTCGATCGAAATTCAGTTGAGAACAGCAAAGGAAAGGGTTGATGAGCTTTAATATCGACTCGGTTCGGCCGTCTCAGATTGAGATAATCTAGTCACGGAGCTCAAAACGGCCAAGTCGGAGATCATCGTGGCCAAGTCCGAAGCCACTAAAATGGTGGCCCGGTACAAGGCAGATGCCGAAGCTACTCAAGAACAATCGAAAATATAGCCGAGCATACGAAGTGTAAATCTCGAAGGCAAGCCCTCGAGGAAATTCACGCTCGGGATGTTGACTTATCAGCCGAGATCTAGGATGCCAAAGTGCTTGAAGCAGAGGCCAGGAAGCTGGCTTATCCCGAGGAGGAAGATTCTGAGGAATCAAGCGGATCTGAGGATGGAGAAGACCCCGGGAATCCAGATGATGAGGCGGGCTCCGACAACGATCATGGGGCCTCTTTTGATTTTTTTCTTTTTGCACTTAGTATTTTGTGTCAAGGTTGCTCGGTCTCTGTAAAGACAATACTTCGTAAATATAAATTCTTTATTTTTGATGATTTCTTGAGTTCTTCCTTCGCTTTTCATTTTATGTTTTTGCAAAAGATTGAAATTCCTTAGCTTTAAATTTTCATGTTTGCTTTTCATTTTATTATCTCTAGAGTATCGTAGGATCTGGTATGTCAGGGAACTCTTCATGAATACTCATATGTTTTAGGATATGACTCGCTGAGAGTGAGTTTTGTTCAAGTTTTCCTCAGCTTTTGCAACCTCGGGTTTTGTTAACTTGGAACGACTTTAACCTTTAAATTCTGGCTTTGCCAAATATGTCTCATGCCCTCGAGTGTTATTAAATCGGAACGACCTTAACCTTTAAATTTAGTCATTTTCCAAATAAGCTTCATGCCCTATAGTGTTATTAACTCGGAACGGCTTTAACCTTTTAATTTGGGCAATGCCAAAAAAAATTCAAGCCCTCGATTTTTATTAATTCGGAATGGCCTTGGCCTTTTAATTTGGGAAATTCCAAATAAGCTTCATGCCCTCGAGTTTTATTAACTCGGAATGGCCCTAGCCTTTTAATTCGGGCAATGCCAAATAAGGTTTATTCCCTCGAGTGTTATTAACTCGGAACGACCTTAGCCTTTTATTTCAGGCAATGCCAAATAAGATTTATGCCCTAGAGTTTTATTAACTCGGAATGACCTTAGCCTTTTAATTTAGGTAATGCCTACAGTACCTGAGTGAAGTGTAAGTTAGAACTCAGATTAAGGTGGCCCTTGGGCTCGATATCTTTAGGAAATTTTCTTGAAAGATGTAAGAAATATTTTAAAGGACAAGATGTTTATGTGCAAGGAAGAATCTTCTTTTTTATTCTTGTGCACAATAGTTGTACGCGTATACATATTTTGTGCCGGGGTTCAAGCGATCTGTGTGGGCATGGTTCATTTGACCGTTTGACCCTTACAATAAACCCTATTCATCGAGACCTTTCAATTAGGAAGTTTCATTCCTTGTTGAAGTCGATATCCGAGGGTATCGCCCCTAGTGTTCGGGGAATACTGAAGAGTTGCCTCGAATACTGTTGTAATTATTGTCACCGGTTCGTAGTCGGCCTTCAATTCTAAGTTAGCACCATTTACTTGTTGCCTCGTTAAAAACCTTGCCAGGAAACCCATTTGGGACAAAGTCGGTTTAAGGGAAAAAAAGTGCAACACGTGCTTTTAGACCTATGATATCGTATCATCCCTTGTTGATCACCTGCAAGTGTTATTTTGAAATGAAAAATAAAAGAAAGAATAGTATTGTACCTTAGCAGTAATATCGCTTTAAGTGAGTTATATTCCAGTTGTTCATTAATTGCTCGTCGTTCATTGTTTTGAGCTTGTAGGACCCTTTTTTGGTGATCTCGATAATTTGATATGGTCCTTCCCAGTTTGGCCCCAATTTCCCTTCGTTCCGGTTTCAGGTGTTCAGTGTGACTTTTCTTAGTACAAAGTCCCCGATATTGAAGTATCGAAGGTTGGACCTTCGATTATAATATCTCTTGATTTTCTATTTTTGGGCGGCCAACTGAACAATGGTAGCTTCGCGCCTTTTATGTAGTAGCTCTAGGCTCATATTCATAGCCTCGTCGTTCGATTGCTTCGTTGTATATCAGAATTTTATGCTCAGTTCTCCGACCTTGATCGGTATTAAAGCTTCGGTTCCATAGACCAAAGAAAATTGGGTGGCCTTGGTACTGGATTTCGAGGTCATATGGTATGCCCATAGGACCTCAGGAAGCATTTCCTTCCATTTTACTTTGGTGTCGACCAACCTTTTTTTGAGGTTTTGGATTATGGTTTTATTGGTGGATTCTTCTTGTCCGTTCCCGCTAGGGTGGTAAGGAGTGGATAATATCCTTTTGATCTTATGGTTTTCGAGAAACTTGCTTATTTTGCTGCCAATAAATTGTTTCCCGTTGTCGCACACAATCTCGGTCGGTATTCCGAATTGGTATATGATATGGTCCCAGATAAAATCGATGACTTCTTTTTCTCTGACCTTTTCATATGCCCGTGCTTACACCCTTTATAAAAATAGTCAATCATAAATAAAATAAATTGAGCCTTACCAGGTACCCGTGGAAGGGGGCCAACAATGTCCATCCCCTATTTCATGAATGACCAAGGTTACAAAACCGAATGCAGTAACTCCCTAGGTTGATGAATCATTGGAGCGTGTCTTTGGCATTCATCACATTTTCGAACGAACTCCCTTGAATTTTTTTCCATGTCGATCCAGTAGTAACCAACTCTGATTATTTTTCGGACCAGTGATTCGGCGCCCGAATGATTTCCCCAGGTACCTTCGTGAATTTTTCTCAGTATCCCCCGGACCTAGACATATTATAAGCGGACCATCGAATATTCTTTTGAATAGGGTTCCATCTTCGGACATGCTAAATTGGGCTGCTTTTATACGCAGGGCCCTAGATTCTTTTGGGTTCGAGGGAAATTTTCCGAAATATTCCACGTACTTGTTCCTCCAGTCCCAAGTTAGGCTCATCGAGTTGATCTCGGCGTGGCCTTTTTCCACCACCGATCTCATGAGCTGCATGACTTTTCCCGAATTGAACTTGTTGTCTTCGACCGATGATCCCAAGTTAGCAAGGGCACCAGCCTCGTTGTTTCAATCCCGAGGTACATGTTGCAAAGTCCATTCTTTGAACCGATGTAATGTCACCTGTAATTTGTCTAAGTATCTCTATATTAATTCTTTCCTGACCTCGAATGTTCCATTAACTTGATTTACCACAAGGAGGGAGTCACACTTGGCTTCAATCTCCTATGTCCCCAAGCTTTTGGCTAATCCAGGCCTGCAATCATGGCCTCATATTCGGCCTCGTTGTTAGTCAATTTCACAATCTTAATAGATTGTCTAATTATATTACCTGTTGGTGGCTTTAGTACGAAACAAAGTCCGGACCCCTTTGCGTTCGAGGCCCCATCTCTAAAGAGGGTCCAAATTCTTGAAGATGTCCCTGAGTTAACCAATAACTCTCTTTCGACCTCAGTTATTAGGGCCGACGTGAAGTCGGCTACGAAGTCCGCCAAGATTTGGGACTTGATGGTGGCCCGAGGTCAGTACTCAATATCGTACCCATTTACTTCAACTGCCCATTTGGCCAATCGGCCCGAGAGTTCGGGTTTATGCATAACATTCCTTAACGGGTAAGTAGTTACGACACATATGGGGTGGCATCGAAAGTATGGTTTAAGCTTCCTAGAGGCACTTAGCAAAGCGAGCGCCAATTTTACTAGGTGAGGGTACCTAGTTTCGGCCTCACCTAAGGTCTTGCTAACATAATAAATTGGAAACTGCGTACCTTGCTCTTCCGAAACCAAGACTCCACTTACCGCTACCTCCGAGACCGCTTAGTATAAACACAGTTGTTCGTCTGTCTTTGGTATGTGAAGCAACGGTGGGCTCGATAAGTATCTTTTAAGCTCCTCCAGAGCTCGTTGACATTCCGGAGTCCATGAGAAGTTATTCTTCTTTTTTAATAGTGCGAAGAATCGGTGGCTCTTATCAGACGACCTCGAAATAAATTGCCCTAGAGCAGCTATACACCCGGTTAGACTTTGCACTACCTTTACATTGTCAACGACCATAATATCTTCTATGACTTTGATATTGTCGGGGTTGATCTCGATTCCTCGGTTGGATACTATGAACCCGTTGAATTTACCTGATCCAACTCCGAACGCATATTTTTCCGGGTTCAGCTTCATATTCTACTTCTTCAATATGCTGAAGGTTTAATACAAATGTTTTAAATGGTCCTCTGCTCACAGGGACTTAACCAACATATCATCAATGTAAACATCCATCAATTTTCCTATTTGTTCTTCGAACATCCGATTTACTAGGCGTTGGTATGTGGCACCGACATTTTTTAATCCAAATGGCATTGCATTATAACAATATGTGTCGTTTTTAGTGATGAAGGAGGTTTTTTCCTGATCACCCGGGTCCATCCGTATTTGGTTGTACCCAGCATCAAGAAAATTAAGGATCTCGTGGCCGGTCGTGGCATCGATCATACGGTCGATGTTGGGCAAGGAAAAAGAGTCTTTGGGTCATGATTTGTTCAAATCTTTGTAATCTACACATATTCTTAGTTGATTTCCTTTTTTAGGGACTACCACTACCTTTTCAAACTAATCCAGGTATTTAACCACTCGAATGGACCCTATTTTAAGGAGTTTAGATACCTCGTCCTTGATGAAAGCATGTTTGACCTCGGACTGGGGCCTCCTCTTCTGCTTGGACGGATTGATTTTTGGGTCCATGCTTAGTTTGTGAGTGGTTATCTCTGGTGGGATCCCTGTCATATCAAGATGGGACCAGGCGAAATAATCTATTTTAGCTACAAGAAATTGAATAAGTTTTTCCTAAGATCGGGAATTAACCACGTTCCCAGGTATACCTTTCAATCGGGCAGATGCTCGACCAATACAACATGTTACATCTCTTCGACTGTTAATTTAGCTGCGTCGGAGTCATCGGGGATTATAAAAGATCAGGGGATCCCGTAATAATCGTCTTTATAATTCCCCAGCTCATCCGATTGGGTAGTGGTTGGTGTCGGTGACTGCTATTTGGCCTCTTGGTTTGCAACCGAATTTGGTTCTTTCGATGTTGTGAGTATTGATATTGGAATCACATCTTCGACCGCAAACATCTCCTTTATTTCTGGTTGTTCCCCGTAAGCTGTCTTAATCCCTTTCAGAGTTGGGAAGTTTAACACTTGGTGAAGCGTTGAGGGCACTGCCTTCATATTGTGGATCCACGGCCTTCTGAGAAGGGCGTTGTACCTCAAGTCTCCGTCGATCACAAAAAAGTTGGCCTCTCATATGGTTATGGTGATATTGACCGGTAACATTATCTCTCCCTTAGTGGTTTCACATGCCATGTTGAGCCCCTTTAAAATTCGGACTACAGGCATGACTTTGTCTCGTAGACCGAGTTATTCCACGACCCTCTTCCGAAAGATGTTGGCCGAGCTAAGGCACTCGTCACCTCGCCTATACGTCGTTCACATGTAATTCACATGATAATTAATTTAAGATTTCTATTCCCTCAAGTCAAGTTTAACCACGACGCTTACCTTGCTTTGCAAATTCCAACCAATTATTCAACCACAACTTTTCCTTTTAAATTTGTCTTCGAAAGCTTCAAATCTATTCACAAACAATTCGATATATTCAATACTAATCATAGGAATTAATTCCATATGAATTTATAAATTTTCCGGATAAAAATCTAAAATTCATTTAAATATTCGACAGTGGGACCCACGTCTCAAATCCAAGAAAAACTTGCAAAATCCGTACACCCATTCCGATACGAGTTAAACCATACAAAAATTGTCTAATTCTGATATCAAATGGACCTTCAAATCTAAATTTCTCGTTTTTGGAAGATTTTAGAAAAATCTATTTTTTCTTCCATAAATTCACGGATTTATGATATAAACGAGTATGGAATCATGACATATAATCAATATAGGTTAAGGAATACCTACCCCAATGTTTCCCGTGAAAATCGCCCAAAAATGCGCCTTAACCGAGCTCAAAATAACCAAAATGAGTACAAATGTCGGACTCTTTGATATATACATTGCACAGGCATTTCCGCACCTGTGGTGCCTAGGCTCGCACATGCGAGCTCGCATCTGCGAAATGGGGCAACCAGGCGAGGCCTCGCGCCTGCAGAGGAAAAATGTGCACCTGCGCTCCCTTCGCTTCTGCAATCATTTGGTCCGCTTCTGCGGATGCGCGGGTGCGTGCAGGTTTCCGCACTTGTGTACTTTTGCCCAGCCATGTCCGGGCGCATCTGTGATCGAAGGCTCGCTTCTGCGAGCTCGCACCTGCGAGAAAAGTCCGCAGGTGCGATTACCGCAGAAGGAAAAATACAGATTTTGCTTAAGTCCCTTTCTTGTTCCGATTTCAATCTGTATCGCTCTCGGGGTACTCGGGAACCCGTACGAATATACCAACAAGTCCAATAACATAATACGGACTTACTCGGGGTCTCGTATCATGTCAAACAACGATGAAATTACAATTCACACCCCGATTCAAACTTTGAGTTTTAAACTTTTTAATTTGCAAATCTCGTGCCAAAAGATATTAAATGAATCCGGAATGACTTCAAATTTGGCACACAAGTCATAAATGACATAACGGAGCTGTTCAAATTTCCAGAATCGGTTTCCAGCATCGATATCAAAAAAGTCAACCCCATGGTCAACTTGAAAATCTTTAGCCTTTAAATTACTAGTTTCCGTTAAATGGTTATAAATTGAGCTATGGACCTCCAAATTAAATTCTGGGCATACGCCCAAGTCCAAAATCACGTTACAGAGCTACTAGATCTGTCGAAACACCGATCCGGGTCCGTTTGCTCAAAATATTGACCAAAGTCAACTCAATTGAGTTTTGAAGCTATATTTCACATTTTAATCCATTTTTCACATAAAAACTTTCAGAAAAATATTACAGACTGTGCACGCAAGTCGAGGAATGATAAATGGTACTTTTTGAGGTCATAATTACTTATTAAATTTAATAATGACATTTTGGATCATCACATTCTCCACCTCTAAAACAAACGTTCGTCCTCGAACGGAGTTAGAAAAAAGTACCTGAGCTAGTGAATAAGTGTGGATATTTACTCTGCATGTCCGACTCGGACACCCAGGTAGATGCCTCTACCGGCTGAGCTCTCCATTGCACCCGAACTGAAGAATAACTCTTTGACCTCAACTGTCGGACCTGCCGGGCTAGAATAGCCACCGGCTCCTCCTCGTAAGTCAAATCTTTGTCCAATTGGACTGAGCTGAAATCTAACACATGGGATGAATTACCATGATATTTCCGAAGCATAGACACATGGAACACCGGATGAACCACTGATAAACAAGGTGGTAATGCAAGCTTGTAGGCTACTTCATCCCCCCCCCCCCTTCAAGAATTTTAAAGGGTCTGATATACCTAGGGCTCAAATTGTCCTTCTTTCTGAACCTCATTACACCATTCATAGGTAAAACCCGGAGAAATATTCTTTCTCCAACCATGAATGCAATATCATGAACCTTACAGTTAGCATAACTCTTTTGCCTAGACTGAGCTGTGTGAAGTCGATCCTGAATAAGCTTGACCTTATCCAAGGCATCCTGTACCAAATCGGTACCCAATAACCGAGCCTCTCCCGGTTCAAACCAACTAACTGGCGATCGGCATCGCCTTCCGTATAATGCCTCATATGGAGACATCTGAATGCTCGACTGGTAGCTATTATTATAAGCAAACTCTATATGCATCAAGAAATGATCCCAAGAACCTCCAAAGTCTATAACATAAGCGCGAAGCATATCTTCCAATATCTAAATAGTGTGCTCTGACTATCCGTCTGTCTGTGGATGTAATGATGTACTCAACTCCACCCGCGTGCCTAACTCACAATGTACAGCCCTCCAGAAATGTAAGGTAAACTGCGTACCTCGATCCAAAATAATAGACACGGGCACACCGTGAAGGAGGACAATCTCACGAATGTAAATTTCAGCTAACCTATCTGAAGAATATGTAACTGGCGCTGGAATGAAATGCGCTGACTTGGTCAACCTATCCACAATGACCTAAACTGCGTCAAATGTTCTCTCAGTCTGTGGGAGCCCAACAACAAAATCCATAGTGATACGCTCCCACTTCCACTCAGTGTAACTTCTGAAGCAAACTACCAGGTCTTTGATACTCGTACTTAACTTGCTGACAATTCAGACACCGAGCTTCATATGCAACTATATCCTTCTTCATTCTCCTCCACCAATAATGTTGCCGTAAATCTTGATACATTTTAGTGGCACCTGGATGAATAGAATACCAGGAACTGTGTGCCTCATCAAGAATTAATTCCCAAAGCCCATTCACATTAGGCACACAATTACGACCCTGCATTCGCAGAACTCCATCTTCCCCCTCAGCAACCTGTTTGGCATCACCGTGTCCTTAAGGAAAAGTAAATGTGGATCATCATACTGCTTCTCTCTGATGCGCTCATATAAAGAAGACCGAGTGGCTGTGCAAGCTAGAACCCGACTGGGTTCTGAAACATCTAACCTTACGAACTGATTAGCCAAAGTCTAAACATCTGCAGCTAATGGCCTCTCACCAACCGAAATATATGCAAGACTGCCCATACTCACAGCCTTTCTACTCAAAGCATCGGCCACCACATTGGCCTTTCCGGGGTGATACAAAATGGTGATATCATAGTCTTTCAACAACTCCAACCATCTTCTCTGCCTCAAATTAAGATCCTTTTATTTGAACAGATACTGAAGGCTACGATGATCAGTAAATACCTCACACGAGACACCGTTGAGGTAATGCCTCCAAATCTTCATCACATGAACAATGGCTGCCAATTCTAAGTCATGAGCAGGATAATTATTCTCGTCAACCTTCAACTGTCGTGACACATATGCAATTACCTTGCCATCTTGCATTAATACTACACCAAGCCCAATATGAGATGTGTTACAATATACCGTATACGGTCCTGAACCTGTGGGTAATACCAACACTGGTGCCGTAATCAAAGCGGTCTTGAGCTTCTGAAAGCTCATCTCACACTCGTCTGACCATCTGAATAGGACACCTTTCTTGGTAAATCTGGTCAATGGTCTTGCTATAGATGAAAACCCTTCCACGAACCGACGATAATAACCTGCTAAACCAAGGAAACTCCGGATCTCTGAACTGAAGTAGGTCTAGGCCAATTCTGAATAGACTCAATCTTCTTATGATCCACCTTTATGCCTTATGCTGATTCAACATGCCCCAAAAAGGCAACTGAGTCTAACCAAAACTCACATTTTGAAAACTTGGCATATAACTGATTATTCTTCAAGGTGTGAAGTATATTTCGAAGATGCTTCTCATGTTCCTCTCGACTGCTGGAGTAAATCAAGATATCATCAATGAATACAACCACAAAAGAATCCAAATAAGGCTTGAACACCTGATTCATCAAATCCATATATGCTGCTGGGGCATTTGTCAACCCAAATGACATCACTAGGAATTCGTAATGCCCATACCGAGTTCATAAAGCTGTTTTAGGGACATCAAATGCCCTAATCTTCAAGTGATGGTAACCAGACCTCAAATCGATCTTCAAAAATACCTTGGCACTTTGAAGCTAATCAAATAGATCATTAATTCTTGGCAACTGATATTTGTTTTTGATAGTGGCTTTGTTCAACTGCCGATAATCTATACACATCCGTATAGAACCATCTTTCTTCTTTAAAAATAATACCAGTGCACCCCAGGGCGAGACACTAGGTCTAATGAATCCTTGATCAAGCAAGTCTTGTAACTGCCCTTTCAATTCTTTCAACTCTGCGGGGCCATACGGTATGGTGGAACAGAAATGGGCTGAGTGCCCGGAGCCAAATCAATACAGAAGTCAATATCTATGTTGGGTGGTATCCCCAGCAAATCTGCAGGAAATACTTCTGGAAATTCACGAACAACTGGTACTGAGTCCATAGAAGGAACACCCACACTGGGATCGCGAATATAAGCCAAATAGGCTAGACATCCTTTATCTACCATACGCCGAGCTTTCATATAAAAAATAATTGTGCTGGCAGAATGACCAGGAGTTCCTTTCCACTCTAACCGAGGTAACCCCGGCATAGCTAGGTTCACTGTCTTGGCATGACAATCCAATATAGCATGATGAGGGGACAACCAATCCATACCCAAGATGACATCAAAATCTACCATATCAAGAAGTAGAAGATCCACAATAGTCTCAAGATTGCCAATACTAACCACACACGAATGATAGACATGATCTACTACAACAGAGTCTCCCACCGGTGTAGATACACATACAGAAGCACTCAGAGAATCACAAGGCACAACCAAATATAAAGCAAAATAAGAGGACACATAGGAATAAGTAGATCCTGGATCAAATAGAACTGAAGCATCTCTATAGAAAACTGGAATAATACCTATGATCACAGCATCAGATGACTGGGCCTCAGGCCTAGCTGGAAAAGCATAAAATCGGGGCTGAGGCCCACCACTCTAAACTGTATCCTTGGGAGGGCCTCTGACTGGCTGGCCTCCACCTCTAACGGTCTGACCTCCACCTCTAATGGCCTGACCTCCACCTCTAATAACCTGACCTCCATCTCTACCTGCATGACCCCTACCTCAAGCTGGCTGAGCAGGCGGTGAAGCAACCGGTGTCGGTATGATGGCACGAGAATCTGGTCGATATCTATTACTCTCCAATCTAGGGCAATACCTCGTGATGTAACCAATGTTCCCACACTCATAACATCCATCCTAATGCCGTGGCTGCTGAAGCTGAAGCTGACCCAAATGGTCCGGATAACCATTGTAGTAACTCTGGAGTGGTGATGCACCGATAGAAGCTGAATGCGCACTGAATGCTGGCTGCCTAGAGTAAGGCATAATAGGACCGTGACTCCCTGAAGCACTGGGAGATACATGAAGTGCTGAATGAAATGGTGTGGAAGGATGATCCCTACCAAAATTACCTCCGCCTCCAGACGAGGCACCACTGAAACCACCGAATTGACGAGTCCTCTTATCAGACCTCTCCTCTCTCTCTTGTGAAAGAACCATCTCGATTCTCCTCGCGACATTAGCCGTCGCCTGAAAAGAAATTTCACTTCCGGTCTCCTTGGCCATCTGAAGCCTGATAGGGTGAGTTAGTCCCTCAATAAACCTCCTCACTCTCTCTCCCTCAGTAGGTAGTAAAATAAGATCATGACGGCCCAAATCCACAAAATGGGACTCATATTGAGTAACGGTCATACTGCCCTGTTGTAGACGCTCAAATTGCTTGAGGAATTCCTCTCTTAGTGTGATAGGGAGGAACTTTCCCAGAAATAGCTGAGAGAACTGCTACCAGGTAAGTGCAGGCGATCCGACTGGTCGATTCAATGTATAATCTTCCACCACCTCTTGGCGGAACCCGTCATCTGAAATACAGCAAAATCAACCTCATTGGTCTCAACTATACCCATATTGCGCAGCACCTCGTGGCAGCGTTCAAGATAATCTTGTGGGTCCTCAGAAGGTGTACCACTGCAGTGAACTGGAAAGAGCTTAGTGAACTTATCCAGTCTCAATAAGGCCTCAAAATACATGGCGGGCCTATCACCAGTATGTGCCGCAAAAATTGGCTGAACTACCCTAACTTGTGGGGCTGCTGGAGCCTGATTCTGGGGAGCCATCTGCTCCGGAGCGGGAGTAGTGGGAATTTGTGCTCCTCCTCCAGCCTGTGAGATGGCTGGTGCCACTGGAAATGTACCATTCTAGGCCACGCCCTCCATAAGACTTACCAAACGGACTAGAGCGTCCTGAAGTACTGGAGTGGCTATGAATCCTTCCGGGACCTGGACTAGTCCAACTGGTACATTCTGAACTGGAACCTTCTCCTGAAGGTCCACCTGAGGTTCTATAACAGGTGCAGCTGCACGAGCTCTGGACTAAGCTCTACCTCGGCCTCTGCCTCGGCCTCTAGCACGACCTCGACCTTGACCTCTTCCCCTGGCCATAGTTTTCACTGGGGGTTCTGGTCCCTGTCCATCGGTAGAGGTATTACGTGTTCTCACCATCTGCAAGAGAATAAGAGTAGAATGGTTCAATCATCGATGATAGAATAAAATCGCACGACAGAATAAGAAAGAAGTGATATTGTTCCTAAACATCATAGCCTCTGAGAGATAAGTACAAATGTCTCCGTACCGATCCTTCAGACTCTACTAAGCTTGCTCGTGACTCGTGAGACCTATGTAACCTAGTGCTCAGATACCAACTGTCACGACCCAAAATTCACACCTTCGGACCGTGATGGCGCCTAACATTTCACTTGCTAGGCAAGCCAATGTTAGAATAATATTAAACAATTTATAAATAATTTTTAAATTATTAATAATAAAAGAAACAAATGCGGAAGCAAAGTTTGAAATATAGTGAATAATACAAAAAACACAATGTTGTCTAAATACCATCCCAGAATTGGTGTCACAAGTGCACGAGCTTCTAGAATAAATATAATTAAAGGTCTGAATAAAATAAAGTTGTCTAGAAATAAACACACAGCTATAGAAAAATAGACGGGGACTTCAGAACTGCGGACGCCATGCAGTTATACCTCAAGTCCCCTCTAGTACCTGAAATTCGAGGAAGTCTATGGTACGCCGCTGGGACCAACTCCAAAATCTGCACAAGAAGTGCAGAGTGTAGTATCAGTACAATCGACCCCATGTACTGGTAAGTACTGATCCTAACCTCGATGAAGTAGTGACGAGGCTAAGGCGGTTCACTTATATTAACTTGTACGCAATATTAATAACAACAACAAATAATAGAAATAAATCAAGTAACTCATTTATAATAATTGAAGCCAACTCAGCAGTCATAATCCATTATTATTTTAACCAATTCTGTTGCAGCGTGCTACCCGCTCTCACAATATATTCACATTCAATTTTGTTGCAGCGTGCAACCCACTCTCCCAATATATTCCTTTTTAATCAAGTCTGTCATATATTTATTTCAATCAAGTATATATATAAACTTTTAATAAGTCTATTGCGGCGTGCAATCCGATCCCCCAATGTTGACTTTTAAATAAGTCTATTGCGGCGTACAATCCGATATCCCAATATTGACTTTTAAATAATTCTATTGCGGCGTGCAATCTGATCCCCCAATATTGATAACTTTAAACAACTCATAATGTAAATAAAAATTACTCCAATAAATACCACGTCCAATGAGAAACTATTAAGCATCAAGACACACAATAATTATAATTTATCAATGAACAAACAATGGAAATAACAATTCATTTTGGAAATCAGGGAGAAAATAGATAATTTAATATTTAATATGCTAAATGTCAAGTAGCAATTAGTGCACATAATTCAAATAAGCATGTAGCAATTATTACAGGAATTTAAGAATTACTATTTGGCAAAGAATAGGAAAGAATCAATTATTATAACAATTAATTCGTGTATTAAAATAAATTTAGGATTTTTAAATAGTTATACAAACAATTAATTTGACGATGTATAGGCACTCGTCACCTCGCCTATACGTCGTTCACATGCAATTCACATAATAATTAATTTAAGATTTCTATTCCCTTAGGTCAAGGTTAACCACGACAGTTACCTCGCTTTGCAAATTCCAACCAATTACTCAACCACAACTTTTCCTTTTAAATTTAACTCCGAAAGCTTCAAATCTATTCACAAACAATTCGATATATTCAATACTAATCATAGAAATTAATTCCATATGAATTTATAAATTTTCGGGATAAAAATCTAAAATTCATTTAAATATTTGAAAATGGGACCCACGTCTCAAATCCCAGAAAAGCTCAAAAAATTTGAACACACATTCCGATACGAGTTCAACCATACAAACTTTGTCTAATTCCGGTATCAAATGGACCTTCAAATCTAAATTTCTCATTTTTGGAAGATTTTAGAAAAATCTGATTTTTCTTTCATAAATTCACGGATTTATGATATAAACAAATATGGAATCATGAAATATAATCAATATAGGATAAGGAACACTAACCCTAATGTTTCCCGTGAAAATCGCTAAAATTGCGCCTTAACCGAGCTCAAAATAACCAAAATGAGTAAAAATATCAGACTCTTCGATAAATACACTACCCAGGCATTTCCGCACCTGTGATGCCTGGGCTCGCACATGCGAGCTCGCATCTGCGAGAAAAATCTCGCATCTGCGAAATGGGACTGTCAGGCGAGGCCTCGCACCTGCGGAGAAAAAATGCACACTTGCGCTGCCTTCCCTTCTATGATCATTTGGTCCGCTTCTGCGGACGCGCGGGTGCGTGCAGGTTTCCGCACCAGCGGACTTTTGCCCCTCCATGCCTGGGCGCATCTGTGATCGAAGGCTTGCTTTTGCGAGCTTGCACCTGCGAGGAAAATCCGCAATTGGGATTACAGCAGAAGGAAAAATACAGATTTTTCTTAAGTCCAGTTCTTAATCCGATTTCAATCCGTATCACTCTCGGGGTACTCGGGACCCCATAAAAATATACCAACAAGTCCAATAACATAATACGGACTTACTCGGGGTCTCGTATCACGTCAAACAACGCTGAAATTACAATTCACACCCTGATTCAAACTTTGAGTTTTAAACTTTTCAATTTGCAAATCTCTTGCCAAAATATATTAAATGAATCTGGAATGACTTCAAATTTGGCACACAAGTCATAAATGGTATAACGGAGCTGTTCAAATTTCCATAATCGGATTCCGTCTTCGATATCAAAAACGTCAACCTCGTGGTCAATTTGAAAATCTTTAGCCTTTAAATTACTAGTTTCTGTTAAATGGTCATAACTTGAGCTAGGGACCTCCAAATTAAATTACGGGCATACGCCCAAGTCCCAAATAATGATACGGAGCTATCGGAACTGTCAAAATATTGATCCGGATCCGTTTTGCTTAAAATATTGACCAAAGTCAACTCATTTGAGTTTTAAAGCTCTATTTCACATTTTAATCTATTTTTCACATAAAAACTTTCCGAACTTTTACGGACTGCGCACGCAAGTCGAGAAATGATAAATGGTACTTTTTTAAGGCCTTAGAATATATAATTATTTATTAAATTTAAAGATGATATTTTGGGTCGTCACAGTTCTGACAGAATAAACAGACACCGAAGGGGCCCCGAGTTGATCATCTTCGACCCTGATTTTTGATTGATATCGATTGTGTACATCGACACAGGTAACAGTAGGGTACTCTATCAGATTCTGCTTCAATTGTTGTGAAACTACCGAGCTTCGAATATTGGGTCCCTGAGTGAAAGCTTAAACGGCCCAATTATCAGCGACCGGTGGCAGATCCATTCGTTCTATTTGAAAACGGGACACGAATTCCCTGAGCATCTCGTTGTCCTTTTGTTTGATTTTGAAGAGGTATGATTTCCTAGTTTCAACCTTGATGGCACCGACATGTGCCTTTACAAAAGAGTCTTCAAGCATAGCAAATGAGTCAATAGAATTAGGAGGTAAGTTCTGATACCATATCATGGCTCCCTTTGATAGGGTCTCCCCAAACGTTTTTAGTAGAACAAACTCGATCTCGTCATCTTCCAAGTCATTTCCTTTGATGGCACATGTATAAGAGGTTACATACCCATTTGGATCGGTCGTCCCGTTATACTTAGGTATTTTGGGCATACGGAATTTGTTGGGGATCGGCTTCGGAGCCGCTATTAGAGGAAAAGGATTTTGCACAAACTTCCTGGAATACAATCCTTTCAATATCGAAGGTGCTATTGAAATTTGATCTACCCTGGAATTGTAAGTTTCTACCTTTTTTTTGTTTGCTTAAATTTCTTTTCCCCTGATTCTATCTGTTTCATCAACTCCTTGAGCGTCTTTTTTATGTCGGTATTAGGGGCCGATTCTTATTCATTCAACCTTACAATGACCGACTCAGGTCTGAAGGCGACTTCTCGGGGCGGATCGGTTTCAACCCTGGCTTGGTGTCTGGCTTTGACTCTGCAACAGAGCTATCGCCACTTGTTGGGCTTGCAGCATTTCAAAGATCATCCGTAGGTTGATCCTGTCTTCTTCAATGTTTTACGTGTTTCTAGTTGCAGATCGGGCTCCACCATGGATGCTATTGTTGGGGCCAGTAGGAAGGTTCGTGTCGATGGACACATGTGAATTAACATCAATCGGATCCGCGGTCCAAATTCCAACGGGGTCAGTGGGTGGCCCTACATTACCGGGCGCCGCGTTGTTATTCTCAATTTGATGACCCAACCCATTTTCGATATGTAGGGGTGCTAATTGAGAGTTTATCATTTTTAGCCTAAAATCAAAGACACTTCAAAGAGCAAGTTTAAAGTAGTGTGTGTTATGGAGATTTGTATCAAATAACCACTATTATCCTTAGTCCCATGGTGGGCGCCAAACCGTTTATCCCAAAAATTGGATAACAATTGAATTTGATGTGGTTTTAAAGATACGTGATATAATTTGATACAGAGTGATAAATCAGATCTATTATGGAAATAAAAGATAAAAAGGTAAATGCAAACCACGCAAGTTTGAGCAATCCTAGTCTTGTGAGATTAATCTCCCCCGAGTTAGAAATAATATAATTGATAATATTATTGATGTTGCAGTGCAATTAACCATGAAAAAGATAGAAATAATAATATATAGCCTTTTGATATGAATTACAATGCCTTTTACGAATTGTCAAGTCCCCCCTTACATATTAGGAGAGATCTACCCTTTGAGATATTATTTTATTGTTATATAAAAGGCAAAAGTTCCTGATTTGCTGACCATTGAATCTCTTTTTGAGCCGTTCCCTGATTTTCGCCACAATGAATGGTTAATGGTGAGAATTACGGATCCCTGTCGGATGAGTTGACAAAGCTTTCTTCGAAACCGTTAGAAACAGGATCGGTCATGCCATCGGCAAACTCGATGGCAAATCCGATGGTTTCGATATCTAATTTTGATAGTGCTTTGGGTTCAATCATAATTACCATGTGCCGATCTTGGCTGGTGGTTGGTAGTCGTCAGATAGATCTTCGAGCTCGACTTCACCCGATCAAGGAATTTGGAAGCTCGATCGAATATCGAGCTCGATTTTACCCGTATACACATATCAAGACTTAAGAAAAATTATTATCCATTTGCGTCATGTGATTCCACTTGAGGTAGAAAATAATAATAAATTAATTTATAGTGAGCATATATAGAACGAGAAAATGCAAAGTTACCTCTTTGGTTTGGCCGTTAATTTCTTTTTTCGTTGTTCTCTTCAACTTTTGCTTCTTCAAGATTTCTAAGAGGAATGAGATACGTAATTAAAAAAAAAAAAGAATCAGATACCTGGCCTTGTTTTCCCTTTCAACCCAAAATAAAGTTGGCCAATAATTACAAAAGTTAATCGACAGTATATGGTACGTAATGAAAAAAAAAAAAGAATCAGATATGGCCTTGTTTTCCCTTTCAACACAAAATAAAGTTGGCCAATAATTACAAAAGTGAATGAGAAATCCAGTGAATCAAATCAAAGACTTTTTTACTCAATTATTTTCGTTTTGGCACGTTTCTTCTATAGGAGTATTTTCAAAATTTTAAAATAGCCTAGTGTCGAATGGTTTTCACAAGTGACTATGCAAATTTACGGTGTGTCTTCATGCATGGAAGACTAGGTACATTTGTTTATATTGAAGCCAAGTGGACTAATATATTTGGCCAAGTGTTAAAAGAATCTCCAAACTTGTCATACATGCAATTTTCCTATAAATAGGTTGTGGATTAGCCATCATACTAACTCAATTCTCAAACAGAAACCTATTATTATTAATTTTTCTCTCTAATTTTTTGAACCCGGTTGATATTATTTAATTTTGCTGATTTTTGTATCCTCTAAATAAATAGAGGTAGACTTGTTTAATCCTGGGAAAATATTTCACATTGCTGAAATAGTTTCTTAGGACAATGCTCAGCACGACTCAAGCCAATTTGTGTATCTGCTCACAAATAAAATTATTGCATTATTATTATTACTTTTTCCGTGTCATTTCCCTACATATTCCACTATACTATAACAACTTTTAAATTTCAAACCTTTAATAGAATTCTGCAAATCATTATCTTGATTCAATTTAATGGTCATTCTAATAAATAAGGATTATATATTATTTACCCTTAAATGGGATAA
Source organism: Nicotiana tomentosiformis (assembly GCF_000390325.3). Taxonomy (NCBI): domain Eukaryota; kingdom Viridiplantae; phylum Streptophyta; class Magnoliopsida; order Solanales; family Solanaceae; genus Nicotiana; species Nicotiana tomentosiformis. Next base: position 18,119,356 of record NC_090815.1, on the reverse strand, counting down.
CAATTGAATTTATATGTGGTTTTAAGAATATGTAGATTGATTCAACACAAATAATCAAGCATATTAGATAAATGTGTTAAAGACAAAATGAATGATCAAACTAGTTGTAATGTTACGTCCTAGCCTGAACCTAGGTTGAGCGGTAGTTTGCCCTCGACCGGACCCTTGGTTTGCACCCAATCGTTAATGAAGAACAAAACATTTAAGTAAGGAACTTTTGCAATACCTAGAAAAAAAAGCTCTCTTTTATATAGTAGAAAAGTTTCATCCCTAGTACAAGTCAAAAAAAGATAAAAATCTTCCTTTCTAGTTAATTACTGATTCGTAACCGACATCGAGCGAGATCTGCATCGTGATATCCAGTAAGATACGAATATCACCGCCCTTTATCCGTCGTGCGTAACCGATTATCATATTTTCTGAGGATTTAGACCTCGTTTTTGTTCCGGAGAGCGTCGCTTTATCGCGACTATTGATGAACACATCGTTCTTCTTTCGTGGGTCTCGATACGAAAGTTTCTCGGACTCAATTTCAGTCTTGTGAGTCCATTCCCTTCTTCTGTTTTCTTAACCGAGAAATCAAGGTATGCTTTATCCCCGATTTTACCTATATACAGATAGTCCCTTCATTTTCTGGAGAGTAGGTTTGCCAAAACGACAGGAAACGATGAACACCTATTTCTTCCATCGTATGTTATAACTAAAATGACGGGTAAATCGAAACGTCCCATCAGACGCGTCGTTCTGACTTTGGATACGTGTCAGTCATTAGCTGGCTGTCTTCGAATGCGAAGCGTCGCGCATTGATTGCCTTTTTCTCTATAAAAGCCTCAACCCTCTTCGCTTCTTCCACTTTTTGAATAGACGCTTTACCTTCGAACATTCTAATACCTTTTAACTTCTCCGGAGGACTAAGACCGAAGCTGGCATGGGAGGTTCGTTTAGGTAAAAATCGAAGACCTGATTCCCCACGAGTTTCTATAGTTCCCCCGAGGAATGGAACACATCATGTAAGTATTGTCTTTCTTGGGTATTTATTTCTTTTTATTATTTCTCTGATTGTTTGTGGTTGTGCAGTTGTTGCCCAAGTTTCTAATACAATCCCATGATTCAAGGAGTGGATCGAGGGGATCTATAAGCAGATGTCTACTCCGAGAGCGCATGGCGCAAACATTCGAAGGGTAAATAGAAGGCTCGTTCTCATGGTGAAGTTCTTCCCAGTATAGTTATCCCCACGCTTTCTCTTTTCTTAAAGGTCTGCCTAAGACCACCAAACTCAGGCCGCTGGATGAGGACGAGGATCCGTCCTTTCTTGCTGAGCCCCTCATTTTGGGGCTGCCCGGGGCTGCCACGAAGGAGGAGAAGAAGAAAAAAAAATAGAAAGTCCTCAGGTTCCCCGGACCCCGAGGCGAAGAGGAAGAAGAGAACGGCCACCCGGGTCCAAAAACCCAAGAAGAGTACCAGGTCCAGGGTACCGGATCCTGATTTCCTCTAACGGCTCAGGGATTAGTCAGAAGAATATGACATCTTCATTGTTCATGGGTCGACCCTTACTAAGGGGGAGCAGGCGACGACCGAGAAAGAGGACCATGAGGTCGATCCCCCTTTAACTCGGGAACCTGAGGGGAAGATATTTGATGCAGCCTCTCAGGTAAGGCCCAAGTGGGCAAAGAAAACTCAAGTGAGGGAGTGCAGGGTCTAGATGATGCCTTTAATATGTTTTTTGACATCATGGACATGGCCGCACTAGAGGAATATTTTGGGCTTAGTCACCTGGAGGTCCCTAAGAAAGATGTGCCATCGGGAGCTGACGGGCGAGTTCGATACCAAAGCTAATGAAGCAATTTCCCGCTCCAAGTGTGGACCCCGAGAGAAAGATAATGATCGTTCTCACAATCTCGGAGGATGCCCGGGTCCTGTATGCTCCGGTGGGCATAGACAACTACCTTAGATAGCTTGTGATCGGGGAGGATCAGGCAAAGATGAATGAGGTGGGCACGTCAAGTCTCTTCAACGAGGTGCAGCAGGCGCTTAATCAGGTAAGGTGCTAACCCTTTTGTACCCATTTATGAATCCCACTTAGGTTTTTGATGTCCCTGCTAATTTTATTGTTTTACAGGCTTTAGTGCCTCAACGTGAAAGTTTCCTCCGATACCGCTTGGAGATTATCCAGCTCATGATCGAGCTCAAAGTGCAGGTCCGGAAGAAGGACATATACATGGCTCTTAGTGAGCAACAATATGAGTCCCTTAAAGGCCTCCTGATTCTCTAGGTTGGGCTATAAAAAGCTCAGAAGGAGGCCACAACCCTAAAGAGGGAACATGCCCACCTGGTTGAGAAGGTAAAGATTTTTGAAGCTTAAAACGAGCAGCTAGTCGTGGTGACTAACAACACCACTTCACAGTTTCAGCAGAAGATAGACCTGATCGATCAGTTGTGGGCTGATATGGACAAGGTTAAGGCCACGACCAAAGTGTGGAAGGAAAAGATGGGCATGTTGGCCTCGGAGAAGGAAGCTACGAAAATGGAGTTGGCATCAGTCGAGAACCAACTTCGGGTGGCGAAGAACAAAGACAATAAATGGTCTCAGCTAAATGATGATCTCCGGGAACAGCTAAGCCCGCCGTCATAGAACGGGATGCTCTCGGAAAAGAATATGCGACATTGAAGTCTAAATGGGATAAAACGGCTGCTGATGCCGAAGAAATGGTGGCCCCATACAAGGACGATGTGGAGGCAATCGAGACCCACTTAAAGACAAAGACTGAATACATAAAATGGCTATCCCGAATAGAGACCCTGTAAGAGATCCAAACTCGAGGTTTTGACCTATCGGCCGAGTTTGAAGAAGCTGGGAGGCTAGAGGCTGAGTAAAAGGAGATCTATGAGCATGAGGGTCCCGAAGTCTCCGAGGGTTCCAAGGGCTCCGAGGGTTCCGAGCGCTCCGATAGCTCCGACGGTTGTGGCTACGAGTCGGGCCCCGGTGAAGACCAGGCATAAATGCCTTAGTATTTTTCCAGTTTTTTATTTATTCCTATGTATTTTTTTGTTTACTTTGATTCTGTTCTGTTGGGCCTTTGTAAATATATTCTGTAATATATATATAAAACTTTTCCCTTTCTGAAAATATCGTGTCTTTACTTTTCAAGCATCTTCTTGCAATTTTTATTCGTGTATTGTTTTTGATGCCTTAGCATAGAATCAGGTATAGTTTTCGGGCATTCATTTTTCAAAGCTTGACTTTGATGTAGCTTTGTTTGCTTGTGGCTTGGAATTCTCGGTGAGAACAGAGGTGTTCAAGATGATTAAGAGTTTTGAGACGATGTTTTTTTCTAGAGTCACCTTTTAGTAGGTTTCGAATTTTCGTAAGGGCCTTACTTTCTGGTCACGGACTTCGGACATCTCCGAGCCGTTTTTAAGGTGGTTGTAGCCTTTTATACTTGGGCACCGCCTAATAGGTTTGGTGCCTCTAGAATTTGGTAGCCCGGGTTTTCATCGGGCGACAGTCCACGAGTTGGGGTAGCCTGTGGGATCGATAGTCTCCGAGTAGGGGTAACCCATAGGCTTTAGGATCGAGGATCAAAGAAACATAAATATGCAGTAACAAAGTGTAAGGGAAGTGAAAATTTCTTTTATTTCTTAGTATGCAAGGTACACGATCGAAAGTACATAAGAACTTATGCCATGGCTTGAGTGGACTATGTAGGTGCGGTTCATATGACCATTTGGCCCTTACAATGAATCCTAACGACCAAGCCTTAGCTTTTAGCACATAAAGTTTCGTTGCTAAAGACCTTAATTCGAGGGTAGTGGACCCAAGTTATTCGAGGTCGAACTTGTGAGGGATCAAATATTGTTGACCCGAAGCAAACGATCATTGATTTAGGTTTGAAACCGGTCTTCAAATCTAAGGTAGTACGTTTTATTGTTTCCTCGTTAAAAACCTTGCCGAAAAACCCATTTCGGGATAAAATCGGTTCAAGAAAAAAAGAGTGTAACGCATGCCTTCAGACCTAATAGGCACATCTGTCCTTAGTCGATTACCTGCATATGTTAGTCCGATTTATAACATGATTAAAAATTAATTAAGTTCATACCTTAGCAGTAGTACCTCTTTAAGTGTGTCACGTTCTAGTTGTTCGGTAGTTGTACGCAGTTTCCCGCTTCGAGTTTATAAGAGCCTTTATCGGTTATTCCGATAACTCAGTATGGTCCTTCCTAGTATGGGCCTAGCTTCCCTTTGTTCGAGTTCCATGTGTGTAATGTAACTTTTCTCAACACCAAGTCCCCAACTTGAAAGTGTCGGAGGCTGGCTCTTTGATTGCAATACCTTTCAATCCGCTGTTTCTAGGCAGCCATCTGGACCAGGGAGGCCTCCCTCCTTTTATCCAGTAGTTCCAGGCTCGTGATCATGGCCTCACCATTTGTCTCTTCGATCGCATACTGGAACCTGAGTCTCGTTTCTCCTACCTCGACTGGTATTAACGCTTCAGCTCCTTAGATCAAGGAAAACGGGGTGGCCCCAGTGCTAGACTTTGAAGTCGTATTCTATACCCACAGGACTTCGGGCGGGATCTCCTTCCATAACCCTTTCGCACTGTTCAACCTCTTTTTCCGATTTTGAAGTATGGTCTTATGTGTTGATTCTGCCTACCCGTTCCCAATATGATGATAAGGCGTTGATAGTATCTTCATGATTTTGTGATCTTTGGAAACTTTATTCACTTTACTGCCAACGAATTATTTTCCATTGTCGCAAATGATCCCGGATGGTATCTCAATTTGACATTTTATATGGTCCCAGATAAAGTCAATGATTTCTTTCTCCTAAATCTTTTCAAATGCTTGAGCCTCGACCCATTTGGAAAAATAATCGATCGTGAATAGTATGAATTGAGCTTTACCGTATGTCGGTGGTAGGGGACCAACAATGCCCATTTCCCACTTCATAAATGGCCATGGAGATGAAACTGAGTGGAGCATTTCTCCCGATTGATGGATCATCAGGGCGTGTCTTTGGTAGTCGTCACATTTTTGTATGAAGTCTTTCGCATCTTTTTCCATATCGGCCCAGTAATAGCCGACCCTAATTAGTTTCCAAACTAAAGATTCAGCCCCCGAATATTTCCTACAAGTGCCTTCATGAACTTCTCTCATGGTGTATTCGGTCTCTCGAGGTCCCAAGCATCTGGTCAGCGGGCCGTCGAATGTTCTCCTGAAAAATGCCCCTTCGACTAAGCTAAATCTAGCAACGTGTGTGCATGATGTTTCTTAGCGGGTAAGAGGTCATGACACAAATGGGGTGGCATGGAAAGTACAACTTTAGCTTTCTGGAGGCGCTTAGCAAAGGGAGGGACAATTGTTTCAGGTGAGGATACCTTGATTCGGCCTCGTCTAGAATTTTACTGACATAGTAAATAGGAAATTGTATACCTTGTTCCTCCCATACTAAGACTCTACTTACCGCCACCACAGAAAACGCCAACTAGAAGTATAGATGTTCGTCTGCCTTCGGAGTGTGCAGCAGAGGCAGACTTGATAGGTACTGTTTGATCTTCTCCAAAGCTTGATGTCATTCTGGGTTCCAGGAAAAGTTATTCTTCTTCTTTAATAGTAAGGAGAATCATTGGCTTTTGTTCGAGGACCTCGATATGAACTGGCCCTGGGCGGATATACGCCCAGTCAATCTTTGAACGACCTTGACGTTATCCACCACGGTGACGTCCTCTATGGCTTTGATTTTGTCGGGGTTGATCTCGATCCCTCGATTGGATACCATGAACTAGAGGAATTTTCCCGATCCTACCCGAATGTGCACTTCTCCGGGTTCAGCTTGATATTATATCTTAAGTTCATCGAATGTCTCCTACAAATGTTTCATATGGTCCTCTACTCACAGGAACATGACTAATATATCATCAATATAAACTTCCATTGATTTTCCTATCTGTTCTTCGAACATCCTGTTGACTAGGCTTTGATAGGTGGTACCGACATTGTTTAATCCAAACGGCATTACATTATAATAGTAGGTGCCAAATTTAGTGATGAAAGAAGTCTTTCCTTGATCGTCCAGATCCATCCGAATTTAGTTGTACCCGGAATAGGCATCGAGAAAGCTGAGTATCTCATGCCCGGCCATCGCGTCCCTCATCCGATCAATGTTATGCAAAGTGAAAGAATCCTTAGGACATTCCTTGCTTAGAAATTTATAATTTATACACATTCTTAGCTTATTCCCTTTTTAGGCACTACAAATACATTAGCTAACCAGTCCGGGTATTTAATTTCCCGGATGGACCCAATTTTAAGGAGCTTGGATACCTTGTCCTTATTGAATGCATGATTGACCTCGGACTACGGTTTCCTATTCTTCTTAAACAAATGGAACTTCGAGTACAAACTCAGCTTATGAGTGGTTACCTCCGGTGGGATCCCTGTCATTTCAAGATGGGATCAAGCGAGACAATATATGTTAGCTATAAGAAAATCAATGAGTTTTTTCCTGAGCTCGGGGATTAACCTCGTGTCCAGGTATACCTATCGATCCGGTAGTTGTTCGATCAGTATGAATTTCTCCAACTCTTCGACAGTCGATTTGGTTGCGTCGGTGTCATCAGGAGCTATGACCAATCTCCGGACTCTGTAATCATCTTCCTTGTCTATTCCTCATTCCTCCAGTTCGACCGATCTCGGTATTAGTGATTGCAATTTAGTTTCTTCCTTCTGGTCGGCTCTGCATTCCTTTATGTCAGAACTGCAGTGCCGGGATTACCTCATTGACTGCAAACATTTCCTTTTCAGTTGGCTGCTCTCCGTAGACTGTTTTGAATCCTCCCAGTGTAGGACATTTCAACACATGGTGCAAGGTTGAGGGTACCTCCCTTATGTTGTGAACCCAGAACCCAGAATCTACGTTATACCTCATATCCACTTCGATCACGTAGAAATTTGTCTCTTGGATTGTCTCCGCGGTGTTCACCGATAGGATTATCTCTCCTTTAGTAGTTTCGCATGCCATGTTAAATCCGTTCAATACCCGGACTGCTTGCACTATTTGGTCCTGTAACCCTAATTGCTCTACGACCCTCGATCTGATGATATTGGTCGAGCTACCTGGATCGATCAACACATGTTTAATTTGAAATTTATTGATAAGTATGGATATCACCAACACATGATTGTGAGGTTGCATGATGTCTTAGGCAACCTCGTTGTTGAAAGAAATGTTTTCCTCTAGGACATAATCTCGGGTGTATTTTTCCCATGTGATAGACACTTTATTACTCTTTATCATTGGTCCTTGGGGGACATAAACCTCTCCGATGATCATGTTGATGACATGATGAGGCTCCTCTTTTTCGACCTGTTTGTTGGTGTCCCTGCTCCTGAAGTGGTTTTTTGCCCAATCACTCAAAAACTCTCGGAGATGCCCGTTGTTGATCAACAGGGCAACTTCTTCTCTCAATTATTGGCTATCCTCAGTCATGTGACCATGAGTGTCGTGATACTTACACATTAAGTTATGATCTCTTTGGTAGGGTCGGACTGCAATGGTCGGGGTCAGTTGGTCACTTTGATGTGCCCGATGGCTGACACGATGCGGGCAACATCAACGTTGAATTTATACTCTGATAATCTAGGTGCTTCCCTGTTCCCGAGCGGCCTGGAAAAATCATTTTTGCTCATCAGACCTCGTCTACTGGCCCCTGGATCGCCTCTTTTTTTGTTCTTTGTAGGATGACGCCCAAACCCATTTCCCCTTTGGTCCGTACTGTATGGTTGGTACCGATCATGGACCAGCCTTGGCTCATGATCAACGGCTCTCTTAGACCTTTTGTCAGCGCTGATGGGATAAATATACCCAAAAGGTGCTCCAAGTTGGTCGTCATCGACCCTGATCTTCAACTGGTACCTGTTGTGGACGTCTGCCCAATTCACCACCAGGTACTCTACCAATTTTTGGTTTAGCTGTTATGAAGCCAAGGAGCTTCAATCGGGCAGGTCCATTCATTCTATATGGGACCTTGATACGAACTCCCTGAGCATCTCGTTGTCTCTTTGTTTAACCTCGAAAAGGTCCGACTTTCTGGTCTCGACCTTGATGGCCCCGGCATGGGCCTTCACGAAAGAATCTACAAGTATAGCAAACGAGTCAATGGAATTTCGGGGTAAGTTGTGATACCGTATCATTACTCCTTAGGACAAAGTCTCCCCAAACTTCTTCAGTAACACTGACTCGATTTCATCATCTTCCAAGCCATTCTCTTTTTTTGCGCATGTATAGGAGGTCACATGCACATTAGGATCCATGGTTTAGTTATATTTTGCGATATCGGGCATACGAAACCTCTTTGGGATCGCCTTCGGTGACACACTCTGAGGAAAAGGCTTTTGGATAAATTTCTTGGAATCTGGCCCTTACAATATCGGAGGGGTGACAACGATTTGATCGACCCTAGAATTATATGTTTCCACCTTCTTGTCATTGGATTAAATTGTTTTCTCGCCTGACTCTACCCACTTCGTTAATGCTTCAAACATTTTTATTATTCCGGGATCAAGTTCACCAGGTTTCTCGGTGATCTGTTCGTTTCTTTAGGTGTTTTCCCGGGATTGTTCGGGATCAACCATGCTGGGGGTTGGTTTTGATTTTGTAGCTGTACTATCATCTCTTGTTGAGACTGCAACATTTCGAAGATTAACCATAGGCTTACCCCCTCGCATTCGCCTTCGGGCGCCTCTAAAGTTGTTGGTCGGGGTCCCCCGCAAATGCTATTTTCGAGATCGGTTTGCAGATTGACGTCGATAGTCACCTGTGAGTTAGCATCGATCGCATCAGCAACTCGTACTCCATTGGGATCATCAGGAGGCACCTCATTGCTAGGCACCAGATTATTGTGTTCGCCATGATGGACAGACTAAGCGTCAACATTCAAATGGGCAGACGGAGAATTTGACACTTTTAAGGTAACCTGAAATTAAGACTTTAAAGAACAAGTGTAACATATAGTGTGTTATGGATATTTGGGTCAAATCACCACTATATTCATAGCCCTGCGGTGGGTACCAAACTGTTTATCCTTAAATCGGATAGCAATTGAATTTATACGTGGTTTTAAGGATATGTGGATTGATTCAATACAAATAATCAAGAATATTAGATAAACGAGTTAAAGACAAAATGAATGATCAAGCAAGTTGTAATGTTACGTCCAAACCTGAACATAGGTTGAACAGTAGTTTGCCCTCGATCGGACCCTTGGTTCTCACCCAATCATTAATGAAGAACAAAACAGTTAAGTAAGAGACTGTGGCAGTAGCTAGAAAGCGGAAAATGAATTTGTATTGCCTCGGTTCGCATGTTACCATGTCTCTTGAAAGAAAGAAAAACCTCCCCTTTATATAGTAAGAGAGTTTCATCCCTAGTACAAGTCAAAAAAAAGGTAAAAATTATCTTTTCTCGTTAATTACTGATTTATAACCAACATTGAGCAAGATCCGCGCCGTGATATCCGGTCAGGTGTGAATATCACGACTCTTTATCCGTCGTGCGTAACTGATTACCGTATTTTCCGAGGTATTAGAACTTGTTCTGGGTCCGGGGAGCGTCGCTTTATCACTCCCGGTGATGAACACATCGTTCTTCTTTTGTGGGTCTCGATACGAATGGTTCCTGACCTCGATTTCAGTCTCGTTCGTCCATACCCTTCTTCCGTTTTCTTCACGGAAAAATTGGTGTATGCTCTATCCCTGATGTTACTCGTACTCATCATTTTTATGGTGTATTCTTGTTTTTTCTATGGGTATATATATATATAGCTCATCATTTTTAAGGTGTATTCTTCTTCCTTTGAGTTAAAAATCAATATTCAAATACTCATCATTTTTATGGTGTATTCTTGTTTTTTCTATGGGTATATATATATATAGCTCATCATTTTTAAGGTGTATTCTTCTTCCTTTGAGTTAAAAATCAATATTCAAATACTCATCATTTTTATGGTGTATTCTTGTTTTTTCTATGGGTATGAATTTGGTATAAGAGGAAGACAAGTATTAATAGCTCATGTATTTTGAATTTCTTTTAAATATTCATATAGCTATTTGACTCTGGTGATGTAATTAAATAATCCAAAAAAATAATAAAATATACATAATCAATAAAACTACACTGGCACTGCAGCAGTATCATGTGTGACAATATGATATTATAGACACTTAATTTTTCTCCATCCCTTTATTTTACTCTATATCTTTGGTTTTAAATATATGTTTCTAGATTTTGCTTTAATATTTGATTTTGGGTTCATTTTTAGTAGACTTCACTTTTCTGGGAAGTTGAAAATCACGAAAATAGGTACACATTTGTTTAGACACAATACCTCCGGATCATTCTGAATTCAGTATCGTTTATTCAGTACATGATGCCAAAACTAATTTTTGCAACAATTACGGAAAATACAGGTTGTTACTTCCCCAATCAATTTTATCCAATACTCTTTTATCTTACATAGTTTAACCTATTAAATGTATAGTTTGAAACTTCTTTTCACGTAATAATAGGGTATTAAAAGGATCTATATATTAGAAACTAATTTGAGAGTGATATTCAAATTTATCATCATAAATTTAAATATTTTTGGGAGAATTAAAGTGCAAAATAAAAGCTCCAATGTTGGATTTTTTAAAAGCTTAAAGACTTATAAATAAATTTTGTAATTTGTTAAAACTTTTGATGATTGGGGTTCGTAGGTGTAACGACCCGGTCGATCGTTTTGAGAGTTAGAGCCCCGAACCCCTATTAACTGCTTTTTCCATATCTATTTCTGCTATTGTGATTTGCCGGGATGATTGGTTTTGAGTTTCGGAGTATTTTGGGACACTTAGTCCCTAAATGAGAGCTTAAGTCTTAGAATTTGGACCGTAATCGGAAATGTATGAAGACGGTTCCGAAAATAAATTTCGTCGGTTCCGTTAGCTCCGTTAGGGGATTTTGGACTTAGGGGAGTGTACGGATTGTGTTTTGGAGGTCCGTAACTTATTTTGGCTTGAATTGACGAAAATTGAATTTTTGGAGTTTTGGACCGTTTAGTGAAAATTTTGATATCGGGGTCGGATTCTGATTCTGGAAGTTAGAGTAGGACCGTAATGTTGAATATGACTTGTGTGCAAAATTTAGGGTCATTCGGACGTGGTTTGATAGGTTTCGGCATCGGTTGTAGGAATTTGAAGTTTCAAATTCTTTAAGTTTGAATTGGAGGGTGATTCGTGATTTTAGCGTTAGTTCATGTGATATGTGGAATCGACTAAGTTCGTATGGTATTTTAGGATTGGTTGGTATATTTGGTTGAGCTCCCGGGGGCCTCGGGTGAGTTTCGAGTACTTAAAGGATCAAAAGTTGGATTTGAGTTGCTTCTGAAGTCTTAAGGCATCTGTCATTTTCGCACCTGCGGTTGAGAGACCGCAGGTGTGTGATCGCACGTGCGGATAGGCAAGCACAGAAACGAAAAAATGGAGGAGTGCCAGGGGTCACAGGTACGAGGTGAATTCCTCATCTGCGATGCCCGCAGAAGCGTTAGGGTCATCGCAGGTGCGCAATGTCTGCAGAAGCGGAAAGAATTTCCGCAGGTGCAGCCCTTTCATCGTAGGTGCGAAGGCATAGGGGGTAAGTGATTTGCGAAGATGCGCACATTTTGCCGCACAAGCGCACCCGTAGGTGCGAGCCCAGGCTCCACAGGTGCGGAAATACCTGGGCAGTGGTTAAAACCGAAGGTGTTCGCGATTTTTGTCATTATTGGACTTTGCAACTCGGTTTAGGGCGATGTTTGAGAGCATTTTCGAGAGATTTCATGAGGTAAGTCCCTTGTGCTTATTTTTTATCAGTCATCTTGCTTCCTCATGTATTTTCCCACCTAGTTAGTGTGTATTTAAAGTGAAAACTGGGAATTGGAGTCTAGGGATTTGGAAGTTTCATTTGTAGATTTGGTGGACCATTTGGTGTCGGATTTTAGTAAATTTGATATGGTTAGACTCGTGAGTGAACGGGCTTTCGTATTTTATGACTTTTACTCGATTCTGAGACGTGGGCCCCACAGGCAATTTTTGAGTTAATTTCGAAATTTTCGTTAAAATGTTGATTTCGTTAATTAGATTACTCTATTATTGTTGTATTTATGATATGTAATTGCTTTTGGCTAGATTTGGGCCATTCAGAGCCGGATTCGTGGGAAAGGCATTGTGACTGATTGATTGAGCTTGGTTCGAGGTAACTAGCTTGCCTAACTTTGTGTGGGAGAAATTCCCTTAAGATTTGGAACTATTGTGATATGTGAGCACCGAGTACGTGAGGTGACGAGTACGTATACAGGATAGTTGTGGGAAAACCCGATTTTCTTACTGAGCAGCAACATGTTTTCCTGTTATTTTGAGTTATACCATTTTAATGAGTACTAATCTATTTTCATTCTTAATTGAGTTATTCCAATATGTGTAGCTTTCATGTTTAGTCTAATACAACATGTCTACATGTCTTAATTGTTTATGTGAATTATGTGCAACATGCTTAGTAAATTTCTTTCTTCTTCCCTGAGTGGTACTTAGTCTAAATTGTAAGAATTTCGTGATGTAGTTGTATTTCTACCATTCACGCTGCATATTTACTTTGGGACTACGGAACGGTATTTTGGGAGATACCCCTGTACTGCATATTTACTTTGGGACTACGGAACGGTATTACGGGAGATTTCCCTATCTTGTATATTTACTTTGGGACTACGGAATGGTATTCCGGGAGATCCCCCTGTCTTGCATATTTATTTTGGAACTACGGAACGGTATTCCGGGAGATCCCCCTGCACATTTACTTTGGAACTACGGAAAGGTATTACGGGATATCCCACTGCACATTTACGTTTGGGACTACGAGACGGTATCTCGGGAGATCCTATGTTGTGTTTCTGTGTACTAAGCGGTTACCTTCTATGATTTTATTGCTGTTAAATTGCAGCCTTTATTTTATTACGGTATTACACTCTATATTATTTTATTATATATTTACCAGTAGGGTCGTGACCTGACCTCATCACTACTCGACCGAGGTTAGGCTTGGCACTTACTGGGTACCGATTGTTGTGTACTCATGCTACTCTCTGCACATATTTTTTCTGTGCAGATCCAGGTGCACCTCATCAGCCGCACTATCAGTGAGCCGGGACAACTTTGGAGACTTCAAGGTATATATGTTGCATTCGTAGACCTCGGAGTCCCATTCTACTCTTTCTCATGTCCATTATCTTTTGTATTTTTCCTTGTTAGACTCTGATGTATAGAGACACTAGATTTTTCCTTCTGTAGTTTTTGATTCACGATGTTCTGGGTTTTGGGATTTGTTGTGTATTTTTGAATAGTTGGTTAAATTTATATTTTTATTTCATTATTCCGCAAAATGTTAGGCTTACTAGTTATAGATACTATGTTCCGTCACGACGTCACACGAAGGGGAAATTGGGTCGTGACAAGTTGGTATCAGAGCTCTAGGTTCATAGGTGTCGTGAGTCACAAACCGGTTTAGTAGAGTCTCGCGGATCGGTACGGAGATGTCTGTACTTATCTTCGGGAGGCTATGAAACTGTTAGAAAAATTTCACTACTTTGATTACTTGTCGTGCGAAACATTTGTTGACTTTAAAGATTATAAAGTTCTGAATTCTATTCTCTCACAGATGGTGAGGACACGTACAAGCGGATCTGATAACTAAGCACATGCGCCCCCTGCTAGAGCCGCGAGAGGCCGGGGACGGGGTAGAGGCCGAGGACGTCCACGTGGTGAAGCCATAGCACCCGCACGAGCTGCTACAGAGGAGCCCCCAGTAGCTCCAGCTGGAGGGCAGACACCTGAGGCACATGTTCCTGCACCATCCCTCCAGGAGACTTTAGCCCAGTTTCTGAGCATGTTCAGCACCTTAGCTCAGGCTAGTTTGATTCCACTTGCTCCTGCCACATCTTAGGTTTGGGGAAGAGCACAGATTCTCGTCGCCAGTACTCCAGAGCAGCGGGTTCAAGTCGACTAGGTTCCAGAGATTGTACCAATGCAACCGGTAGCTCCAGCTCAGCCTGAGGTTAGGGCAGCAGCTTCTGAGGCGGAGTAGCTCAGACTTGAGAGGTACAAGAAGTACCACCCACCTACCTTCAGCGGATTGGCTACAGATGATGCTCAGGGTTTTCTGGAGGAGTGTCATCGTATTCTCCGTACTATGGGTGTAGCAAAATGAGCGGGGTTTCTTTTACTACATTCAAGCTTAGAGGAGCAACCTATTAGTGGTGGCGTGCTTATGAGTTGAGTAGTCCGACTGAGGCAGCTTCACTTACATGGACTCAGTTCTCGGACATGTTTTTGAGAGAGTATGTCCTTCAGAGCCTCAGGGACTCATGGCACGCGGAGTTTGAGCAGTTGCGCCATGGTGCTATAACTGTGTCAGAGTATGCAGTCCGCTTCAATGATTTGGCCCGACATGCACCGGCCTTAGTTGCCACAGTTCAAGAGAGGGTTAGACGGTTTATTGAGGGTCTCCATCCTAGCATTCAGAGTAGTATGGCCAGGGAATTGGAGATGGATATTTCTTATCAGCAGGTTGTGGGTATTGCCAGGAGATTCAAGGGCATGTTTGCCCAGGATAGAGAGGAGAGGGAGGCCAAGAGGTCTCGAGAGGCTGGTTATTATTCGGGAGCTCGTTCCCCAATAGCTCACCATGGTAGGGGTTATGTGAGCCGCCCCGTTCATTCAGCTCTTCCAAGCTCTAGCGGTGTTCCAGCTCCTTCTAGACCCCCAGGAACCTTATTATGCACAGCCAGTATCTAGTGTGCCTCCTGCACGGGGTGTTCCTAGCGGCCAGTCCAGCAGACCTGGCTCGAGCCATTCATAACAGCCATGCCCTCCCAGAGCTTGCTTTGAGTATGGTGACACTTGCCACATGTTGATGGATTTCCCCAGGATTAAGAGGGTGCACCTCCACATACTTTTCATCCACGATGTGCTCTACCGGGTCCTCAGGCTATGATTACAGCACTAGCTGCTACCCCACCTGCTCAACCAGCTCGAGGTGGAGGTCGGGGAGGTAGAGGTCGCCTAGAGTGGGAGGCCAGGCTAGATATTATGCACTTCTTACTCGTACAGAGGTAGTTACTTCTGATTCTGTCATTACAGGTATTGTTCCGATCTGCCATAGAGATGCGTCGGTATTATTTGACCCAGGCTCTACATATTATTATGTGTCCTCTTATTTTGCCCCGTATTTGGGCGTATCTCGGGATTCTTTGAGTTCCCCTATTTATGTATCTACTCCTGTGGGAGATTCTCTTGTTATGGACCGCGTGTATCGGTCGTGTTTGATTGCTCTTAGTGGTTTTGAGACCAGTGCCGATTTATTATTGCTCAGCATGGTGGACTTTGATATTATTTTGGGCATGGACTGGTTGTCGCCCCATTATACTATTCTTGATTGTCACGCTAAAACCGTAACGCTGGCTATGCCAGGTTTACCATGATTAGAGTGGAGAGGCACCTTAGAGTATACTCCCAGCAAAGTTATTTCTTTTCTTAAAGCTCAACGAATGGTTGAGAAGGGGTGTGACGCGTATCTAGCTTATGTGAGAGATGTCAGTATTGATACCCCTACAGTTGATTCAATTCCAGTTGTGAGGGACTTTCCAGATGTGTTTCCAGCTGATCTTCTAGGCATGCCGCCCGACAGAGATATTGATTTTGGCATTGATTTGTTGCCGGGCACTCATCCCATCTCTATTCCTCCATATCGTATGGCTCCTCCTAAATTAAAGGAGTTGAAGGAGCAGTTATAGGAGTTGCTTGATAAAGGCTTCATTCGGCCCTGTGAAGGACGGTCCTATGCGGATGTGTATTGATTACTGCCAGTTGAACAAAGTCACAGTGAATAACAGGTATCCATTGCCTCGTATTGATAACTTATTTGATCAGTTACATGGTGCCATTGTGTTTTCCATGATTGACTTATGTTCATGTTATCATCAGTTGAAGATTCGGGAGCCGGATATCCCGAAGACTGCTTTGAGGACCAGATATGGTCACTATGAGTTTCTTGTTATGTCTTTTGGGCTGACCAATGCCCCGGCAGCTTTTATGCACTTGATGAACAGTGTATTCCGACCTTATCTTGACTCATTCATCATTGTGTTTATTGATGACATTCTGGTATATTCCCGGAGTCGGGAGGATCATGAGCAGCACCTGAGGACTGCACTTCAGACCTTGAGAGAAAAGAAGTTATATGCAAAATTTTCAAAGTGTGAGTTTTGGCTAGACTCAATGGCATTCTTGGGTCATATAGTATCGAGTGAGGGGATCCAGGTGGATCCAAAGAAGATTGAAGTAGTTTAGAGTTGGCCCAAACCGTCCTCAGCTACAGAGATCCGGAGTTTTCTTGGTTTGGCGGGGTATTACCGTCGCTTTGTAGAGGGATTCTCATCTATTGCAGCACCTATGACCAGGCTGACCATAAGGGTGCTCCGTTCAGGTGGACAGAGGAATGTGAGGAGAGCTTTCAGAAGCTCAAGACAGCTTTGACTACAGCCCCAGTATTGTTAGTACCTACAGGTTCGGGGTCTTATACTATATATTATGATGCATCGCAGATTGGTCTCGGTCAGTGTTGATGCAGGGCGGTAGGGTGATTGCCTAGCGTCCAGACAGCTGAAGGTGCACGAAAAGAACTATCTTGTCCACGACTTTGAGTTAGCAACTATTCTTCATGCCTTGATGATATGGCGGCATTATTTGTACGGTGTTCCTTGTGAGATTTACACTAATCATCAGAGTTTGCAGCATCTGTTTAAGTAGAAAGATCTTAACTTACGTCAGCGGAGGTGGTTGGAGCTACTTAAGGATCATGATTTCACTATTTTGTACCACCCTGGGAAGGCCAATGTGGTGACCGATGCTTTGAGTCGCCGGGCACAGAGTTTGGGGAGTTTAGCATATCTACCAGCAACAGAGAGGCCATTGGTGTTAGATGATCAGGCCTTAGCAAGCCAGTTTGTGAGATTGGATATTTCTTAGGCGAGGCGAGTATTGGCTTGTATGATCTCTCGGTCTTCTCTTTATGATCGTATCAGGGAGCGTCAATATGATGACCCCCATCTTTTTGTCCTTAAGGACATGGTCCAACACGGTGATGCTAAGGAGGTTACTACTGGAGATGATGGTGCATTGAGGATGCAGGGCAGGCTGTGTGCGCCCAAAGTAGATGGTTTATGTGAGTTGATTCTTCAGGAGGCTCACAGTTCGTGGTACTCTATTCATTCGGGTGTCGCAAAGATGTATTAGGACTTGAAACAACATTAATGGTGGAGAAGAATGAAGAACATAGTAGAGTATGCGGCTCGATGTCTGAATTACCAGTAGGTAAAGTATGAGCATCAGCGACTAGGTGGATTACTTCAGAAGTTAGAGATTCTAGAGTGGAAATGGGAGCGGATCACTATGGATTTTGTTGTTGGACTCCCGCGGACTCAACGAAGGTTTGATGCAGCTTGGGTGATTGTGGATAGGTTGACCAAGTCGGCTCATTTCATTCCTGTGATGACTACCTATTCTTCCGAGCAGCTAGCTTGAATCTACATCCGTGAGATCGTCAGGCTTCATGGTATACCGGTATCTATCATCTATGACCAAGGTACACAGTTTACATAACGGTTCTAGAGAGTTGTACAACATGAGTTGGGTACTAGGGTTGAATTGAGCATAGCATTTCACCCTCAGACGGACGGGCAGTCCGAGTGCACTATTCAGATATTAGAGGATATGCTTCGTGCGTGTGTGATAACAGTTATCATTCCAGCATTCAGATGGCACCATATGAGGCTTTGTACGGTAGGCAGTGTCGGTCCCCAGTGGGTTGGTTCGAATCCGGTGAGTCCATATTACTGGGTATGGACTTGGTTCATGATGCCTTGGAAAAAAGTGAAGGTGATTCAGGATAGACTTCGCACAGCCCAGTTCCGACAAAAGAGTTATGCGTACCGGAAGGTTCGCGATGTGGCATTCATGGTTGGAAAGCGAGTCTTGCTCTGGGTTTCGCCTATGAAGGGAGTTATGAGGTTTGGAAAGAAGGGCAAGCTGAGCCCAAGGTTCATTGTTCCATTTGAGGTGTTACGTCGAGTTGGGGAGGTTGCTTATAAGCTTGCCTTGCCTCCCAGTCTAGCAGGAGTTCATCTGGTATCCCATGTTTCTATACTCTGAAAGTATCACGGCGATCCGTCCCATGTGTTGGATTTCAGCTCAGTTCAATTATACAATGATCTACCCTATGTTGAGGAGCTAGTGGCGATTTTAGACAGGCAGGTCAGAAAGCTAAGATCAAAGAGCATTGCTTCCGTGAAGGTTCACTGGATGGGATAGCCGGCCGAGGAGGCGACTTGGGAGACCGAGAAGGATATAAGTAGTCGTTATCCTCAACTTTTCACCACTTCAGGTATGTCTCTATGCAAGTTCGAGGATGAATGATTATTTTAAGAGGGGGAGGATGTAACGACCCGGCCGGTCGTTTTGAGAGTTAGAGCCCCGAACCCCTATTAACTGCTTTCCCCATATCTATTTCTGCTATTATGACTTGCCGGGATGATTGGTTTTGAGTTTCGGATTGTTTTGGGATACTTAGTCCCTAAATGAGAGCTTAAGTCTTATAATTTGGACCGTAGTCAAAACTATGTGAAGACGGTTCCGGAATGTAATTCCTTCGGTTCTGTTAGCTCCGTTAGGTGATTTTGGACTTGGTGGCGTGTCCGGATTGTATTTTGGACGTCTGTAGCTTATTTAGGCTTGAATTGGTGAAAATCAAATTTTTGAAGTTTTGGACCGGTAGTGGAAATTTTGATATCGGGGTCGGATTCTGATTCCGGAAGTTGGAGTAGGTCCGTAATGTTGAATATTAATTGTGTGAAAAATTTGGGGTCATTGGAACGTGGTTTGATAGGTTTCGGCATTGGTTGTAAGAATTTGAAGTTTCAAGTTCTTTAAGTATGAATTGGAGGGTGATTAGTGATTTTAGCGTTAGTTGATGTGATATGTGGGCTCGACTAAGTTCGTATGGTGTTTTAGGATTGGTTGGTATTTTGGTTGAGGTCCCGGGGGCCTCGGGTGAGTTTTGAGTGCTTAACGGATCAAAAGTTGGATTTGAGTTGATTCTGAAGTCTTAAGGCATCTGTCATTTTTGCACCTGCGGTGGAGAGACTGCAGGTGCATGATCGCACGTGCGGAGAGGCAAGCACAGAAGCAGAAATATGGAGGAGTGCCAGGGGTCGCAGGTGTGAGGTGAATTTCTCAACTGCGATGCCCACAGAAGCGTCAGGGTCATCGCAGGTGCGCAATGTCCGCAGAAGCAGAAGGAATTTCCGCAGGCACGCATGCGCAGGTGCGGCCCTTTCATCACAGGTGCGAAGGCAGAGAGGGTAAGTGATTTGCATAGATGCGCATATTTTTCCGCACAAGCGCACCCGCAGGTGCGAGCCCAGGCTCCGCAGGTGCGGAAATACCTGGGCAGTGGTTAAAACGGAAGGTGTTCGCTATTTTTGTCATTTTTGGACTTTGCAACTCGGTTTAGGGCGATTGTTGAGAGAATTTTCGAGAGATTTCTTGAGGTAAGTCCCTTGTGCTTATTGTCGATCAATAATCTTGCTTCCTCATGTCTTTTCCCACCTAGTTAGTGTGTATTTAAGGTGAAAATTGGGAATTAGAGGCTAGGGATTTGGAAGTTTGATTTGTGGATTTGGAGGACCATTTGGTGTCGGATTTTAGTAAATTTGATATGGTTAGACTCGTGAGTGAACGAGCTTTCTTATTTTATGACCTTTACCCGATTCCAATATGTGGGCCCCACAAGCGATTTTTGAGTTAATTTTAGAATTTTTGTTAAAATATTGTTTTCGTTAATTAGATGAGTCTATTATTGTTGTATTTATGATATGTAATTTCTTTTGGCTAGATTTGGGCCATTCGGAACCGGATATTCATGGGAAAGGCATGGTGACCGATTGATTGAGCTTGGTTCTAGGTAAGTGGCTTGCCTAACTTTAGGTGGGGGAAATACCCTTAAGATTTGGAACTATTGTGATATTTGAACGCCGTGTACGTGAGGTGACGAGTACGTACATGGCCTAGTTGTGGTAAAACCCGATTTTCTTACTGAGCAGCAACATGTTTTCCTGTTATTTTGAGTTATACCTTTTTAATGAGTACTAATCTATTTTCATTATTAATTGAGTTATTTCAATATGTGTAGCTATATTGTTTAGTCCAATAAAACATGTCTATGTGTCTTAATTGTTTATGTGAATTATGTGCAACATGCTTAGTGAATTTCCTTCTTCTTCCCTGACTGGTACTTAGTCTAAATTGTAAGAATTTCGTGATATAGTATTTCTCTTATTCGCGCTACATATTTACTTTGGGACTACGGAACGGTATTCCAGGAGATCCCCCTGTACTGCATATTTACTTTGGGACTACGGAACTGTATTCTGGGAGATCCTCCTATCTTGTATATTTACTTTGGGACTGGGGAACGGTATTCCGGGAGATCCCCCTGCACATTTACTTTGGGACTATGGAACGGTATTCCGGGAGATCCCCTAGCATATTAACGTTTGGGACTACGAGACAGTATCTCGGGAGTCCTCTTTTGTGTTTCTGTGTACTCAGCTGTTACCTTCTATGAATTCAATGTTGTTAATTTTAGCCTTTATTTTATTGCGGTATTACACTCTATATTGTTTTATTATATAGCTACCAGTTGGGCCTTGACCTGACCTCGTCACTACTCGACCGAGGTTAGGCTTGGCACTTACTGGGTACCGATTGTGGTGTACTCATACTACTCTCTGCATATGTTTTTCGTGTGCAGATCCAGGTGCACCTTATCTGCCGCACTATTAGTGAGCCGGGACAGCTTTGGAGACTTCAAGGTATATCTGCCACGTCCGCACACCTCGGAGTCCCCTTCTACTCTTTCTCATGTCCATTATCTTCTGTATTTTTCCTTGTTAGACTCTGATGCATAGAGACACTAGATATTTCCTTCTGTAGTTTGTGATTCACCATGTTCCGGGTTTTGGGATTTGTTTTGTATTTTTGAATAGTTGGTTAAATTTTTATTTTTATTTCATTAGTCCGAAAAATGTTAGGCTTACCTAGTTTTCGAGACTAGGTGTCGTCACGACGTCACACGGAGCTCGAGTTATGAATCTTTGATGAAAAGTAAAAGTCTTAAAATCTAATGTCTTTAAAAATTGATTGATGTTTGGCATTGTTAGTACAGGGTCCGTATTTTGGTTCCGGAGCCCGTGAAATTTTTAATATTTAAGACTTGTCTGTGAAATTTGGTGAGAAACGGAGTTGATTTGATGTGATTCGGACGTTCAGTTGAGAAATAGAAATTTTAAAGTGTTCTTGAGAATTTTATTTGATTTGGTGCTAAATTCGTAGTTCTAGGTGTTATTTTGGCAATTTGATCGCACGAGCAAGTTTATATGATGTTTTTAGACTTATGCACATGTTTGGTTTGGAGCCCCAAGGGCTCGGGTAAGTTTCGGATAGGCCACGGGATGTTTGGACTTTGGAAAATCTGGTTCTCTGCAGATTCTGGTATTCTGGCATGTCCTTCTTTGCGTTCGCGAAGGTACTCTCGCGAACGCGAAGAGTAAACTGGTCAGCTGGAATTTTCTTCTTCGCGAACGCGAGGCGATGGGGAAGATACCCTTCACGAACGCAACCAGCTCCTCGCGAACGCGTAGTGTTAGGCACACCTGGGGGAGAGTCAGTGATCCTTCTACGCGAACGCGAGCATAGTCTCGCGAAGACGAAGGCGATGGAGGAGTAAAAATCGCGAACGCGAAAGCTTGGCAGCTCTGCTCTTCGCGAATGCGACAGTGGCCTCGCGAACGCAATGCACACTGTCGCCCAACACTTAACAGAATCCAAACACCGGATTTAGCCATAAATTCATTTTTCTAAAAAAACAAATGGAGTAGAGGCAATTTTCAAGATTTATTTTCTTCCCCAAAGTGTTGGTAAGTGATTCTAAATTATTTTATTTCAATTACCCATTTCATTTCATAAATTTTCAACCAAAAATCTAGAGTTTTCATGGTAGAATTTAGGGTTTGGGTAGAAACTAGAGATTTCAGATATTTGGGGATTTAGACCTCAATTTGAAGTCAGATTCCAAAACCAATTATATATCCGGGCTCGGGGTGAATGGGTAAATGGATTTTGGTCCGAACCTCGGGTTTTGACCAAGCAGGCCCGGGGTCGATTTTCAACTTTTTGGAGGAAAAATTTGGGAAATTTAATTTATGCAATATAATTGATTCCTTTAGCAATATTTGATATTATTGAGTCATTTTTGGTTAAATACGAGTTGTTTGGAGGTGAATTCTAGAGGAAAAGTTGTGAATGAGAATTAAGAGGCCTTCTGAGCAAGGTAAGTGTTGTGTCTAACCCTGACTTGAGGGAATTAGGAACCTCAGATTATTTGCTATGTGAAATTCATGTGAGCGACGTATATGTGAGGTGACGAGTACTTATGCGCCGCCAACTTATGCCTAATTGTTACGTGTTTAGACTAGTGTTGCTAAATTGATCGTTCTTATCATGTTTATGGATTCTCTAGTGATAATTGAGTATTTATTTCAAAGTTGAGATTGCTATTGTGGAACCAAATATTGAAGTAAGGCTTGTACTGGTTATTCTATCTCCATGTTGTTATTTATGCATTGCATTATGGTTAGGGAGAGTGTTAATGCACGAAGGGTGATGTCGTACCATATTGTGAGTGTTAATGCATGAAGGGTGATACCGTGCCATATTATGAGTGTAAAAGCACGAAAGGTGATGTCGTTCCATATTGTGAGTGTTAATGCACGAAGGGTGATGTCGTACCATGATATGAGAGTTAATGCACGAAGGATGATGTCGTGCCGTTTATATTGTGTTTATGGTGAGATTGAGAGTAAAAGCACGAAGGGTGATGACGTGCATTTTTCCTTTACTATATTCGTTGTTTCTGCTGATCCATAGTATATTGGTTGTATCAGTTGTTATTCTGTTATAGTTCCATATCTTGTATTTCCCCCAGCATATTTCCCCCTCCCAATATTTCCTGTCTAGCTCTTCATTACTGTTATTTGTATATACATTGTTAACTTGTACAGGTTGATTTGTAGGTGCCTTGAATTAGCCTCTTCACTACTTTGTCAAGGTTAGGCTCGACACTTACTAGTACATGGGGTCGGTTGTATTGATCATGCACTCTGCACTTTCTGTGTAGATTTTGGTACCGGCTTGGGTTGATCAATAATTTGCTATTGGACCGCTATTTGGAGACTCAAGGTAGATCTGTCGGCGTTCACAGACCTTGAAGTCCCCGTCTATCTTTTCTGTTCTATTGTTTCTTTCATTCAGACAGTTGTATTTCTTTCAAACTATTACTTGTAGTGAATTCTGGAATGCTCGTGAATTGTGACTGCAGATCCGGGTGATAGAAATTAATACAGTTTTTATATTATTCCGCACTCACTATATTTCATCTTAGCTAATTGTTGTCATTTACTTAATGGAATAAGGATTGGTTTAGTGATTCTCTAACGTTGGTTTGCCTAGCAAATGATATGTTAGGCGCCATCACGGTCCCGACGGTTGAAAATTCGGGTCGTAATAAGTTGGTATCGGAGCCCTAGGTTGTCTAGGTCTCATAATTCACGAGCAAGCTTAGTAGAGTTTGGAGGATCGGTACGGAGATGTCTATGCTTATCTTCAAGAGGCTATGAAGTTTAGGAACAAATTTCACTGCTATTCTCCGCTATCATGCGATATTGTTTTCTCAATATTGATTGAACACTTCTACTCTTATTCTCTCGCAGATGTCGAGAACACATACCGCTTTTTCAGTTGAGCAGCAGCCAGAGCCTCCAATGACAGCTCCTACGCGTGGCAGAGGCCGAGGTAGGGGATGGGCTCAGCCTAGAGCTCAAGCAGCAGCCCCAGCAATGGAGACTCGGATAGAGCTTGACGAGGAGGTTCCAGCCCAAACTGTTCCTGCCAAACCAGCTCAGGTTTCGGAGGGGTTCATTGTACCCCAGTACTTCAAGACGCTTTGGTTCGTTTGGTGGGCTTTATAGAGAGTGTGGCCCAAACTGGCGCATTTCTCATGGCACCAGCC
This sequence comes from Nicotiana tomentosiformis, assembly GCF_000390325.3. Taxonomy (NCBI): domain Eukaryota; kingdom Viridiplantae; phylum Streptophyta; class Magnoliopsida; order Solanales; family Solanaceae; genus Nicotiana; species Nicotiana tomentosiformis. The sequence goes on along the minus strand of NC_090815.1, from coordinate 18,095,109 downwards.
GTCTCTCAAGCTGGAGGAGGAGCCTAGATTCCCACTACTCCCGCTCCAGAGCAGATAGCTCCCTAGTATCAGGCTCCAACAGCTCATCCAGTAGGAGTAGTTTAGCCGGTTATTGCGCCACAGACTGGTGATGGGTCAGTTATGTCTTCTGAGGCTTTATGGAGGTTGGACAGGTTTACCAAGCTCTTCCCAGTTCACTTCAGTGGTGCTACTTCAGAGAATCCCCAGGAGTATCTTGACAGCTTTCATGAGGTGCTACGAAATATGGGTATATTGGAGACCAATGGGGTTGACTTTGCTGTATTTCAGATGACGGGTTCTGCCAAGAAATGATGGAGAGATTATTTGTTGACCAGACCAGCCGGGTCGCCTGCTCTTACTTAGGACCAGTTCTCTCAGCTCTTCCTAGAGAAGTGTCTGCCTATCACATTGAAAGTGGAGCATCGCCGTCAGTTCGAACGTCTCCAGCAGAGCAGTATGATTGTTACTCAGTATGAGACCCATTTTGTGGATTTGGCCCATCATGCTATTCCTCTGCTTCCCACCGAGAGAGAGAGGGTGGGAAGGTTTATTGACGGACTTTCTCAGCCTATCGGATTGCGGATGGCTAAGGAGACTGGGAGTGAGATTTCTTTTCAGGCAACTGTCAATGTTTCCAGGTGAGTCTTGATGGTTTTAGCTTAGGGGAATGGTCGGGGGTCAAACAAGAGGCCTCGTCATTTCGGTGGATTCAGTGGAGCCTCATCTGGAGGCCGGGGTACTTGTGGCAGAGGCAATCCTCCTAAGTCATTTCATTCAGCACTCCAGGCATCCCACGGTGCCTCGTGTGGTCGTGGCCCTCAGATGCAATATTCCGACCAGCTAGCCTATAGTGCACCACCAGCTCCTATTAGTGCACCTCCACTCCAGAGTTATCAGGGTGGTTACTCAGGTTGACAGGGTCAGTTTCAGGGTCAGCAGTCATAGCAGCTGAGGTTATGTTATACTTGTGGTGATCCGAGGCACATTGCTAGATTTTTTCCTCGGTCAACGGGCATCTCATAGCATCAAAGTTCTCGTGCCATAGTTCCGACACCAGTTGTTGCACCACCTGCTCAGCCAGCTAGAGGCAGGGGTCAGGCAGCCAGAGGTAGAGGTGGAGGTGAGGTCGTTAGAGGTGGAGACCATCCAGTTAGAGGTCGTCCCAGGGACGTAGTTTAGGGTGATGGGGCCCAGCCCCGGTGTTATGCTTTCCCATCCAGGCCTGAGGCTGAGTCATCTGACATTGTTATCACATGTATTGTTTCAGTTTGTAGTAGAGATGCTTCAGTTCTATTTGATCCGGGGTCTACTTACTCCTATTTGTCCCGTGATTCTTTGAGTGCTTCTATGTATGTGTCTACACCGGTGGGAGATGCTATTGTTGTAGATTGTGTTTATCATTCGTGTGTGGTCATCATTGGGAGTCTTGAGACTCGTGTGGACCTTCTACTTCACGATATGGTTGATTTTGATGTCATACTAGGTATGGATTGGCTGTCACCTTATCATGCTATATTAGATTGTCATGCCAAGACGGTGACATTAACCTTGCAGGGGTTGCCTCGATTAGAGTGGAAAGGGACTCTTGGCCATTCTACCAACAGGGGTATCTCTTATGTGAAGGCGCGGCATATGGTCTAAAAGGGGTGTCTAGCTTACTTGGCTTATGTCCGTGATTCTAGTGCGGAGGTTCCTTTCATGGATTCAGTGCCGGTTGTTCGTGAGTTTCCCGAGGTGTTTCCTGTAGACCTGCCAGGGATGCCACCCGACAAGGATATTGATTTCTGCATTGATTTGGCTCAAGGAACTACACCCATTTCCATTCTGCCATACCGCATGGCCCCGCCAGAGTTGAAAGAATTGAAGGAACGGTTGCAAGAATTGCTTTATAAGGGCTTCATTAGACCTAGTGTCTCGCCCTGGGGTGTACCTATGTTGTTTGTGAAGAAGAAAGATGGATCAATGAGGATGTGTATAGATTATCGGTAATTGAACAAAGTCACCATCAAGAACAAGTATCCATTGCCAAGGATAGATGATTTATTTGATCAGCTTCAGGGTGCCCAGGTGTTTTCGAAGATTGATTTGAGATCTGGCTACAATCAGTTGAGGATTAGGGCATCTAATGTCCCTAAGACAACTTTTCGGACTCAGTGTGGGCATTATGAGTATCTAGTGATGTCATTTTGGCTGACAAATGCCCCAGTAGCATTCATGGATTTGATGAACCGGGTGTTCAAGCCCTACTTGGATTCCATTGATGATATCTTGATCTACTCCCACAGCCGAGATGAGCATGAGCAGTTATATGCTAAGTTCTCAAAATGCGAGTTTTGGTTGAGTTTAGTTGCTTTCTTAGGTCACATTGTATCAGCAGAGGGTATTCAGGTGGATCCTAAGAAGATTGAAGCAGTTCAGAATTGGCCTAGACCCATATCAGCTATAAAGATCTGTAGTTTCTTATGGTTGGCGGGTTATTACCATCGATTCATGGAGGGGTTTTCATCCATAGCAGCCCCATTAACCAGGTTGACCCAGAAGGGTGCCCCGTTCAGGTGGTTAGACAAGTGTGAGGTGAGCTTCCAAAAGCTCAAGACAGCTTTGACTACGGCACCGCTATTGGTGTTACCCACAGGTTCAGGATCTTATACAGTATATTGTGACACATCTCGTATTCGTCTGGGTGCGGTATTTATGCAGGGTGGCAAGGTTATTGCATATGCTTCACGGCAGCTGAAGGTTCACCAGAAGAATTTCCCTGTTCATAATCTAGAACTGGAAGCCATTGTTCACGTACTGAAGATTTGGAGGCACTATCTTTACGGCGTGCCATGTGAGGTATTCACGGATCATCGGAGCATGCAGTATTTGTTCAAGCAGAAGGAGCTCAATTTGAGATAGATGAGGTGGTTGAAGCTATTGAAATACTATGACATCACCCTATTGTATCATCCCGGGAAGGCCAATGTGGTGACCGATGCTTTGAGTAGAAAGTCAGTCAGTATGGGTAGCCTTACATATATTCACATTGGTGAAAGAACGCTTAAATTGGATGTTCAGGCCTTGGCCAATCAGTTCGTGAGGCTGGATGTTTCTGTGTCCAGTCGTGTTCTAGCTTGTACAGTTGCTCGGTCTTCTTTGTTTGAGCGTATCAGAGATCGGCAATATGATGACCCCCATTTGTTGGTCCTTAGGGACACAGTACGGCACGGTGATACCAAGCAGTTTACTATTGGAGATGATGGAATTTTGAGGATGCAGTGTCGTGTTTGTGTGCCTCATGTTGATGGACTTCGTGAGTTGATTCTTGAGGAGGCCCACAGTTTTCGGTATTCTATCCATCCGAGTGCCGCCAAGATGTATCAGGACTTACGGCAGCATTATTTGTGGTGGCTAATGAAGAAGGATATAGTTGCTTATGTAGCTCGGTGTCTAAATTGTCAGCAAGTAAAGTACGAGCATCAGAGACCTGGTGGTTTGCTTCAGAAGATAGAGATTCCTAAGTGGAAGTGGGAGCGTATCACTATGGATTTTGTTGTTGGACTCCCACGGACTCAGAGGATGTTCGATGCATTTTGGGTCATTGTGGATAGGCTGACCAAGTTAGCGCACTTCATTCCTGTGGTAGTTACCTATTCATCAAAGCGGTTGGCAGAGATTTACATTCGTGAGATCGTCCGTCTTCACGGTGTGCCCAAGTCTATCATTTCTGATCGAGGTACGCAGTTTACCTCGCACTTCTGGAGGGCAGTACAGCATGAGTTGGGTACGAAGGTTGAGTTGAGCACAACATTTCATCCTCAAACGGACGAACAATCCGAGCGCACTATTCAGATCTTGGGGGATATGCTTCGCGCATATGTTATAGACTTCGGAGGATCGTGGGATCAATTCTTTCCCCTTGCAGAGTTTACCTACAACAACAGCTACCAGTCAAGTATTTAGATGGCTCCCTATGAGGCATTATATGGTAGGCGGTGTCGGTCGCCAATTGGGTGGTTTGAGCTGGGGGAGGCTCGGTTGTTGGGCACAGACTTAGTACAGGATGCCTTAGATAAGGTCAAGATTATTCAGGATCGACTTCGCACAGCTCAATCTAGGAAGAAGAGTTATGCCGACCGTAGAGTTCGTGATGTTACATTCATGGTCGGGGAGAGAGTGTTGCTTCGGGTATCACCCATGAAGCGTGTCATGAGGTTTGAGAAGAAAGGCAAGTTGAGCCCTAGGTACATCGGACCTTTTGAGATTCTAGAGAGAGTGGGAGAGGTGGCTTATAGGCTTGCGTTGCCACCTAGTTTAGCAGTTGTCCACCCGGTATTCCATGTGTCCATGCTTCAAAATTATCACGGTGATCCGTCCCATGTGTTAGATTTCACCCCGGCAAGTTCGCCAGTTGAGATCAAAGAGTTACCCATCAGCTCGGGTACAATGGAGAGGTCAGTCTGTAGAGGCAGCTACTTGGGAGTCCGAGTCCGATATGCGGAGTATATATCCCCACCTTTTCACCAAATCAGGTACTTTTCTATGTCCGTTTGAGGACGAACGGTTGTTTTTGAGGTGGAGAATGTAATGACCCAAAAGGTCACCTTATGTTTTAGAACTCAATTCTTCTCTCTTAAGCTTTAAAAATCTCATTTTTACCACCTCGATTTGCGTGCACAGTCCAGGCGTGTTTCCGGAAAGCTTTTATGTTAAAAATTACTGAAAATAAGAATTTTTACCTTAAAAGGTTATTTTAGTTGACTTCGGTCAATATGTTTGGTAAACAGGCCCGGATCTGTGTTTTGACGCTCCCGGTGAGTCTGTATCGAATTATGGGACCTAGGTGTATGCCCGGAATCGAATTCGTAGGTCTCTAACTTGAGTTATGAATTTTTTGTGAAAATTAAAAGTCTTAAAATCTAATGTCTTTAAGAATTGATTGATATTTGGCATTGTTAGTACCGGGTTTGTATTTTGGTTCCGGAGCCTGGTACATGTTCATTATAATATTTAAGACTTGTCTATGAAATTTGGTAAGAAACGGAGTTGATTTGACGTGATTCAGACGTCCAGTTGAGAAATAGAAATTTTAAAGTGTTCTTGAGAATTTCATTTGATTTGGTGATAAATTCGTAGTTCTAGTAGTTATTTTGGCTATTTGATCACACGAGCAAGTTCGTATGATATTTTTAGACTTGTGCGCATGTTTGGTTTGGAGCCCCGAGGGCTCAGGTTAGTTTCGGATAGGCCACGGGATGTTTGGACTTTGGAAAATCTGATTTTCTGCAGATTCTGGTGTTCTGGCATGTCCTTCTTCGCATTCGCGAAGGTACTCTCGCAAACGCGAAGAGTAAACTGGTCAGCTGGAATATTCTTCTTCGTGAACGCGAAGGCTTGGCCGCGAACGCGAAGCGATTGGGGAGTTATCCTTCGCGAACGCGACCAACTCCTCGCGAATGCATAGTGTTAGGCACACCTGGGGGAGAGTCAGTGATCGTTCTTCGCGAACGCGAGCATAGTCTCGCGCGCGAAGGCCAGGGAGAAGTAACAATCGCGAATGCGAGCAGGGTCTCTCAAACGCGAAGGCTTGGTAGCTCTGATCTTTACGAACGCGACAGTGGCCTCGCGAACGCGATGCACACTGTCGCCCAACACTTAACAGAATCCAAACACGGGATTTAGCCATAAATTCATTTTTCTCAAAAACCAAACGGACTAGAGGCGATTTTCAAGAGTTATTTTCTTCTCCAAAGTGTTGGTAAGTGATTCTAAACCATTTTCTTTCAATTACCCATTTCATTTCATAAAGTTTCAACCAAAAATCTAGAGTTTTCATGGTAGAATTTGGGGTAGAAACTAGTGATTTCGAAAATTTGGGGATTTAGACCTCAATTTGAGGTCGGATTCCAAAATTAATTATATATCCGGGCTCGGGGGTGAATGGGTAAATGGATTTTAGTATGAACTTTGAGTTTTGACCAAGCGGGCCCGGGGTCGATTTTCGACATTTTGGAGGAAAAATTTTGGAAATTTAATTTATGCAATATAATTAATTCCTTTAACAATATTTGATATTATTGAGTCATTTTTAGATAGATACGAGTGGTTGGAGGTGAATTCTAGAGAAAAAGCTGTGATTGAGAATTTAGTGGTCTTCGGAACAAGGTAAGTGTTGTGTCTAACCCTGACTTGAGGGAATTAGGAACCTCAGATTATTTGCTATGTGAAATTTATGTGAGCAGCGTATATGTGAGGTGACGAGTACTTATGCGCCGCCAATTTACCTGTTTTCTCTGTTTTCTCCCGTTTTTCTTATATTGTCTCTTTCCTATGCCTAATTGTTACATGTTTAGACTAGTGTTGTTAAATTGATCGTTCTTGTGATATTTATAGATTCTCTGGTGATAATTGATTATTTATTTCAAAGTTGAGATTGATATTGTGGAACTAAATATTGAAGTAAGGCTTGTACTAGTTATTCTATCTCCATGTTGTTATTTATGCATTGCATTATGGTAAGGGAGAGTGTTAATGCACGAAGGGTGATGCCTTGCCATATTGTGAGTGTTAATGCACGGAGGGTGATGCCGTTCCATATTGTGAGTGTTAATGCACGAAGAGTGATGTCGTGCCATGATATGAGAATTAATGCACGAAGGGTGATGTTGTGCCGTTTCTATTGTGTTTATTGTGAGATTGAGAGTAAAAGCATGAATGGTGATGCCGTGCATTTTTCCTTTATTGTATTCGTTGTTTCTGTTGATCCATAGTATATTGGTTGTATCAGTTATTATTTTGTTGTAATTCCTTATCTCGTATTTTCCCGAGCATGTTTTCCCCTCCCGATATTTTCTGTCTAGCTCTTCATTACTGTTATTTGTATATACACTGTTAAATTGTACAGGTTGATTTGTAGGTGCCTTGCCTTAGCCTCATCACTATTTCGTCGAGGTTAGGCTCGACACTTACCAGTACATTGGCACGGTTGTACTGATGCTACACTCTGTACTTTCTATGCAGATTTTGGTACCGGCTCGGGTTGATTGAGAATTTGCTATTGGACCACTATCTGGAGACTCAAGGTAGATCTGTCGGCGTTCACAGACCTTGAAGTCCCCGTCTATCTTTTCTGTTCTACTGTTTCTTTCATTCAGACAGTTGTATTTCTTTCAGACTATTACTTATAATGAATTCTAGAATGCTCGTGAATTGTAACTCCAAATTCGGGTGGTAGAAATTAATGTAGTTTTTACATTATTCCGCACTCACTATATTTCATCTTAGCTAATTATTATCATTTACTTAATGGGATAAGGATTGGTTTAGTGATTCTCTAACGTTGGCTTGCCTAGCAAGTGAAATGTTAGGCGCCATCACGGTCCCGACGGTGGGAATTTCGGATCGTGACAAATAACTATATGGTTGTAAACTTTAAAATATGGCTATATTTGCAAGTGCAATGTGGTGTATTGGACTGTGCTTTTTGTACAAATCTCTCATAACCTTTTTCATAATTACCCCTTAAAGTCGTTAGTTTGATAGTCTTCACTCCTTGGACGACCTCAACCAAAGGAGGTATGGTACAATTACTGCCATGTGAATAGTTTCTGTCAACGGGACGGTGACATGACTTAATAATTAAATATATTTATTGTTTGAATTCATTAATCTTTTAGGATCATTTATTCATCCCAGTTTGTTAAAAAACCTATTTGTAACTCAATTATGTATGCTAAATGTTTTTATTTGGCTTAATATAATGGAGTTTCATTGATTTTTTTTAAAGAAATTTGGCTAAAAAAGAAGATTCAATTAAACAATTAAAACAAATCCCCATTGCATTTAAAGTTGAATAAAATAAATACACGTTTAAAAGTATTTCATTACTCCTATTTTGGTTAAGAATAAAGGAACTCTAGCAAAACATATTCTATAGATTTCGCCCGAAAAAAGTGAACGGTTGGGATATACAGTCGTTGCATCTAAGTAATTAGAAATATTAAAGAAAATTTACAATTGGAATTAAACTTTTTTTGGTTAAAATGCTTTTAAATAATGGAGCTCTAGTCTAATTTTTAATATCTGCGTCAAAAAAGAAAAATTCACAATGAAAAACAAAATATCGATTACATTCAAAGAAGAAATAAAAAGATATACACATTGAAACTCTAATATTTTAGCTAAAACGTTTTATCGCTAAAAATAATTAATTTCAATTGTCTTTTTTTTTTTTTTTTTTACATATCTGGCCCGAAAAAGAAGAGATACATACTTGGAACAAATATCAATTGCACATAAAGAAACAAATATATAAAAATACAAACTGGGATAAAATGGGCACAATGTATTAATAAAAATTAAGAAGAAATGCGCTATTGGAACAAATTAAATATTGTATATGGCTAAAACTTTAAACCAGATTTTTTTATTTTACTTTACTCTCACACACCTAAAAGGCTAAAAGAGAGTATATTTTGCCATGTCAGCATTCAGCGGGTGAAGGATATCAACGTGCAAAGTTCTTGAAAGTTAATTAAGACTAAAAATAGTCCAGGTATGCACTAAATAAACCGTGTTCCGATGTATTCCGATGTGTTATACATTTATTTTTTTGATATCATATATTGGTATTTTCAGTATTTATTTTATTATCTTTGACTTCAATTATTTTCCAAAAGAAAAGAGAGAAATAAGATTTTTTTTCGTTAGTTTATGCATGTAAATATGACATTTTAGTTAGTTTTTCGTTATTTCATGTTTGTCTAATTAAAACTAATGATGATGAAAAAGCAAGAGAACCAATAAAATTCTTCCACCTCCCAATTAATATTCCGCCCTATCCACCCGTAATAACCTTACATTCACACACTAGCACATTTTAATTTTGATATTTTCCAACAAAGGTTCCCTCACATTGACAGCACACACATTTTTACATACTAGTATCTATGAACGTGCGTTGCACGTTAATAATGGCACGTGACGATTTAAACATTTATTTATATGAAGAACAATAAAATTTAATTAATGAGAGAAATTTTATGTATAATATTACAACAATCATCTAAATACCGATATAGTAGCACCACTCGGCATATACAAAATAGTTTTTCAAAACCCGGAATATCACTAAGTCACAAGCTGCTATAATCTATATAGCTCTATACAAAAGTCTGAAGATAATAAGGAAAGTCTCTAGACGAGGGAGTAGAAAGGGACTCAGAAGATCTGCGGACACAAGCAGAAATACCTTGAAGTCTCCTAGAATCAGCAGCACGCACTAACCCCAAGTGTGATAGCTCGTACCTGGATCTGCACACGAAAAACATGTGTAGGAAAGGGCATGAGTAAATATAATAAATTAAACAGTAAAAGATATAAGTAGAATTTAAGGTAACACAGTTAAAGAAATTCTCGAAAATTTAACAATTAAGGGAGCTCTCGGCTCAAAACAAGGTAAACACAGTGAAAAATCTCTCGGGATACCGTCCCGTAGTTTCAAATGAATATGCAGTACAGGGGGATCTCCCGGAATACGTTTGTAGTCTCAAAGTAAATATGCAGTGCTGGGGGATCTCCCGGAATACGTCCATAGTCCCAAAGTAAATATGCAGTACAGGGGGATCTCCCGGAATACGTCCGTAATCCCAAAGTAAATATGCAGTACAGGAAGATCTCCCAAAATACGTCCGTAGTCCCAATTTAAATATGCAACGCAAGATGAAATGACAGGTATGACATCGAGTTATACAGTTTATACAGGACAAAGATAAGGCAAATAAGAACTTCACTGAACATGACGCACAGAATGTCAATTAGGCAGTTAAAACACGTAAGTATGCTTTTTTAGTCTAAAGTACACAGTTAAACATATTAGTACAATTAATAAGAGAAGCAATTTATGATTTTAAAAGGTTAAACATGATTTTTGTAATAATAGCCCGTGTGCGTACTCGTCACCTCACGTACACGGCGCCCACACACCAAATAATATCAAGATATCCTAAGGGGGAAGTCCCCCACACAAGGTTAGGCAAGCCACTTACCTCGAACCGCGTAAATCAACTTGATATCACGTTCTTGCCACGAGTATCCGACTCCAAATGGCCCGAATCAATTCAAAACAGTATAATACCATGAATATGCGCTAATGGAGTGAATCCCACAAGAAAAACTACAAAATTAGGCCAAAACTCGAAATTGGCTCAAACTCGCCCCCGGGGCCCACGTCTCAAAACCCGACAAAATTCACGAAACTAGAAAGCTCATTCACTCACGAGTCTAACCATATCAAATTTACTAAAATCCGACACCAAATGGTCCTCCAATCCACAATTCAAACTTCCAAATCCCTAGTTTTCAACTTCCAATTTTCACCTTAAATACACATTAACTAGGTGAGAAAATACATGGAAAGGCAAGATTATTGACCAAAAATAAGCACAAGTAACTTACCTCAAGAAATGCCTCGAAAATGCTCTCAAAAATCACCCCAACTCGAGTTTGCAAAGCCAAAAATGGTAAAAATCGCGAAGCCCTTCAGTTTTAATCACTGCCCGGGTATTTCCGCACCTGCGGAACATGGGCTCGCACCTACGGGTGTGCTTGTGCGGAAAACATGTGCATCTGCGCAACTTACTTACCCCATCTTCCTTCGCACCTGCGACGAAAGGGCCGCACCTGCACACGCGCCTGCGGACATCCCTTCCGCTTCTGCGCATCTTTCGCATTTGCGAACATGCTTGCACATTTGCGGGCATCGCAGATACGGAACTTCCTCGCACCTGCGACCCCAGGGAAACTCTCGACTTCTCGCATCTGCGCCTGCAAGTCTCTCTTCTATGAGGCCGCACCTGCGGACTCCCCACCGCAGGTGCGAAAACACCAAAACCAGCAAAAATCAGAAATTCCTCTAAGTTCAAGCTTTGATCCGTTAAGCACTCGAAACTCACCCGAGGCCCCCGGGACCTCAACCAAAATACCAACCAATCCTAAAACACCATGTGAACTTAGTCAAGCCCACATATCACATCAACTAACGCTAAAATCACTAATCACCCTCCAATTCATACTTAAAAAACTTGAAACTTCAAATTCCTACAATCGATGCCAAAACCTATCAAACTACGTCCGAATGACCCCAAATTTTTCTCACAATTAATATTCAACATTACGGACCTACTCCAACTTTCGGAATAGGGAAATGACCCCGATATCAAAAATTTCACTACCGGCCCAAAACTCCAAAAATTCGACTTTTGTCATTTCAAACCTAAATGAGCTACGAACCTCCAAAACACAATTCGTACATGCTCCTAAACCCAAAATCACCTAACGGAGCTAACAGAACCGACGGAATACCATTCCGGAGTCGTCTTCACATAGTTCCGACTACAGTCCAAATATTAAGGCTTAAGCTCTCATTTAGGGACTATGTGTTCCAAAACACTCCGAAACTCAAAACCAATCATCCCGGCAAGTCAAAATAGCAGAAAAAGATTTGAGGAAAGCAGTTAATAGGGGATCGGGGATATTACTCTCAAAATGACCGGCCGGGTCGTTACATCCTCCCCCTCTTAAAACAATTGTTTGTCCTCGAACGAGTATAAAAACATACCTGAAACTGTGAAAAGATGAGGGTACTGGTTGCGCATATCCTGCTCGGTCTCCCAAGTCTCCTCCTCCACCGGCTGACCCCTCCAATGGACCTTTACAGAAGCAATATTCTTTGACCTGAGCTTTCTGACCTACTTGTCCAAAATGGCTACTGGCTCCTCAACATAAGTTAGATCTTTGTCTAACTGTAGTGAGCTGAAATCCAATACATGAGTCGGATCACCGTGATACTTCCTGAGCATGGACACGTGGAATACCGGGTGAATTCCTTCTAGGCTGGGAGGCAAGACAAGCTGATAAGCAACCTCCCCAACTCGCCGCAATATCGCAAAAGGATCAATGAACCTCAGGCTCATCTTGCCCTTCTTCCCGAACCTCATGACACCCTTCATAGGCGATACCCGAAGCAAGACACGCTCACCAACCATAAATGTCAAATCACAAACCTTACGGTCTGCAAAACTCTTCTGCCTGGACTAGGCTGTGCGAAGTCTCTCCTGAATCACCTTCACCTTATCCAGGGCATCCTGGACCAAATCGGTACCCAACAATCGTGCCTCGCCCGGCTCAAACCATCCTACAAGGGACCGGCACCGCCTACCATACAAAGCCTCATACGGTGCCATCTGAATGCTGGACTGATAACTGTTATTGTAAGCGAACTGTGCAAGTGACAAGTATTGGTCCCATGACCCTCCGAACTCCATCACACGGGCACAGAGCATATCCTCAAGAATCTGAATCGTGTGCTCGGACTGCCCATCTGTCTGAGGGTGAAAGGTTGTGCTCAACTCCACCCTAGTACCCAACTCCTGTTGTACGACTCTCCAAAATTGGGATGTGAACTGTGTACCTCTGTCAGAAATGATGGATACTAGAATACCATGAAGGCGGACAATCTCTCTGATATAAATCTCAGCCAATCTCTCTGAAGAGTATTTAGTCAACACTGGAATGAAATGGGCTGACTTGGTCAGCCGATCCATGATCACCCAAATCGCATCAAACTTTCTCAAAGTCGTGGAAGTCCAACTACAAAGTCCATGGTGATCCGCTACCACTTCCACTCTAGGATCTCTAACCTTTGAAGTAATCCACCTGGCCTATGGTGCTTCTATTTGACTTGCTGACAGTTGAGACACTTGGCCACAAACTCAACTATATCCTTCTTCATCCTCCTCCACCAGTAGTAGTGTCTCATATCCTGGTACATCTTCGCGGCACCAGGATGAATGGAGTACCGCGAGCTGTGGGCCTCCTCGAGAATCAACTCTCGACGCCCATCTACATTAGGCACGCAGATCTGACCTTGCATCCTCATCACACCGTCATCATGAATAGTCACATCTATGGCATCACCTCGCTGAACCTTGTCCTGAAGAACTTGAAGATGTGGATCATCCTACTGGCGCTCCCTGATACGGTCATAAAGAGAAGATCGAGAAACCACACAAGCTAATACCCGACTAGGCTTTGAAATATCAAATCTCACGAACTGGTTGGCTAAGGCCTGAACATCCAAGGCTAAGGGCCTCTCAGCTGCTAGAAGAAATGCCAAACTCCCCAAACTCTCTTCCCGGCGACTCAAGGCGTCGGCCACTATATTGGCCTTCCCCGGGTGGTATAATATAGTGATATCATAGTCTTTAAGTAGCTCCAACCACCTCCATTGGCGCAAATTTAATTCCTTTTGCCTGGACAAGTACTGCAAACTTTGGTGATCAGTGTAAATCTCACAGGGAACACCATAAAAATAATTACGCCAGATATTCAGGGCTTGAACAATAGCTGCTAACTCGATATCATGAACTGGATAATTCTTCTCATGCACCTTCAACTGTCTAGACGCATAGGAAATCACCCTACCATCATGCATCAATACCGCTTCAAGGCCAATCCTCGAAGCATCACAATAGACAATGTAGGACCCCGAACCTGTAGGCAATACTAATACTGGGGCTGTAGTCAAAGCTGTCTTGAGCTTCTAAAATCTCTCCTCATACTCCTCGGTCCACCTTAACGGAGCACCCTTCTGGGTCAGCCTGGTCATAGGTGCTACAATGGATGAAAATCCTCACACAAAGCGACGGTAATACCCCGCCAAACTGAGGAAACTGTAGATCTCCGTAGCTGATGACGGTCTAGGCCAACTCTGCACTGCATCCAACTTCTTTAGATCTATCTTGATCCCATCACAAGTCACTATGTGGCCCAAGAATGCCACTGAATCAAGCCATAATTCACACTTAGAAAATTTTGCATACAATTTCTTCTCCCTCAAAGTCTGAAGCACGGTCCTCAGGTGTTGCTCATGATCTTCCCGAGAACGGGAATATACCAGGATGTCATCAATAAACACGATGATGAAGGAATCAAGATAAGGCCGGAACACACTATGCATTAAATGCATAAAGGCTGCTGGGGCATTGGTTAGCCCAAATGACATGACAAGAAACTCATAGTGACCATATCTGGTCCTGAAAGCAGTCTTCGGGATATTCGGCTCCCAAATCTTCAACTGATGATAGCCAGAACGCAAGTCAATCTTAGAAAACACCCTGGCACCCTGTAACTGATCAAATAAATCATCAATGCGAGGCAAAGGATACTTGTTCTTCACTATAACCTTGTTCAACTACTGATAATCAATACACATACGTATAGAACCATCCTTCTTCTTTACAAATAAGACCAAAGCACCCCAAGGTGACACACTGGGCCGAATGAAGACCTTATCAAGCAACTCCTGCAACTGCTCCTTCAACTCCTTTAATTCAAGAGGATCCATATGATATGGAGGAATAGAGATGGACTGAGTGCCCGGCAACAAATCAATTCCAAAATCAATATCTTTGTCGGGCGGCATGCCCGGAAGTTCAGATGGAAACACATCTAAGAAGTCCCTCACTACTGGAACTAACTTAACTGTAGGGGTATCAATACTGGCATCTCTCACATAGGCCAAATACGCATCACACCCCTTCTCAACCATTCGCTGATCTTTAAGAAATGAAATGACCATGCGGGGAGTATACTCTAAGGTACCTCTCCACTCTAATCTCGGGAAACCTGGCATAGCCAGCATCACGGTCTTAGTGTGACAATCAAGAATAGCATAATGGGGCGACAACCAGTCCATGCCCAAGATAACATCAAAATCTACCATGCTGAGAAATAACAAATCGACTTTGGTCTCAAAACCACTAAGGGCAATCAAACACGACCGATATACGCGGTCCACAACAAGAATATCTCCCACGGGAGTAGATACATAAACAGGGGAACTCAATGAATCCCGAGATATCCCCAAGTATGGGGCAAAATAAGAAGACACATATGAATACGTAGAGCCTGGGTCAAATAATACTGATGCATCCCTATGACAGACGGGGACAATACCTGTGATAACTGAAACTGAAGCAACGGCCTCTGAATGGGCTAGAAGGGCATAGTGCCTGGCCTGGCCTCCCCCTCTAGGGCGACCTCGACCTCCCCGACCTCCCCGACCTCCACCTCGAGCTTGCTGAGGAGGTGGGGTAGCAGCTGGTGCTGGAAGAAGGGCTGGAGGACCTGGTGGAGCGCGTGGAGGCTGATAAGTTTGTGGAGATGCACCACTCCTGGCTCTACGGCAATCTCTAACCAGGTGACGAGTATCACCATACTCAAAACAACCTCTCGGAGGATGCGGCAGCTGAGACTGACTCGGACTTGGTCTACTGAGCTGGCTGGTAATAGTACCTCGAGTAGGAGGCATACTGTATACTGGCGGTGCATAATAAGGCTCCTGAGGTCTAGGAGGAGCTAGAACACCACTGGCTGCTGGAAGAGCTGAATGAACAGGGCGACTCACAAAACCCCTACCGTAGCGTGTTGCTGGTGCACGAGCTCCTGAATAATGACCAGTCTCTCGAGACCTCTTGGCCTCTCTCTCTGTGTCCCGGGCTAACATGCCATCCACTCTCCTGGCAATGCTCACTGCCTTCTGATAAGTGATGTCCATCTCTAACTCACTGGCCATACTGGTCCGAATACAGGGGTGGAGTCCCTCAATGAAGCGTTGAACCCTCTCTCTGACTGTAGAAACCAGAGCTGGTGCATAGCGAGCTAACCCACTGAAACGGACTGCATACTCCAACGCAGTCATAGAACCCTGACGCAACTGCTCGAATTCTGCGCGCCAAGCATCCCTGAGGCTCTGAGGGACATACTCACGCAAGAACATCTCTGAAAACTGAGTCCAAGTGAGTGAGGTTGCCTCGTCCGGACTACTCAGCTCATAGGCATGCCACCACTGATATGTTGCTCCCCTCAGCTGGAAAGCAGTGAAAGAAACGCCACTCGTATCCACAATGCCCATAGTGCGGAGAATACGATGACACTCCTCAAGAAAACCTAGAGCATCATCTGAAGCTAGTCCGCTGAAAGTAGGTGTGTGGTACTTCTTGTACCTCTCAAGTCTGAGCTGCTCTGCCTCAGAAGCAGCTACCCTGATCTCATGCTGAACCGGAGCCACTGGGGACATAGGAATATACTCTGGGGCCTGATCAACCTGGACCCTCTGCTCAAGGGTACGGGCTGCGGGAGTATGTGCCCCTCCCCCGGCCTGAGATATAGCGGGAGCTATCGGAAATAGTCCAGCCTGAGCCAGAGTGCTGAACATGCTCAAGAATTGAGCTAAAGTCTCCTGGAGGGCTGGAGTAGCAATAGGGATCTCCGGCGCTGGCCCTCCAGCAGGAGTTGCTGGGGACTCCTCTGACGCAGCTCTCGCAGGTTCTCGGGCTACACTGTGTGGTCATCCTCAACCCCGACTCCGACCTCTGGTGGCTCTGGCAGGGGGCTCAGGTGCCTGATCGTCGGTCCTCCCATTGCGGGTCCTCACCATCTGTGAGAAAGAATAGAATAGAATCTTAGAATTTTTTTGGTGTCAATAACTCGCACGACAAAAAAATCAAAGAAATATAATTGTTATTAACAGTTACATAGCCTCCCGAAGATAAGTACGGACGTCTCCGTACCGATCCGCGAGACTCTAATAAACCGGCTTGTGACTCGCGACTCCTACGAACCTAGTGCTTTGATACCAACTTGTCACGACCCAAATTATCCCTCTGAAAGGAGTCGTGATGGCACCTAGTCTTTACGACTATGTAAGCCTAAAACACCATGCGAACTTAGTCGAGCTCTCAAATCCCATCAAACAATGCTAAAATCACGAATCACCCTCCAATTCAAACTTAAAGAACTTGAAACTTCAAAATTCTACAACCGATATCGAAACCTATCAAATCACGTCCGATTGACCTCAAATTTTGCACACAAGTCATAATCAACATTACGGACCTACTCCGACTTCCGGAATCGGAAAACGACCCCGATATCAAAAATTCCACTACCTTCCCAAAACTTCAAAAATTCGACTTTCGCCATTTCAAGCCTAAATGAGCTACGAACCTCCAAAACACAATCCGGACATGCTCCTAAATCCAAAATCACCTAACAGAGCTAATGGAACCAACGAAATTCCATTCCGGAGTCGTCTTCATACAGTCCGACTACGGTCCAAATCCTAAGGCTTAAGCTCTCATTTAGGGACTAAGTGTCCCAAAACACTCCGAAACTCAAAACCAATCATCCCGGCAAGTCACAATAGCAGAAAATGATTTGTGGAAAGCAGTTAATAGGGGATCGGAGCTATTACTCTCAAAACGACCGGCCGGGTCGTTACAATATTATATTAGCATAATACATGAATTTAAAATAAAAGGACATCATCAAAACTTATGCAAATGATCAAATTGTCATGTTAGTTAGATAATTATATATTATAGTTTAAAATTATTTAATGTGATAGTATCTTAACGAACACTTCTTTGTGGACAGTATTATTTTGTATATGTTTCCTCCTAATGCGTTTGTTGCTCTGCTTTAATCAGAACTCTTGTTGTCGATCTTTATATCCCTTTTGAAAGTGCAACATACAGTTGTTCGTGCAAGAAAATATATTGTAGTAAATATAGTCCAATATTTAGAATGTTTGTCCTTATGCTATTTATTATACTTACAAAACATAAACATACTAAAATTATTTTCACACAAATTTAAAAGGACATTCCTTAGTTTCAGAAGATGAAAGTTGAATTGAGGGATAAGAATATACTTAGAAACATATTAACCAGTATCATAATTTTTGCATGTATGGCGTTATAGTCAAAACTTCTATATATCATATGTGTGCTATTACATAAGCTATTCGGCGTATTTCAGTAGCATGACAAGCTTATTTTTCTTCAAAATTAACCTATATATACAATGGGAGATCAATTTTAACTTAGTCTACTATATATACAGTGGCACTAACATAAGTAAGAAATAAGAAACTTGACAACAAACATATATGGTGGAAGGTCATTTGGTATTAAAGTATTTAAGTATTCTTCATGCTACTAATTATTAGTATCATTTTCTGCTGAGTCAAAAACTGAAAAATATTTTGTTTTTACTATAAAATTTTACAATCAACCTTTTATTTAGTTGATTAACATATTTATTTTTGTTAGCTATGATATCTTTTTAATTCTATCATGCGATTTGCACAAGTTGCATTTTAATTTAATGATATAATTTTTTCTCTTATTAAATGCACTACTATTACCATTGGGATTGATAACCAAGTGTTCAGGAAGAACCAAATCATCTTTTATTGGATGATCTTCTTCGTTTCCGACACGAAGCAAGAAGACACTGAATATTGGATCTATTCTTACTTTATATTTCTTGTCAGTTGAATATTTTTCGTTGAGGCCAGAAGTATAACTTTGGTAGGCTAGCTTTTACAGTCTCTGCTTTTGTCGATTTTGGAACTACTGGTAATACTTGACAAAATCACCTCCCAAACCATTAATTTTTCACCAAACGGTTTATTAATATCCAATATATGTCTAGAACTCCATGCAATTATTTCGATCGTTTGACACTTAACTATAAGTGCTTCATCCCATATTATCAATTTTGCTTTCCTTATAAATTTAGCACAATTGCGCTGCTTTGATATATTTGTGATGGTTATTTAAGTTGTTTGAAGAGGTATATCAAATTTAAAGTGGGTGGTCTCAAAATAAAATCGTTGTTTGTACACCACTTGTTATTATTGCTAACAGTTTCATGCATATTGATATGATATTTGCAAGTAATGCATAACATAAAAATATTATTTCGACTCCGCCGGAGGCATCTACAAAGAATAATCCCATTATACCAGAGTCGACTCTTTATAAAATAGTCTTGAAAACTTGTTATTATTTATGATTTAGCTTTGATTGTGCTTCCTCAGACACTTGTATAACATTTTGATTCTTAATAATATATTAACCTTTTTACTTTGTGTTCTAACGCTCTTTTTATGGAATAAATTTATGTACCCGAAGATTTTTTTTAACTTGAATAAAAATTTTACTCATATGATGAATTCAAAAAATAATTGAATTGGATTCTCTTGCTAAATAATTAATTCAACGATTTAATTATTTGGTTTTAGCATAAAAAATAATTTATTCTATATTGATTCAGATCTTAATATTAGTTTATCTCTTATTTTGAATATTTAATCTTAATTATAATATTATCCACCATAAATTTTATTTTTAAAGAGTAAAAGATTGATATGACATTTCACTTTTATATCTTTATGGTTTAGAATCATTAGTGGTATTGACTCTTACCAACCATTTTTTTCTTTTTTTTCACAAATTTATATTCTTAAATATTTTTTTAATTGTTGTTTAATAATTGGGTATTTTTTAATATTACACAACAAATTGATAAAAAAAAATATTATTTGAGTAGGAAAATAGTTCAAATATAATATAAAAATATATTATCGTGGGGGTATTTTTTCCTCACAATTTTAACTCTTTATGTGTTTTATTTAATATTACTTTTATTTTTTCTTCGCATTGGACATTATGTAGTGGTAATGTATTGCCAATACGGAGGATTCTTATAAAATTAATTTTATTAAACCTTCCTACATATTTTTAAAAAGAATTTAATAGACAAAATTTTAATAATTTTAAATATTAAAAATTAGCATAGAAGATATTGTAATCCAAAAAATAGGTTATTGCAGTTATGTCATTTCCTTATGAGTTCTTTCGTTTAATATTTTAGGGCAATTTGATATATTAATATTGTATTTATACTTTTATAATAATATAAGCTCTCATTTTTCTTAATGGATTTGGACAATATAATACATTCTCAAATTAAATTAGTAATAGGACATTATAATACGTTTTTAAATTAAACTGGTAATAGAATTTTTTTTATGGATTAGACAACCCGGAAATAATTATACTAATAGGATTCTTAAAGTTAGTCATGTAGGATTCCTAACATGTAGTATTATGTCCTAAAACTTATAGGATTATAAGGCTAATATCTAGAATTCTGGTTAATATCCTTTTATTATGAGCTATTATGCTTAAAATTATAAGGTTATTTTTGTAAAACCGACATTGTATTCATGCTTTTATAATAATATAGATTATTGGTTATTAGCGTTTGAGGAATTTTTTGCTAACGAAAGGCCCATTTCTCACTCTCTATTACTCGATTAATACAGGAGTTAGATTAATACTTGATGTGTTACTGTAATTTATTCTTTAAAAGTATGCTCACAATAAAATTATCTTGAGTTTGCATCGTTATCTTCATTATAATGTGGTTAGTTATCCTCTGTTGCATGAGTCATTTTTTAGTCATCATAAACAACTTCCCTTAGATAAAGTATATGCTCACATAAGCTTGTTTTCCCTAAACATTGCGAGACCCTTATTATCAGTAACGAAAATAGATGGTAAGGATTGATACAACTGACCCAATTACTTTGAGATTGAGGCGTAATAATAGTTGTTTATATTTTTGCTACAAAGAGATAAGAGGTTGATAATTGAAAATCTGCTACTTCTACGAACACACAATCAGAGAAAAGAAAAGACTTTCATTTTATTATAGTTCTCAGGCCATTAATGCACAAGCTTTGATGCAGTAAATTGCATGTTTGGAGTTGTGAGGAAACTCTACAATGGAGACATTCAAACTACTTAACACCACCTGTGAAAGCTAGAACGGTCTGTATAGCTGTGAGTATGAGGAGTATGACGGCTCCCACAGTTGAAGCTCCCGCCCAAGGACTGTTAAAATAATTGTGCCTCAAACTTGCCTTCATTCGGTTCCATGGTTTTTCACAATGTTGAACTAACATCAAGTATTCTTGTTTGTAATAGAAGTCATAAGAAATGGCAACCCCTTCCCCAATTTTGTTAAAAAGGCTAGCCACTCTTTTGTCCTCTCCTATCTCGTTCTTGATGATTCCTTTCTGGCGAAGCAAACTCACATCTTTGTCCGAGTCGATAAGATAATCCATAAAAATGGAAAAATCACTGAAATATCTAGGATGTATATCAGATGATTGTTGTTCGTATGCTATAAGATTTCTCAGGATCGTCTCTGTACAGTCAAAGACTTCAAAACAAGGAATTGTCATCACTCCATTCTCAAATTTAATGTCAAATAAACTTGTGTTATCTCCAAGGTCGTGATCTTCCTCCAATCTTCTATAGATTTTTCCAATTTTTTAAAATGTAACTCCAGCTTCGCGAAGCTCTGTTGCATTCGGCATGTTAGCATCCCATGTTTGGTGGTCCTTATCATTTGGCATATTTTTCAATCTAACCATTTCTAAAGGATTCCAACATAAGCTTTTCCTGCAATGTTCCATTTCCAAACCAGGGCTTTCAAGAGTAAGACTAGTTTTCTTCTCCAAAGGGTGACATGACATATGTACTAGTTGAAGTAAATGTTTAATGTTTTTGGCATCACTTTCAATCTCAAGAATGGATGCAGGACTCATCTTCAAGAAGGAAGAATTAAAGGTCTCTTTCACCAATTTTATGAATGATACTATTGGATTCAGTGGCGAAGGGAGTTCGGGTGAACACGCTTCCGCCCCCCTAAATCCGCCCCTGATTGGATCCATTGTCATGTTGTGAAGCTTAGTGAGGACAAAGAAAGGAAGTTGGTTTTCTAATAATAACAAATCTCGATGTACTTGACCATCTATGCAACTGTAGGGGATAATAATATCTTCTTCTGTTGGCTTCCTTCCATAGCGCTCTCGAATAAACTCAACTATAAAACAACCATCAACCAACAACATTTTCAAAAATTGACCAGTATTGTTTTCACTATAAATATCCTCTATATCATCATAACACTTTAGTGCCTCATCCTTAAATTTCTCCAATTCACTAATGCAAGTTTTCACATCAAGCCCTACTTTTCTCCTAAGAAACCGTTGTAGGTAAGGCAATTTATAATTCTCCATTGAGCGTAGTTGTGAATTCTTCTTATGGTAAGGACCAATAGAGACCAACATTGGCTTATAAGCATTTGGATTTGATTCACTTAGCCCCACACTTACTTTGAATATGGTACAAGATTTGGTAGATGAATGGTACAAATCTAAATATATTTCATCAAGAATTTGATTTGTCTCTATTAATTGATCCACATTCCTCCCTTCTTCTATCTGAAATTAATGGAAAAGAGTCATAAGAGTTTCAAGCTAAATTACAAAAGTTTGAGGTTAAAACTGCGTGAAAAGGAAGTATAAGCATAACTTCTTTATATGACAGAGTTGGATGTACATAGGTCGGTTTGACGAAAACACAACAAAACAAAAAGGGCAGTCTGGTGCACAAGGCATTTCATGTTCACACAGGGTTCAGGGAAGGGCCACACCCTAAGGAGTGTGATCATTGTGATGTAGACAATCTACCATAATACCAACCTTAATGACTGTTTTTATGGCTCGAACCCGTGGCATATAGATCATATAAAGACAATTTTAGCGTTGCTCTAAGGTTCCCCTCCACAAAAATAAAATAAGATGAAAAGGTAATGCTTGTACATGTTGAGGGAGAGAGGTGGGGAGATACCTCATGTTCCGTAGTTTGATGAAGCAGTGGAGTTCGACAATTTATTGGGGTAATCTCAATAGTGTGTGCCATCCCTCTTAAATAGCTTTCTTGAACTGTAATTCCTATAAATAAATAAAAACAGACCGGGTTAAAATGGTATGGTATCAAA
Source organism: Nicotiana tomentosiformis (assembly GCF_000390325.3). Lineage (NCBI taxonomy): Eukaryota > Viridiplantae > Streptophyta > Magnoliopsida > Solanales > Solanaceae > Nicotiana > Nicotiana tomentosiformis. Next base: position 18,072,342 of record NC_090815.1, on the reverse strand, counting down.
TTCTTTTTAATTTTCTAGACATAGATGGCTATTATTAATAATCAAATGACTTGCCATAACCTGTTAGAAATTTTAATTCTTAGATTGAAAGAGCTAAATGGTTCGATAAAAAAATAAAAACATCAGGAAGGGTACATTAATTTTAATCAGTTGAAAACACATACCTCTATTATCCATATCTGAAACTTTATGTACGTTGTCTTTTTATATCATCCCAAATTAATGGAAATTTGAGGGAGTATTAGACTTTTCTACTCTTTAAGAAAATGTTGTGTGATTAAATTAAAATTATAAAAATTGAGTACGGGCAAGTTTCTAAGAGAAAGTTATCGGGGAAAGTAATTTTACAATCAAGTGGGAAAAACATATTTGGCCACCGCCCTTAGCTATTCTGATCATGAATGTGCGTGTGGTGCCATTTAATTTTCCTTTTTTCTTTGTTGTAATTAGGCCACAAGCCAATAAAAACTGCCATATGTATGTTACAGAATGGGGTATTTGTCGGTCAATACGATACGGTATTTGAATATTTAGTTCGATATTTTTGGTATTTGATTTTTTTAAATGCTATACCAATATTATATTTAATTAATTTGATATGATTCGACTTTTCTCTTTCGGCTACGGTTAGTTTAACCTGAATATTAATTAATGCATAAAGCCTCGAGAAACTAAAAGCACAAACATTTTCAATAAGGTGGATGATGTATAAAAAATTTAAAGTTGTAACCGCATTTTCGAAAGAACACACAATCTAACGATTAGTAAGAGTCTTAAATCTAAAACAAAATTATGAGACAAAATATATCCATTAAGGGCTTGTTTGGCCAAGCCGCCGAAAGTAACTTATTTTAAAAAATATTTTTAATCGAAATTGCTTGTCAAAAGGGTGATTTGAAAGAGTAGCTATTTATGTTTGGATAAATTATTGGAGAAGTACTTTCGTTAGTTAATGGTTTGGCCAATATTTTTGAAAAGTGCTTTTAATCGTCAAATTATGAAAAAGGAAGTTACTACTAGTTAATTTGGTAAAGATGAATTTTTTATTTGGCTAATCTTGTTCTAAAAGAAATTAAAAATACTTATTTTTGGAGAAGCTACTTTTTTAGTTTCCACTTAAAAACTAAAATATATTTTTTATTACTACTCAAAAACACTTATTTATTCGCCATAAACTTGGCCAACACTTTCATTGTGTAAAGTAAGTGCTTTTTAAAAATAATTTAAAAAATACTTTTGACCAATTAGAAACTTGACCAAAGAATATAATTTATTTATATATGTTTAGTATAGAACGAGAAAATTGCAAAAAATGACCTTTTTGGTTTGGCTGTTTCTTCTTTCGTTGGTTTGATCTCTTGCTTCTCCTGAACGATGAGAGCTGGCCTGCAAAGTTATAAGAGGAATCAAATCAAATATTCATATTATATAATACAGATAATCGAAAATATCTGATAGGTAGCCTTGTTTTGACCTTTCAACACAAAATATTGTTGGCCAATGAGAGAAGATAATGAGAAATCCGTTGACTCCAAGTCAATGGTTATTTTCTTTGTTTGCGTCAATGGTCTACGATGATAGAAGCTGGTAGAGAATGAGAAAAGTCAATGATTATTTTCCTCATGTTATGAAAATAATTATTGTGGATGTCCATTTATTACCCCGCTATAAATAATTTTTCTGAAGAAGATTATCCATTTAGTACTCTGTTGAAGTTTACTACAAGCAACTGATGCATGCAGGTTGCAAGCAGCTCAATGAAATGATTTGCAGCAGCTTCTTATTAAACAGGCAAGTTGCAAGCAGCTCATGCAGACAACTTACAAGCAGCTAAAGAAAAGCCTTGCAACTACTTCCTGAAAAGCCTCGCAGCTACTTCCTTTCTTCTATAAATAGAGAAGCTTTCAGTTTATTATGTACAACAGTATGAAGTTGAATAAAAATATCAATCTCCCTCTATACTTGTCTTCGGTTTCTTTACTTTACAGTCTTTATTTTATAACACGTTATCAGCACGAGACTCTGCTATTTTGAGCACTTACTTCGAATTTGATTTCTATTTCAGTGTTCATCTCCGATGTAAGGCGACACTCTTATGTCCGTGGTTAGCTCTTGTTCATAACGAGCATCATAAGGCAGATTATATCCTTGAGGTGGTTAGTTTTTCGTCTTGGCAGTAGTGATATAGATACACTTACATCTGGTGTGGCCAAATTTGCATAATTTAATTTGAGCCTTTTGCTTATATTTTAATATCATTATCATCGCTTGCTTGGTTATATGTTACGTATATAGTACCTATTTTGGTATTTGTTTTCATCTTACTTATCTTAATAAAGGATTACAAAGTGGAAAATATTGTTAGATCCACTTAAACTCCAGCAGAGTTTGCAAGAAATATACAACCACCAGAAGTGGTTATGTTTCGTATATCTCATTGTAACTAAATTTTGCTAACCACCAGAAGTGGTATATACCTATGACCACCAGAAGTGATAATTTAGGCTTTCTATGGTTACAATTAAAAATAAGCTAGAGAAATATTCTTTATATTACATGCATGCCTCGATTTGCTCCTGAAGTAGTAAATATTTTAAAAGAGGTTGAAGCATCACAATTGATGTGATTAATGCACGTTCAGATAATTATATTCGATTTTCTGAAGAATGAGAATTTTTGATAAATATTAATCCATTCCCTGAAGTGAATGTGATAATATTAATAAAGTCGTAAATATGAACGTGCTCTTGATGTAAATATATTATAATTCACCTCCAGAAGAGGTAATATGATTGAGAGAATATATACTCAATTTTTCGTATTTCAATTTGCTCCTGAAGAAGTAACTCAATTGAAATTTTCTCTCGAAGCAGGAAAATATTGTGAAACTGTGTCTTTCTGTGCGTAAATAAAATAATGAGCTATTCAAAGTTATTTTTGAAGCACATTTTCATTCCTTGTAGTGAATGAAGAAATACCACAACTCACCTCCAGAAGAGCTAGAATAACATATGATATAAATATTATTTTTATGGCATAAAGATCATTGTCGCACGTACCTGTTGTACGTAAAACATCTTGGATAATTTTATTAAGTATCATTCTAAGGCAAAATCATTCTTGTAGAATGCTTTCTACTACAATCACATTAATATATTATGGTTAGTTATTGAGTTCCCCGAAGGAAATAACAACTCGTATATCTTTCCTTAAAAGATGCAATGAATATTCAGATGTTAATAATATTTCTCCTTGAATGAGATATTTGTCACAAAGTTAGTGGTAGAAATATTAAAATTCTTAATTTTCGTCATTTATAAATTTAGAATAAGTTTTATATTGTTCATTTGATTATGATTTTCTATCATGATATCATAAGTGTTTGAGCAATATTTGATACTACAAAATGTATCAACAACTCCTGAAAAGCTAACATGACACCAGTGGTGTCTAATAAATATTAGATTGTGGATAATAAAGGAAGAATTTCGAAGAGCTTATATATAAATATGTCATTCATATCATATGATTATGGTCAATACATATGTTGTAGTAAACCTAAAGTTTACTAATACAAATGGCTATCATATTGAGACTACAAATGATTAAAAAATTAAAAATCTTCATGTTTTCACAATCATATGGGGTAAATATGTATGTGAGAAGTTACCCGCCTTATTCTTCAAATTTGTACTATATCATGTATCACAGTATACCAGAAGTTTACTAACGCAAAAGCAGCCACAGTAAATCAAAAATTTACTAATACAAAAGTAGCCACAGTAAATCAGAAGTTTACTGATGCAAAAGTTTATGCCATAGTAAATCAGAAGTTTACTTAGAGATAGCACATGCCATGATAAACTTGAAGTTTTCATTTGCCATTTTTAAATGAGCTATTTGAGAATTCAGATAAGCATATACTGAAAAACTAGAAGATTCTTCAAGAATTCTCTTGTGTTGCTTGTTCTCATAATAACTTGATTATACCAACTAAAGTTCGGACTAAAATCCCCGAATTCTGAAATATATAAAAGGTGAATATGGGCTCATTCACCTATCATGTGAACCACTTATATATGCATATATAAGATGGTTACATGTATGTTTATTGTCAACCTGCAGTTTGACATTTGAAATTGTCTTTCTCAAGTAAGTGCATAATTTTCAGATTATGAAAGCAAGATAGTTCATCTTGATGATGCTGGTTTAAATCCAAGCTAGTTTAGCATTGAATATCTCCTATTAATGGCTAAACTATTGCTTATGAGAATAAAATCTCATGTGTTGGTCTAAGATTTTCTAAATTGCATACAACAACACTTGTATGCATCAGACCAACAAAATGTCCTCCCCTCTCAATTGGTTTAGGATCAGAAACCAAATATTTTTATTATCTAATAACTTTTAATGTGTGGTATATGATTAATTTCTCTACCACAATGCACAAAGATATGTTTCCCAAAGAAGATTGGGGATATGAGTTAGTTTTTCTAACATTTGGGAGATGAAATAAACAGCTGAAAAATATGCTATATGAATCGAATTATCATTAATATGATCCTCGCCTAGAAAATAATTCAAGTCAAACGCAAGAAGTATTTGCTGATCCAAAATTAAATATCATATTTCGGCTGCAAATGCTCCTATTAAAATTAAAATCCACGAATGATAAATTTTACTGCATGCATGAAGCGTAGTAAACCAATCGGTTTCAAAGGTAACAATCCTTGAAAAGGATAGGAGGAAATGAGCTCTAGAAGATCCCACGACATAACATTTTATGAAACTCCAGAAGAAATTCAGGTACCTGAAAATAAAGAAAGTGATGACATCTCAACAAGTTATGTTGCTTAGGAACCGATACAAAATGATCGTCGGTGATATATTTGATACAATATAGTACTCAATATTATAAATGATTGTGAGGATCAGACCTGTAGTCCAGACATCTGAAGATGTCATGCCATCTAAATGCAAGTCATAACCTCTATGACTCATTCGATTAAGTCAAAATGAAGATCCCTGAAGGATTTAAAATGCTTGAAGCATATAATTCAAAGTCTCGAGAAATATACTCAATCAGATTACAAAAATCTTTATATGAATTAAAACAATCAGGGCGCATATAGTATAATCGCCTCACTGAATTGATGAATGAAGGTTATATAAATGATGGAATTTGTCCATGCATTTTTACAAAGAAAACAACATCAAAGTTTGTTATACGTGATGTTTATGTTAATGACATAAATCTCACAGGAACTCCAGAAGAGCTCCAAAGGGAAAAACTTTGTCTTAGTCTGCAAATTGAATATTTAACAGACATGATCTATATCCATCAATCTGTCGATACAGAAAATATCTTAAAACTCTTTTACATGGACAAAGCGCACCTATTAAGTACACCAAATGGGTGTTCGATCACTTAAAGTGAATAAGGATCCGTTCTGACCTCCACAAGAGGATGAGGAACTCCTTAGTCCTGAAATACTCTATCTCAGTGCAATTGGTGCACTTATGTATCTTGCTAATGCTAACAAATGTAGCGCAGATCATATTGGTTATGCAGATGCAGGTTATTTATCCGATCCCCATAAAGTTCGACCTCAAATCGGGTATGTGTTTACATATGGAGGTACTGTCATATCATGACGCTTCACAAAGCAATCTATTGCTGCTACTTCTTCAAATCATGTTGAGATAATAGTTATTCATGAAGCAAGTAGGGAATGCATATGGTTGAGATCAGTGATTCATTTTATTCGAGCAAAATGTGGGTTGGAGTGTGATAAAAGGCCCATAATTTTATACGAAGACAATGTTGCATGCATAGCCCAATTGAAGGGAGAATTTATAAAAGGAGATAGAACGAAGCACATTTCACCAAAATTATTCTACACACACGATCTTTAGAAAAATGGTAACATTGATGTGCAACAAATCCGTTCAAGTGACAATCCGGTAAATTTATTCACTAAATCTTTGCCAACTTCAACTTTTGAGAAGATGGTATAAAAGATTGGAATGTGGAGACTCAAATATTTGAAATAAAGTTTTCATCAGGGGGAGTAAAATACGCGATGTACTCTTTTTTCCTTACTAAAATTTTTTCCCACAGGGTTTTCCTTATAAGGTTTTTAATGAGGCAGCTAGAAATGCGTATTACTAAATATGTGTACTCTTTTTCCTTCACTAGGACTTTTCCCACTGGGTTTTTCCTAGTAAGGTTTTAACGAGGCACAATACCTTAATGAATATTCAAGGGGGAGTGTTATGAAAATAATTATTGTGGATGTCCATTTATGCGCTATAGATAATCTTCCTGAAGAAAATTATCCATTTACTACTTTGTTGAAGTTTATCTACAAGCAGCTGATGCAGGCAGGTTGCAAGCAGCTCAATGAAATGATTTGCAACAGCTTCTTATTAAATAGGCAGATTGCAAACAGCTCATGCAGACAACTTACAAGCAGCTAAAGAAAAGCCTTGCAGCTGCTTCCTGAAAAGCCTCACAGCTGCTTCCTTTCTTCTTTAAATAGAGAAGCTTTCAGTTCATTATGTACAACAGTTTAAAATTGAATAAAAATACCAATCTCCCTCTATACTTGTCTTCGATTTTTTTACTTTACGGTCTTTATTTTATAACACTTCATTTATTTTCGAGGCTTTGTCGTTCTTCTTTGTTTTGCCTTTTTATTAGGTAGGAGTATTTAATATCTGTTTCTGATGTGGTCCATATTTACTTTCTTTTTTGCCTTGCGTGTGCTGGCTCCGAAGAATGTAAGAAAACGTGGACGTGATTCTTAATTATGGGTCCGAGAGCCTCAATTGCAAAAAAATGACCTTTTTTGGTTTGGCCGTTTCTTTCGTTGGTTCTCTTGCTTCTCCTGAATGGTCCGAGAACCTCAATTGGTCTATATTTAAAAACTGATACACATGTGGAAAAGGTGTGATGCCGACCTATTGTCATATATTGATATGTGTCAAGAATATAAGGAAGAGGTAGAGTTTAGTGAGTGTAACGACTCGACTTATCGTTTTAATAATTAACGCCATGTTCAGTGACTTAAGGTTTCAAGCAGTTTCGCAATATGTATTATGGCCCGCGAGTGTGGTCGAGTTTGATTTACTGAAAATTCGAAATTAAATTAAAAGAACAATCCTTGTTTAAAAAGCTAAAAAGAAAAGAGTTGACCGAAGAGTTAACTTTTGGGCAAACGACTCCGGAATAGAGTTTTGATGATTCCAATAGCTCCGTATGGTGGTTTTAGACTTAGGAGCGTGTTCGGAAAATTATTTGGAAGCCCGTAGCTAAATTAGGCTTGAAATGACTAAAATAGAAATTCAAGTTTGGAAGTTTAACCGGGGAGTTGACTTTTTGATATTGGGGCTAGAATCCAATACTGAAAATTTGGAATACCTATATTATGTCATTTATGACTTGTGCGCAAAATTTGAAGTCATTACGGATTGATTTGATACGTTTCGGCGTAAAACATAAAAGTTGGAAGATTCGAAAACTCATAATTCGATTCGAGGCGCGATTCATAATTTTGACATTCTTTGACGAGATTTGAAGCCTCCACTAAGTTCGTATTGTATTTTGGGACGTGTTGGTATATTTGGTTGAGGTCCCGAGGGGCTTGGGTGTATTTTTGGATCATTGGTTGAGAGATTAGTAAAGTTAAGAAATTTGAGAGTTTGGCCATGGTCAATATCGGGTCAAGACGACCTCTTTTCAGTGTTTAGAGTGCGCGAACAGGTCCGTAGCGTGTTTTATGATTGAAATTCATATATGGTTTGTGTCCAGGAGGTTCCAGATGAGTTTCGGGGTGAGTTTTGAGCGAGTTCGGGTATTTTGGCACTCTAATGTTGTTATGGAATTGTTGGAAAAGCGCGGACCGCAGAATTTTGAGTGCATACTCACTTCAGAGAAAATGTGCGGACCGCAGAGGACAATTGAGGACCGCACAATTTTGTGTGCGGCCGCACTTCTCGTGATTTCTGCAGGTTCACTCGTCTGACTTCGGAAGCTTATATCTATTAATCTACAAGGAATTTGAAGATGATTCAAAAATGAAAGTTGTAGCTCTTTGAATCTAGTTTCCAGAACAATTTAGTTACAAATAATTTGGACAATTGTACACAAAGTTATGGACATTTTACTGAGGCATAGTAGTGCAGAGTGTTGAAGTACGGCCGCACAATTTGGAGTGCGACCGCAACACATGGAATGTGCGGACGGCACAAAAATTGTGCGGTCAGCACAATGAGGGGTCAGATTGCGTATTATAAAACTGAGGGTTTGGGTATTATTTCACATTTGGACTTTGAGAGCTCGACTTCTGGCGATTGTTCGTGGGATTTTCAAGAAATTCATCGGGGTAAGTGATTCTATCTCAGATTTGGTTAACATACATGGATATATCATTGCTTTCATCATTTAATCAGTATTTTGATAGGGAAATTTGGGGGAAATTGTAGAAATTTCATAAAAATGAATTTTTGGGATTTGAATACCGATTCAGAGTCGGATTTGGATAAAATTGGTATTTTTGTAATCGTATCGGATTGGGTATTCGGATTTCATGGAAATTATGTCGGATTCTGATAGGCGAGCCCCGCGTTGACTTTTGTTGACTTTTAGAATAAATTTTTAAGTCGACGTTTTATTATCCAGAATTATTTCCGATGAATTTTAATGAAGTTGTACAATTAATTTGGATAGATTTGAGCTGTCTGGAGGTCAATTCAAGCAAGAGGGCAATTTTGGAATATCGGCATAACTTTTAAAAAAAAGTTGAGTATCTTGCCTAACCTCGAGGGAGGGAATTGTCCCTTAGGCATCGAGAGTGGGATCGCAAGGATTCAAGGTAAAGCTGCTTGGTCGTCGCAGTTCCTTGGAGTTTTTCCATATTATTGTACCGTTATTTATTACTCAAATAGTATGGAGTATTCGATCCTTGTGATCATTTCATGTATTCAGTTAGAGTTCATCACTCAGTTTTGGGAGGTTGTTATATTTATAATTATTTTCCGTTGTTAGTTTCTATTTTTTTTAAAAGAAAAAAAAAATGGCTTCGAAATTTAATGGAAATCGGTTACCTAGTCTTAGAGACTAGGTGCCATCATGACGCCTGTGGTGGGATTTTGGGTTGTGACAAGTTGGTATCAGAGCTCTAGGTTTATAGGTTCTACGGGTCATAAACGAGTCTAGTAGAGTCTTGTGGATCGGTACGGAGTCGTCTGTACTTATCTTCGAGAGGCTACATAACTGTTAGGAAATTTTGACTTCTTTCATTCATGTCGTGCTGATTTGTTGATTGTGGAATTTGAGCTTTTATATCTCTATTCTCTCATAGATGTTGAGGACACGTGCTACCGGCTTAGCTGAGCAGGCATCCACACATACTGCTAGGGCTGCAACAGGTCGGGGCCGAGGTAGAGGCCGAGGCAGAGGTCGAGGAGAGGCACGTGCCACGACTGGAGCACCTGTCAGAGCAACAGTCGAGGAGCCGCTAGTAGCTCCAGTTGTGGGACAGGTACCAGAAGCACCTGTTGTTACCCCCCAGACTTCAGGAGACTTTAGCACAGTTCCTGAGAATGTTTGGTACATTAACTTAGGCGGGATTGATCTCTGTTGCACCAAATATTTCGCAGATTGGGAGAGTAATTCAGACCCCTACCACAACTCTAGAGCAGCAGGTTCACGTTGGCCAGGTTTCGGGTGTAATACCAGTACAACCTGTTATTCTGGTTCGGCCTGAGGTCAGGCCAGAGGCATCAAAAGAAGAACAAAAGAGACTTGAGAGGTTTAAGAGGTATAGTCCACCTACTTTCAGTGGCACAACTACAGAGGATGCCCAAGGATATTTAGAAAATTGTCACTGTATTCTCCACACCATGGGTATTGTGGAAGTGAGCGGAGTTGCCTTTACTACATTTCAACTGTCAGGCGCAGTGTATCAGTGGTGGCAAACCTATGAAGAAGGTAGACCAGCCGATGCAACACCACCATCTTGGGCCCAATTTTTGAATTGTTCTTGAAAGAATTTGTTTCCCAGACTCTCCGAGATGCGTGGCACACAGAATTTGAACGGTTGCGTTAGGGCACTATGACAGTGTCAGAATATGCTATCAGGTTCAGTGAGTTAGCCCGTCATGCACCTATCTTGGTTCCTATAGTCAGAGAGCGGGTCCGCAGATTCAATGAGGGGCTCGATTATGATATTAAAATATGCATGGCTCGAGAGTTGCAAACTGATACTCTATTTCAATAAGTAGTGGAGATTGCGAGGAAATATTGAGGGTGTTCTAGGCGAGGAAAGGGAGTCAAAGGAGGCCAAAAGGTCTCGAAGCTCTGGAGGGTTCAATGGATTGTTTGAGCAATATTTGATACTACAAAATGTATCAACAACTCCTGAAAAGCTAACATGACACCAGTGGTGTCTGATAAATATTAGATTGTGGATAATAAAGGAAAGATTTTGAAGAGCTTATATACAAATATGTCATTCATATCATATGATTATGGTCAATACATATGTTGTAGTAAACCTAAAGTTTACTAATACAAATGGCTATCATATTGAGACTACAAATGATTAAAAGATTATAAATCTTCATGTTTTCACAATCATATGGGGTAAATATGTATGTGAGAAGTTACCCGCCTTATTCTTCAAATTTGTACTACATCATGTATCACAGTATACCAGAAGTTTACTAATGCAAAAGCAGCCACAGTAAATCAAAAATTTACTAATACAAAAGTAGCCACAGTAAATCAGAAGTTTACTGATGCAAAAGTTTATGCCATAGTAAATCAGAAGTTTACTTAGAGATAGCACATGCCATGATAAACTTGAAGTTTTCATTTGCCATTTTTAAATGAGCTATTTGAGAATTCAGATAAGCATATACTGAAAAACTAGAAGATTCTTCAAGAATTCTCTTGTGTTGCTTGTTCTCATAATAACTTGATTATACCAACTAAAGTTCGGACTAAAATCCCCGAATTCTGAAATATATAAAAGGTGAATATGGGCTCATTCACCTATCATGTGAACCACTTATATATGCATATATAAGATGGTTACATGTATGTTTATTGTCAACCTGCAGTTTGACATTTGAAATTGTCTTTCTCAAGTAAGTGCATAATTTTCAGATTATGAAATCAAGATAGTTCATCTTGATGATGCTGGTTTAAATCCAAGCTAGTTTAGCATTGAATATCTCCTATTAATGGCTAAACTATTGCTTATGAGAACAAAATCTCATGTGTTGGTCTAAGATTTTCTAAATTGCATACAACAACACTTGTATGCATCAGACCAACAAAATGTCCTCCCCTCTCAATTGGTTTAGGATCAGAAACCAAATATTTTTATTATCTAATAACTTTTAATGTGTGGTATATGATTAATTTCTCTACCACAATGCACAAAGATATGTTTCCCAAAGAAGATTGGGGATATGAGTTAGTTTTTCTAACATTTGGGAGATGAAATAAACAGCTGAAAAATATGCTATATGAATCGAATTATCATTAATATGATCCTCGCCTAGAAAATAATTCAAGTCAAACGCAAGAAGTATTTGCTGATCCAAAATTAAATATCATATTTCGGCTGCAAATGCTCCTATTAAAATTAAAATCCCCGAAGGATAAATTTTACTGCATGCATGAAGCGTAGTAAACCAATCGGTTCCAAAGGTAACAATTCTTGAAAAGGATAGGAGGAAATGAGCTCTAGAAGATCCCACGACATAACATTTTATGAAACTCCAGAAGAAATTCAAGTACCTGAAAATAAAGAAAGTGATGAGATCTCAACAAGTTATGTTGCTTAGGAACCGATACAAAATGATCGTCGGTGATATATTTGATACAATATAGTACTCAATATTATAAATGATTGTGAGGATCAGACCTGTAGTCCAGACATCTGAAGATGTCATGCCATCTAAATGCAAGTCATAACCTCTATGACTCATTCGATTAAGTCAAAATGAAGATCCCTGAAGGATTTAAAATGCTTGAAGCATATAATTCAAAGTCTCGAGAAATGTACTCAATCAGATTACAAAAATCTTTGTATGAATTAAAACAATCAGGGCGCATATAGTATAATCGCCTCACTGAATTGATGAATGAAGGTTATATAAATGATGGAATTTGTCAATGCATTTTTACAAAGAAAACAACATCAAAGTTTGTTATACGTGATGTTTATGTTAATGACATAAATCTCACAGGAACTCCAGAAGAGCTCCAAAGGGAAAAACTTTGTCTTAGTCTGCAAATTGAATATTTAACAGACATGATCTATATCCATCAATCTGTCGATACAGAAAATATCTTAAAACTCTTTTACATGGACAAAGCGCACCTATTAAGTACACCAAATGGGTGTTCGATCACTTAAAGTGAATAAGGATCCGTTCTGACCTCCACAAGAGGATGAGGAACTCCTTAGTCCTGAAATACTCTATCTCAGTGCAATTGGTGCACTTATGTATCTTGCTAATGCTAACAAATGTAGCGCAGATCATATTGGTTATGCAGATGCAGGTTATTTATCCGATCCCCATAAAGTTCGACCTCAAATCGGGTATGTGTTTACATGTGGAGGTACTGTCATATCATGACGCTTCACAAAGCAATCTATTGCTGCTACTTCTTCAAATCATGTTGAGATAATAGTTATTCATGAAGCAAGTAGGGAATGCATATGGTTGAGATCAGTGATTCATTTTATTCGAGCAAAATGTGGGTTGGAGTGTGATAAAAGGCCCATAATTTTATACGAAGACAATGTTGCATGCATAGCCCAATTGAAGGGAGAATTTATAAAAGGAGATAGAACGAAGCACATTTCACTAAAATTATTCTACACACACAATCTTTAGAAAAATGGTGACATTGATGTGCAACAAATCGATTCAAGTGACAATCCGGTAGATTTATTCACTAAATCTTTGCCAACTTCAACTTTTGAGAAGATGGTATAAAAGATTGGAATGTGGAGACTCAAATATTTGAAACAAAGTTTTCATCAGGGGGAGTAAAATACGCGATGTACTCTTTTTTCCTTACTAAAGTTTTTTCCCACAGGGTTTTCCTTATAAGGTTTTTAATGAGGCAGCTAGAAATGCGTATTACTAAATATGTGTACTCTTTTTCTTTCACTAGGACTTTTCCCACTGGGTTATTCCTAGTAAGGTTTTAACGAGGCACAATACCTTAATGAACATCCAAGGGGGAGTGTTATGAAAATAATTATTGTGGATGTCCATTTATGCGCTATAGATAATCTTCCTGAAGAAGATTATCCATTTAGTACTCTGTTGAAGTTTATCTACAAGCAGCTGATGCAGGCAGGTTGCAAGCAGCTCAATGAAATGATTTGCAACAGCTTCTTATTAAACAGGCAGATTGCAAACAGCTCATGCAGACAACTTACAAGCAGCTAAAGAAAAGCCTTGCAGCTGCTTCCTGAAAAGCCTCACAGCTGCTTCCTTTCTTCTTTAAATAGAGAAGCTTTCAGTTCATTATGTACAACAGTTTAAAATTGAATAAAAATACCAATCTCCCTCTATACTTGTCTTCGATTTTTTTACTTTACGGTCTTTATTTTATAACACCTCATTTATTTTCGAGGCTTTGTCGTTCTTCTTTGTTTTGCCTTTTTATTAGGTAGGAGTATTTAATATCTGTTTCTGATGTGGTCCATATTTACTTTCTTTTTTGCCTTGCGTGTGCTGGCTCCGAAGAATGTAAGAAAACGTGGACGTGATTCTTAATTATGGGTCCGAGAGCCTCAATTGCAAAAAAATGACCTTTTTTGGTTTGGCCGTTTCTTTCGTTGGTTCTCTTGCTTCTCCTGAATGGTCCGAGAACCTCAATTGGTCTATATTTAAAAACTGATACACATGTGGAAAAGGTGTGATGCCGACCTATTGTCATATATTGATATGTGTCAAGAATATAAGGAAGAGGTAGAGTTTAGTGAGTGTAACGACTCGACTTATCGTTTTAATAATTAACGCCATGTTCAGTGACTTAAGGTTTCAAGCAGTTTCGCAATATGTATTATGGCCCGCGAGTGTGGTCGAGTTTGATTTACTGAAAATTCGGAATTAAATTAAAAGAACAATCCTTGTTTAAGAAGCTAAAAAGAAAAGAGTTGACCGAAGAGTTAACTTTTGGGCAAACGACTCCGGAATAGAGTTTTGATGATTCCAATAACTCCGTATGGTGGTTTTAGACTTAGGAGCGTGTTCGGAAAATTATTTGGAAGCCCGTAGCTAAATTAGGCTTGAAATGGCTAAAATAGAAATTCAAGTTTGGAAGTTTAACCGGGGAGTTGACTTTTTGATATTGGGGCTAGAATCCAATACTGAAAATTTGGAATACCTATATTATGTCATTTATGACTTGTGCGCAAAATTTGAAGTCATTACGGATTGATTTGATACGTTTCGGCGTAAAACATAAAAGTTGGAAGATTCGAAAACTCATAATTCGATTCGAGGCGCGATTCATAATTTTGACATTCTTTGACGAGATTTGAAGCCTCCACTAAGTTCGTATTGTATTTTGGGACGTGTTGGTATATTTGGTTGAGGTTCCGAGGGGGCTTGGGTGTATTTTTGGATCATTGGTTGAGAGATTAGTAAAGTTAAGAAATTTGAGAGTTTGGCCATGGTCAATATCGGGTCAAGACGACCTCTTTTCAGTGTTTAGAGTGCGCGAACAGGTCCGTAGCGTGTTTTATGATTGAAATTCATATATGGTTTGTGTCCAGGAGGTTCCAGATGAGTTTCGGGGTGAGTTTTGAGCGAGTTCGGGTATTTTGGCACTCTAATGTTGTTATGGAATTGTTGGAAAAGCGCGGACCGCAGAATTTTGAGTGCATACTCACTTCAGAGAAAATGTGCGGACCGCAGAGGACAATTGAGGACTGCACAATTTTGTGTGCGGCCGCACTTCTCGTGATTTCTGCAGGTTCACTCGTCTGACTTCGGAAGCTTATATCTATTAATCTACAAGGAATTTGAAGATGATTCAAAAATGAAAGTTGTAGCTCTTTGAATCTAGTTTCCAGAACAATTTAGTTACAAATAATTTGGACAATTGTACACAAAGTTATGGACATTTTACTGAGGCATAGTAGTGCAGAGTGTTGAAGTACGGCCGCACAATTTGGAGTGCGACCGCAACACATGGAATGTGCGGACGGCACAAAAATTGTGCGGTCAGCACAATGAGGGGTCAGATTGCGTATTATAAAACCGAGGGTTTGGGTATTATTTCACATTTGGACTTTGAGAGCTCGACTTCTGGCGATTGTTCGTGGGATTTTCAAGAAATTCATCGGGGTAAGTGATTCTATCTCAGATTTGGTTAACATACATGGATATATCATTGCTTTCATCATTTAATCAGTATTTTGATATGGAAATTTGGGGGAAATTGTAGAAATTTCATAAAAATGAATTTTTGGGATTTGAATACCGATTCAGAGTCGGATTTGGATAAAATTGGTATTGTTGTAATCGTATCGGATTGGGTGTTCGGATTTTATGGAAATTATGTCGGATTCTGATAGGCGAGCCCCGCGTTGACTTTTGTTGACTTTTAGAATAAATTTTTAAGTCGACGTTTTATTATCTAGAATTATTTCCGATGAATTTTAATGAAGTTGTACAATTAATTTGGATAGATTTGAGCTGTCTGGAGGTCAATTCAAGCAAGAGGGCAATTTTGGAATATCGGCATAACTTTTAAAAAAAAGTTGAGTATCTTGCCTAACCTCGAGGGAGGGAATTGTCCCTTAGGCATCGAGAGTGGGATCGCAAGGATTCAAGGTAAAGCTGCTTGGTCGTCGCAGTTCCTTGGAGTTTTTCCATATTATTGTACCGTTATTTATTACTCAAATAGTATGGAATATTCGATCCTTGTGATCATTTCATGTATTCAGTTAGAGTACGTCACTCAGTTTTGGGAGGTTGTTATATATGTAATTATTTTCCGTTGTTAGTTTCTATTTTTTTTAAAAGAAAAAAAAATGGCTTCGAAATTTAATGGAAATCGGTTACCTAGTCTTAGAGACTAGGTGCCATCATGACGCCTGTGGTGGGATTTTGGGTTGTGACAAGTTGGTATCAGAGCTCTAGGTTTATAGGTGTTGAGGACACGTGCTACCGGCTTAGCTGAGCAGGCATCCACACATACTGCTAGGGCTGCAACAGGTCGGGGCCGAGGTAGAGGCCGAGGCAGAGGTCGAGGAGAGGCACGTGCCACGACTGGAGCACCTGTCAGAGCAACAGTCGAGGAGCCGCTAGTAGCTCCAGTTGGGGGACAGGTACCAGAAGCACCTGTTGTTACCCCCAGAATTCAGGAGACTTTAGCACAGTTCCTGAGAATGTTTGGTACATTAACTTAGGCGGGATTGATCTCTGTTGCACCAAATATTTCGCAGATTGGGAGAGTAATTCAGACCCCTACCACAACTCTAGAGCAGCAGGTTCACGTTGGCCAGGTTTCGGGTGTAATACCAGTACAACCTGTTATTCTGGTTCGGCCTGAGGTCAGGCCAGAGGCATCAAAAGAAGAACAAAAGAGACTTGAGAGGTTTAAGAGGTATAGTCCACCTACTTTCAGTGGCACAACTACAGAGGATGCCCAAGGATATTTAGAAAATTGTCACTGTATTCTCCACACCATGGGTATTGTGGAAGTGAGCGGAGTTGCCTTTACTACATTTCAACTGTCAGGCGCAGTGTATCAGTGGTGGCAAACCTATGAAGAAGGTAGACCAGCCGATGCAACACCACCATCTTGGGCCCAATTTTTGAATTGTTCTTGAAAGAATTTGTTTCCCAGACTCTCCGAGATGCGTGGCACACAGAGTTTGAACGGTTGCGTTAGGGCACTATGACAGTGTCAGAATATGCTATCAGGTTCAGTGAGTTAGCCCGTCATGCACCTATCTTGGTTCCTATAGTTAGAGAGCGGGTCCGCAGATTCAATGAGGGGCTCGATTATGATATTAAAATATGCATGGCTCGAGAGTTGCAAACTGATACTCTATTTCAATAAGTAGTGGAGATTGCGAGGAAATATTGAGGGTGTTCTAGGCGAGGAAAGGGAGTCAAAGGAGGCCAAAAGGTCTCGAAGCTCTGGAGGGTTCAATGGATTTTACTCTTCAACTAGCACCCATTATAGCGGAGGCTCGAGCAGTCGACCAGCTCAGTCCGCACATCAGATTACTTGGGGTGCTCCAGTAAGTTCTTATAGTGCACCACCGACACGAGATTATTACAGTGGTTATTCCAGCTATCGGGCACATACTCAGTATGAGCAGCCGCGACCTCAGAGAGGCTGTTATGAGTGTGGTGAAACTAGGCACATTATGAGAGATTGTCCCATACTTGGGAGGGGTGAATTTTTTCAGAACACTCAAACTATGGGCCCCAGTGCATATACTACGTGCACAACCAGTTAGGGGTGGAGGACAGTCAGGTAGAGAGCGCCTAAGAGGTGGAGGCCCGACCCATTGATATAATCACTATGATTTGGCTGAGGTTGATACACCAGATAGTGTCGTTACAGGTACAATCCTGATTTGTTATAAAAGAATATTTTCCCTTAATTCGATTCGGATCTGAATATTGAGGTGAGACCTCCTATTATGCTCCGCTTATTGGTGAGCTTCGTAATTTTGTGACCCATTTATATGTTTATCCCTATTGGGAGATTTAAAGATGTGAGCCCATGTTTGTCATTTCTATTTTTATGCACCATTGAGGGTTATAAGTCCAAAAGTAATTTTTATTATTCACTACAGTGGGTTTTATGTGGTTCTGAATAATTGATTCCAATTTTATGAATTTTATGCCCAACCGGTATGAGGGTTCATTATGTGTTATGAAAAATATAATGAAATTTATTGAATAGAAGAAAGAAAGGAAATTGAAATTTCAGTTGGCATAATGTGCAAAATACTTGTGATTCTGAGTTGTGGACGAAATTCTCGTATTTTTTTTATATGATGTGAAATATTTAAATTAGGCTACGAGCCGCGGTGGAAGTTATATAAGGACGAGGTCCTTGTGGTAAAATATTTATGAGTTTAAATTCTCCATTTGTGAAGTTTAATTTGTCCTATAGTACTAATAGGGAGTTATGCGTGATAGGCTTATCTGATAATTTTTTATGTGTTTCTGTGCCATAATTGTGCTGTAATTATTGAGTTTTAGCCTACGTGGTGAGTGCTCAGGTGACGTTAAAAGTGACTCGTTAAGTCGGGTAAATAGTTATGAGGTCTTCATGCCTCACATTTTGCTATCAGTGTTGTGGAAATTCGAAATGAGGTTTTTGTTAATATTAGGTTAATTGGCGATGTTGTAATCGATTATGAACATCTATTAAGATCAGAGATGTGGTGATGGGCATACATATGATGTGCTTCATGTCCTGATATCATTATGATAATGCAGTGCTTGTAATACTGAGAGTAGTGTTATTGATATATACATTGTGGTATTTTGTTGGGTTGTGGATGTGTTGTTAGGAGTTGTTTTGGTGTTACTCTGGCAGGTGGATAGGCCCAATTACAGGGGAGACTCTGCCAAATATTCTAAAAAATTTGGGAGTTAGTAAAATTTAGGGGATTGAGACCTGCAAAAGAAGAGATAAGTTATGTTATATGTTTGAGGGCGAATGATCCTAAGCAGGGGAGAATGTAACACCCTAGAAAAATTTGGAAGTACTTCAACACTATCAAGAAAGTTGATGTGTGCGTAGGCACGAGTTGCTATATCCAGTTGAGACTAATATCGTGCGTTGTTGCGAAAATCAGGCCTTTTGAGAATGTTTGGAGTGTAAGAAATTGGTCTTAAAGTTTATAAATACGGATTAAATAAATAATCTCAATTGAGATGGCATTGTTGGGCTTATCTCAAATGCGGTAACGTGGGATCAACCGTGGGTATATGTGTAAAACAAAATCGTCAATTTGGTAACCTCAAAATAATTCTTAGCACGATCGAAGACGAACATTTGTTTAGGATGTAGAGAATGTAACGACCCGAGTTGTCGTTTTAAGAATTAACACCCCGTTCAGTGACGTAAGTCTCGAGCAGCTTCGCAATATGTATTATGACCCGCAGGTGTGGTCGAGTTTGATTTACTCAAGATTCGGAATTAAATTAAAAGAACAATACTTATTTAAGAAGCTTAAAAGAAAAGAGTTGACCAGAGAGTTGACTTTTGAGTAAAAGACTCCGGAATAAAGTTTTGATGATTCTAATAGCTCCGTATGGTGGTTTTAGACTTAGGAGCGTGTTCGGAAAATTATTTGGAAGCCCGTAGCTAAATTAGGCTTGAAATGGCTAAAATAGAAATTCAAGTTTGGAAGTTTAACCGGGGAGTTGACTTTTTGATATTGGGGCTAGAATCCAATACTAAAAATTTGGAATACCTATATTATGTCATTTATGACTTGTGCGCAAAATTTGAAGTCATTACGGATTGATTTGATACGTTTCGGCGTAAAACTTAAAAGTTGGAAGATTCGAAAACTCATAATTCGATTCGAGGCGCGATTCATAATTTCGACATTTTTTGACGAGATTTGAAGCCTCCACTAAGTTCATATTGTATTTTGGGACGTGTTGGTATATTTGGTTGAGGTCCCGAGGGGCTTGGGTGTATTTTTGGATCATTGGTTGAGAGATTAGTAAAGTTAAGAAATTTGGGAGTTTGGCCATGGTCAATATTGGGTCAAGACGACCTCTTTTCAGTGTTTTGCGTGTGTGAGCAGATCCATATCATGTTTTATGATTGAAATTCATATATGGTTTGTGTCCGGAAGGTTCCGCATGAGTTTCGTTGTCAGTTTTGAGCGAATCTAGGCATTTCGGCACTCTAATGTTGTTATGGAACTGTTGGAAAAGTGCGGACCGCACAATTTTGAGTGCGGCCCCACTTCAGAGGAAAAGTGCAGACCGCATAGGACAAGTGTGTACCGCACAATTTTGTGTGAGGCCGCGTTCCACCTAGTGCGTACCGCACAATTTTGTGTGCGGCCGCACTTTTCTTGATTTTCACAAGTTCACTAGTCCGACTTCGGAAGCTTATATCTTTTAATTTATAAGGAATTTGGAGATGATTCAAAATCGAAAGTTATAGCCCTTTGAATCTAGTTTCCAGCAAGATATAGTACGAATCATTTAGACATTTTTACAGAAAGTTATGGTAAGTTTACTGAATCCTAGTAGTGCAGAGTGTTGAAGTGCGACCGCAGCACATGGAATGTGCGGACCGCACAATGAGGGGTCAGATTGCGTATTATAAAACCGAGGGTTTGCGTATTATTTCACATTTGGACTTTGGAAGCTCGGTTTGTGGCGATGTTTCATGGAATTTTCAAGAAATTCATCGGAGTAAGTGATTCTAACTCAGATTTGGTTAACATACTTGAATATATCATTGCTTTCATCATTTAATCAGTATTTTGAGATTGAAATTTGGGAAAAATTGTAGAAATTTCAAAAAAATGAGTTTTTGGAATTTGAATATCGATTCGGAGTCGGATTTGGATAAAATTGGTATGGTTGAACTCGTATCGGATTGGGTGTTCGAATTTCATAAAAATTGTGTCGGGTTCTGAGAGACGGGCCCCACGTTGACTTTTAGAATAAATTTTTAAGTCGACGTTTTATTATCTGAAATTATTTTTGATGAATTTTAAGGAAGTTGTACAATTAATTTGGATATATTTGAGCTGTCCGGAGGTCAATTCTAGTAAGTAGATGATTTTAGAATATCGACATAACTTCAAAAAAAAAAGGTGAGTATCTTGCATAACCTCGAGTGGGGAAATTACCCCTTAGGCATAGAGTGTTATGTGCCATTTGTGAAATGTGAAAGGACGTGTACGCGAGGTGACGAGTACGTACTCGGGCTTATATGTACAAAATATATTGGGTAAAAGTCTTAGGCATATTGTGTAGTAAATTGGATATTTGTCGGCATTTATTTAATCATCCGTTTTCCATGTTTCAATTCTCATTTATTGAATTTATTTTTGTATGACAATTTGAGGTGATTATTACTTGTATAATTATGTGGATTCCGTGAATTTGATGATTTGATATTTCTTGGAATTGGTTTGGGTCATTGGGCAAATTGTGATATGAATTGATTTTGTTACATTGCCGTGATAATATTTCATGTAAATTGTTGTGCTTTTTGAGTTATTATTTTGAGGATATAAGGGTGGCATTTCACTGTTGTTGTGTGTGTTGGGATATTGCCTGTGCAAAGCGATAAGGGTGGCTATAGGAGCGATAAGGGTGGCTATTGATATTTTCAGGGCGGAGGGTTAAGGAATGCTATTATAGGAGTGATAAGGGTGGCTATAGGAGAGATGAGGGTGGCTATTGTCAGGGAGGATATGTGATGATGTGGAGTGGTTGGATTGGTGATTTTATGTGATGTTGTGATTTTTTTTGTGTTTATTTTTATACCATGTGCAATTTGTTTTATTGTTGGTAAATTGATAATAGTCAGATTTATGTTAAAATTGGGAGCCTGTGGCTATTGCCAGGCGGGTTATGAAAAGAAATGTGTGCAAGAGTGTCATGACCCGAAATTCTCACCTTTGGACCATGATGGCGCCTAACATTTCACTTGCTAGGCAAGCCAACGTTAGAATAATATTAGCCATTTTAAAATAATTTTTAAATTAATTAATAACAAAGAAATAAATGCGGAAGTAAGGTCTGAAATATAGTGAATAATTCATAAAAACAACGGTGTCTAAATACCATCCCAGAATTGGTGTCACAAGTGCACGAGCTTCTAGAATAATTTAAATAAAGGTCTGAATAAAATAAAGCTGTCTGAAAATAAAAACACACAGCAAAAGTAAAGTAGACGGGGACTTCAGACCTGCGAACGCCGTGCAGTTATACCTCAAGTCTCCTCTGAGTAGCTGAAATCCGCGCAAGTCTATGGTACGCCGCTGGGACCAACTCCGAAAGCTGCACAAGAAGTGCAGAGTGTAGTATCAGTATAACCGATCCCATGTACTGCTAAGTACTGAGCCTAACCTTGACGAAGTAGTGACGAGGCTAAGGCGGTTCGCTTACATTAACCTGTACGCAATATTAGTTGCAACAACAAATAATAGAAATAATCAGGTAACTCATTTATAAAAATTGAAGCCAATTCAGCAGTCATAACCAATTATCATTTCCATCAATTCTGTTGCAGCGTGCAACCCGCTCTCACAATATATTCACATTCAATTCTGTTGCAACGTGCAATCCGCTCTCCCAATATATTCCTTTTAATCAAGTCTGTTTATATTTATTTCAATCAAGTATATATAGACTTTTAAATAAGTTTGTTGTATATTTATTTCAATCAAGTATATATAAACTTTTAAATAAGTCTGTTGCGGCGTGCGATCCGATCCCCCAATATTGACTTTTAAATAAGTCTATTGCGGCGTGCAATCCGATCCCCCAATATTGACTTTTAAATAAGTCTATTGTGGCGTGCAATCCGATCCCCCAATATTTCCATTTCAATCAATTTTGTTGTAGCGTGCAACCCGCTCCTCCAACATATTTATTTACCAATTCTTATAGAAGAAATTTCCCCAATATCTGTAACAATTAATATAAAATTATAAGACATCAAGCATACATAATTATGATTTAATTATGAACAAACAATGACAAATAGCAAATTATTATGGAAGTCAAGGAGAACATAGGCAGTTTAATATTTAATATGCTAAATGTCAAATAACAATTAAGACACGTAATTCAAATAGCATGTAACAATTAATGCATGAATTCAAGAATTAACATTTGACAAAAATTAGGAAAGAAATAATTATTATAGTAATTAATTCATGATTTAAAATGATTTATGATTTTTCAAGTAATTATGCAAACAATTAATTTGACGACGTATAGACACTCGTCACCTCGCCTATACGTCGTTCACATGCATTTGACATAACAAATAGTTTAAGGTTTCTATTCCCTCAAGTCAAGGTTAACCACGATACTTACCTCGCTTTTCAAATTCCAATCAATTACTCGACCACAACTTTTCCTTTGAAATTTGTCTCTACAAGCTTTAAATCTATTCACAAACAATTCGATATACTCAATACAAATCATAAGAATTAATTCCATATGAATTTATTAATTTTTCGGATAAAAATCCAATATTCATTTAAATATTAGACAATGGGACCCACGTCTCAAATCCCGGAAAAACTTACAAAATCCGAACACTCGTTCCACTACGAGTTCAACCATACAAAAATTATCCAATTCCGATGTCAAATGGACCTTCAAATCTTAAATTTTCATTTTGGGAAGATTTTATAAAAATCTGATTTTTCTTCTACAAATTCACGAATTCATGATATAAATGAGTATGGAATCATGAAATATAATCAATATAGGATAAGAAACACTTACCCCAATTTTTTCCCGTGAAAATCACCCAAATATTCACCTTACCGAGCTCAAAATGACCAAAATGAGTAAAAGTCTCGGACTTTTCGATTTATACACTGCCCAGGCATTTCCGCACCTGCGGTGCCTGGTCTCTCACTTGCGAGCTCGCTTTTGAGAGAAAAATCTTGCATCCGCGAAATGGGGCTGCCAGGTGAGGCCTCGCATCTGCGGAGGAAAAATGCGCACTTGCACCGATCTCCGCTTCTGCGGATGCCCGGGTGCGTGAAAGTTTCCGCACCTGCGGACTTTTTTCCAGCCACGCCCAGGCGCATCTGCGATGGAAGACTCGCTTCTGCGAGCTCGCACCTGCGCTAAAAAATTCGTAGGTGCGATTACACCACAATGCCAAATTTCAGATTTTTGCTTAAGTCCAATTCTTGTTCCGATTTCGATTCGAATCACACTCGGAGTACTCGGGACCCTGTCTGAATATACCAACAAGTCCCGTAACATAATACGGACTTACTCGGGGTCTAAAATCACATCAACCAACACTGAAATTACAATTCACCCCTCGATTCGAACTTTGAGTTTTAAACTTTTCAATTTGCAAATCTCGTGCCAAAACATATTAAATGAATCCGGAATGACTTCAAATTTGGCACACAAGTCATAAATGAGATAACAGATCTATTCAAATTTTCAGAATCGGATTCCGACTCTGATATCAAAAAGTCAACTGAGTGGTCAAAGATGAAAATCTTTAGCCTTTAAATTACTAGTTTCCGTTAGATGGTCATAACTTGAGCTAGGGACCTCTAAATTAAATTCCGGGCCTACGCCCAAGTCCCAAATCATGATACGGAGCTACCGAAACTGTTAAAACACTGATCTGGGTCTGTTTTCTCAAAATATTGACCAAAGTCAACTCAATTGAGTTTTAAGGCTCTCTTACACATTTTAATCCATTTTTCGCATAAAAACTTTCCGAAAATTTTTACGGGCTGCGCACACAAGCCGAGGAATGATAATTAGTAATTTTTGAGGTCTTAGAACACAAAATTACTTATTAAATTTAAAGATGATATTTTGGGTCATCACAACGAGGTGCCGGGGAATATAAGATAATTTTATTATTGCACGTGAACTGTCCGTGCAGATGTGATATGAAAAATGGGTACGAGGTGCCGGAGAAATATGATGATTTAATTATGGGCACGAAGTACCGTAAAAATATGAAAGTGGGCTGAGACCCGTATTCACGAAAAATATGAAAAGGGTTGAGACCCGTATTTTAATTATTATGAAATGGGGTGTCAAATGGTGACTTTTTATCGAAAGAATTATATTCAAAATATTTATTTGGAAGGATTTTTATTCAAAAAGTATTTATTGAAAAACTTATATTTGAAAGATACCTATTTGAGGAAATTATGTTTGAAAGAGATTTATGGAAAGAATTATATTTCAAAGATATTTATTTGAAGGACTTGATTTAATTGGGTGTACTTGTATTTATTATTTGTTGAGCGATATTATTGGTGTTCTTGTTGCCCTGCTGTGCATAGTATTTGTTGGTTTGTGTTGCCCTTATTGTTATTTGTTTCCTATTATTTTGTATATCATATTGCACAGGTTGTTAGACTAGTGAGTGTCTTGACTGTACCTCGTCTCTATTTCACTGAGGTTAGTCTTGATACTTACTGAGTACCGACCGTGGTGTACTCATACTTCACTTCTGCACATTTTTGTACAGAGCCAGGTATTGGAGATATCGGACTCGAACAGAGTTAGAGTGGGATCGCAAGGATTCAAGGTAGAGCTGCTTGGTCGTCGCAGTTCCTTGAAATCTTTCCATATTATTGTACTGTTATTTATTATTCAAACAGTATGGGGTATTCGATCCTTGAGATCATTTCATGTATTCAGTTAAAGTTCGTGACTCAGTACTACCAGTCTTGAGAGGTTGTTATATTTGTAATTATTTTCGCTGTTAGTTTCTTTTTTTTTTTTTTTAAATAGTTTCGAAATGTAATGGAAATCGGCTTACCTAGTATTAGAGATTAGGTGATATCACGACACCTGTGATGAGATTTTGGGTCGTGACAGTGAGGTGAAGCAGTTGTTAGTTACAGGGCCATGCTTCAGGACAATTAGAAGTTAAATTATTTTGTTGGTTATGTACGATGATGTTATGTAATATCAATAGACATATAAAATAATTATCTTTTGTTGTTTTTGTGATGATTCAGTTATGCCAATGGTTTTACTGATTCTAACCAAAAATATATTTATGTGTCGAATCAGTAAAAACAATCGTGGGTGCTTGACTTCCTTGAAACAAGTTGTGAGCAATTTGTATTTTGCAATTGCAAAGGTCAAATTTCATTGGATGTTTGGGGCGGCAACTTTCCCTATAAAAAGGAGTCTCTATATTTCATTTCAGACACACCAAAAATAGAGAGAAGCAATAGAAATTAGAGAGAGTAATCCACAAATTATAGTTTGTGAGATAAATAATAAATGTGAGTAATATTGTACTGATGTATTTAAAATAAAGAGTATTATTTTTTTAAAAATTATAGTTGTGGTATTATATTGCTCATCCCTCCAAAGTGCATTATGTTCTCGTAACACTATAATATACTGTCTCTTCCTTCGCTCTTTGTTTCTTCTGAGAAATTGCCTTCTGTAGTGACAAAGCAAGTAAGTGAGAATGTGAAGAAACAATCACAGAAGTACTTGCAATTAGTTGTAGAAGATAAGTTTGAGTTTTGCCTCTCGACATCCTTGAATAGGAGTACAGTCAAAACTTTTCTATAACAGTTTCGTTTTCGTTTGTTCCAAAAAAAATTTGCTGTTATATAAAATGTTGTTATAGATGACATATATTATAATATAATACAATAATAGATTCTGAGAAGAACTCAGCTTTTATAATGAATGTTGTCATAGAGAGGTCTAACGGTACATATCCTATCAATTGTGTAACTTCCGCTTTTTATATTGTTCATTTCTTGATTTGTTTTTTTAATCCATTGAGACGAGAAAGGAACAAATAAAAGAAAGAGGAAACTAAAGACGATAACACATTATTGAATTAAAAATGATGCATCTATCATCTATCATCTATCATCTAAGATTCTCCAATGATGAAAAGGAGACAATTTGAAAATGACTGGGTTGTCTCTCCCAAAGAAAACAAGTTTGTTGTAATATCCTTAGTAAAACAATAAAATTGTAATAATTAGACTGCAACCTCAACTCAATCAATATTTGTACCTGAGCATGACTCTCTCTATGTATATTGATTTCTCACGATGTGCGATATTTGTATTGACGCTCGATTAAAAGGTGAATTTGCACCAAAAGGTATTACATTTGGGAATAAATTACTCCCTAACAAAGGCGATTTCACACGCAAAATTCGACCTCCGATTTAAGGATGAAAGAGTATTTACTACCCTATCACAACCCATATTGGTTATGCATGTTTGCATGTATATATATGTAGTGACATAAGAGAACAGGGGACTCATATTCCCCCAAGCTCCCATAGTCGAAAAAAGAAATAATCATGAATTAATAACTAATTTCCTGTGACGTATCTCTATCCTCGTTTTGAACATAATATTGGTTTATTTCATATTAATTTTAAGTTTTGAGGAACTCATTTTTCGACAGAAGTTTGACCAACTAGCTTGTTGGATAACAAATAATTCGGAAAAACTAATCCAAACACATGACAAAACAATAAAAATACTTTTAAAATAACTAAGTAATTAATTATGCCGTAAGAAGCGTATGAAAATGCATCAGAAAATATAATTATTTTTTTGGGCATAAAATTCATCTTTAAATACTTTTTGTTTCTTTAGATTCTTCAAGGTATTGTCGTCCAAAGGCAAAAGTTTGTCCAATTACGAAACATTACTCAAAAATTTCAAATCATCTGTCACGCGTACGTGGTGTGTTCAACATAAAGTCAGCATAAAATGGCCCACAGATCTTCCTTTACACCTCAACAAGATAAGGTAGATGCTGCCTTAAAGGAGAAGTTAATATAATACAGACAAACACCAGATCTGTTGGCCCTATGCACATATTGAAATCTTTGAGAGTTTATCCGAAACAGCCTGTGAAGATCTGCATACACACTATTTTTGTCACGATTCAATTTTTTCTATAGGTCGTGATGGCGTCCAACGTCGCCGCTAGGCAAGCTAATGATGAACTAGTCATGTATTTATTCCTTTTTATTAATTTCAAAGTGGTTGATTCTTGTTTATTAAATAGGAGAGAAGTGAAAAATTATAGTAAAGTAAAGCGTAAACTAATGAAAGAGTAAATACGGTGAAATAAATACTCAAAACCATAAAGTGTCTACTAGCAGGTTCCCAAAACTCGATGTCACAAGTGTATGAGCAACTAGTAGAATATACAAACACCTATGCTACTGTCTCAAATAAGATAGACAGAAAGTAAGTACAAAAGAGAGACTGCGGGTGCTGCAGAACGGCCTCAGAGAGCAGCTCACCACTATGCCTCGGGGTAACGAAGGTGCGCGCCTGAAGAAAAAGGATCATGAGAGAAGAGAGCCCAAAAGGAAGAAGAACATGGTCCTCAAGACAGACAGCAATGAATCAAGTGGTGAGGATGCTAATGTGACTTACCTAACAAAGAGATTTTAGAAGATGGTTCGCAGAAATGGAGGCATTTCAAAGAGGGGCAGCTCCAGCACGCCAAGAGGATATGACTTATGTCATCAGTGTAGGAAGCCAAGACATTTCATCAAGGATTGTGCCCTCCTCAAGCAAGACCAGTACAAGCACAACACAGACAAAGTAATCAAGAGCAACCCGGTTCCTGACAAAAGATTTAAGAGAAAAGAAGCTGTTGACAATATTGTGAAACAAGCTCTTACTGCATAGGGAGATTCTTCCACCGAATCTGGAGGAGATGATGCACAAGGTGATACCTCCATGATGTCAGTTGAAAGTGAAGCAACTGATTATGATTCTATCTTTGCCTTGATGGCAAAATCTGACGATGATGAAGACAATGATGATGAGGTAAACTTTCTAGATGTTCAAAGGAATCTGAAATCTTATACTTAGAAAAAGCTTATATCTTTGGAAAATGTTTTAATTGATTCTTATCACAAGCTTATAAATGATAAAAATGCCTTAACTATAGAGATAGGAGAGGTAGAAACTGAGAGAGATGATTTGGTAATCGTAGTGGATGACCTAAAAGAAACCATCGAGGTTTTAATAAAAGAAAAGAGCGTTCTAATTAAAAAGGTTGAAGACGTAGAAAAGGAGAGATATTACTTGTTGGTAGTCGTCATGGACCTAAAAGAAGCAATAGAGGAATTAAAAAGGGGAAACAGTTCTGGGTCTGTGCAAAAGGGAAAGGAAGTTTGCAAGTGAGGCACACATTAAGCTTGAAAATGAACTCAAATATGTAAAATCTATTATGTGTACTGAACTTGAAAGAAACAGACAGCTTCAAGAAGATCTAGGCAGAGTTAAAAATGACCTAGAAAATTCTCTAAAGTGCACCTGATCTTGAGATACAATTGTTGCCATGCATACAAGCAATGGTGGGAACATGCAGGGAGTCGGTTCTAAAAAAATGATTCCCTACAATCCACATAGCAAGAATGTTACTGTCCCTGATAGCTGGATTTGCACTCACTGTGGAAACACTGGCCACTTTAAAGAAAAATGTAAGGCTAGTATTCATTCCCAACAAAAAAACAAGGTTTTTATTGAAAAGATAACTGCTGCTAAGGAACCTGGTCTCACCGCTGAAAAATGTGTATTGCCTGCCTGGACAAAAAGAAATTTAATTTTTCCTTTTCCTCACTACAAGGGACCCAAACTTGTTTGGGTTCCTAAGTCTAATACTTGATTCTCTTGTGCAGGGAGCAATGAAAGGAAGCAGCCAAAAATGGTACATGGATAGTGGCTGTTCTAAGCACAGGACTGGAAGCATCGATGATTTCCTTTCACTCAAAGCCCTGCAAGGAGGGAATGTGTCCTTTGGCAATGGCAAAAAGGGATACATTCTAGGAGTATGAAGAATTGGGAAGTCACTCACTCACCCAATTGAAAATGTGTACTATGTGAACGACTTGAAATATAGTGTTGCGACCCAATTTTCCCTCCGTATGCCGTCGTGACGGCACCTAGTCTCTACGACTAGGTAAGCCTAACTTTTGCGGAATAATAAAATGAAAACATAAATTTAACATAACTGAATACCATGCCGCTTGGCATATACAACAACCAACTCCTCAACATACTACACAACATTTCCCAAAACTCGGAATATCGTGAATCACAAACTACAGAAGGAAAATCTAGTACCTCTATACATCAGAGTCTAACAAAAGAAAAATACAGAAGATAATGGACATAGGGAAGAGTAGAAGGGGACTCTGAGGTCTGCGGAGGCGGCAGATATACCTTGAAATCTCCAAAGCTATCCCTGCTCACTGATAGTGCGGCTGATAAGGAGCATCTGGATCTGCACACAAAAAATATGTACAGAAGAGTAGCATGAGTACACCACAATTGGTACCCAGTAAGCGCCAAGCCTAACCTCGATAGAGTAGTGATGAGGTCCGGTCCGGGCCATAATGTAATATGATAATAAAGCAAGGCAAGAATAAAATATCGCAGAAAAATAAAGACTAAAATATAACAAGAAAGAATTCATAGAAGGTAACAGCTCAATACACAGAAATACAACAGGGGATCTCCTGAAATACCGTCTCGTAGTCCCATACGTAAGAGTGCAGGGGGGTCTCCTGGAATACCATTCTGTAGTCCCAAAGTAAATATGCAGTACAGGGGGATCTCCCGAAATACTGTTCCGTAGTCCCAAAGTAAATATGCAGTACATGGGGATCTCCCGAAATACCGTTCCGTAGTCCCAAAGTAAATATGCAGCTAACCAATAGAATTCAATAGTCACGACACAAAATTCTACAGTTCAACCTAAGTACCAGTAAAGGAAAAATATGTAAATTCACTAAACACACTGCACGTAGTTCAAGTAAATAGTTAAGACAAGTAGACATGCTATTCTAATCTAGACTACACATGCTGATGAATCTCATATAAGAAAGAAATCAGGTTATTACTTAGTAAAAAATCGGGTTTTTACACAATTAGCCCATGTACATACTCGTCACCTCACGTACACGACGCTCATATATCAAAAACAGTACAAATCCTATGGGAATTTCCCTCACACAAAGTTAGGCAAGCCACTAACCACGAACCAAGTTAAATCAATCGGTAACAATGCCTTTTCCACGAATATCCGACTCCTAATGATCCAAATCTAGCCAAAAATAATTACATATCATAATTAAAACTATAATAGACTAATCTAATTAATGAAATCAAACTTTTAATAAAAATTCCGAAATTCGTCCTAAAAAGTTGACCCGGGCCCACGTCTTGGAATCAGGTAAAAGTCACAAAATACGTACACCCATTCACTCACGAGTCCAACCATACAAGAATCACTCCAATCCAACCTCAAATCGCCTTCCAAAACTCGAAATTATGGCCTATGAGGTTTCTACCATTTTTCCCTAAATTTCCAACTCAAATCCCAAATTTGAAGACAAAAATAATGATATATTCATGAAATATAACCCAATATGAATTTGAACCACTTACCCCAACAATTTCTTTGAGGAAGCCTCGAAGAATCGTCTCCCACCGAGCTCTCAAACTCCCAAAATCGAAATGGAAAATTAACTCTTGGAACCCCTCTTTTATGCCCACCAAACTCGCTTCTACGAGCCTTCAACCGCACATGCGAAAATTCTATCACAGGTGCGAAAATCACTTAAGGGGGACTGAGTCCGCATATGCGAACAAGGGCCGCTTATGCAAGCCCGCATCTGCGCTCCTCTTCTGCTTCTACGTGTCTGCTTATGCGGATCTATGGCCGCACCTACGGTCCTAGCTGGACAGGGGTCAAAACCGCTTCTACGGCTCCGTGGCCACTTCTGTGGCGCCGCACCTGTGGCCTAAAGTGCGCAGGTGTGATTACACCAGGTGCAACAGCTCCATCAATTGCATAAGTCCCAAACTTAATCTGTTAAGCATCCGAAACTCACCCGAGGCCCCCGGGACATCGACCAAACATACCAACAAGTCCTAAAATACCATACAAACTTAGTAAAGCCCTCAAATCACATCAAAAAACGCTAAAAACGTGAATCACCCTCCGATTCAAACTTAATGAACTTGAAACTTTAAACTTCTACAACCGATGCCGAAACATATTAAATCACGTCCGATTGACCTCAAATTTTGCACACAAGTCATATTCGACATTACAGACCTACTCCAACTCCAGAATTGGAAACCGACCTCGAAATCAAAATTTCCAGTGCCGGTCAAAATCTTCAAAATTTTGACTTTCGCCATTTCAAGCCTAAATGAGCTATAGACCTCCAAAACACAATTCGGACACGCCGCTAAGTCCAAAATCACCCAACGGAGCTAACGGAATCGAAAAAATGCCATTCCGGAGTCGTCTTCACATAGTTCCGACTACGGTCCAAATCCTAAGGCTTAAACCTTCATTTAGGGACTAAGTGTCCCAAAACACTTCAAAAACTAAAACGAAACCTCCCGACAAGTCACAATAGCAGAAATAGATATGGGAGAAGTAGTAAATAGGGGATTGGGGCTATTACTCTCAAAATGATCGACCGGGTTGTTACATCCTCTCCTTCTTAAAACAATCATTCATCCTCGAACGAGTATAGAGACATACCTGAAGTGGTGAAAAGATGAGGATAATGGCTGTGCATATCCTGCTCGGTCTCCCAAGTCGCCTCCTCGACTGGTTGTCCCCTCCACTGAACCTTCACGGAAGCAATGTTGTTTGACCTTAGCTTTCTGACCTGCCTGTCTAAAATAGCCACTAGCTCCTCAAGATAAGATGAATCCTTGTCCAATTGGACTAAGCTGAAATCCAACTCATGAGATGGATCGTCGTGATACTTCCGGAGCATCAAAACATAAAATACCGGATGAACTCCTGCTTGGCTGGGAGGTAAGTAAAGTTCTTAGGCAACTTCCCCAACTCGTCGCAACACCTCAAAGGGACCAATAAACTATGGGCTCAGCTTGCTCTTCTTTTCGAACCTCATAACGCCCTTCATAGGCAAAACCTAGAGAAAGACCCGCTCTCCAACCATGAATGCAACATCGCGAACCTTCCGGTCTGCATAGCTCTTCTGTCTGGACTGGGGTTGCGCGAAGTCGATCCTGAATCACCTTCACCTTATCCAGGGCATCCTGAACTAAGTCTGTACCCAATAATCTAGCCTTGCCCGGATCGAACCAACCCACTCGGGCCCGATACCGCCTACCATTCAGAGCCTCATATGGTTCCATATGAATGTTGGACTGATAACTATTATTGTAACAAACTCCGCAAGTGGCAAAAACTAGTCCCAAGCACCCCACATTCTTTCAAACAAGCGCGAATCATATCCTCTAGTATCTGAATAGTGCGCTCGGATTGTCCATCCGTCTGAGGGTGAAATACTGTGCTCAACTCAACCCGAGTACCAAACTCATTCTGTACAGCTCTCCAGAATCGTGATTTAAACTGCGTACCCCAGTCAGAGATAATAGATACATGCACTCCATGAAGCCTGACGATCTCACGGATGTAGATTTGAGCTAGCTGCTCGGAAGAATAGGTAGTCATCACATTAATGAAATGAGCCGACTTGGTTAGCATATCCACAATCACCCAAACTGCATCATACCTCCGCTGAGTCCATGGGAGTCCAACAACGAAATCCATAGTGATCCGCTCCCATTTCCATTCCAAAATCTCCAACTTATGAAGCAACCAACCCGGCCGCTGATGCCCATACTTCACCTGCTGGCAATTTAGGCAGCGAGAAACATACTTCACTATGTCTTTCTTCATTCTTCTCCACCAATAGAGCTGTCTCAAATCCTGATACATATTTGCGGCACCCGTATGAATGGAGTACCGCGAGCTGTGAGCCTCCTAGAGCATCAACTCACGCGAACCATCTACAATGGGCACACATATTTGGCCCTGCATCATCAACACGCCATCATCACAAATAGTCACATCTTTAGCATCACCTCGCCGAACCCTATCTTGAAGGACGAGCAAATGGGGGTCATCATACTAACGCTCCATGATATGATCATAAAGAGAAGACCAAGAAACCACACAAGCCAATACTTGACTCGGCTCAGAAATATCCAATCTCACAAACTGGCTAGCTACGACCTGAACATCCAATGCCAACGGCCTCTCTACTGCTGGTAGATATGCTAAACTCCCCAAACTCTATGCCCGACGACTCAAAGCATTAGCCACCACATTGGCCTTCCCAGGGTAGTATAGAATGGTGATATCATAATCCTTAAGCAGCTCCAACCACCTCCTCTGATGCAAATTAAGATCCTTCTACTTGAATAGATGCTACAAACTCCAGTGATCGGTGTAAATCTCACAAGGAACACCATACAAATAATGCCGCCAAATCTTCAAGGCATGAACAATAGTTGCTAACTCATGGTCGTGGACATGATAGTTATTTTCATGCACCTTCAGTTTTCTAGACGCGTAGGCAATAACACTACCGTCCTGCATTAACACCGCGCCGAGACCAATCTGCGATGCATCATAATATGCAGTATAAGACCCCGAACCTGTAGGCAATACCAATACTGTGGCTGTAGTCAAAGCTGTCTTGAGCTTCTGAAAGCTCTCCTCACATTCCTCTGTCCACCTGAACGGCACACCCTTCTGCGTCAGCCTGGTCATAGGAGCTACAATATATGAGAAACCCTCTACAAATCGACGGTAATACCCCGCTAAACTAAGAAAACTCCGGATCTCTGTAGCTGAGGACGGTCTGGGCCAACTTTGCACTGCTTCAATCTTCTTCGGATCCACATGGATCCCATCGCTTGATACTATATGACCCAAGAATACCACTAAGTCTAGCCAAAACTCACACTTTGAAAATTTTGAATATAACTATTTTCTCTCAAGGTCTGAAGCGCAGTCATCAAGTGTTGCTCATGATCCTCCCCACTCTGGGAGTACACCAGAATGTCTTCAATAAACACAATGATGAATGAGTCAAGATAAGGCCGGAACACACTGTGCATCAAGTGCATAAAAGCTGTTGGGGCATTGGTCAGCCCAAAAGACATAACAAGAAACTCATAGAGACCATATCCGGTCCTGAAAGCAGTCTTTGGGATATCTGGCTCCCGAATCTTCAACTGATGATATCTTGAATGTAAGTCAATCTTGAAAAACACTCTGGCACCCTGTAACTGATCAAATAAGTCATCAATACGAGGCAATGGATACTTGTTCTTCACTGTGACTTTGTTCAACTGGCGATAATCAATACACATCCGCATAGAACCATCCTTCTTCTTCACAAATAAGACAGGAGCACCCCAAGGTGACACACTGGGCCGAATGAATCCCTTATCAAGCAACTCCTGTAACTTCTCCTTTAACTCCTTCAACTCAAGAGGAGCTATACGATATGGAGAAATAGAGATTGGTTGAGTGCCCTACAACAAATCAATACCAAAATCAATATCTCTGTCGGGCGGCATGCCTAGAAGATCAGCTGGAAATACATCTGGAAAATCCCTCACTACTGGGACTGACTCAACTGTAGGGGTATTAATACTGACATCTCTCCCATAAGCTAGATACGCATCATACCCCTTCTCAACCATTCGTTGAGATTTAAGAAATGAAATAACTCTACTGGGAGTATACTCTAAGGTACCTCTCTACTCTAATTGTGGAAATCGCGGCATAGCCAACGTCACAGTCATACCACGACAATCAAGAATAACATAATGGGGCGACAACCAGTACATGCCCAAAATAATATCAAAGTCCACCATGCCGAGCAATAATAAATCGGCTATGGTATCAAAACCACTAAGATCAATCAAACATGACCGATACACGCAGTTCACATCAAGAG
Source organism: Nicotiana tomentosiformis (assembly GCF_000390325.3). NCBI lineage: Eukaryota > Viridiplantae > Streptophyta > Magnoliopsida > Solanales > Solanaceae > Nicotiana > Nicotiana tomentosiformis. The sequence continues at coordinate 18,036,782 of NC_090815.1, read as the reverse complement.
AATCTCCCACAAGAGTAGACACATAAATAGGGAAACTCAAATAATGCCGAGATACGCCCAAATACGGGGCAAAATAAGAGACACATAGGAATATGTAGATCCTGGGTCAAATACTACCGACAGATCTCTATGACAGACTAGAACAATACTTGTAATGACAGAATTAGAAGCAACTGCCTCTGTACGAGCAGGAAGGGCATAATATCTGGCCTGGCCTCCCCCTCTAGGGTGACCTCTACCTCCCCGACCTCCACCTCAGGCTGGCTGAGAAGGTGGGGTGGCAGCTGGCACTGTAATCATTGCCTGAGGACCCGGTGGAGCACGCCGTGGCTGAGAAGTCTGTGGAGGTACACCCCTCCTAAATCTGGGGAAATCCCTCACCATATGGAGAGTGTCACCACACTTAAAACAAGCTCTGGGAGGGCGTGTCTGTTGTGGATGGCTCGTGCCAGATCTGCTGGACTGGCCGCTAGGAATACCCCGTGCAAGGGGCACACTAGATACTGGCGGTGCATAATAAGGTTCTTGGGGCCTAGAAGGGGCTGGGACACCGCTGGCGGCTGGAATAACTGAATGAACAGGGCAACTAACATAACCCCTACCACGGTGAGCTGCTGGGGCATGAGCACCAGATTAATAACCACTCTCTCGAGACCTCTTGGTCTTTCTCTCCTCTTTATCCCGAGCAAGGATACCCTCTAATCTCCTGGCAATACTCACAACCCGTTGATAAGAAATATCCATCTCCAACTCCCTAGACATACTAATTCGGATACTAGGGTGGAGTTCCTCAATAAACCGTTGAACCCTCTCTCGAACTGTGGCAACTAAGGATGGTGCATGTCGGGCCAAATCACTAAAACAGACTGCATACTCTGACACAGTCATAGATCCTTGGCACAACTGCTCAAACTATGCGCGTCATGAGTCCCTGAGGCTCTGAGGGACATACTCTCTCAAAAACATGTCCGAGAACTGAATCCATGTAAGCAAAACTGCCTCTTCCGGACTACTCAGCTCATAAGAACGCCAGCTCTGATAGGCTGCTCCTTTAAGATGGAATGTAGTAAAAGAAACTCCACTCATCTCCGATACGCACATAGTACGGGGAATACAATGACACTCCTCCAGAAAATACTGAGCGTCATCTGTATCCAATCCGCTGAAGGTAGGTGGGTGGTACTTCTTATACCTCTCAAGTCTGAGCTACTCCACCTCAGAAGCTGTTGCCCTAACCTCGGGCTGATATGGAGCTACCGGCTGCATTGGTACCATCTCTAGAACCTAGTCGACCTGAACCCGCTGCTCTGGAGTACCGGCGACGGGAGTCTGTCCTCCTCCCTCGGCCTGATATGTGGCAGGGGCAAGTGGAATCAATCTAGCTTGAGCTAAGGAGCTGAACATGCTCAGAAACTAGGCTAGAGTCTCTTGGAGGGCTGGTGGAGAAACAGGTGCCTGAGGTGTCTGCCCTCCAGCTGGAGTTACTGGAGGCTCCTCTATAGCAGCTATTGCAGGTGATCTGGCTACACCGCGTGGACGTCCTCGGTCTCTACCCCGACCCCGGCCTCTCGCGGCTCTAGGAGGGGGTACGAGTGCCTGGTCATCAGATCTGCTTATACGTGTCCTCACCATCTGTGAGAGAATAGAATACAAAAGTTTAGAATTTTTGAAGTCAACAATTTTCGCACGACAAGGAATCAAAGTAGTG